>NC_073625.1:124913739-125538739 GCF_029407905.1 Bubalus kerabau | reverse complement strand
GTGTCAGTTCAGGCTCATATGTAGGCCCCAGTAATGTGGTTCCAGGACTGTCCAGGAGCTCTATGACGTGGTGCTTCTTGCACACACAGTACGTGCTGGATAGACTTCTGGCTCCTGCTTCTTGAGTGACAGGAAAGAGGCGTGAGCTTGTGTTTAGCCTATGTTCTTCTGATTCATCAAATTGGATAGCTTTGTCATTTCCCTGAAGGCAGAGTGGAAATCCTGTTTGGAGCATGAGACTTGATTTCTTTTCCGGGTCTTCCATGGGTGAGCATTCTGGACTAGAAAAAAGGGTCGATGGAGGTGTGGGTTTGGGGCAACACTAAGGGCCACCCGCTCCTCTGATGTCTCTGAGTGGGGCCGCAGAGAAGTGGTCCCGCCCCAGGAAACTTTCCTTCAGACCCTCCTAGCTGTGCTATGTCTGGAAGCTGACCATGGAGGGGATTCAGTTCCAATAGCTCTACCATTTCACTTTCTCTTGTGTCATTTTTCAAAATGCAATAGCCATGAGCATCAAGAGCCTGACACAGAAGGTCTTCCATGTTCTGGCCACAACATTCCTTTCCAGCCTCATGTCCCACCACTTCCCTCCGTGTTTTCTGCCACTGGCCTCCCCAGATTAGTCACTTTCCCCGAGAACACCCTGAGCTCCTCCCTCAAGGCCTTAGCACATCGTGTTCCCTGGGCTGATTTCCCGCCTCATACGTGGAAATCCTCTTGTGTGCTCAGGTTCAGTTTAAAGTCATCATCAGCAGGGCTCTTCCTGACCTTCCAAAGGACACCCGCATGTACTGGTATTTTGCACACTCTTCTACTGTCTTGTTGTGTGGGAGTGTGTCCTCTGTAACCCCTTTGAGAGCTCAAGGCAGGTCCAGCTCAGCGCCCACCTCTGCAGGGCCCATACACAGTGCCTCCAGGGCAGGAGGTGCTAGTGAATGTCTGCTTTGTGCACCTCTGAGCGCAGGGCGTCTGACATCGTGGCAGTTCACGGTTGCGCCGGGAGTTGGGGTAGGGGTGTGTGTTCAGAAGCTCATACCAGGATTACCTGCGATTTGTTTCATCATGAGCCCAGACATTTGAATTCTGTTTTTGAGTCACTCTGGTATCAGCTCACTCTTAACCTTTCTCTGGCCTGCTTCCCACATAGCTGGCAGATGTCTTCTTAGCGCTCTGAACTTAGGGCTCTGAACTTTTTATTTCGTGTAAGAACATAGCAGCAAGATCATATGGCAAGTCTGTTTTTGGTTTTCTGAGGAACCTCCATACTGTTTTCCATCATGGCTTTCCAGTTTACATTTGCACCAAAATGTAGGAGGGTTCCCTTTTTTCCATATGATCCAGAAATCATGTTTGGACAAAAGTATAATTTTGTGGGTGTGTGTTTGGACAAAAATATAATTCTAAAAGTTACATGCATTCCTGTGTTCATAGAGGCCCTATGTGTGATAGCCATGACATAGTAACAATCTAAATGTCCATGAACGGACGAGTGAATAAAGAAGATGATGTATATATATATACAATAGAATACTACTCAGCCACGAAAAGGAATGAAATAATGCCATTTGCAGCAATGTGGATGGACCTAAAGATTATTATACTAAGTGAAGTAAATCAGAAAGAGAAAGATATCTTAGGATATCACTTGTATGTGGAATCTAAAATATGACACAGATGAACTTATCTACTAAACAGAAACAGACTCAGGGACGTAGACAACAGATTTGTGGTTGCCAAGAGGAAGGGGAGGTGGAGGAGGGATGGATTGGAAACTTGGAATTAGCAGATGCAAACTATTGTATAGAGAATGGATAAGCAAGAAAGTTCTACTGCATTGGGAACTATATTTAATATCCTGTGATAAAACATACTGGAAAAGAATATGAAAAAGAATACACACACAGATATATGTAGGTATATATCTAAATCACTTTGCTGTACAGCAGAAATTAACACAACATTGTAAATCAACTCTACTTCAATTAAAAAATAATAATAACAGTGAGGTGGCATTCAAGAAAGATCTACTTGCTTTTAAGGTGAATACTTTTCAGTTTAAAAGTTCAGACTTTATTTTTTATCCCAAAGCTCCTTAAAATGTGAACATAGTGGATTATTTTTCCCAGGTATATTTTTGCCTCTAGCAGAATAGCTGTCCATAGTATAGTTTTAACTGCAAAATAATAAAACTCAGGTCGTGGAGCTTGACTTTTGAAGACTTGAGGTCAAATTCCAGCTTTACCATTTACTAGCCCCCAAACTTCTTGACCCTTAGTTTCCTCAGTGGACAATAGGAAATCTTTCTTATAGGGCTGATGGACAGTTTAAATGAGATCTTGGGCATTAAACTGAGGTTTTTACTACTGTCTGGCTCATCAACTGATTTTGAAGGCCATCTTCAAAACTGTTCCAAAGAGTTTGCTTTTGGTGGAAAACGTTTGGATATTTATGTTTTCAGGTATGTGTTTTATTTTGTTTTATTTTTGGATGACAAGATAAATGAATTTATAGTCATGGGACACACAGCATCTAACAGACTTAGGAAGCATACATGGCTTACAAGACTCAGTTGTAGTTCTAGTAAATTAGAACCACAGAATCATAGGCTTTGAGAAGTTGTAGACAGACCTTAGAAGATGAGGATGAACATTGGTTAAGGTGCACTCTGTGCAGACTCTGTGCTTTGCATGCTGGTATGGAATCCCAAGAAATGGTTGCATACACCTTGATGGGTAGGTGTATTAGACCCATTTTGCAGACAGGAAAGCTTGAGCTCAGGGAGGTTGAATACTTTACACATGTCCAATATCAAAGCCTTGAAGTTTGCCTTGTCCTTGTGATGGGCTCTAAAATCCTTTCCATTTACAGATGTGATAAGATCTTCCTTTATCCTCTCATTCCACAAGTTCTGGGCCAGATAAAGCAGTGGAATTTTGCAGTCTTGGTGTCCCATAACTTATTTAGTGAATCTAGAAGAGGGTCTTGACTTTTCCTGCCAGGAATCTGCTCACTTGAAGCTCCTTTGATTCATTCGTCAGGGTTTACTTCTCTTTTTCCTTTTTGGGAAGATCCTTGTCATGGGCCAGCTCCACTTTTGAGGTCAGGAGTGTATTTGAAGATGACTTCATATTTTCTTTAAGAAAAAAATTTACAGGTGGAAATTAAATTTGTTGAGCATTTCCCATCATCTCCTTCAACATATGGTGGTGGGAAGTGACAGCACGGGCTGGGAAGTAGGGAGTTCTCACCCAGAATCGGTACTGACCAGTGAGAAAAGTTGGGCCAAGCCTTCCTCCTTTGGGGCTTCAGTGTCTTCATCTGTAAACAGTGAGGACACCATTAGGTGATTTTTAAGATTTTGAAACTCTGCATGTCTTGTGGTGTCAAAACCATCAATTTCTGCTGAGCTACGTAATCCTGCAGCTGTTTTCTCTGATACTTTTCAATCTTTAGGTTTAATCTATTCCACAATGTATAATTTTTTAAAGGGATGCTTTTATAGACACTTCTGAAATATAAAATCGGGGGGTAAATGGATGTTAAAAAATAGAAAACAACCAATTAAATAGTGTATAGTATGTAATTCTCCTTGGAAACTTAGGAAGAAATTGAGGAGCACTTTAACAACTGGTAATTTAAATTGCATTTGAACTCTGCTAATGGTTTGTTTGCAGAAGAACTTCAATCATTTCACAGCGGTTCCTTTGCGAAACTGCTTGTTCTCTTTATGGAAAGGGAGAAAAAAATTATTGAAAGAGAGGTTGACTATGGAAAAGGGGGACCACATTCATTTGTGCTTGGAGAGAAGGTAGCCAGTGCCTGAGACATTGCCCCAGGGCCATGGTGGAGAGATTTACCTTTCCGCAAAGTTTGAAAATCTGAGGAAGTCAGCTGCCCTTTGCTGCTGTTGTAGAAACTGTTCTGATTGATGTCTCCCTCTGCAAGGAGAAGCTTAGGTTTCCTGGGGCTTGGAGTTGGGATCTTTTTGTTTTTCTGAGATTGCACTGTCCGCAGGGCCAGTATTGGCCTCCTGGTTCTCCATCCCTCAGTGGCTTTGACAATTCGAGTGCCCATGAAGACCACTAGTTCTCAGGAAATGCATTGCTTTGCTGCACTTACCTTGATGATAACTCCGTTTTCTCAACTTAGTTTTTTTTTTTTTTTTTTTTTTTGCTATCGGGCTGTATGCAAGAGCTTTAAACAAGTGTTCTGAGGTCTGGGTGTGTAAGTCCTGGTTATCCTTCAAAGCTGATTGTGTGGCCAAGGGCAGGTCTCTCTGGCCAGTGAATGTCAGTCATTTCTTCTGTTAAAGTGGCCATAACTCAGTCCAGGGGAGCAGGACCCGAAGTGGAGCCTTGGGCTGCCTACCTCTCACTGTGCTTTTGGGTGGCCACCTCCCCGCTCTGGTCCCCAGTTTCTCCTCCTGTTAGTTGGAAGGGTTGAAGTGGGTCATTTTTAAGGTCCCTCTCAACTTTGAGCTTGTATAGGTATTTGAAGATTGAATGAGATCATATTCACAAAATGATTGTGTGATTGGGTCAATAATTGTTTAAAATGACAACAGTGAAAATGGGAGTAGTCATTTTCCTGGTATGTGGATTTCCCCTGAATCTACATTTTATAACAATCTGCTCCCCTAGAACACCTGTCTGTTGGAATATATACTGCAGGATTCTTGACAAAGTAGTACTAGTTCTTAATGAAATAAAGTAACGAGGACTTACCAGGAAGCATCAAGATTGTCCAGCCCTCTACTGCCCATTGACTGTCATTTTTTAGGCAATGAAACTATGGTTCACAGCAGCTACTGGATCCCATAGTTAGAAATTTGTCTCCAAACTCATATTTTTTTCCTCTTTTTATTTACTGTAGTTCAGATTTTGCTGTTAATTTTTTCTTGCCTAAAATGTATCTAATTGATCTATCTCTTTCACTTTTGATACTATGATAAAGCTATTCCCCCACTTCCCCCCAAAGCTGAGGTATGAACATTGGGATACCAGCATTCTCTTTCTGCATCATTCTGAGACATATTAGTGAAACAGAAGTGCCAGGAGCTGTCTGGTGGCTTAGGAGATACAGAGATCAGCCACTACATTTGTGGGTTTCAAGCCTGGTGTCATTTCCAGTATGGTTTACCCAGCAAGCTCATAAGCTTGGGGAAGTTCTATAGCTAGTAAGAACCTAGAGATTCATAATTAACCTCCTTGTCCCATTTCTACAGGTAAGATCATTGCAGAAACAGAACGGAGGACGGAATCCAGTCACCTGATTGCAGTTCAGTGCTTTTGCCGTTGTTCTACAGGGCATTTGTCAGAAAGAAGATATTTTTCCTCAGCTGGTGAGTTCTGTGCAAAAAAAGAGAACTTTTTCCTTTTATAATCAATATGTATATTTTAATGAAATTTAAAAATCAGTTTCCATTTAAATCATGGGCACTGGTAACTAGGATGGAAGAACTAAGAAGAACAAAAATATTCTTCCTTTTTTTTTTCTTGAGTTGATTTTATTGATGATGGACAATGAATGGCAAGATATAATAATGCTAATAAAATGGACAGCAAAGCTAAGGCAGGACTCAGCCTTTGGAAGGTGGCAGGAAGAGAAATTGGAAGAAAATCTGGAGTAATTATGATTTGGGGTTGCCAATAAGTGCACTGCTTCCTTCTTTCTCCTTTTTTGTGGAGGGGAGCATTCTTGAAATTGAACCACGAGAAAGAGTCAGTGAACGGTGTTATGGGTGTTTGTGAGGAAAGGAAGTAGTAGTTTTAAGTGGCTGTTGCTCACCCCTGTGCAGGGTGCTTCTTCTGTGATCTTGTATTTTCACATCAACCCTTTGTGGTGGGAAAGGCTAAATTTCCTTAGACAAGGGTGTGTACCTGTCCTAAAGGGCCTGCAGCATCTTCACGGGGATCTGAGTTTTAATCCCCAGATTAAACGGGAATGGTGAGCAGGTAAGGTAAACTTTCCCTTGTGCTTTGGAATTCCTCTGTGTTTATAGCAGGTAGAACATATTCTAGAAAAGAATCGATGATGTGGGATATCCTGAGCTATAGAAAAATCTGAGAAAAACAGCTGAGGGATTGTGGGCAAGACTTCTATCTAGAATTCTAAATCTGTACTCTCATTCCCAGGGCCAGTCCCTAAACACCTCACCTCTGGCTTTTTTACTGAATAAATAGTGTGTCTTGCCATGTTTATGGCTTAGTTTTTCAAAAGGGAGAGGATTCTGTTGTGATCAGTAAAACCTAACTCCATTTAAAAGTGAGGCTGAGTTTATACTTAGGTTTTGTCACTCTTTCTTTTCTTAATCAATGTGTCTTAAAAGAACACCCGACTGGCTTTCTTTGCGCCTGTGGATCTACATAAGATGAAAGGCTGGAAACCGCTGCTTGGACTCTTCAATGTTCATTTCAGTCTGTAATATTTCAAACATGGTCTGGAATGTTTCTCCCCAAGCAGACACTCTGAGCATCAGATGTAAATCTTGGTTCTCTGCTCCAGCGCCTGAGTTTTTCCAGTGCTTCAAATTCAGTTGTGATGAATATGAAGCCTTGTACTTGGGTTCAAACAAAAGTTCTAGTGTGTCATGGCAGAATGGGAAAGAGTGCGTTACCAGGAGCGAGTTGGACGAAGCTCAGCAGGGTCTGTTGTCCATAAGCTAATTATGAGCCAACAGTGGTTTTTGTCCTCCAGAACACTGATGCAGCCTCAGACGGTGGTGCAGAGAGGGCAGTGTGGGTGGCTGACGGGCGGAAGCCAGCAAGTCCCTAGGGCGGGTGGCCTCAAGCTCAGTGTGGCAGGCCCGGGCTCTGCCTCTCTGACACGCTCCCTGCTCTGCCGTCTTGTGTGTGTGTGAGCTTCATCCACAGGCTGTCTCCCCTCACGGTTGGGAACTGGCTGCCCGCTGTCACCCGGAAACTCATGGCCGCTAAATGCTGGAGAAGAGGCGGTCCCTCAAGAGAATATCTGGGTGCTGTTAGGATGCAGATAGAGGACTAACGTTTGCAGGTGACCACGGACCTTATTTTACCCTCCTGTCAGAACTCTCCTAGGCTGGTGGACTTTAGTCCTTGCCTCCTCCTCTGAAAGGGACACTGGCCAACTGGCCTCTTCACACCATGGTGCTGAGAGGACCGGAAATGATGTCCCACTCTTACTGGAATGGATCCAGAAAACGTAGGATGCAGAGCACACATACAGTGGCCTTTAAGAATATAAAACGTGGTCAGAAGAGGGACAGTATCTCCTGCCCATGTGTGTAGCCCGAGGCTAGTGGGACCTCTGGCATCTGGTAGGTGCACGGTGCATTTTCATGGATACAAAGACTAAATCTAAAGGTAGTGACTGTTCCCTTTCCTGAGGGTGTTCAGGCACTGGCCAGTTCTCTGTTGGAAAGCTTTAGGAATTCTAGCACAGATGAGGCTGAACTGCATGGTTTTATGAGAATGAAACAAACGACTGGACAGAAATAGGCTTTTGGGACCAGCATGGCCTAAGAAGTCTGTGAATACAGTGAGTATGGTGGGGTGGGAGAGCAGAAGGCCTGTCAGTTATTAGATGTGCAACCCTAGAAAACAATATCCCTCCGCCTTCATTTCCCTGAATGGAGAATTAGAAATAATAATCATTTCCTGCTCACCTCTCATGTTTGTTTAGAGCATATTTGTTGATAGATGCCAACCTGTTTGGGAAACTGTAAAGTGTGAGCCTTACATGATGGGTCATTACAGTTGCTTTCTTCTTTTGTTTAAATACAAAGAATATAAAGAAAGATAAGATAGTGACTATGAAGAAAAATACTGATCTTAAATGTAAAGAAACGTAACACAATGTAATGTGCAGGCCCCTGTACTCTTCCTGGTGCATCATATATATGCTCAATGTGTGTCCTTCCTGCCAGCTCTGCACCCCCAGCATCTCCAGGACTGGACGGGCAGTAATTTGTCCCCAGTCTTGGAAAGCAGCTAGATCTGGGACCTGGCTCACTGATGATGGTTGAGCTTGAGATGAAGTTGTGTATCATGATTACTTTTTGTATTTGTTTTTGCTTTAGGCAGTGGGAGATGCAAGGAGGTAGATTTGAAGACTGAGGAAGACTCAGTGCTTTGAGACATCCCCTAGAAGCTACAGTCTGCCCATTTGGGACTTGCTTTGTTTGATTAGATAATCACACCTTCTGCTCTAGGCATGACTTACCCAGTGGGAGTCAGGAAGGAAATTATTTCCCTCTGTTGATACTAGCATAGAGTTGATGATGGTAGCTAAGGGCTCTCAGTTTTAATATTTCCTCTTTGGTCCTCAGGAGAATCAGGTATTAGTCTCTGCCGGAAGCAAAGGATTGGTCACTTCCGTCAGAGGCGAAGGTCTTGGCTCCCTCCAGTCGGCTGGTGAAGTGGTTTCCGGCATATGTGAACATCTGCGTAGCCAACTTTCATGTTACTGCTTCAAAAGTTACAAAAGGATTTGTTGAGTCTGAGCAGGGACTTGTCCAACCTCCTGAGGTTCTGTGGTTCTGTAACCCAGGAATGTGTTGTCAGAGGTATTTGCTATCTGTGAAAGAAGGTGGAAGTTTTCTCTCTCTCTGTCTTGCTTCCTTCCTCCTAATTCCTCATTCTTCTATTTCCTGACCTCAGCACAGTGGATACACTTTTACTCTATCTTGGATAGAGCCCTAGTATGTCAGGGGTTCTCATGTTCTCTCAGTGGGCTACTGTGTTGTAGAAGGGTCTGATGGCCAATGGATGGAGGCCCCATGAGTCCTGCCTGGGTAGACTGCTGCCAAATATTTACTCCTGGTTCATAGAGTATGTGTTTGCTCTGTACCCTGATCCCAGTGCTTGTGTGGAAATCAGTGAAACTCAGGGTATTTAGGACATCACAGTAAATTAGTCGTAGTCCTAACCTTGAGAAGCTCATAATCTAGTTGGAGAGAAAGACATAAAAGTAAAATACACATTAGAAAGATTTACAACACATGTTTATTGATCACCAGATATGTTTCCAGTCTCATGTTAGGTGCTTGGGAAATCAAGGTACATAAGTTAAAGACTCAGCTTTCAAGGGGCTTAGATGAAAGGATGGGGGAATGGAAAGAACTGGGAGCATTGGGGAAGGTTTCCAGAAAGAGGAGATCTGTCTTCAGAACTTCTCAGTGAACCATGGAGCTGTCATCTGGATCACTAGGTCTGGATAGGGCCTGAGGGTAGTGTGGCTGATAGAAGAGAATGGCTGGGTAGGTAAGCAGTCTGTCACCTTCCACATGTGCTTCAGTCTCTGGTTCATTTTTCACCAGTCTACTGCTGTCAAATGCATCATGTTGATTTTGAGCTGCACTGATATTATTTCCATGGTCATCTTGGGGTGATCAAAGCATGCCGAGTATATGTTCCCAAGCTAGCAAGCATCTCTACATTCCAGGGGACAGGGGTGCCTTTCAAGAGTTCCTGATAGCAGATCTCTTTTGCTCTGTTGCCTAGCCTCAAGAAAAACGGTGGCATTGGTAAAAGGTTTTAAAATAATCCACAATTGGACCTCTCAGATTGGGGTGCTATCTTCCTTATCTATTGCTACTTAACAAATTACCCCAAATTTAGCACTTTAAATCAAGAAACATTGATTATCTCACAGTTTCTGTGAGTTAGGAATCTGGGAACAGCTTAGATGGGTGCCTCCAGGTCTGCCCTGAGGTTGCAGTCTCATCTGAAGGCTCTGCCTGGGAGGACCCAGCACCACACTCAGTCACATCATTGGCAGGATCCAGTTCCCTGTGGGTTGTTGGCTTGGGAGCCTCAGTTCCTTTCTCTTCCCATAGACAGTTCCCAACATGGCAGCTGGCTTCCCTTAAAGCAGGTGAGCAAGACAGAATCCTTCTGATCTGTCACAGCCTTTTTGTTACCCA
The DNA here is from genome assembly GCF_029407905.1 of Bubalus kerabau. Taxonomy (NCBI): domain Eukaryota; kingdom Metazoa; phylum Chordata; class Mammalia; order Artiodactyla; family Bovidae; genus Bubalus; species Bubalus kerabau. Next base: position 125,528,838 of record NC_073625.1, on the reverse strand, counting down.
GTCCTGGAAGTGACGCACTATTTTCTCTGCTTCGTTCTCCTTACTAGAAGCAAGTCACTACATCCACAAGAGGAGGGACTGCAAAGGGGTCTGAAGGGCAGGAGGTGCAGTTACAGGGGGTCTCCTAGGGGGCTGCCTGTGACAGACACCCAAGCTTACATGGCATGTGCTAAGGTACATATACTCAGTGCACCTCTGTAGATCAACTTTATTTGAAGGTTGTTTTGAAGGAGAACTCCATTTAAAATCTGAATCTAAGCATCGATATATAATTGCACAGAATGCAAAACTGGCATGACTTTTCAGAGGAAGAACACGAGTTTTTAATTAATGCCCTGCTCCTATACCTCTGCATCTTTGCCCTCTTTAGCAGTTGGTGCTACTTTGGTGGAAATGTTTGCAAGTTCTTGATTGAGCTCTTTGCTGTGCAGATGAGATGCCAAGACCCAGAGACGTCTCTTCCAAGGCCACAGAGCCAGGGGTAGCCATGGGAGGGACATCTAGGTCACCTCTGACTCTGGCCCAGTACGTCCCCTCCACCTCTCCACACAGTCTCTGCTCCAAATCAGTCCATACAACGTTTAGGTGTGCTTTCTCTGCTTTTTGCACCCTCTGTCCTGTTTCAGAAAGAAATTGGGGAAAATAGGTCAAAATTTGGAGGCTTGTTGTCCCTTTAGGTAAATTTCAGGGTCTGCGTCTCCTGTTGAGTCACGCCATGTCCTGAAAAGTTGCATAAATCAGTATTACTTGGGTGAGACAGTGTGTCTCTGCAGTTATGAATAACATTTCTATTAAGAACAGTGAACCGATACACAGCATTGCTGTGAGACTGACAGGATCAGACAGAAAACCTCAGCCAATACTTTCTGTCTGGCAGAAAACCCTTTTCCAGATTATCTGTCTCCTCTCCTCACCAAAATAGTCTTTTTATAAAATCAAGCTCGGCAGTAAATTTCATAGAAGTTGACAGGTTCCCTTAGAGCCCACCTTAGCATTCCTAAAAAATTAATAGAAGTGGGAGATTAAAATGTTGGTCAAGCTCATTAGTAGCCCTGCAGCCAAAATATGGAAGGCCATCTGTAGTCGTTGAGACTGTCACTGGCCAGAGTGTCAGTGCTTTTCCCCAGTCCATGATCCCGTTTGGCTTTCAATATTTTTTAAATACTTTTGGTACTTTCAAAGTGTTTCTTATCAATTGTTTAATTTTCATTGCAAGTCCATAATAGGAAATAGTTTCAGTTCAGTTCAGTCACTCAGTCATGTCTGACTCTTTGCAACCCCATGAATCGCAGCACGCCAGGCCTCCCTGTCCATCACCAACTCCCGGAGTTCACCCAAACTCATGTCCATCGAGTTGGTGATGCCATCCAGCCATCTCATTCTCTGTTGTCCCCTTCTCCTCCTGCCCCCAATCCCTCCCAGCATCAGGGTCTTTTCCGATGAGTCAACTCTTCGCGTGAGGTGTCCAAAGTATTGGAGTTTTGGCTTTAGCATCAGTCCTTCCAATGAACACCCAGGACTGATCTCCTTTAGGATGGACTGGTTGGACCTCCTTGCAGTCCAAGGGACTCTCAAGAGTCTTCTCCAACACCACAGTTCAAAAGCATTTACAGTGGGACAATTAGGTAAGGTGGAATTTGGAGTAAGGAGACTCTCATGTATTAGTTACATAATCTTACTTACATCATTTAATCATTTTCAAACTACTTTCCATATCTGAAAATAATGGTGCTAGTAGCACCTACCTTTTAGATTCTTCTGGGCTCACAAAGCAGCATGTGTATTTAAAGTGCCACTTGTGTATGATATTTAGTGCATAGCTGGTGCACAGTAAATGTTCATTTCCAATCTCCTTTATAGTTTGTGACGGCTAGAAACCACTCTAGTTCTTTTCTCTATCAGGCCATCGTCTCAGTGTCCTTACTTTATACTGTCCCCTTGGCTTGGATCAGACCTGTGGCATTTGCATATGTCACCCCAGCTTTCATCTCTTTTCCTGAATAACTAAAAGCCTTAATATTTATAATTTTGCTCATTGGCTCCCAAGACATAAATACAGACATCATAATATGTTCATGTTTTCTGGTCTTTGGAAATATAGTCGTTTTGGGAACAAGCTATTTGTATATTGTGTTTCATGAGGATGGTCTATTGAGAAGTCATTGTTGGTTTTCATGACAAGATCGTTCAGTCCGGAGAACGCATCCCACTCAGCTGCCATCAGCCACCTCTTCCTTTGTAAATGGAAGCTTCTCTGGGACCTGCCCAGGGCTGACCCTCTCTAGTTCCTCTTTGGACTTCTTTAGGATGACATCACCTCCCCCTGCTTCAATGGCGACTGGCTTGAGTTATATCAGTTATTAAAAATGATCTAATATTTTCCTTTTAAATCTAGGGCCCTGGCTCATTCTATGATTAAGCTGGTGATTTATTCATAATACGGTACGAGACGGCTGCAGCCACTCTATGATGTAATCTAAGAATGACATGAAAACAAAATAGGCTTTTACATAATGAAAGTGTTCCTGTAATACAGTTTAGGGCAAGGCTTTTTTTTTTTTCCCCATTGAGAATGGAGATGGATTCTTTTACTTTTCCTCTAATCCTTTCTCTGTTTTTCTATTTGTAAGTCTTAAGACCTTTAAGTCAAATAAAAAAAAAATCAGCATTGAAAACTCCACAAAGACTCTGGTTGACTCTTCTTGTCTTGTCTTGTCTTCATCTTTGTTCTCCTCCCCCACTGTTCTTCGTGGCCTCTGTTTTGGCTCCAACTCTCTCAGAAGCCCATAGCTGCCTCTCATCCCACCATAGTCCTCCCCATTCCTTTGCTTATGCTGTGCTTGCTACAAGAAATGCTTTTCCAATCCTGAGGGTTTTTTGGCTAAAGGCAAATAGAGCTTACTGGTTCCTACAGGTATGCTCAAATGCACCTCTTCCTCCAAGCCTTCTCTGAAGCTTCTGCCTCCTATCAGGAAACCCTTTCTTTATCTGTATTAATACAACAGCAAGCTCCCCATCCCCACTCCAAGGAGCACTGATAGAGGATCAGAATTAGAGGAGGACAGAGGACTCAGGAATATGGGGATGGGACCTTTGTAGTTCTGGTTCTTTTCCTGAGCCTGACACACAGGGAGGTCCTAGCCCATCTTTGAGCTCCAGTTTTCCTCATCTGAAGAATGAGTAGCTTGGATTTTATGTGGCCACATGGTGGATTTGTAATGGCTATTTGAGGTGCTATGTGGAGAAGAGTTCTGAAGTTGTATCTGACCACGATCATTTAGCAATGTCTGCCATGACTGAGGATGGGGAAGGGCATGGCAAGGTGCACAAGAGATTGCTGGACAATTTTTGGACTGGATGATTTAGAGCTCTCTTTTTCCTTTACCTTCTGAGATGCTTTGATTTGTTGACTTTAAGAGTCTCACCAAGGTCACACAAGCAATCCAGTTCTCAGGTGTAGAGGTGGCTAAAAACTACATATTCTAATGCAGGCTGGCAAGCTGGGACCAAGACTAGAGGGGCCATGGTTTACCAGAGGTACAAGACGCCCCAGATTCTGAATGTCCTTGGGGTGGAGTGAGGTCAGATGCTTCAGCTTTCTAATTTGTGTCAAAGATAGCATTTCAAGGTCAAGGTAGGAAAGTTAGGTTACTCTGCCAGGGTCTTCCTGGGTCAGGGCTCACAGAGTTACTTACCCATGTTCTTTTGGATCCCCTGTGCCCCTCTCCCCAACCCCAGACAAAATGCTCAGCTCTCCAAAGAATGCTAAATTGCTTGAGCAGTAGGTCAGCTCCAAAAAAAGAAAAAAAAAAAATATCCTGGAACAGTGAGAGATGGAGGGAAGGGAAGGGTGACGTTTGAGATGGTCGATGGCACCGGAAATCAGAGCCTTTGAGGGATGAAACAAAGAACAGGAAATGGTTGGTGTGGAGAAGAGAGAAAGGGGTGGAGAAGCAGGGAGCAGGAGGGACTCTGCCCCAGAAGGGAATACAAACTCTCTCTTTGTGACCCCAGAAGGAGTTCTGGGAGCATTGGGTGGAAGTAACAGAAAGACAGTGTGAGGGAGTGTGTTTTAGTATTAACAGCAGACTGCAGTGGCATGGGCCATTTCTGGGGTTAGGGGTTCCCTATCTCTGAGGGTATTTAGATAGAGGCTGATACCAATGGGTTCTCTCCGGGGAAGTAAGATGTTGTTAAACTGGATACCCTTTAAGGTCGTCCTGGAATTTTCTGAAGCGATGTTTTGTGTGCATTTGTGTGCAAATTAAATAATTTCCATTTTAAAATGAAGGCTTTATGGAGGAAAGTGATTCTTCTTTTCTCCATGGTCTTGGCACACAGAAATGCTGACTTATCTTGGGCAATCTTTTGTTTCACTTAGCATTATTGATGAAGGAAAGGAGGCTAACTGAAGATGTCTTAGTACTTGTTTGTGCTGAATGTATTTTTCAGGATGATTTCTGTGCTTCCTTTTAAGATACTTCCAGAGAATTCAGCTCTGTTGGTCTCCTTCAGTCTGTTCCCCGCCCACTCCCTGCTCCAGTGTCAAGAGCTTGCTTTTTCTGTATTATCTGAGTGCTTTGTTTATACCTTCAGTGGAGCATTCATGTCACTTTGCTCTGCTATATAAACAGATTTTCAGTCTTCCTTCTCCACGTTGTAGAAGCTTCCTAAGAGCATAGATCTTGTCTTTTTCCATAAGAGCACTCACGGTGCCCGTGTTTTGGTTTGCAGATTACTGTGATGACTCATTAACATAACAACTGGGTGTTTAGCACCTACTATGTGCTAGACTGTTCCAGGTGCAGGGAATAGAACCGTGAACCAAATCAGACAAACCCGTTTGATGGAACCAGACAACCATCAGTGAGTAAATAGATAATATTTAGGTTGTGATCTGTTTTCAGAAGGAAAATAAGGCAGGTTAAGGGCACAGAGGGTGACCATGACACAGATTTAAATTCATTGATCTAAGAAGGTCTTACTGATATGAATGCACAGGAGCAAGGCCTGAAGGCTATGAGTTAGTAAGCTGGAGACCAGAGTGGGGAGAGTGTTTCAAGCTGAAAGAAAGCAGTTGCCAAGGCCCTGAGACTGAAAAGTGAGGCCAGTGTGACTGGAGTAGAATGACCCAGGTGAAGAGTACAGGGGAGGGGGTCACCCATTCTCATAAAGATAGATGCAACAACAAATATTTATAAAGAACATATCGAAGATGCTCAGAAAAAAAGATTGCCTTTGTGGTTTAAAGAATCCGCAGAAATCTAAGCAAAGGATGGCAAAACTTATTTCTGGTTTTCAGCTGTAAGATACAGGGACAATGACTGGAGAACCAGGACCCTATGGGGCGGGGGTAGGGGGTGCAGCTCAGAACAAGTCCATTTGTGGGGGGCACGGTTTCCCTCCTATCTGTCGCTCTCCATGGTGGAGGACCTGCCTTTCCGAGTCTCTGCTCCTGTGTCAGGCGCACCTGCAGGGAGGCTGGGGCCCCGGGTGCAGATGGGCAATTGCATGCCTAATCACCCATTCAGGCACCCACTTATTTGTTTTCCACATGCAAATATGGGTTTTCTGCAGATGGATTTAATATATTTGTTGCTTCCCCATTTTATTTAAAACAAAACAAACGACCAACCATGTCAGTTGAGGGCAACAAATAGAAACATGAGTATTATACGGTCTTTGCTATTCATGCTGATTACATGGCTGAGAGGAATCCTAGGCAAATCAGTCTTTTCTGTGTTCGATTTTATTTTTACTTTATAGTGCCCCTGCTTACTCTCATTATTGTTTAATTTTTTTTTTAAAGAGGGATGTGGTATTATTTATCCTAAATCATTTTTTCAATTTTTCAGGCTCCATATTATTTCTGTGTGGTTTCCACTTTCACCTTTTTAGTTTCTGAACTTCTGACCCATTGTTAAAAAAAATAAAAAAGGCATCATGGAGACTCCAAAGGCCATTGGCAGGTGGTGCCTGCAACTTCTTTAGCTTGGAACTAAACAAACAAACACAAATTAGAAGTATTTGCTCCTATTGATGCGCTATTATTACTTATTGTGCAAGATCATGCAAAGAGTCATCTCCATTTACCTGGGAGCCCCAGGTCAACACCAATACCAGAGATAAGGCTTTAGAGGGTGTTTGCTTTGATGGCTAATGAGATTTCAGAGCTCTGGGGAAGGGTGTCAGAATTGATAGATACTTTGGCATTCATTTTATCCCAAATGCCTCACTTTACAGTTAGAGAAACTGAGGCTCAGAGAGGTGAAATGACTTGTTCAAGGTGTCAGAGAGTAAGGGGTAGAGATCGGACTTGAACAGCTGGAGTCCCGGCAGGTGGCTGCCTCTGTGGCCGGGGGATGAAGAGACTGCTGGAGCCCCCCTGAGGATCTCATCTCCAGGTGAGGTCTGTGTGTAAATGGGGTTCATGCGCCTCATGTTTGCGTCTCTTATAAACTAGCTAAAAAATCCTTTTGGTGTCAGATCTTAAGCAGAGAAACAGTGATGGAGATTGTGGAGGAACTGCTTGTAGCTTGCCTAAATAGCAAGATTGTGGACTGGATAAGAGGGATCTTGGGGTGAGCTTGTATGTATGTGAGAGAGAGAGAGGAGCTGAACAAACTAAGAGGGAGAGGGTAGACCACTTGGCAGTAGGCACCGAGGCACAGGATTTGTGAGACAGGGGAAGTCTGAACTTACTGAATTGGGCTGCTTTATTTTGTAGGAAAAGAGAGACTGATATCCAGCGTGACTGAGAGCCTTGCTCCCAGTTATCTAACTTGAACTGAGTAGTTAGAGTATCAAACCAGCAATATCCTCTGAGAGACACTTTTATTTGAAAAAGTACCAGTCACCACAATCAAATTGTATTTATTGGTTAGCCAGGAGTGCTGCTCATGTGAGAGGAAGCATCTGCCGTCTTGGGGGTTCTTTTCTCAGACGTGATTTTGGCAGGAGATGATTGTCAAGGTCTGTGAGAGCTGCATGCTCAGGTCTTCTCTGTTCTTGCCGACATGACAGACACCTAACCAGACATCAGATGAACGCTTAAATTACCTCCCCAATGGCCAGCTTCCAAATGATCCCCTGAAAAATTTAGGTTTGGAGATAAAGGCTAGTTAAATAACATTAGGTGGATCCTTTATTCTTTTCACTTTTGAATGTTAAACATTAAGATGCTGGATTACCGGGGATGTATGCGAAGTCCAAGGTGATATTTTTGGAGGTAGCTTAAGAGCAGAAAGGTCCCTATGTATGAAAAGGGCAAATTTGTCAGGAACATGCTGAGAGCGAGTCCACGGGTAGTGGCTGCAGGAATGATACATGGTTCTGGGGACAGCCTTGACCCTGAAGGCGTCCAGAAGCCGAGCGTGGTGGGTGAGGGAAGGACTGCTGGTATACGAATGCATTCAGCCTGCTGTGTCTGCTCTGTGCAGGGGCCCTCTCCTGCAGCTGTCTACCCTGAAGTACTTGCTGTCTTATTCCCCTGCTGATACTGCACGGCTTGATATAAATGCTTCCCACCATGTGCTGGACCATCCCAGACACCGCCCGCAGCCTCTGTGTCCGTGTCAGACACAGCGTGTTGGAGGTTGAAGAGACTCCATCCTTATTCCTGTGTCTTTCTCTCCCCTCTGCACCACTGTGCCCACCCACCTCCCCCTTCAAACAAATCCTAATTGTTTGAGGGCTCCTGTATGCTGATTTGTTTGCATTTTGTCACTGATTTGTTTCCTGTTCATGTCTGAAACGAATTCATTTAATGTGAGACCGTGTTATAATATAATATAATATAATATACTTTAGCTATATAATTTCTTTTTTCTTTTACTTAAAGAAGGTATTTTTCCTTCTCTCCTTGGACGTCTAGCTTTCTCGTCTACACAGACAATCTATTTTTGAAGACTCTTTGGGGAGTTGCTGACTTTGTTAGAATTACTAGTGTAGAAGGTATTCGGATGACAGAATCCCACAGTTAACTTGCTTTTCTAGAAACAATTTATTTTCCCTTTAGCTTCAAGGAGTGGGAAATGGGGTATTCTGAAAAGAAGAAAAATGTGCCAAATGAGTCGCAGATTTCCAGTGAGGCACATGGAAAAAAAGGTTTTGATTTCAGTGACCTCTCTGCTCGTTGGAAAACTCTGGGCTGGTGGCTTTCATGATTCCCAGGCTGAGCACTCTCGGGTTACACTGAGTGATGCGGGGAAATCTTGGGGTGGAGGATGCTCTCGTATTGGGCTAAGGGGTGTTATAGAGACATGCTGTCCTTTGGCATTAAGACACATCATTTCTTCCAGTTGGGTCATGTCTAAGGGCTAGTTCCGCTACATCCACATCCCCAACTGCTCGGAGCACAGAAGGAACGCAGAGCGTTTGGGAGTCAGCCTTAACGTGGCTTATGTTTGAGCACGGCCCTTGGCCAAACTCTGTGATGCTTACTGATTTCGTTCAACCAGCTTCTTCAGTCTAGACACAGGCCTGCATCTTATGTACCCCGCCCACCCCCTTTGGTATTGCCTCTGATTTGTTTTGCATTTGGGTCTATTTGGTGTGTATTTTTAACAGCACACTGAGTAAGAGGATGGGTGAGCTGAGCTCTGACCCCGGCTCTGCCGCAACCACCTGCGGAACTACCCTCAAAATTTTCATTTATTCAAGAAATATTCAAATGAGCACTTTTTACACATCACGTACCTGAGACAAAATGTGTAAGACACGGTTCTCACCTTGGCTGCTTACAGTCGGGGCTGGGGGGGCAGGGGTGCGGTAGGGGACCAGGTACACAAATAGATCACTGAGTAGTCGACTTCTCCTTTCTGGGTCTCCCTTTTACACGTGGAAGAGTCAGAGCTGAGCTAGGTGATGGCCGTGTTCCTTCTGAGATTCACCTGTGGTCATTTGTATAGAACTCATCAAACATCCAATAATCACTTATCTAACTAAAAATTGGCAAATGTTTCCCTTTACCCTCCAGTTAATCGGGGGGATGGGGGGTGATGTTGAAGATAAGTGAGGCAATAACTACAAAATGCTTTAATAAGCAAGTTGGAAAAAGACATGCTATAAGTTTGAAGCATTATTATTAACAGAAAAATGAAAACAAGGGCTGATGTTTTTAGAGAGAGAACAGATGGTTCCTTTGTTTAGAATTTGAGTATAAAGGAGAGAGAAAAAGAGATACTTGCCATATTGTTTAGGCCCTGAATGTAAGTGACTTTAAAATGCCAAAACAATCTGGTGAGGAAAGTCCCATGGATTCAAAATAGCTCCTACACTGATCAAACTATAATTAATTTAACAAAAAAATGACAGTAAGAAAAATCCTAATAAGAAATGCCACGGTGACAATTGACAGAACCTAACAAAAACTCCCATTTTTGCATCAACTCTAGAAACTTAATTTTTCCTGTGTTCAAGACTTTTACCACACAGCAGAACAAATTAGTGGGAACTGATTTAAAACTGTGTTTCTTTCAAAAAAATCATCCCCGCCCCCCAAGTTATTTCAGTTTCCCATGACTCATAAAGGAAATCTTCAGGATTCACAAGAAATTGGCAATCCTCTCCCACCTTTGCTGTTGGAGGCTGCTAGAAAAACTGTGCTTTGGGGGCAGTTTAAATCTCAGAGGACATGGGCTGGGATTGCAGAAGGCAGGGTCTGGAGAGGCTTTTTGAGAAACTTGTGGACAAAATGTTGTGAAATGGTTTCTTTCTCTCCCTTTGTTTCTGAATTTCTTGTTATCTGCCTTTGCAATGCACAGTTAATTAGTGTATCCTTTTGGTACGATCCTTGCACTCTTGTTTCCTGTCACTCTTGAGCTGACAAAAAAGTGGGCCACGAGAATGAGATCTTGGGCTACCAAGCCTTTCACCTCCTCTTAGGACGCAGCCTGTGTGCTAATGCCTCCCATACAACGAAGATGGCAAAATAAATTTGATAATCAAATAGTAAAGCTTGTTTCCTTCTGCAACCCTCACATTTTTTTATAGGTCAAAAACAACTCTGCTTTTGCCTGTGCCCTGCTTAATTAAAAAAAAAAAATCAAATCATGGTAAATATATCGAGCTACCCTTACTGTTCTCCTTTGTCCATGAAATCATAGTGTGTTAGGGAAACAGAAAGATTTCCATTTCTTGACTGTAATTGTAGAAATATATATTCAGAATTTTCCATTTATTGGCCAATACCATAGAATACTGTGCCACGATGTGAGAATTTTCTAAAGGAGAAATGACTGAGATACAACTTGTGTGTTGTATCTGCTTCTTAATCATTTAGTCATCTGAGTAAGTTTCTTTATCCCTTGTCATTTCTTGATCTCTAAAATGAGATTCAGAAGATCTCCATGACTTTTTTTTCCCCCCAGTTATGTAAAATTCATGGTACCTGAGAGTTTGGGGAACAGATATTTCTAGGCATCTATTCATTTTTCTGACCTTTAAGTGGAATGATGACCCATAAATGCATGTAATCATTGGCCTCAGTAACTTATAGGTGGCTCGGAAGCAAACACCCTGCATTTCCTTGCACTAATTTGTTTGTGATTAACATTCTCTGCCCTTTCTGATATCCTATGCTCATATTCTGAAATGTAACTATGGGGTCTTCTTTACCTCTTGCATTGAATATCTTGCTCAAAGTTACTAATCCATTGCGTGCATGCATGCAAAGTTGCTTCAGTCATGTCTGAATCTTTGTGACCCCATGGACTGCAGCCCACTAGGCTCCTCGGTCCATGGGATTCTCCAGGCAAGAATACTGGAGTGGGTTCCCATGCCCTTCTGCAGGGTATCTTCCCGACCCAGGGATCAAACCCTAGTCCCTGGGTCTCCTGCATTGATGAGCAGGTTCTTTACTTACTAGCGCCACCTGGAAAGCCTGACTAATCCATCAAGTTACAGCAAACAACAATTTATTGACATCTGAGGCTTTTCTTTCATTTTATGACCTCAGATGAGAGGTTTTGAGTCTCAGCTTCCTTTGCTAGAGGTTAGTGGACAAGGCCTGGAGAGGGGACTCTGGTTGTCTTGTCACCTGGATGAGCTAGAATAGGAACTATAGTTATCCTATATGTAAGGGCCTGACTTTCTGACCTTCAGAAATCAGAGAGGCATGTCGGTGTGGAGTGTGGGGACCTGAGTGTGACTAAATTCAAGTCACTTGATCTTTCTGAGCTTCACTTGACCTATCTGTGAAATAGGGTAATGACCTCTTTTCTGTGTGAAAGTGGGGGGCTTTCCAGGGAACTTCTAGAAAGACCTTGATCTATGATCCTGTGATCAAGTACCCTGCCCGAGGTACTAGTTTCCAGGGACTTGAGGTTGCGGGGAGGAAGAAAAACAAAACAGTGGAGGATATTTTCAGAGGCGTACACAGTTTATAGACTGTTTGGTGGGAGAGCAATACCTTTGAAAAGTTATCGGAACCCTTTTACATATTATGTAAGGAAATTGATAAAAACTGATACTCATATATGCAAAACGCCTTAAAATCAATCACCTTTTTCCCCTCTAGCCTGGGGGAAATGGCTTGTCATTTTCACCATTTTATTTTTATGGTAACTGAACCAGGGAGAGAAATAATAGAATGCTGTCAGGGTCTGTCTGAGGATCCTATAAGGCAGGAAGGAGATGGTTGAAGCTTTACCTAGAGCTTAATAGCTACAGAGGAGTTTGCGCTCTTCCAGTCCAGTGGTTTGCAAGCCCATCTGCCCTATTAAAACCTCTGGAGGAATTAAGAAAAAGATGCCCTGTCCCTAAGTTGCTCACCTGGATTATAGTGTGTGAGCTTTGGTCTTATTTTAGAGCTCCTGGGAGACCCACTGATGTAGTCTTGATCTTTAACCTGTGTCTTTGGTGGTATCGTGGTAATAACCCCTCTCCATGGGCCATATTATGGGCCGTCGCGACCCTGACACCTAAGTGAAACCACTAGATAACTAAGAATTTCACCCAAACTACATGAAATCACTGGAAACTCTGCTGAAAAGGCTCATAAGTTCTGTGAGGCCTTGAAATAAAGGGAGAGAAGGGGTTAACATTTTTTGTGGTATGTGCTTTCTTTTATGCTTCTGAGAACGTTTAAAATGATAGCAAGGAATATATTTCATTGCTTTAATTGTTCAAGGTCTTTTTAAAGTGTGTGCAATAAAATACCATTTAAGCTAACTGACCTTTATATTTTAATGCTTTTGGAAAGGAACAATACCTAGTATTCAGCTGCAGTATAATTTTTAATTATTTATATATATATATATATCTTTTTTTTTTTTTTTCAGTCTGCTGAGGCTGTTTTGGAATCAAAGAGCTGAGAGTTCTGTTGCCTTCCCAGATATTTCACCTGTTTCTGTTTAAACATCAAGTTCTATTTGTTTGATGGTTCTTGACCTCATAATGTCTAACCTTTGTATCTTTTTTTTTTGTCCCCTCTCAAACTTATCCAGGAAGGAAACTTCAAGGCCCGATTCACTATTTTTTCCTCCTGCTGAGAAGTTCAGGTGTGTAGTGGAAAGTAGCGCATGTGGGCTAATCTATATTTTCACCAAAAGAGTGCTTCTTGCCCCCCACCACCCCCAAGCTTGCGCATTTGGTGATAGTTAACCTTAAAGGCCTTCCCTGCAGAGCTTCCCTGGTGGCTCAGATGGTAAAGCATCTGCCCGCAATGCGGGAGACCTGGGTTCTAATCCCTGGGTTGGGAAGATCTCCTGGAGAAGGAAATGGCAACCCACTCCAATATTCTTGCCGGGAGAATCCCATGGACGGAGGAGCCTGGTAGGCTCCAGTCCATGGGGTCGCAAAGAGTCGGACACGACTGAGCAACTTCACTTTCACTTTCAACCTCAAAGGCCAGTGCTGATAGATTTAAAAAAATTGGTGCTAGCTATTATCATGTTAGATATAGCTCATCTTCCAACTCTAAACTTGCTCTTCCTAGAAGGAAAATAGTACTCAGATTGCAGATGTGGTGAACTGGAATTTCAGAGGCTTCAATTGACCTACAAATCTTATAATTATAGCCCTGGTTACATAGACACTGTGGCCTTGGATGTGTTAGGAATTGTTTACTCCAGGAGTTTTAGAAGAAGAAATTATAGGATAATTTTCCATATTAAGAAATTAAAATATGCAACATTCTTTATGTATCTATGAAACATATGGACACATAGATATTACATGGAATGAGGTAGTTTGGGCTTAATTTATTAATTATTTTCAAATCCTATTAGAAAATAGAGCAACTTTAAAAAAATATTACTTATTTTTAATTGGAGGATAATTGCTTTACAATATTGTGTTGGTTTCTGCCGTATATCAACATGAATCAGCCATAGGTCTGTGCGACCCCACAGACGGCAGCCCACCAGGCTCCCCCGTCCCTGGGATTCTCCAGGCAAGAGCACTGGAGTGGGTTGCCATTTCCTTCTCCAATGCATGAAAGTGAAAAGAGAAAGGGAAGTCGCTCAGTCGTGTTACAAGTGTACAACATAGTGATCTGCAGTTTTTAAAGGTTATACTTAATTTATAGTTATTTAAAAATATTGGCTATATTCCCTGTACTGTACAGTATATTCATGTAGCTTATTTATTTTATACATAGTACTTTGTGCCTCTTAATCCCCTACCTGTATCTTGCCCTTTCTACTTCTCCCTCTCCACTGGTAACTGTTAATTTGTTCTCTATATCTATCTGTGTCTGTTTCTGTTTTGTTATATTCACTCCTGCTACTGCTAAGTCGCTTCAGTCATGTCTGACTCTGTGCGACCCCATAGATGGCAGCCCCCCAGGCTCTGCCATCCCTGGGATTCTGCAGGCAAGAACACTGGAGTGGGTTGCCATTTCCTTCTCCAAAAGTGGATTGCCATTTCCTTTTCCAATTCACTATATATTCTCCAATTCACTATATATTCTCCAATTCACAATATATTCACTAGTATGTTTTATTTTTTAGATTCCACATATAAGTGATGTCATACAGTATGTTTTTTTCTGATTCATTTCACTAAGCATACATAATACCCTCCAGGTTCATCCATGTTGTTTCAAGTGGCAAAATTTCATTTATTTTTTATGACTGAGTAGTATTCTATTGTATACATGTACCACATCTTCTTTATCCGTTCATCATTAGATTACTTCCATATCTTGCCTATTGTAAATAATGCTATTATGAACACTGGCGGGCATGTAACTTTTTGAGCAGGTGTTTTTGTTTTCTTCAGTGATATATCCAGCAGTGGAATTGTTGAGTCAAATGGTACAATACCTATATACTTTTATCAGTTTCATGTATTGTTAACATTTCATGCTATTTGCATTTTCCCCCACCTTCTTATGTGTGTGTACATATATACATATATATATATACACACACACATGCATTTACATATATATTTTTTATAGTATTTTTTCTACAGTGCTTGAGAGGAGATTGCATATGTCATGATACATCATGGCCTCCTCTGACTAAGTACAGTGTGTATTTCCTAATAATAAGGATCATCTCTTCATATTCACATTATAGTTACCTGTTTCAGTACACATAATCCTAATGTAATATTTTAATCTACTGTTTTGACTTCCTGTTTTGTCAATTTGCCAGTTATATACTTGACAGCATTTTCCTCCTCTAGTAGAGAATCCAGCCTATATACAGACAATATACAGTATAATTCATAGTAGTATGTAATTGTTGTGATGATTAAATTGTCCCTGTAATCTGACTCCTGTGTCCTTGTGTATGTCCCTATCTTTGCTGTTAGCACTTATTTACTTGCTAGGATAAAAGGATATTCTAGTTTGATCTTGTATCTTCTCTGTCTGAGCTCTAAAATCAACTATTTCTTCACTATGTCTTGGTTCTTTTCAGGTGTTGGGGCCAATATTTGAGTGTTGCATGTTCTTATGGTACTGTGGTGCTTTGGGTCCTAAGCCCATTCAATAGCCAGAGCTGGGGAATATTGCACATAAAAGCTTTATAGGCACATGCGTGTATACATAAAGCACTTAAATATATACATACCTGTGCTATATGGATGTCTATCCTCATACGTATATACAAATAATAATAATGATTTTATTTTTACCGTCATCATGACACAACACAGACCTGCTAAAAAGAGTTCAGAGTTTGTTTGTGATCCTCTGCCCTAACTTTAACCCTGTCCAGGACTGAAGATATACCGTCAAATACTATATTTAGGAGTTACCTGGATTACTTCTTTTCTCTTTATGATCCTTTCCCCCAACCCCTCAGTGTCATTATGTTGTTCGTTTGAAATGTGTTTGGATTCAGTTGTTTCAATTGACTTTGGGTTTCAGTTTCCTTCCTTCTCACCCTTGTCGTGTTGATTTCATTTTATTTTTTGAATATGTAAAATATTAACATGCTTCAGTTGTCAAAACTAACAAAAAAGTATACTCCAATATTTCTTCTACTTTCTTACCCAACCAGCCTCATTGTTTCCTTGGTATCTTTCTTGTGTCTCTCGTATTTCTTTTTCTTTTGTACACAAAAGGTAATAACGCACACACACACATATGCTCTTAGGTACTTTGCTTTTTAAAAATCTTTTTCTTCTTTCTTTCTCTCTCCCTCCCTCCTTTCTTTAGAACTTCTTTCTTTTCTTATGTCTGCCCTTCCGTCTCTCTTTTCCCCCTTCTCTCTCTTTCCTTCCTGGTTTTACCCATCTTTATGCCTTTCTTTCCTTCCTTATATCTCTCCCTGTCTCTCTATCTTTTTTATACAACTGATCTTCTATGCTTGGGTGGTAGAGCAGTTTCCTGCAGTGAATAATATTATGCATATTTATTTATATAACATTGGAGGCTTATCTTCAAGCTATGTTCTTAGAAGTGGGAATGCTGGGTCAAGGGCAGATGCCTTGTTATGTAGGTAGTGCCGTATGGAGTATCCCACCAGCATCCTCAACCACAGAGCGTATTGTCAAGCTTTTGAATTGCTGCCAGTGTGATGGGTGAGAAATGATATCTCAGTTTAGTTTAAATTTGCATATGTCTTCTTATGAGTGAAGCTGAACATCTTTTCATGTGTTTAAAGACCACATTTGTTAATTTTATAAGTTCCATTTTTTATGAATTATCTGTTCATATCATTTGCCCATTTTTTAAATTTGAATTTTGGTCTTTCTTTTCCTTAAGAAATCTCTGTAAATTAGCCCTTAATTTATGAAATATATTATAAATATTTTCTCCCAATTTGTTGTTTGACTTTGTTTACAGTGTTTGTCTTTTGTGTCATGAAAAAAGACTTTTACATTTTATATAG
This sequence comes from Bubalus kerabau, assembly GCF_029407905.1. Lineage (NCBI taxonomy): Eukaryota > Metazoa > Chordata > Mammalia > Artiodactyla > Bovidae > Bubalus > Bubalus kerabau. Next base: position 125,512,549 of record NC_073625.1, on the reverse strand, counting down.
ACAAATTTAACAATCTTTTGTAAAAATTGCTTCTGTTCTTTGATCATAGTTAGAAAGTGTTCCTGACACCATGTTTATACTCGTGTTATCTTCCAGTTCCTGTATAGTTTCTCTTTTCACGTTTAGATGTCTGATTCATGTGCAGTTTATTCTTATATATGATGTGATGAATGGCTCTAATTTTGTCTTTATCCAAATGACTATCTAGCATCCCAGTACCGTTTAATTAAACAATTCTTTGTCTCTGTGATTTGAGATTGATGGTTACTTTTTAACTTATACCATGACTAGATATGAAGGAGAGGGAATGATGGGGAAGAGGGTGATTAGAGGAAAATTTAGAGATTCTGGCTGAAGGTTGAGACAAGATTAGAACCTAAATCTTCTCACTTTCAATACAGAATGCTTGACTTTTTTATAAGTCAACTTCTCTCATCCATTTTTCTTGTCAAATTGACTAATGTGTTTAACAAAAAAGATATTTAAAACAAAATAGGGTTTAGGCTTTATCTATGCTCTCTCCTTCTCAGTGATCTGTAAACCACTCCTCCTCCCTGAAATAGATTATGAGAAGTTGGCTGCACAGTTTTCTGTGAACACGTGTGCCTCTGTGTCTACTGTCTGTAGCACTGGCCACACGCTGACTGCTCACTATGCCCTCCTCTGCCAACTGCCCATGTTTCAGTGACACCTCTGCTTGTAGCCCATAGCCACATGGGGTGAGAAGGGATCCCCAGAGGTCTTGGGGTTTTGGGGGGCTGGCTTTATAGTTCTGTAATTCTCCAGCAAGCTGGGAAATATACCAAAGTCTCATTTCCCTCGATTTTAGGGAAGGAAAAAATCCAAATAAATAAATTTCATACCTTCAAGAATCAGATTTAAAAGTTTTTTGTAATTTTTATAGAACACGTAATAAACTCCCATCTTTTTTAAAAGAACTCATCTGATGAGAATTTAATATTGATGGCACAGCCATTAATGTGCATTTTGCAAACTGAGCTATGCTAAATGTTAGCCTTCTTTGATCTGTGGATAGATATTTCATGAAAAGGGGCATTTTTGTGGTCAAACATTTGAGAAATGCCAGCTTATGCAGATTAAGACACATTTCTTTGCAGTACGGCTTCTCAGGGCTCTTAGTATGAATTTGTCAAATTTCTTTAAACCAGGGACAAATATCTGCCCCCCTCCTTCCCAATACTTTACTCCTATTAATAGCTTAATTCTTAGATGTGCAGTCAAGTATATTAGGGCTGCAATATTATATCATATGGTACCAGGATTCCCCATGACTTTTTGGTTTTATTGCTTCCTCCTAAATTAGAAGAATTTAGCTTTAGAAGAAATTAACCTCTGTGAGGGCATCATTCATTACTGTGGTGCAGACACCTACAGTGCCTGGAGTATCCTAGGTGTTCATTTAATATTTCTGAGCTTGAACTTGTCTGCTCTCGTTGACCTTGCTACAGTGTTTCTGGTTTGGTTCCCCTTCCAACAGTATATGTTTTAAGAGGCAGTTTCTTTCTTCTTAGTCCTAGCAATCAGATAAACATGTTTGCAAAGAATTTTGTGTATAACTTCCTGGTTTCTGTAGAGGTGTAAAGCTTAATCATGAATCATTATTACATAAATGATTTAATCATTGCTGCTTGTCACCCAGGAATAGGCACATAGAATTGTTCCTCGTACTCCTGTGTTTTCTAAATTTTCTACAGTGAAAATTAATTACTTGTATATTCAAAATGAGCACCAACATAATGTTGAAAATAAAGCACACTAATAGCTCGGAATTCTGAGCTCCCAAAGAGCTCCTGTATTAAACCTAGATATTAGACACTTTAACTAGAAACAGCTAGTTAAGAAGGAAATATCTGGGCTCAGGAGCTCTGCACTTGTGCAATTTCAGCTTGGGACTCATCCTGGAAACCACTGTTGGTTTTCTCTGTCTCATGCATTTTAGGTTGAATAGTTTTTCTGATCAGAGACCACTCTGATGTACTCCAGTTTCAGCTGCTCTGAAAGATGACCACCTGTCTCTTGGAGTTTGTCCAGTCTTCCCTGCACCTCTCATTTCCACCGGGGATCGTACAACAGATCCCTGGTTATTTTGGGTTGGTCGGTATCAACCATAAATGTGTACTTAGGTACCTGTGTGCACATGCATGCACACTTGTACACATGCATCTTCTGAGTGAGGGGCTGAGGTGTCACATATCCAGGTTTAATAATGGAGCTCTTTGGGAGCACAGAATTCTGAGCTATTAGCGTGCTTTCTTTATTTTCAACATTATGTTGGTGTTCGTTTTGAATATACAAGTAATTAATTTTCACTGTAGAAAATTTGGAAAACAGGAAAGTATGAGGAACACAATCTGGGTTGCCTGTAATCCTATTATCTCGAAATACATCAAGGTGAATAATGTTCTGTCCTGTGTATGAGCATGTGTGTGTATACGGACTATTGACTGCTATTCTGTGGCTTGCTCTTTAAACCAGTCCTCCACTGTTAAATACGTCCTGTATTTTTAACATTAAAATTAATAATAGTTATGTACTGCAACACTGAGCAGTTAACCTTTACTTAGTGCCTACCAGGGAAATCCTTGTGCTGCACGAGTCAGTGGTTATATCTTGATTCACCTTTGTACTTACAGGGATTAGCTCAGGCCCATCTGTGCACATGGTTTTTGCCCAGTAAATGCATAATGAATTTCTGTGACTAGACATTAAACCAGAATTGGGACTGCCCACCTTTTCTTAAGAAGTTAAACTCTACGCATGATGTGTTCCAAAACTACAAAAGAAGGTGAGAGCCAAGACTGATGTAGCTGCCCTTATAAGGGCAGGACAGGTTCAGTAAGGCTGTACCAGTTCAGTAGGTGTTATCTCTGGTGAATTGAAAGTGTCTGCCAGTTACGAGACAGGGCTTCAACGTATTTTGTGGTCAGCACACTTTGTATCTGGTCCTCATCATTTTAGGCCTGCAGCCTCCCACCCCGCTTTTTAATTAATTAATTTATTTTTCTCAATCTTGATTATTTTTATCAGAATCACACAGGAGAGCTTTATTTATTTTTTTAATGGATAATTTATCTTTATTTTATTTTTTAATATAAATTTATTTATTTTAATTGGAGGCTAATTATAATATTGTATTGGTTTTGCCATACATCAACATGAATCTGCCACGGGTATACACGTGTTCCCCATCCTGAACCCCCCTCCCACCTCCCTCCTCGTACCATCCTTCTGGGTCATCCCAGTGCACTAGCCCCAAGCATCCTGTACCATGCATCGAACCTGGACTGGTGATTCATTTCATATATGATATCATACATGTTTCAATGCCATTCTCCCAAATCATCCCACCCTCTCCCTCTCCCACTGTGCCTTCTATACACATGTCTCTTTAATAGTGAATCAGAGTTTCAGCAGTAAGACAGAGAGGAAATTACATTAATCAGTTCCACGAGGCAGCTCAGGATCAACTCAGTTTCACTTCCATACATGCCTGGGAGCAAGAACTTTGCATTAATTGGCTTGCCATTTCCTGTGTTCTGCCTCAGATGCTTTAGGAATAGGATTGGTTGTCAGAGGCATTGCATGGGAAAGGAAGAATTGGTGCAAACTGTTTGGAGGATCTAAAGGAGAATATTTGCTGCTCCACGAGCATCTTCCTCTCTGGGGCCTCAAAAAGCTTGTGCCCACCAAACGCAGTGGATAGAATTCCCTTACTGCCTCTCCTCCCATTGAAGATGTGGCATGTGTAGCTGAAAGATTATAAATCGCCCAGGGCAACTGTTGACGAGTTGAGTTCCTAGAGTGTAACCTCCCAACAGGACTTCTAAGAGAACTTGATGCCTAAATATTTAGATCCCTGGAGGCTTTGTCTTTCTCAGCCATACTCCTGAGTCACAGTGTGGCGTCTATCTCTTCTGTGTGTGTTTGTGCTTGCTCAGTTGCATTTGACTCTTTGCCACCCTATGGACTGTAGCCCACCAGGCTCCTCTGTCCTTGGAATTTTTCAGGCAAGAATACTGGAATGGGTTTCCCTTTCCTCCTGCAGGGGATCTTCCTGACCCAGGGATCGAACTCATGTTTCCTGAATCTCCTGCATTGGCAGGCAGATTCTTTACCACTGTGCCACCTGGGAAGCCCCATCTTCTTTGTGTAGTGCTAGATAAACACAAATAAATCCTTGCATCCCAACTCACTCCCACTCCATGCCAGGGAGGTTATAAAATGTTTGAGTGACTTATTTAAGTGTTATTCCTATTGGCTTCTTGGGAAAGTTCCCTCTGCCTTGATGGAGTTGCGGAAACACCTTGGTTGTTTCAGCAACAAGGCTAAGAACCCATGTCATAGAACCATTTGTCTGACCTCATGTACTGAATGTGTGAATTGATACTGGGAAGGGAGGGAGCAAAAAGGGTGCAGAATGCTGTATCCAGCTGGGGACTCTGTTAGATAATTCCAGTAGACACCTCATAAGTCTTTCTAGCACCCACTCAAAATAAATGTTACCCCATTTTACAGATAGATAAGGAAACTGAGGCTCAGATATTTTATGTTACTTTCCCAGGTCATGGAAATGAAACTAGAAACCATGTCTGAAAAACCATGAAATTTGTGACTGTTCTTGTCCAACCTGCCAACCAACACGTGATTCTAGAGCATCACTGTTTCTCTGACCTTGTTCATAGATTTGAGGCATGCAGCCTGCATCTGGGGCTTGAAAGTCCTATTTGGTGAAGGTTTTCCTAACGTCCCACCCCGCACCATACACACTCTGTGCCAGACCTCTACGAACACAGTGATGGTTGCTGTGTACATGTTTGTCTCCTGTGCTGAACAGTGAGTTCTTCTAGATGTCTTAGTATAGTATCTGATTCATGGCAGTCTTTTGATACATGTGTATTGAAAATTCTCTTTTTTTGCCCCATGTCATGTTTCTGTGTTAGGATACTAAAAATCTAGAAGTGCCCTTTTAGAAGTAGGCAACTCATTTGCTCATGATGCACCAGCTTTGGTTTTTGCTTTAATATTTGTTGTAAAGATACCGTTTGGCTTAGCTCTCTGCTTCAGCCCTTGGAATGGTAAGATAGCCAGTTGTCGACTTTATTAACATTATGGGCATCTCTGAGTTTGTGAATAACTAACATAACATTTGTTGCTATTATATCAGCATAAAACCATTTGTAATATGAACAAACATGTATTTCAGTTTTGTTGTTTATATACAGATTGAATTCAGTTCAGTTCAGTCGCTCAGTCGTGTCCGACTCTTTGCGACCCCATGAATCAAAGCACACCAGGCCTCCCTGTCCATCACCAACTCCCGGAGTTCACTCAGACTCACGTCCATCGAGTCAGTGATGCCATCCAGCCATCTCATCCTCTGTCGTCCCCTTTGCCTCCTGCCCCCAATCCCTCCCAGCATCAGAGTCTTTTCCAATGAGTCAACTCTTCGCCTGAGGTGGCCAAAGTACTGGAGTTTCAGCTTCAGCATCATTCCCTCCAAAGAAATCCCAGGGCTGATTTCTTTCAGAATGGACTGGTTGGATCTCCTTGCAGTCCAAGGGACTCTCAAGAGTCTTCTCCAACACCACAGTTCAAAAGCATCAATTCTTCGGCGTTCAGCTTTCTTCACAGTCCAACTTTCACATCCATACATGACCACTGGAAAAATCATAGCCTTGACTAGACGGACCTTTGTTGGCAAAGTAATGTCTCTGCTTTTGAATATGCTATGTAGGTTGGTCATAACTTTCCTTCCAAGGAGTAAGCGTCTTTTAATTTCATGCAGTCACCATCTGCAGTGATTTTGGAGCCCCAAAAAATTAAGTCTGACACTGTTTCCCATCTATTTCCCATGAAGTGATGGGACCAGATGCCATGATCTTTGTTTTCTGAATGTTGAGCTTTAAGCCAACTTTTTCACTCTCCTCCTTCACTTTCATCAAGAGGCTTTTTAGTTCCTCTTCACTCTCTGCCTTAAGGGTGGTGTCGTCTGCATATCTGAGATTATTGATATTTCTCTGGGCAATCTTGATTCCAGCTTGTGTTTCTTCCAGTCCAGCATTTCTCAGATGTACTCTGCATATAAGTTAAATAAGCAGGGTGACAATATACAGCCTTGACGTACTCCTTTTCCTATTTGGAACCAGTCTGTTGTTCCATGTCCAGTTCTAACTGTTGCTTCCTGACCTGCACACAGATTTCTCAAGAGGCAGGTCAGGTGGTCTGGTATTCCCATCTCTTGAAGAATTTTCCACAGTTGATTGTGATCCACACAGTCAAAGGCTTTGGCATAGTCAATAAAGCAGAAATAGATGTTTTTCTGGAACTCTGTTGCTTTTTCCATGATCCAGTGGATGTTGGCAATTTGATCTCTGGTTCCTCTGCCTTTTCTAAAACCAGCTTGAACATCAGGAAGTTCATGGTTCACATATTGCTGAAGCCTGGCTTGGAGAATTTTGAGCATTACTTTACTAGTGTGTGAGATGAGTGCAATTACTTTCCACTTAATATCTATAAAATTAATTTCTAGATTGTTACTTTCAAATATAGGTGCATCTTTTGCGTATGATTTGTAGTAAAAAGTCTTCTAAAGGTGTTTTATACCCTGAAATTATACAAATCCACTAAAATATTAAAGTATATATTATAAGAGTAACATACAACAATATTTAACTGTGATTGTGGAAACTATTAAGAACTTTTGAATAGTTAAGCAATTAGGGAAATAAGTTGATAGTAAATGCTAGTATTAGATTCGTGAAATCTTTATTAATAGAGTACATTAGCTAGATACCTTTGGGAAGAACATTGTATTTTTTCTTAGCTAATAAATGTTTATAAAAATATAAATTTTAAGAGGCATTATTATGAGATTAAATTATATTATAATTCTAATCATTATAGAATTGGTTAGTGAATGCATTCATAATTAAAAAGAGTTACTATTTTTAAGAAACTGTTTTTAAGTGCTTCCCAGGTGGCTCAGATGGTAAAGTGTCTGTCTGCAATGCGGGAGACCCAGGTTTGATCCCTGGGTCGGGAAGATTCCCTGAGAAGGAAATGGCAATCCACTCCAGTACTCTTGCCTGGAAAATTCCATGGACAGAGGAGCCTGGTAGGCTACTGTCCTTGGGTGGAAAAGAGCTGGACACGACTGAGCGACTTCATTTTCTTTCTTTCACTTTTAAGTTTCAGTATTTAATTTTACTTAAGGCCATGAATCTTTCTAGAAAAGTCCTAAAAGAATTGTTTAGTTTTTTTTAAAGATAAATTACAAGTAGATAGCCAACTTTGTCCCTTCAACATTTCATGGTCAGAAAAACCTCCACAATCGTGTAACAAATCCCTGATAAATTATCTTAAACACAGAGAAATTTTGTATTTATTCTTGTATCAAGGAAATCTAGGTGATGATGGTAATAGATTTCAGTCTTGGCTTTGGCTTAATATTGATTTTAACACTCAGCAATTTAGCATTTGACTCAAGTATGTAATGGATACAAATCTTCTTTCGGTAGATTTTTATCCTTTTGTACTGGGAGACAGCATGTAGGTCAGGTTGGAACAGATTCCTCACATTTGTCTACCATTAATTTGTTTACAAATGATTTCAATGATTACCATCTATTAATTCTCCCAGTGATCCTTAAGAAAGTCAGTCCCTCATTAAAGAGAGGGAAGGCATGGCTTGGAGAAGTGAAGGGCATTCGTTGTCAGAGGATACCAGGTGGTAGGAAAGCCTGAACATTTGACCTTATCTCTGTCCCAGTGCTTGGTATCCCCCAAACCTGTCTTTTAGTCCTGGCTTTGGACTGTTTCTGGCACAGCTCCTTACACAGAGTAAGGCATTTAATTTCCATACAACCAGTCTAATAAGAAGTGTTAGTAAACTTAATCAGAGTATGTTTATAGTTCTGTTCTGAAATCAGTGACTTCTGGGTTTAATGAAGATTGACCACCTTCTCGAGGACAGACGTGCTCCTTACATGCTTTGTGTCCCCATGAACCTGATGGTCATGTCTTCTCCAGACTTGTCAGCTTTGTCTTTCTGTTGTGTGATAAGGGCTGAACAGAGGATAGACGGGTCATAATGACTGTTGGAATCCAAGCCAGTTTGTATTTGCTAGCAAGTATGGCTGAGGGAGCTTCCCTGGTAAGCTCATTTGGTAAAGAATCTGCCTGCAGTGCAGGAGACCTGGGTTCGATCCCTGGGTCGGGGAAGATCCCCTGGAGAAGGAAATGGCAAACCACTCCAGTATTCTTGCCTAGAAAATCCCATGGACAGAGGATCCTGATGGGCTACAGTCTATGGGATCGCAAGAGTCAGACATGACTTAGCAACTAAACCACCACCACCACCACCATGACTGAGGGAAATAAATTACCTCTAGGTTTAAGCAGGCTGGTTTTTAGTTGACACTGGAAGTGTAAATAATACTTCTTCCTGGTTTATGAGATGAAATTGGTTGTCTGCCACATAGATTTCTTATTTTTGTCCTCAGTTCATGGTGTGATCATGGAATGCAGTTTTGGAGATAATTTCAGGTCAGTTTATTTGCTCAATAATGATAATAATACCATTCATTGTCATTTAGTGAGCATCTAGTAAATACCAGACTATGTACACACATCATTCTTTTTTTTTCAGTATTTTTATTTTTTATTGGAGTATAGTTGATTTACAGTGTTGTGTTAGTTTCAGGTGTACAGCAAAGTGATTCAGCTAAACATATATATATGTGTGTGTGTGTATACATACATATATATTGTTTTTCATATTCTTTTACCTTATATGTTATTACAAAATATTGAGCATAGTTCTCTGTGGTATGTATAGGTCCTTGTGGGTTATTTATCTTATATATTGTTGTGTTAGTTGCTCAGTCATGTCCAATTCTTTGGGACCTCATAGACTGTAGCCTGCCAGGTTCCTCTGTCCATGGAATTCTCCAAGCAAGAATACTGGAGTGGGTAGCCATTGCCTTCTGCAGGGGATCTTCCCGATTCAGGGACTGAACCCAGGTCTCCCGCATTGCAGGCGGATTCTTTACTGTCTGAGCCACCTAGTACTGTATAAATGTTCATCCCAAACTCCTAATTTAGCCCCCTACCCTTTTCCTCTTTGGTAACCATAAGTTTGTTTTCTGTGTCTGTTTGTTTTCTGGGTCTTTTTTTGTAAACAAGTTCATTTGTGTCATTTAAAAAAAAATAAGCTTATACATATAAGCAATATCATATGATATTTGTCTTTCTCTGTCTGGCTAACTTCACTCAGTATGATAATCTCTAGGTCCATCCATGTTGCTGCAAACGTACATTATTCTTAACCTTAGAATAAAAAAAGACATTTACACTTACAGTCTAATTCCCACTCTACAGATAAGGAAACACAGACTCAAAGAGATGAAAGGACTTGCTTAAGCTCACGAAGAAAGTGGCAACATCAGCATTTACCTAACTGCAAAGCCCGTACTCTACTTCCCCTTCCACACTGCCCTGGGACTGAAGGCTGGAAACTGACATCTGCAGGCTCCTGCTTCCTCCTGTCCTATTACAGTAGGGGAAGGACTGTGCGTAAGCCAGTGCTGGCGCCTGCTGCTCAGGTGTCCTTGACTTGTGTTCTGATGTAGGAGGCACACCTTTGTTGAATAGAAGATGCTGATGACCCTTCCAAGCCATCTGCTGACAGGCCCAGGGGAAGCTGACCCTCGGCTCTTACCATAAAGAGTTCACTCTGGACTCTCCAACTAAAGGGAGGGGGCCTTGACAATTACTGTGCTGTTGAGCTGAACAGCCAGTCAGTTCTTTTCATTTATTCACTGCCTTTTGTCCAAACTTCTAGCACAGACTCTCAATCCTCGCTGTACATTAAAATCACCTGGGGTTTTAATTCTAACCATGCCTGGGTACCCCCTCTAGACATTCGGATTTAAATGGACTGGGGTGGGGCCCTGGCTATCAGCATTTGGAAAAAAAATTAGTACTGCAGAGGATTCTAATATCCAGCCAAATCAATTCTTTAAGGGTAGAAAAACCCTCTCTTCACACTCTTGTTGATGTGGTGTATTTTCTTCTGACTTGAGTGAACTCTCAGTCTCATGATGTTATCATTCCATTGAGAGATTGAATCTACTCACCCAAAGCATTCATGCCTTTTTGAGGAGTTTAAGACCTTGAAGAGGATGTTATAGGAATGGACACAGATGCTGAAATTGGCAGCCATGGGGCATGGGAATGAGTCACTTTGGAATGGATCACTGGGAGCAACCGAAAGACAGAGTCATGACTTTGCCACCTTCCCTCCTAATTCATTGTCTTCCCAACCCCCTCGCCAGATTTTCAGTGTTGAAGGAGTTGTGTTTTTTAGTTGTGGGGTATTCACCTTCTAGCGATGTTCCTTCTGAGCCTAACTGGCTTATTTACAGTGGCTTGGATATGTTTATAGTTTCTTGACTTTTTGTTTGTTGTTGTTGTTCAGTTGCTCAGTTGTATCTGACTTTGTTGTTGTTGTTCAGTCACTCAGTTTGGTATCCCATGGACTGCAGCATGCCAGACTTCCCTGTCCTTCTCCGTCTTTGAAAAGTAAACTTTTTGTTTACTGATTGAATTTACTGCTACACTGAAAAGAAATGGCTTCAGTGGAGAAGATCACTATGCACGCAGAGGGCCCCATCTCTCTCTAGTGGAAGTACAGACTCTCAGCGTGGAACTTGGGTTGTCTCCATCGTCTGACTCCAGTCCTTCACTCTAGAATCAAGGCCACTCTTCCTGTCCCTGGGCTCCAGCCAGGTGAACTGTACCCTGCACCAGGATCTGCCCGATCGCTGCCTTTGTTCCCTTTTTGTCTCGCTGGAACATTAGCTCTGTCCCTCATCCCAGTGGCTAGAAATAACCTTTTCTTTCCTAGAACCCCACACTGCTCTGAGTGGGAACACTTTTAGAACTTACTACATTGTACCTTGAGCTATCGTTATTTATGCGTGTGTATAGTTCTTCCCCTTCTGAAAGCTTCCGGAGGGTGGGGCAGCCTCTTAATTTTGGTGTCTCCTGCCGTGCCAAGAATATTGGAAGCATTCCCTGAATGTTTTTTGAATAAGTGTGTTACTTTTAGTTCAACTCAGCCATTGTCCAAAATTAATCTCATGAGATGTTGGTAGCTTTGGTGAACATTTGGGAGAGGTCCACCGTGATAGAGTGAAATCCGGTGACCTAGTTACAGAATATCCCCTGCAGGCTCACTGGTGAGGAAGGCTCATGTTTAAACTCGGTGAAAGAAGAGCCCGGCTTATTTATGGTGGCAGTTGTTTACATGTCTTTTAAAATGACCCTCCTCCCTTTTTAGTGGCTCCAAGATTTTAAAAAGTTCTTTAGAATAATTGGATATTATCAGTCTTCTTCCTATAGTAGTTCTAAGCAAGGTCTTTTGTTAATTGAGGGCTTATTAACTAAGCATGTATTTTTTAATTTAAAGCTCTTACATTTTATTGATTTAGTTGATTTACATGTTGATTTACAATGTCAAACAATTTAGTTAATTTACAAATCGATAAAATTTATTGATATAGTTGATTTACAATATTGTATTAGTTTCAGGTGTATAGCAAAATGATTCAGTTATACATAACGCATATATTCTTTTTCAGATTCTTTTCTCATGTAAGTTATCACAGAATATTGAGTAGACTTCCCTGTGCTATACAGCAGGTCCTTGTTGATGGTCTGTCTTACATAAGCAGTGCGTGTATGTATGTTCATCCTAAGCTTCTGGTTTATTGCTCCCCACCATGTTTCCCCTTCGGTAACCATAAGTTTGTTTTCCATATCTGTAAGTCTGTTTCTGTTTTGTAAATAAGTTTATTTGTATTTTTTAAAATTAGATTCCACGTAAGAGTGATAGCACAGGACAGCATTTAGAATGGGCTGCCATTGAGCTGCCATTGAGCTGGATTAACAAGAGGTGGAGAGGCCGCTCCTGCACTTCCGCCTGAGCCCGGCCGAAGCCCACACACCCAGAAGCCCCATGTGCTGCGGTGGGTCAGTAAGTGGGCAGGCGACACAGAGGCAGTGATGGCAGTCACTGTTCTGGTCTTCATTTATGAAAATTAAAAGACTGCACTCACTTGTTAGTGAGCTTCTGGACTCTCCTGATAGTCCCTGCAATTATAATTGTTTATGATTAAAATTAATAATAAAATTAATATTAAAATAGTAGTTCTTCTGGTAAAGGTAATATATGCTCATGTTGCAAATTTAGAGTATAGAAGTATAAAAAGAAAATGAAAACCACTTATAATCTCACACTTCACAGGTAACAGTGACATTTTATTTGTGGAAGTTTGACTACGTGACCCCAGCTCTTTTGACCTGAACTCACCTTCCATAATCTAATTCTCAGCTCACTCTATATAACATTTTTAAAGCATTTGTGATTAAAAGAATACTGTATTTCAACCAAAATGTACTTTCATCCATTTGGACATCTGCTAACCTCATACATATATACATATACACACACACACACACACACACACACACACACACATGCACAAAAGGAGAAACAGTCACTGTTGTTGAGAATCAACCTCTCATTTTACAGATAGAAAAACTGAGGCCTGAAACTTGTCCAAGATCATTTAAAAAAGAAAAGTGGCAACTGACACTTCAGCCCATGTCTCCTGAATTCCTGTCCAGTGCTCTTTCTCCTTGTCAGTGATACCTCCTTACTAAGTCATGGAAGCAGGGGTGGAGAGAGAAAAGAAAAAACACATCAGTTCTAAATAGTGCAGTTTTTTTCCTGAGTCCTTTTGAGGAGCTATTTTTGTGACTATTCGGAGCATGTACAAGGCCGCCTCTCGGAGTGTTCAGGCTGGACCAAGAGGCCATTCACTGCTGACGGCAGCCTCCACGGCAGGCTCTGCAGAGCCCTGGGTTCAGAAACCAGATGGGAACAGACTTTTTCAGTCAAATCTCAGGGTCTGAGTGTACACAGAAAAGACTGACTGCGCATCCTGTTAAACTGTGTACCTAACAATGAAACAGTGATGAATGAGTGGGACTGGCAGGGGCAGGGGCAGGGGTTGCTCTTGGTATGGGTTCATCTTAGTCTGTAATTCATTCATGAGCTTCAGTAAGTCTTACACATGAATGCAGATTATTCATTCTCTCTCAATGTGACCTATTATTCTAACTTCCCAATCATTTAGTTGTTTCCTTTTTCATACAGAACAAAGCATGGACTCCTGTTTGACATTTAAGGCCCTCTGTGATCTATCCTTTTTTTTTTTTTTTTCCATTTTAAAAAAAAATTTTAAATCAGAAGATAATTGCTTTACAGAATTGTGTTGGTTTCTATCAAACATCAACATGAATCAGTCATAGGGATATATTTATTTGATTACTGGGCTGCGCCGGATCTTAGTTGTGGCATGTAGGCTCTAGTTCCCTGACCAGGGATTGAACCTGTGTGATCTATCCTTGATACTGATATACTATGGAGCTGTAATAATGTAGTGGTTAAGAGCCAGCCTTGGCAGCCAGGCTGCTCCACCATTAATTAGCACTCTTACCTCAGCACATTACTGAATCTATGTTTCACTTTCCTCATGTGTAAATGGGAGTAAGATTGTTCTGGTGAGTAAATGAGCTGGGATTTGTAAAGGTGAACCAGTGACTAGGTCCTAATTCATGGCGTGGAGAGTGCTTTCTTTGTTTATTAAATGGATACTTTTCCAGTTCCTCCACTGATAGCATTTCCCTTTTGCACTAGACTTCTGGTCATTCGTGATATGGTCCCCTCATTTTTCTGCTGCTGTGTACCTGTGACCCTCATCTTTAACACACTAGCCCTCTCATTTCTGCCTGTCCAAATCTTAATCATCCTTTTAAGGCCAGGCTCAAATGTATCTTTAGCCATTTCTTTCTTCACTCATTCATGTATTCTTCATCCCTTTAGCAAAATTTTTTATAGAGTGTCTATTGTGTGCCACGTGCATTTTCTAGGAAGGTTTACATGGCTCCTCAAGTGGGGGGAAGTTCATCACATTTGCCACTGCTGTGACATATGGCCATTGATACTGCGTTTCACTTTCTGGTGCGCTAGTTTGATCTCCCCTACCAGAATATTAGCTCTTGGAGAGCAGGGTGCTTACTGCATGGTTGCATGCTAAGTCACTTTAGTCGTGTCTGACTCTGAGATCCCATGGACTGTAGTCTGCCAGGCTCCTCTATCCATAGTGATTTCTCCAGGCAAGAATAACTGGAGTGGGTTGCCATGCCCTGCTCCAGAGGATCTTCCCGACCCAGGAATTGAACCTGCATCTCTTATGTCTCCTGCATTGGCAGGTGGGTTCTTTACTACCAGCGTCACCTCAGAAACCTCAGGGTGGTTATTAAGCTATATTTAAATTGAATAAATAATGAATTAAGACTTACTCTTTGTGGATATTTTTATTACCTTCTAATAAAGTTAAGAAAATAGCAACAATGCTGTGTGTGCGTGAGAGAGAGGGAGAGAGAGAGAGAGAGAGAGAGAGAGAGAGAGAGAAGAGATACTTTGAATGAGAAGAAGGTTGAGGCTGGTTTTGAGGGCAAAGAACCACCTCCAAGCTGGAAACAGGAATGAGAGTAAAGCTGCAGATGCAAAGAGAAACAGGATGAGAGAGTAGGTTATTGTTTGAACTCTAAAGCAGTTGCTCCAAGAAATGGTTTTCCTTAAGTGGTATAAAATGTGAAGTGAATTGGGTCTCACTTTTCCTTTCCCTCTTTAGGAGGTTGGAACTGATTTTTAAAATGAGGTAGTGGAGGAAGGTGGAGTTTGGAGAAGGAAAGTGAAAACTCTTTTCTGAGGCTCTCTTTGCCTAATAGCTCCCTGGAGAGAAAGTTTAGTCGGAGGGCCTGGCCAGGCCAACCAGCAGCAAGTAGACCAGCTCGCTCTTTCTTTTGTCATTGTCCTGGTCACTGCCCCCATCCCTGTTCCTCACTTCCAAACATCTTTCCTTTTTTTAAACATATTACAGGTAAGAAGCTAGGGGAAAATTGAAACAAAACACAAAGGAAGCAGACAGTTTCAATATACAGTGATGAAAATGATGCATTTTAGATTTGTTTACCTGGTGATTCCCACTTCGGGCATCCCCTCCTGCCACCTCTCTCCTCATTTCATTTTCCCAACTTCTACCCCTCTCTGACTGAAGGCCGGAGAGGAGACACTGACCACACAGGAGGTTTGAGAAGGCAGCAGGGCAGTTTTCAAGTGCTGACTCTAGAGGTTTAACATGAGCAAATTCCTTTTTCTGAAGGTTTTTAGCTGGGTTTTTTTTTTTTTTTTTTTTGGTCTCTGGAGTTTACTGCTAAAGATGCTTTGCTGTGGAAGGTATGGAGTTTCAGTGATGGGGCTGCATTGACTGAATGCTTGGTGTATGCACATATCAAACTACATGGGAGAGGGAGGCTGAGATAGGAAAACTGGACTTCTGACTGGGAGGGCTCAGGTGTGTGGGCATGTGTGTGCTATGGGGAGACTGGTTTCTGGGGATGGAGGGTGGGTCAGGGGATGGGTAGATTGGTGTGTTGACAACTGATAATCAGCGGGAGGCTGGCTGTAAACTGATCAATGATTCAGGGAAGGGCAAAGGGTTCTGTTTGCTGCTGCTGGGAAAGGCTTCACTGGAGGGTGTGGTGTTGAAAGTCTTGAAATATGGATATGACTTCAATAAACAAGGAAGCTAGATGTGCGTCTTCAAGACAAAGGGAACAGCAGAGGCCTGAGAAGACCTAGAAAAATGGGGAGCGGCAAGCTGTGGAGGTGAGGCATTTGTGTCAAGTCATAAAAGTGGTATACCCCACCTCCCCACCCCTCAACTCCATGGTGTGTTTGGGGCTTTTATTATTGTTTTTTCCTTACTGTAAGCAATAGAGAGTGGTTATGAGTTTTAGAAAAAGCTGTGATAGGATTGCTCTGGTGCATGTGTGTGTTTTGTTTTGCTTTTACTTTTTAGTTTTCCGAGTCTTTTTAGGAACTGTGAGGCAACCTTCACTCTGGGAAGAGTGCACTGGCTGTCTTTCTGTGTCTTTTCTTTCCTCTTCCTGCCTGGCCTGGGGCCTTGTCCGGCTTGTGATGATGAAGTGTGGCAAGGCCAGCTCCGGGGAGCCGACCTGAGGTCTCTGAGCAGACCCTGGGCATTCTTCAAGGTTCCCCACCCTTTTTCCTCCTCCTTTTCTCTTCTTTCTCTGCTCCCTCCCCCTCTCTCTCCCCACCCCCAGCAGCAGCAGCAGCCCTCCCCTCCCTAAAATAAATAAACCAGTCGCTCCAAAAGGTTCCAAGCACATTAGTCACATATCCCAGAAGTTTAATACAGAATTATTTTGACAGCGAGAACAAGAAGTGTTTTCTAGTTGAACGCACAGAACTTGCTTCTTCCAACTGGGCTTTCTGCCTCAGAGACAGATGATATGTTTTTAGATGGATCTGCCGCGCAGGAGACTGCGTCGCTTCCCTTGGAAACATGACAAACTGCTCACTCCCGAAAGTGGTTGGGGAAAAGATGTGAAATGAGAGGGAGAGGGAGAAAGCACAGACTTATTGAGAACATAACTTTCTCCCTAATAACTTCAATCAGCCACCGAGAGCTTTCTATGTGTTTATTTATTTATTTGGCCGCCCCTGGAGCCGGGAAGTCCTTTTTTAAACCCCGGGCTCATGGGTGTTCTAAAAGATGAGGACAGGTCGAGTTATTGCAATGCGGGTGGCTCTCCAAGCATTCCAGTTGAATAGCTCTTCCAGAAATATTTCTTGACTCACTTATTTAGCACTTTCTGTTGCCGTTACTAAGCAGATTGGAGAGTCCTCCCTGTGATTTCGCCAGACTCCTCTTGGGCTGACGTGGATCCGCTTATTCCTATCTGGCCCCTGGAAAGGCGGAGGAATGTGAAGCTGAAGTCCACTGGCGCCCAGGAGGGACTTTAGCCTGAGTGTCCAGAGCGCAGTCTGAAGAGCCAGAAAAAGTGTGTGTACTCCTTTCGCCCTTCTCCTTCAAGACCCCATTGCCAGGCTAGAATAGCTTTCTTCCAGGGTGGCTCACCTGGGTGTGACCACCCAGAGATGAGCCTGGAGGAGAGACATTAAGGAACTTCCACACCTGGGATAAGTGTCCTTAATGGCTCCCATGATCCTCCACTCTTGCTTCTCAAATCTTTCTAGAGATTTCCAGCCTTTTGTGGGGGCTGAGCTGACTTCTCTAGTTTTAGCGTGTACCCGCAGGAGCTCTTTTAACCCCCTCTCATGGTTCTTCATTAGCCCCTCATCCCCAGGTCTTCATCCAAGAAACGTCTGTGTGGTCTGGAAATTAACTGGCCATATGACCTTGGAGAGTGGACTCATTGGGCCTTAGTATTTTCAGAACCTTTCCTTTATAAACCCCTCATGAAACCTCATGGGAAATCCCAATACAGATTTCCCCTCCTCTCTCTTAAGTACAGTGTTCCTATAAAACAGTTCATGAGCCAAAATGGAGTAAAGCGAAAATCTTCTTTAGCTTTCTTTAGTGAAAACTGGTACTGCTGTAGGTCTTTCGTAAAAGCAAAGTAGTATAAAGAAAACTATTGAAAAGCAGAAGATACCTATACATAAAATAACCGAAACATAACTACATGGTGATGCTGTTGTTAAATGGCTAAATAGGCTTCCATTCACTGCCAAGTTATCGTCCAGAACTCTATGCATCTGTGGAACCTACTTTGAAAACCATTGTATTGGAGGCACTGCAGGACTTCTGGTAGCCCTGGTGACCATGGTTCTGGCTTCTTCAAGTTTCCTGCCTCTCTGAACTTGTCTCAAGGTTTAGCAAGTGGCACTTGTACAGATGAGGAAGATGGGCCCAGAGGGAGACAGGACCCTTGCTGGTTTCCTCACACTGGCTTTGAAATCCTGTGTGATGAAGGCCTTTTGGCTGGTTCCCCTCCAGTGATTGTTCTCATAGGGCTGCTCTGCCCGAGGCTTCCACACTTGGGCTGGGACTTACGCCTCCCTCCTGTGGCCAGCACCTCATTATCATTCACTGAGCTGCACTGAGCAGTCATCTCAGTGAATTCTTGGTACCATTGTTAGGCTTACAGGCTCTGTCTCAGAAACATTATGAGAGGAGTAAGTGGCATTCAAGCTGTTTTTAAGGAAACTCTTTAAAAAAAAAGTGCTGAAGAGAAAAGTAGTGTTAGGAGAAAATTAAAGAATGGGCCGTCTCTCTCTGATTCTTAGGCAGTACCTACAGTGTAACACTACTGTTTCCCAGAGAATGTTCTGACTTTTATCACCATATTTTACATTTTCACATTGCAAGACAATTTTTTTTTTTTGCCTATTCTCTGTAAACCTTTATTTTACAAGTGGCTTTCAAACTGTGGTTTGTTTGACCAATTCACTTATGAGCTCTAGTAGGTATTAATTTTTCCACAACATTTTCTTACTTTTAGAAATTAAATTAAAATTACCTATATACTCCCAACTCCATAGGAATGTCAGGAAGTTGATTATGCAAGACAGATTCTAAAGAGCTTTTTTCCAGCAAAGATCTCTCTTGAGCCTCACCATAACATAGACAAGAAGGAGACTCAACGAGGTAACACATGTAGAATCAAAGTTAGGCTCACAGTTCAGGTTAGGTTGAGAAGAATTTCGGGGATATTAACCTTAGGCTCCCTGACTCATACCATTGCAACAGATTATTCCTTTTTCTGGTAGCCAGAATTATGAATGAATATCCTATTAACAGCTACTGTTTATGAAATGCTTATTTATGTGTCAAATACTGCTAGGCACACACTTTGTAAAAAGCTCATTTAAACTCTTTAGCTGCTTTATAAGGTAGAAATGATCATGTCCAGTTTGTAGATGAATCACTGGAGACATTGAGAGGACAAGTAACTTGCTGAAGGTTCCTCTTCACAGAATCAATGGACCTCATCTTATGACCCGGACTGCCTGTCTCCAGAGGCCTTTCAAATAGAGGATGTGATCTCTACCCATCCTTGTCCTCACCAGGAGACAAAAAGTACTCTCTGGAAAATGACAAAGCCAGTTTGTCATGCTTTAGTGACTGCTGAATACTGTTAAGGGTTAACAGGTAGCCATTTTCTCTCTCTGCTCTTGGAGCTCATAACTAATCTTTATGTAGTCTCTTCTACTTTCATTTTAGATTTTATGTGCTCCACATGGAAATTACTGATCTATGCACCACTGGGCGAGTCATTTCTATGCCTGGGCCCTTGGTTTTCCCCTCATTTGAAATGGCTCTTCTTTCCTGGTCCCATATTTCTGTCCTTCTAAGTGGACATGCCTGGGGAATGTGCCTATTGAATTCTCTTTGTATAAGTCCATGGCTTCCCCAGTGGTTCAGCAGGTTAAAAAATCTGTCTGCAATGCAGGAGACATAGGAGACACAGGTTCCATCCCGGGGTCGGGAAGATCCCCTGGGGGTGGAAATGAAAACCCACTCCAGTATTCTTGCCTGGGAAATCCCACAGAGAGAAGAGCCTGGTGGGCTACAGTCCATGAAGTCACAAAGAGTTGGACACAACTGAGTGACTGAGCATAGCACACACACAAGTCTTCTCAAGAATATTGTTGGAAATTATAGATGCTTACTAAATGCTTGTTTTAAATTGAAATAATAATTGCAGGTAATCCCCATTTTCAAAGAGATTTTCTATTTCTGAAATGCTATTTGCAAAAGTTTGAGAGTCAGATACCACATAAAGAGATAACTAAGTCATATCAGGAAAGATGAATCCCTAGTATGTATTGTTATTGGTTTGATGGTGCTGTCTTGCTTCTTGCATCAATTTTGTCTTTCTAACTCTGTTAGGACAACTACCCTCCCCTCCCTGTCACACATGTGAGTTGCACACATATAGACACACACACACACACATGCACACACCTCTTGAGCAAGAAACTTTTATATTTGTTAAATTTGTCACTTTCTCCACAGAATCTGGTTAGCATACCTTTGGGTGAGCAAAAGAATAATCTGTTTCTGTGTGCCAAGTTCAGGCCGTGAATCAATTCTTCCTGCCTTTTGCATTTTAGTAAATGTTTCCTAGATGGATTCATCGGATTTTCAGTAAAGACAAACAGCACAGAAACCAGATTGCTTTCATACCCGAGGCCTGAGTTCTGTGACCCAGACATTGGAGCTCAGTTCCATATATGGCCAAAGAGAAACAGGGCAAGGGAGCGGCAGGAGAATACCAGACATAAAATGCATTCCTGTGAAGTGTGCGTTTGCAACTAGCAAAATGGGACCCTTGTTGGTTTCCATCTTTTGCAGAACATGAACTGTAACGTTTTCAGAAAGAAGCTAATGTTCCAAGCATCTGCCACAGGGAATAGTTTATTTTCCCTTTTCTTTTTGGTCACATGTAGGTTTAATTTGGAATTAGTGTTGAAGTCAATGCTAGCAAGGAATGAGGACTAAGAAATTATTCTTGGAGTCAGCAGATGTGGGTCCTCAGCCCAATCCGACCGCCATCCAGCTGTGAAACTCTTTGGCTTGTTTTGCTTAGTGTCAGAGTGGCGGGGCTGAATTTGATGATCTCTGAGATCTCTACTATTTCTGTTGTCTTTGGTTCTAATTTTGCCTGAGATTTTCCAGTTCCTGTGGAATTCCCCACAGAAAGAAGTTTCTAATTCTTCCAAATTCTTTCTGTGGTTTGAACTTAAAAAGACTAAATAAAACCCCTGGTCTTGAATTTTTCTTTGTGATTTCCTTAAATATAACTTGGACACATGGTTGGCCTTCACTTGGCAGACAGCTTCCTGCTGAGGGTGGAGAGGATTGTATTTAGTGCACCCTCATGGTCTTTCCCCTCTGCTTGTCCTTGTTGTTGGAGAAGAAATTCAGGTGTGTCCAACGCAAAGCTGTACAAACAGGTGTGCACTTGGCCAATGCAGCTTTGTAATGGCCTTATTAGTTGTCTGCTTCTTTTATAGATTCTGTCTTCTCTGTGAGAGAAGTGGGACTGGTAGCAGACCATTCTGGAAACTTCCTCACACCATAGGAAATGGAACTAGGGATGTGAAATTGAGGTGTTGGCTTTCCACTTAGTAATTGGATGAGTCAGTTACCCGTCACAGATGTTAACAAGGTTAAGAAATAAAAATACAAAATTCTGGTCTAGAGAGGACCAGTCATTTCTACTTTATGAGAGCAGGCATGATTTCTTCCTTCTTGTCTTCCTTCCTTTCTTTTCTCTTTCCTTTCTTCTTTCCTTTCTTCCTCCCTCCTTCTCTCTCTCTCTTGCTTACTTGCTTGCTTCAGGTCTCCAAGCTTTCATTTCTCCATCTGGATCATGAAATGCTAGTGGGCCTTCTGAAAGCATGGATTGAGTATATTTCCAAATTGTCTCTTCGTTCCTCCTACTTCATATCCTCAGTCATACTGAGCTCATCAACTTGTACAGAGTCCTGACCAGACCTCCTTAATGTCTTAAAAGAAAAAGATAAGGTGACCCCTCTGTGAGCTCCCACTCATTATGCTAGTCAATATGTTGACCAAATTTTTTTAGTAAGACATTCACCTCCCTTCACAATCTGGTTCATAGAACCTGATGGTTTTAGGTTGGGAAATGAGGGCTTCAGCAGCCTTTCCTTACATGTGTGGCCTTCATCTTGACTTTGAGCTTGCTCTGAGCCCTTTGGTGCCATGGAGGTAGGTGTGTGTATAAAAGGAGAAGACAGCACATGATGGCAGGGCAGCAAGCATAACTGGGGCTGGAGTAGAAAGGAGAAGAATGAATCAGGCTCCTGGGGCTCTGTGAAAGACTCTACCAATAATTTAGGGACTATTTAAGGAAACTGAGCACAGAGTATCTTCTGCTTTAGTTGGAATCATCCATTATAATGGCTTCAAATGCTTGGTGCTATTGTAAGAAAATCACAGGGAAGAGCAGTCATATAAACAGTAATAACTTATTGGCCATGACTAATTTTTTTGGGAGTACGATATGTGACGTAGGTTTCTATAGGGCTTCCTAGTGGACTAAACCCTTACCATACCTATGTACTCATTAGATCCTCACAGGTGAAGTGGCAGGCTAAAGAATATATCTTTACTTAAGAGCAAACTGATACTCAAAACTTGAAGTAGCACGTGGTAAAGAGATGGCATAGCAAAGATTTGTCTAGTGCTCTTACGAAGCTTTAGACATTCTTAGGAAGCTTCAAACATATTGACTTATGAAGCTTCAGCCTAGCCAGTAAATTGATAAACACACACACACACACACACACACACGTACACACCTACCTCCCTCATCAATGGATGGTGCCGTGCTCAAGTTGCTAAGCTGTGTCCAACTCTTTGTAACCCCATGGACTGTATGTAGCCAGGCTCCTCTGTCCATGGATTCCCCAGGTAAGAATACTAGAGTGGGTTGCTATTTCCTACTCTAGGGGATCTTCCTGACCCAGAGATCAAACCCGCACCTCCTGCATTGTAGGCCAATTCTTTACCACTGAGCCATCAGGGAAGCCCCATCAAAGGATGGTAGAGGATGGCTTTTAATTAGTTGTGAATTGCATGAACCAAAATGTTTGATGAATCAGTCTTGGTAATGAGCAGGGTGATGGGACAGTCAGTTCACTTTAACAACTGAATTATCAACTAGGACACCTTGACAGAGAACACAACTGAGGAATTCTTGTTTGGGACTGTTCATTCTTGCTTGCATATTTTCACTTACTTAAGACAGCAAAGAGCTAAAAATTATCGAACATTTAATATGTGCCAAGCTTGCTACTAGATGCTAATCCTTAGAAGTGAATCATAAACCACTTGGTTTAAACTTTAAATCATGTGGAGAATACCCCATCTTCCCTCTCATCCATCCATCCATCTTCTGTTATTCTTAGCAGGTGATATGATCATCTATACTTGACTATTTCATGTCTCTTATAGAAGTAGAAGGTAGTTCCTCCAAACACTTTGATCTTTCAGTTCAGTTCAGCTGCTCAGTTGTGTCCGACTCTTCGAGACCCCATGAACTGCAGCATGCCAGGCCTCCCTGTCCATCACCAACTCCTGGAGTTCACCCAAACTCATGTCCATTGAGTCGGTGATGCCATCCAACCATCTTATCCTCTGTTGTCCCCTTCTCCTCCTGCCTTCAATCTTTCCCAGCATCAGGGTCTTTTCATCTTTACTGTTTAGAGAAATACCCAAACTACTTATAACTTCCATCAGTATTAATTTATGCATCTATTAAGTGGCTTTATGAGAGTAGAATCCTTCTCTTAAATTTATATTTTCTTTTTAGAGTAAGTTCCTTGGGTTGACTGTCTGCTTTTGAAAGAAATTATTAACCCCCATTTCTTCTAAAATTTCCTCTTATATGATTCAGGGCTGCTTATCTTGAGTCTGGAAGGTGAAAATTGAAGAAATAATTCAATTTTTCTTATTTCTTTCCTTTTGAAGAAATATTCTTTCCTTTTAATTTGATTTTTGGGGACAGAATTGTATTTGTTTAATTACTCAAATTTTGGATCATGTCAGAACATGTTCTGCACATGGTATTTGAAACCTATTTATATTTTTGTAGAAACCCAGACTCTTCAAGTTGGAAGGGAGCATAAAGATTCTCTCAGATAGCTCTAGGCCATAAGTTCCTTGAGGCCAAGAGCTGTGTCATATATATATTTCTGTACCTTTTCCTGCTGCAACTCCCAGCACTTTAGCCCCCTGCCAGGTGGAAGAACTGGATTGATTTGATTTCTCAGTTTTAGTGTTTTCTTTGCCCCTTCCTTAACTTGTCCAGTCATTGGGAGGGATTGTGTAGACCCATTAAGTGTGATGAGTAAGTAAATCATGGGGCTTGCCCCTCCTCCAGTAGGGCTTTAGCTGTGTTTAGATTTAAGAATGCTGAGTAACTAATAAAACATGACTCCAAAGCGCTCTGCAGATGGAAAGTGCTTCATGTGTAATAAATAATAACAGGCTCTTGAGATTTGGCACAGCCATAGAAAGAAGTGCCGACCTTGCAGGCTATGGAAACTTCTGATACAGCTTATGATGGAAGAGTGAAGTGGTTGCTATTAGCTCGTTTCATCATTTTGTAATTAGTGTTTCCATCTTCAAGTCACTGTTCTATTCCTCATTATGGGCAAAGTTACTTTCTGAACTAGTTGGGAAGTTAGCCTTCCAGTTACTGTTAAGAGAATGATTGAAGGAACACCATGAAAATTGATAGGCAAGTCTTCTAGGCAGGCTTCAATTCAGTGCTTAAATCTAGTCCTTTCTAGATCCTGTCCTTTTTCTCAACTAATTTCATTTATGAAGTTTGTGGTGGTGGTGGTTTAGTTGCTAAGTCGTGTCCAACTCTTGCGAACCCATGGACTGTAGTCTGCCAGACTCCTCTGGCCATGGGATTCTCCAGGCAAGGATACTGGAGTGGATTGCCATTTCCTTCTCCAGGGAATTTTCCTGGCCCAGGGATTGAACCCTGGTCTCCCACATTGCAGGCAGATTGTTTACTGACTAAGCTACAAGGGAAGTCTAGTCACCTCTATTTTACTTCCAGAGCATTGATATTCTCAAGCAGTGGGAAATGGCACCTTTCTCCAAAGGAGACAGTGAAATGGCCAGTGTTCATCCTGGCTTTGAACCATCCGATTCAGATGAATTTCATCCAGGGAATGGCCTACCTTCCCTTTGTCCTCAGGTGTGGGTCAGTCTGATTGAAATTTGGTGATCATATGGTGACTGCCCCCTGGAGCCCTGCACTAACTCTGTTTTCACCTGTGTCCTCCCACCTATAAAAGCAAGTGAACTGAAGTATAAACAGAATCTTGCTATTTTTCTTGGTGACTTTCAAAGCCTCTTTCTTCTCAGCAACAGTGACCCACTGTAGCTGAGCATTATTCATTCAATCAGTAAATATTTATTCAGCACCTACTATATTCCAGGAACTCTTCTCGATGCTGGTCAGAGAATAAAACAAAGTTCTCTCAAGCTAACATCTGAATGATTTAACCCAAGTATGATTTTTTTAAAAATGACGTGGCAGAAGTATGCTTACAGAAATAAACACTACAAACAAACAACACACCAACTCTTTCCTTTCATCCTTTCCTCCTACTCTTTCTCTTGTCTCTCATTTCTTTTTCCTCCCTTCATAACCTGACCGTTTATTCTCTCACTCTGTTTAACCAGGAAGCCCATATTTTCTTCTGATCCCTTTTTTTGTCTCCTTTTCATGTCTGCTTTGCTTTGTACCTGCGGGTGCATTGAGCCTTGACACTGGCTTGATTCCAACTTCGAGCTCCCTCCCTAGCTTCCCTGTGCTTCTGCTTCTCTCTTAGTGGAATGGTGGGTAGTTGCTCGTGTTGCAGATTGGAACCTGGAGGGAAGGAAGACCAGTAGTTCTGGGGCTTTGGTTCCCCATCCAGTGGCACTGCATTGTCACGATCTTGCTGAAGAAAAGGATGTGGCCCCAAATTCTAGGTGCCCCAGCAGATGATCAGCTCAAAGGGACTTCTTCCAGAAAATCTTCCTTGATCCTCTCCTCTCTTAATTCTTATGCATCTTTGGCAGAATAGAAGCTCAGTAAATTTAGTTTCTTTTGCTTCTTCTAAGTCTCATGTCTCTTTATCTGGGCTTGACTTAATGGGACCACTCTTTAATTTCATGGTTCTTGTTTTTTTTTTTTTTTTTTTTTTTTTTTTGACCGCAGCATGTGGGATCCTAGTTCTTGATCAGGGATTGAATCTGCACGCCCTGCAGCAGAAGAACAGAGTCTTAACTGCTGGTCCGCCAGGGAAGTCCCAATTTCATGGTTCTTGTGCCCATTTCTTACTTCTCTTAGTGGTATGGACTGTGTCCATGTGTGCTATAAAGTATGTTAAATGAACTGGGGGTAGGGGGGAAGCATTTTACAAAAACTAAAATTCGTTTCTTGTTTTGGGATGAGAATCTTGGAGCCACATTTACTACTCAATCCTGGATTTTATTGGCTCAAATGCCGAGAATGGACCTCTACATTGACCAGGTGGTTGAATTTTTCAAGTGTTCCTGGATTTCCACTCAAGTCCGAGGTTTTCAGATGCTTGACCATTTCTAAATTATTGTCATTCACCCCTAAATTTAAAACTCAGGAATGTGACCTGATAACTCCCTAGTGGATACAAAGTAGAACTGGTAAGACTGAGCTTCTTTTCTCTGTTCCCATGATCTTTACCTCTAACTTTATGTTTTACTATTTGCCTTTTTTTCTGTGCTAGCTTCCAGCCTCCAGCCTCTCTGGTTAGCATGACAACTCACATTTATTGCACATGTTCTAAATGTCAGGCACTGGGTAAATTTTCCCCCATATTTCCTTTCATTTAATCCTCACAGCCCCTAGAGGAGGAAATGGCAACCCACTCCAGTATTCTTGCTGGGAAAATCCCACGGACAGAGGAACCTGGCGGGCTACAGTCCGTAGGGTTGCAGAGAATCGGACACAGCTAAGCGGCTGAACAATCCTCAAAGCCAGCCTGTGCAGTAGGTAGTAGTATTATATATGTTGAATAGATGAGGAAACGGAGGCTTAGAGAGGTTTAAGTAACTTGCCCAGCATCACAAAGCATATGATGGCAGGGTCAGAGTTAGAAGTCATGTCTCTCAGACACCAGCTTTTGATGTCTGAGTTACTCTACTCACCCCTGGTTCCCTCTCCTACTCTTTTCTGCTCACCTTGCTAACGAGAGTCAAGGACCAGGTATTGAATGGAAGGAGTGCTCTGTCCTCACCTCTTTCTCCCATTGGCACCTGCAGCCAGAGCCCTTGAGGGTGTGCTTTATTCTTCTGACCTCCCACCAGATTCAAAATTGGCTCTTAAGGCTGAACCCCCTGAAAGCACCTTCAGATGGGCTCATTGTTTTTCATAGTTTACTTGGTTTATCACCAGTGAGGGACAGCTTGACATTTACTTTTCCATCTGTTTGATTCTGATCTCCTGTAGGTGTTTCTCCAATCTTGGCAAAACTCTCTGACCATATGAATTGATAGCAAGTGCTTTCTCCTGTATCTATCATAAGACAATTACATCCAGAGGCATATTTGACAATAGGGAGCAGTCTCAGATGGTTAAGAATCTGCCTGCAGTGCAGTGGACCCGGCTAGGTTCTATCCCTGGGTTGGGAAAATGCCCTGGAGAAGAGAATGGCTACCCAGTCCAGTATTCTTGCCTGGAGAATTCCATGGACAGATGAACCTGGTGGGCTGTAGTCTACAAGGTTGCAAAGAGTTGGACATGACTGAGCAACTAACACATGCACTTTCTTTCTTTCTAAGGGAAGAGAATGAAGTTTGGAGCGAGGCATGGCTTCTGCATCCTCTGGTGGATGGTGGAGAACACAGTCATTGTGCTCTCCAGGGACCTGCCTCAGTTCGGGGCACTTGTATTATTGGTGCTTAGCATTTCTGTATTACTTTACATTTGCAAAGTGCTTTCCAGTGATTTATTAGCTGTTCTTGTTTTTAATAGCCCCTGGAGGTAAGTTGATATTCAGCCTTCTGAGAACATAAATGCATAGAGAAGGCTCATCTCATCAGATATTATTGGATCTGGGGTCAGGACTTTGAACTCCTGGGATAAGGCCATTTGGGGTCATTGCCTCATGAGGATTAATAGGAGATCAAGTGGACTTAACTTCAGCTCCCAGAGTCTCTCAGGCAGAGGTGGAATGATGGCAGCTATTTAAAGAAATTGCATAGAAGCCATTATCAAAAGACCTGGATTCCAGTCCTGACTCGGCTGTTGACCATCTGTGCTGACCTTGAGCTGTCACTTTGCCTATATGTGTCTTGGATTCAGTCTCTGGTAAAACAGCGTTTGTCTCCCAAGCCCCTTTAGATCTAACATTGTGTTAAGGATGATTCTATGACTTTGAACCCCTTCTTTGGAAGGGGTAGTTGGCGAATTATATGACAAGGAACATGGGTGTCCATCTCAGTCACTGGAAGGCACTCTGCAAATGTAAAGTAATACAGAAATGCTAAGCACAATAATACAAGTGCCCCGAGTTGAGGCAAGTCCTTGAAGGTCAGGTTGTCAGTCTTTAGGGGATGTGTACTCAAAAGGTGCTCACCTGCCCTTTTTTAACATCCAAGGACAACCTGACAATGTTAAGCCTTCAGATTTATTTGGAGAAGCACATAGTCCTCATTCACTATAAAGCTGAGGTACTGAGCGGGACTGTGAGAAGAAAGCCAGACTGGAGCCAAGACCATCAACCCTGTGTCTTATGGATGTTGTAGAAAGTAATTAGCAGGCTTGATTATCTCACTGGTTCAACACACGTTTTAGGGATATGATGTAATGTGAGGAAACATTTAGTTGTCAGATTTTAGAGCTTTTTCAAATTTATTCTTGCAGGGAAAGTCTAGTTGTCCTGGCAACCCGAAATTGATTTTCTCTTTGCTCTTGTCAGCTGAAACCAGTCCCCTTTGAATCACTTCTCTAATTTAATATAGAAAACTGTGTGTGCTCACCTGGTGACCAAATCTTTCTTAATGACAGGTGACCCCAGCAAATGGTTCCTTTTCCTAACCTGAGCCAGAGGCTCTGGTTTATTACTGTCTTCACCCTAAGTTGTTCTCTTTGTGGTTATTTATTTGTCCATGGAGTCTGTTACGGAAGTAAAGTGGCATTCAATTAATTAAGAGTTCAGTCAGGCCTGTAGAGCAATGATGTAATTGGCAGCCAATCACAGCCTTTCATTTTCAGTTCCTTTCTGGGCAGGGATGGGATTAGAATGGGCTCCAGGGGAGGGGGTCCTTTAGTGGGGACACCTGGCATTCTGTAACCTGGGGAGGGTGACGTAACGGCCCAGATGACAGACAGAAAACTGTGCTGGGTGACTGTTTCTGCCTCTGTCAGTCATCTCTATCCAGGGAAGGGGGATGATCTGTAAGCTTGGAAGTGTAGAATCGATGTCATTAAGAAGAAATTGATGTCCACGGTGGAAAAGGATGTTGCAAGAGAGCAGTCTGCTCTACCAAATGATTTCGGAGCTCATGGACCATGCATGCTACGTCTCAGGATATGGAGAATGGCTGAGGTGACCATGGAAGAACTGCCAGTAATTCTGAGGAAACTGAAAATCAGCAGACATGCCGGAAGTGAGAGATGAGGAAATAGAAATCATTTATCAAAAAACAAACAAACAAAATAAAACCGACAAACCAGTATCCAGAGTCTAGGATCTGCTGACTTTATCCTGATTCCTGGTATAATTCTAGACTGTTTTTTTTTGACAGGTGATTTAGAGCCTTTGAAAGGAAGCCATGTGCACCAGGAGCCAAAACAGAGTCCCCTCGCCATTTACCTTTTTGAGTTAATCAAATGATGGATTCAAGTGATGTCGTACACACAGTAGTAGTAGCCCAGCAGGCTTTAGAGTCAGGTTGTTTGAGTTTAAATCCAGAGTCCTCTGCTTAGTAGCCACATGACCTTAGGCAAGTTGCTTACTTTCTGTAACTCAGCTCTCTCTTCTATAAACTGGGGGATAATGATAGAACACGGGGCTTCCCATGTTCAGTGGTAAAGAATCTGCCTGCCAAGGCAGGAGACGCGGGAGATGTGGGTTCCATCCTTGGGTCAGGAAGATCCCCTGGAGTAGGAAATGGCAACCCACTCCAGTATTCTTACCTGGAAAATCCTATAGACAGAGGAGCCTGGTGGGCTACAGATCATGGGGTTGCAAAGAGTCAGACATGACTGAGCACGCATGCACACGTATAATGATAGAACAGAGAAAGACTCTGAAATAATGCATGTGAAGTTCCTAAAAGAACACCTTGCACATTCAGTAAATGTTGCTCTCGTTACTCTTAGCAGGGAGACATTTGTATTTAATAAAACATTTAAAAATCTTACATATTTATGGATAAAAATATGGAGACATGTAGGGTAGATTATGGAGACATGTCGAGTGGATTGTGAAATAGGCAGTGGATTAATATATGGGTCAATGAGTGAATACACACTAACCTGAGTAGTTCAGTTCAGTCACTCAGTCGTGTTCAACTCTTTGCGACCCCCATGAACCCCAGCACGCCAGGCCTCCCTGTCCATCACCAACTCCCGGAGTCCACCCAAACCCATGTCCATTGAGTCAGTGATGCCATCCAACCATCTCATTCTCTGTCCTCCCCTTCTCCTCCTGCCCTCAATCTTTCGCAGCATCAGGGTCTCTTCAAATGAGTCAGCTCTTCGCATCAGGTGGCCAAAGTATTGGAGTTTCAGCTTCAACTTCCAATGAACACCCAGGACTGATCTCCTTTAGGATGGACGGGTTGGATCTCCTTGCAGTCCAAGGGACATGAGGAGCTTGAAATGTATTTTAAGAGTGAGAATGCAGGGAGTGGGTGAGTTTGAGACACTTTCCACCACTTACCAAACCTCTTCCTACTCCCTCATCCTTTTTTTCTCCCAAGAAGAAACTCAAAAATTATTCATATGAAGTTTACATTTCTTGTATTTTCAAAATAGTGCCAAGACTTTCATAATTGAAACAGTCACTTGAAGCTGCAGTGCCATGTTCGATGTATATATTTTCTAATTGAAGTATAATTGACTTACAGTATTGCAGGTGTACAGCAAAGGGTTTCAGTACAGTGATCCAAGCATGCATGCTCATGTATTAAGTTGCTTTAGTTGTGTCTGCAAGCCTGTGGACTGTAGCACACCAAGCTCCTCTGTCCGTGGGATTCTACAGGACAGAATTGCATCTAAGGACAGAATCATGCCCTCCTCCAGGGGATCTTACTGACCCAGGGATAGAACCTGTGTCTCCTGTGACTCCTGCATTGCAGGCAGATTCTTTACCATATGAGCCACTAGGGAAGCCAACATCCTTCCATACCCAGCTCAAATTCCACCTTCTCAGAAACATCAGCTTTTCCATTAAGAATCAGTCTCTTTC
Organism: Bubalus kerabau; assembly: GCF_029407905.1. Classification (NCBI taxonomy): domain Eukaryota; kingdom Metazoa; phylum Chordata; class Mammalia; order Artiodactyla; family Bovidae; genus Bubalus; species Bubalus kerabau. The sequence goes on along the minus strand of NC_073625.1, from coordinate 125,481,573 downwards.
CTCCTACATCCACCATCCCATGGTTTGTATTTTCAGAGACTCTTTCTCAAACCATCTTGTATTTTAATGGGTGATATGTGTTTCTGAGCTCTGATCTGCAGAAGGCAGGTATCTCTCAGCCTTTGGAGCATAACTCAGTAGCTGGCATGTTTACGTACTCTGTAAATGTGTGTTAAATTGACTTACTAAGGAGGCCTGAGGGATTGGAACGTTACCTACAGTTAACCCAAGGAATTAGAAGGTCTCCTGGGAACTGATTTAGGGGCCTATAGCTTTTAAGAGCAGCTATCAACTTTCCCCTGGGTCCTTCTTAATCCTGTTCTCCCAGAGGCAAAGGTGGTATCTACCTAAGATGCTGGTGACATTCCAGTGAGATTAGGTCAAGATGCACCATCTCTTCTTCTCATCCTCAAGTTTTTGGGGCTATCAAATCCTTCTATTGGAAAGATTTCCTTTTGAAGAGGAGGTGTACTTGATGACCTCTGGATTTCTGAGTTTGATTATGAAACTTCTTGAAGTTGCCCCTGCTACAAGGATGGTGGACAAGCCAACATGTGCATTTGTGAAGCTGAGTGACTTTGACCCTTGGGAACAGTCCAGGGTCAGCCTGTGCTCACATGGCATGCTCCAAAAATCCACCTTCCACCATTACTGTTGTGATCTGAACTAGATTGCTGCTTGTGAAGCACCTTTTCCTGACTTGCAGTGCAGATTCTGCGTGGACTGCTGAAGGTTGCTTCTAGTGACTCATGCATAGAAAAACCCATTATGTTTAACACACCACAGAGACTTTAGGTATAAAGAAGATGTGTGATGCAGAGGAAAGAGAAAAAGAGCAAGTCCGAGACCCCTGGTTCTAGTCCTAAATGTGCCAGACACATATTGTTTGGTATTTGGCTTTAGTTTTCAGATCTGTAAAATGGGACACTAAGAATTACTGGGCAGGGTTTTTTTGGTATGTTACCCAAGATTATTTTCGCAAAGCATCTGGCAGAGCACTAGACCCTGCTCAATAACACAGAATCTCAGTGAAATTGTACAGATTTGTTTATAAACCTGAGCTTCAGTAGCCTTGTGAATTAGGATAGTATGTGCCGCACTTGGTAAAGAATTCGCCTGCAATGCAGAAGACACAGAATATGCAGGTTCAATCCCTGGGTCAGAAAGATCCCCTGGACAAGGAAATGGCAACCCACTCCAGTATTCTTTTCTGGAAAATCCCATGGACTGAAGAACCTGGTGGGCTACAAAGTCTATGGGGTCACAAAGAGTCAGACATGACTGAGCATGTGTGCGCGTGCGCATGCACACACACACACACACACACACACACACACACACAACTCTAGTGGGGCTGAGTTATTAATACTAAATCTCTCTGAGTCCCGGTTTAAATGGGTTTTATTGGGGATTGAATATACCTTGCATGCTAAGTTGTAAAGATTGGAGAACATTTGTATAAGACCCAGCATGGTGGAGTTTCTTAGTGTCTGACCCGGGGACTGACTCCCCACTGCCGCAGCTTCTCCAGTTTGGGGCAGCCTCCTTGGGGGTTTGACTGAAGGTCCTTGTAGTGCCATACTTCTTGTATTCTGGGCACAAAACCTTTTTCTCACTTATGAAATAGACTTAGTTATAGAGGTGCTGATTTTAGTAGGATACAAAATCAAGAGCATGTGGAGAAATGCAGCTATTCTGGTGGAGGGTGTTTGAAGAGCTTTCATTTGTTGAAGGGCTGGCAGTATTTCATTTAGAGGAAGGTGGATTTCAGGTGTGAGGGGAGTGTAGCAGTTGGTGATGGGGAGAGAAGTTAGTGCTTGTGCAGGGAAGAAGTGACCAGACCTAACAGAGGAGAGTGGCAGGTGAGGATTGGGAAGCGGGGCTTAGCAGAAGGAGGCTGGAAATTGGGAGGCCCAAGGAAGGAGGTAGTGGAGGGTTCTGGTCAGCGTGTTGGGTGCAGAGGCTGGGGACACCGCATGAACAATGAGGGTGTTCCTGCAGGGTTGCGCAGGGTAAATGAAACAGGGGCTTTCTGTTGTCACCATCCCACTAAGGGAAGGCAGGGGTGGTCTTAGGTGTGTATATGTGCACCTGTGTGTGTGCCTATGTGCTTGACTGTGTGTCAGTAATAGGACCAAAGAGATTGGGGACTTACCCAAGGCTATGCCGCTAGGAAATATCTTTCATTTGCTTAAAGTGCTAAGTTTAGTAATGACTGTAAGTGACAGAAATGGGCAGGGGGAGCACGGAGGGAAGGGGCCTCGGCCCCATTTCCTGCTCCCTCCCCGGTAGGTAGTGAGTAGGAGTTTTGAGTTTCACTGTTTGATAGCATCACCTCCTCTGCTTTCCCAGAAATTATTCCTCGAAGTATGACTCGAATCGTTACTCTGTTGGGAGATGTCTCAGTTCAGAACTGACTTTCTGCCGAGGTTGTTTACTAAAGAGATGGCAGCCCTGGCAATTCAGAGGTGGCTTAATCAAGTGGAAAGAACAGGGGGCATGGATCTGAGTGCTGGTCATGTTTTCAGAGACCTCTGAGAATTGGGCGAGTGAATATACTTCTTAGTGCCTGGCTTTTTCCTCCTGTAAATTGGAAGATAGTGATCCCTACATGATGAATTTGTTGTGATGTTGCTTTGAAAATTGCAGTGTTGGTCCTGGTATAATAAAGATAAAGGGGTGTCTGGACTTGGATTTTATTTCTATCTGTGTGAAGTAGGAGGGAAAATGATGAGTTGGTCAGCTCCCTTGGGTGGTGTGGATCACTAATATTAAAGTGATGCCAACATTTTCTCTTATTTGGAGGTGGTGTGTCTTGGAACATTGTGATTAACGATTGTAGACTCTACTGATTGTGTGGCGCTACCTTGCCTTGGGCTGACCACCTACCTGTACTGGCATTTCCCCAGCTCTGGGCTGAGGATCACCGAGCTTTTGTGTTATCTGTGAGGAATCTATGAACTTTTAGTCCTTTATTTCTTCATCTGCAAAATGGGGATAATAAAATTCACCACAGCTTTGTCTGTATTGTGAAGATTTGCTGAAGAAAGGGGCATGAGGATTCTAAGTTGTATTCAACCCTGACTCTTTGGAGCCCATTTTCTCTCCCTTCTCCTTTCTGCTAATGGTCAAGGGACCTCTTTGGTCTTGGAAAGGTGAAAGGGCCCAAAGGAAGAAATGGGGGATTATAGAGGACAGTAATTCTGTAAGGCCCCAGAGTGAATTTTTGAGTCCTGGGATCTGTGCCCAGTTTTGTCACAACCTGTCACATTCCTGCATGCCATGAAAGCCAGATTTGTCCATGCCTATGACCTAACAAGGGGAGATAGAGACTTCTGGAAGGGTGTCAGCTTTTGGAAACCTTGAAGGTGGTGGGCGAAGGCGCTGGCATGGCGGCTGTGGGTGTTGAGGTTCCTGCTCACTGCCTCTCCTGTCCAGCAGTGACTCGTAGCTTGGGTATTTGGGTTTGGGGTGAGTCAACGGGCCCAAGACCCAGAAGACCCGCGTGTGCCTAGTGGCAGGCTGGAATTAGTCAGAAGGCGAAACTATTTGTCCTGACCCCAGAACCCATGTGCTCTGACTGGGGGAGGAAATCCTCTCTGATTCTTAATTTTCTTATCTACGGCAGCCTCTGGAGAAGAGAATTTTCTCTTTCCTGCCTTATGTGGTTCTTATGGAAATAAAGGAGAAAAGGATTTTTTTCATAAATAATATTGTGATATTCAGCATTAGTTTATGCTGCTTGAAATAGGAAGCTGACTTCTCTTCTTTGTTCCTTTCCTGAGTTAATATATTGATCCTAAAGAAGAGAACCAGTAAAATTCCTGAGAACAGTTGGTAGACCATCCAGTCTTGCTTACTGTTTGTATTTGGTGTCTGAGATCTCTGAATTTAAGCCTGGACCAGTTTAAATATATCCTGAGGATACACAATACGGAGGTACCATGTAAATGTAACAAGTTCAAGAATCTCACATTCCCCTGATGTGTCTACCTTGGCTTATAATATTTCATTCTTCATATACACTGGGGCTTTGGCCCCCATTTTTTATGTCCCCCGTAGAGACTCATTTCTCATAAGGACTTGAACTTTGGACTCAGAAGGTCCCTGTGTAGGACACTGATTCCTGTTAGGGCCTCCCATGGAGGAAATGGCAGAACTCAAGGCGAGAAAGCCAGCTCTTTGAATCCTCAATTCCATGTTCTTTCTGACACATCACTCTTCCCTCCTGTCAGGTGAAGAGAGAAGCCAGATGGTTTGACAAATGGTTCTTGTTACTGTCAAATCTGCCTTCTCTTTCTGCTCAGAAAGACAGTTCTTACCTTTCCTTTTTGAGGGGATTAGATGGGCGGGGGGAGAGAAAGGGAGGTGCAGGAAGAAACACATTTTATTGCCCTATTCTTTCTGTGGCAGAGATGACCAATAAGCTCTTGTTTCTCCATCAGGAAGCAAGGTTGAAGCAGTGAGGAACCGTCTTCTCGAATTTAAAGCACACGGAGGCCTAGCAGTGGCAGACTATATTAGGAGACAACATTGATTTCATATATACTTATCTGAAAAAGAAAAAAAAAACCAAAACATGTTTAAGATGCCATATCCATAAATACTAATAAGGCTGTCTGATTCCAATTTTCAGGTGAGATTAGCATTTTATTGAGTATTTTATCTGTCAGATTCAATACTCGATGTACCATCCTCCCAGGCTTATTAGCATAATTGCTATGCTTAAGCAACAATAAAAAATTCAGCAGTAAAATAGCAGTTAGTGCAGGCAATTTGTTATCAAAAGCTTTTACTTAAGGACAGCTCCAGCCTGCATTTATTAGCAAGTTAGGGTTATAATTTATTTTTATTTGGAAAAACAAAAGAGGGGGCAGGTTTTTGCTTTTTTGTTTTGGAAATAATAGAGAAATTAAAAAGCATTGCCTCTCTGGAAAACTGTCTACATCCCTTCTTTCTGTGCTAAAAGCAGGCTGGGATGGGAATAGATTCCACTTGTGAGGCACAGTGGCTCAGATGAAAAGTCTCTCTCCTCAGCATTGTAATAAATGGATAGTAATGCCCATTTATGTTTGTACAGATGTTTCCACAACATGTTCACATCTCTTTTGTTACTTAGCTCTCAAACCAGTCTGGCGAGGGCTCCATTCTGAGTGTGGGAGACTGAGGAATGGCAACTTGTTCCAGATGGGAAAGTTGGATGGCAGAGCTGGGCTGCAGATCCAGTCTTCCAGCCCCCAGGGCCCTGGCAGCATCATGACCCTTCACACGTTGCCCAGAAGCCCTGGTATGGGCACTGTTTTTCCTGCCCTGTGGTCTGGCCCTAGGTCTTTTACATAAATGTTCATGCATGCATGCACACACATCCATATACACATACATGGGCACACACACGTGCACACATACGATTTTTTTTTCTTTCTTCCCTATCTAATGATGCATTCTTATAGCTGTTTTTCCTTTGGTGTCCTGGTTAAAGCAGTTCTGCCATATGAATTTTCTGTTAATATCAAATATCCTCCATTTCTTGTGTTTCCAACCTCTCTCTCTCTCTGTACCTCTCTCTCTTCCCCTTTCTACCTCCTCTCTCTTGCACGTTAGTGACAGACTTAGGAAAGCCCTGTGACTAACATCTGCAGAGGACCCGTGCAAAATACATGATTTTATTAAGTAATGTGATGATCTTTGTAGAGAAGAAAGACGTAAGATTTAAAACTATGGAGGTTTAGAAATCATTTTTCTCCTTTATTTCTTGAGAAATGTGTCAGAAATAAATAAGAACAGTCAATTGATGCTTTTCAGTGTGTTTTAGGCTTCAACTGTGGGTAATAATTTTTACCCTGAAGGTAACATTTGGGGTGAAAATGGACAACTGAAGCTTCCAAACTTTCAGAGGAGTTACCTTAGCATCTTAGATTTTCTTTCCTTGGTAAGTTCAGAGAAAGATCATATGATCATTGACTCTGAATCTCTCTAATGTACAAGGCATGTGCTGGCCACTGTGGGGTTTAGGGACTAGATCAGAGAGGGCTGTGAAGCTCAAGACTATCAGAGAGGAAATTCATAGAACATGAAGATCATTTTTATTTTTGAGTAGCTATTATATTATTGAAACCGTGGTAGAAATTGTTCTTGGATTATGCCATTTTATCTTCGTCTCACGCAATTATTAGTGACTTTTTATTTTTATTTTATAAGCACTTATTATGTATTGGCCCCTATCATAATGTTTTACATTCATAATCTTATTTAATTTTTATCACAATCTTCAAGGCAGTGTTAGATACTATTATCATTGTTCTCATTGGTTAGATGAAGAAACTGAGGCACAGAGAGTCTGAATAACTTGTCCAAGTCACACAGCTAGTAAGTGATGGAACCTCTCTGGTCTTCCTGTCTCCTAAACATGTGTTCTTTCTGCTGCACCACTTGGCAAAAAATTAATGAGTAGATAGCTAGACAGTGCTAATGATGAGTAGAGGACTGTGTAGTTTGCTGCTGTCAGAGCTGGGGCAGAACCTGGGTATTTACAGAGTTCAGAAATTTGAAACTGGACAAGGGTTCAAATCCTAGGTGCTTCTTAGTGTTTGTCAAAACCTTGGTTAAATGACCTCTTCGAGTTTTGGTGTCTTTCTTTAAATTCAGGATGATAGCATCCCTCTCCCAATGTCACTGTGAGAATAAATTAGAAAATATATGTGAGAGCCTCCAGTGGTGCCTGGCTCCTGGTGGATGTTTATCCAGCGTGGGAAGTACCCAGGGCCAGGCATTGTGTGTGCAGGTAGGAACAGCCATCGAAGCCGCAACCACCAGGGTTTAAAACTGTCCACTATGAGATATTAGAGAACTGTGGGCAAACAACTTCATCTCTCTGGTACCTCAATTTTCTCATCTTTATAGCCTGTACTTACATTCTGGGGTCATTGTGAGAGTGAAATAAGCTAAAAGATGAGTTAAAAGATTAACTTAATAGTTAAAAACGTTTGTAAAGTGTATTTCACCGTGTCTGGCACAGCAAGCGCTTTGTGTTAGCTCTCATTATTTGGTCCTGCTACAATGATGAAAGATGGGTACCAAGTGAATGGTTTATGGCTGTTTTAGGACCCTGACCTGATCACTCAAGGACCAGGAGCCAGTTTAGCCTGGGGCATAGGAATCGAAAGCATTTGCACAGCCATTCGTGACCTTGGAAAAGTTTTGGCTTCTCAGTCCTTGATCTTTGCTTATCTGTAGATGGTAGTTGAGAGAGTAAACTTCAGATGATAGAGCCTGTGTGGGGAGTGAAAGACAGCCACATCCTTGATAAGCTGCTTCCTGGAGTGTCATCATGTGGCTACTGGGTTTGCTGATCAAAGCTGGCCTGTGGGGTGGAATTTTTTCTGTGTCACCCAGGCAGGGTCTGTCTTCCCTCAGTCTGCACATCCCTGGAACCTGTCTTCAGCACTGGCTCCCACTTCCCTCCTTTCCAGAAGACACTGGTATGCTGGGGCCGCTTCCTCCTGGGACCATCTCTTCTGCACCCAAAGGAGGTGGGTGGGGATTTTGGCATACTGCTTTCTGAAAGGTGATATACTCTAATATACTTCATATGCCTTCAAAAAACAATACATTAAAAGACACTAATATTAAAGTTATTCTCATGAGGATAGCTCAGAGATGGAAGATTCTTCAGGAGCTGGTGCTTTCTTGGTCTTATTGTCTTACACAGCACTTATCATTATAAAGCTTGTGTGTGTGTGTGTGTGTGTGTGTGTGTGAGAGAGAGTGAAGCTTCCTGGAATTAGTGGTGCTGATTTTGGGGGTGTTTCCTTAGCTGATTCAAAATAGAAACAGAAAGGCAAAAGTGTTTGTTCATGTCATTTAAAAATGTCTTTATAGGAAAAGACATTAAGATAATACCTTACACTGTGAATACCTCACATTGTGTACGGGGCTTTGTGGTTTTCAAAGCACTGAAATACACATTTTCTCATGTGTACCCTATGGCATCCCCATGAGGTAGGCAAGGCAGAGCTTGTCATTCATTTCCCTTTTAGAGATGATGTAACTGAAGTTCAGAGAGATGAGATGAGTTTTCTTAAAGTGGCGATGGATGCAAACCCAGAGCCTTTAACTCTGGGCTGCTTTCTGCTTCATTGTCCTGATTCGAGTGTAGTGAGGTCATTCTTATCAAGTGCTATCAAGATTATATAGAGTTGCAATAAACCTGAAAATGCTCCCCTTTAGTTTTCTTTTTTCCATTGGTTAAAAAGTTAGCTATGATTTGATATTCACTTGTTTCTCCCCAAGTATAAGCAGCAATGAATCTCTAAAACTTTCTGTTAAATCAGCATGTGTTTTTAAAAAATCAAATGTCAAAGTACTTCCTGAAACTTGCTTTAATGAACAAGAGAGGTGAAGGTAAAATTCCCTTTTTTGCATGAGGTAATTAGGAAACAGGAGGCACAAACTCGCTATAGGAATTTAAAAAGGAACACTTGTACTGATGTACAAATTGGATGAATATATTAAAGAAGGTTTCATGCTGGTGGAAATTGTAAGTGATTAGGTGTATCAATTGTTTCTGGTTTGCATGGAAACCTAATCTGTTCCATGAGTTTGATCCAAGGAAGATATATATTCTTACACGCCAAGAAACAAAAACATGAGTTGAATTTCTTGTTTGATGGCATAGTGCCTTTATCTGGGAGCTCAGCTGCATCCTCAGAATATAAGACATAAGAATAGAAGATGCTCTTGACCTTCTTAATGATTAGGAATCAGCTCTGCTTGCTTAGAGGGTAGGGAGGACTGAGTTCTCTTTGGCAAATATCTTTGAGTCTCTTAAGCACATGGCACCAAATACATTCAGTGCTGTATTACTTGACCTCATGTACCAGGGTATGAGTTGTTGTTGTTGTTGTTCAGTCGCTCAGATGTGTCCGACTCTTTGTGACCCTATGAGCTGCAGCACACCAGGCTTCCCTGTCCTTCCATCTCCTGGAGCTTGCTCAAACTCCTGTCCATTGAGTTGGTAATGCCATGCAACCATCTCATCCTCTGTCATCCCCTTCTCCTCTTGCCTTCAGTCTTTCCCAGCATCAGGGTCTTTTCCAGTGAGTTGGCTCTTCACATTAGGTGGCCAAAGTTTTGGAGCTTCAGCTTCAACATCAGTCCTTCCAATGAATATTCAGGGTATGGGTTAGATTACATGTGTTTTGGAAGCCTGTTCTTTCCTTCACGGTACCTGGTTGCTTAGGTGACAACCTCTAAGTGAATTGCCTGCTTCCTGGCAGTGTTTTGAAATGCCTGCTTTGAAGGAGGCAGAAAGTCTTTAGGTTTGGACAGATGACCCCCTTGATTCTCCATCTTTGACGGTTGTTTTTTTGGTCTACATCATCTGCTGATGTTACTTGTGTGGGTGCTAAAGTTGACTCTGATTTATATACTCCAGATACAGATCAGTTTGTACTCTTTCAGGATACTCATAGCTATGAATTCTCTATCTCCATGAAAGTCTACATACCGTCTTTGATTGTCACGTTGTAAATAGCTCCCACTCGATAAACAAGGTTAGAAGTGAAATCACGAGCATGGCAAGTGAGATGGAATAAGCTAGAGATTCTGTCTCTGGGTTTCTCTCACAGCCTTAATGCTGTTCATCTGGCCCTGACTTGTCCTGTGTGTATTCCTTTGGTCTCTTCTGCTAGATTTTAAACCCCTGTAGGGCAGGTGTTGTATCCTATTAATCACCATGTTGGTGCCTGGCACATAATACATGCTTATTACTAGGTACTTGGTCATATCTTAAGAAACTGAAAAAGTGGCTTTGCTAGAGGGAGAGGTGATTGCTTGTACTGTTTGTTCAGTACATTCCAAGCGATGCTGGCTGTCTTGGGGAAATCAGAGATGCAGACACTGAAGCTCCTTCCTTGAGGAACTACCGTCTAACTACATCACGTCAGTGAGAGCTCTTTGTAAACTGTGAAAGCGTGTGCAGACGGGTCATCCTGATGAGCCTTAACTTTAGTACGGCTTGGGCGGCTAGGCTCTGCCAACTCCTCCCACATTTGTGAAGCCCCTACCACAACCCCACATACTTTACATGTCTGATGGCGTAATCGTGACTAGATCATTCAGAAGATTAGCAGATTATCTGCCAGGCTGAGTGCTGCTACATAATTTGCTGGTCCTTGGTAGCTCTATTTTTAAAAGGTGGAGTGCTGAATAGATAAGTGAAATGTGCTATAAAATGTAGTATTATTAAGCAATAGAAAGGAATGCAGTAGTGGTACAAAACCAATAAATCTTGAAAACATTAGGGTAAGTGAAAGAACCTAGTCACAATAGGCCACACATTCTATAATTCCATTTATATGAAAAGTTCACAATAGGACAATTTGTAAAGTCTGTAAAGGTAGAAAGTAGATTAGTGATTGCTGGCAGGGATAGGGTGGGGGATAGAGAGTTACTGCTAATGAGTGTGGGTTTCCTTTGAGGGCGGTGAAAATGTTCTTAAATTAGATGTGGCAATGGTTGTACAACTCTGTGACTATATTAAAAACTGAACTGTAGACTTTATTTATTCTTTTGGCCATGCCGCACGGCATGTGGGATCTTAGTTCCCTGACCAGGGATCGAACCTGTGCCCTCTGCATTGGAAGCAGAGTCTTAACCACTGGACCACCAGCAAAGTCCTCAAATTGTAGATTTTAAATGGGTGAATTGTATGGTGTGTGCATTATGTCTCAATAAAGCTGTCAAAAAAATCAGCACATTGCCGGGACTTCCCTCGTGGCCCAGTGGCTAAGAGTCTGCACTCCCAAAGGTAGGGCCCGGGTCCAATCTCTGGTCAGGGAATGAGATCCCGTGTGCCACAGCCAAGATCTGGTGCAGCCAAGTACATAAATAAATAAATAAGAAAATCAGTATATTGCCTTTCAGTCTATAATCTTTGAGGGTTTTTTTCAGCAAATCTATCTAGAGTACCAAGTTTTTAACTCACCTTAGTTTGTTTTGGGCCCAGAAGTCCTATGTCCTTAACCATGGTGACCATTCCTAATGAAAAATTGATCATAGAACCAGAGCCACCAGACTTGGGAGAAATCTATTTCTCCTCAACTTCATGCACAAGTCTTTTCAGGAGCCTTAAAAACTCATACTTCCAGAAATGTTGATTAGTGAGATATCCAATAAGAAATAACAGGCTACTGACAGCCCTGATTGTATAAATAGGCGTTTGGGATTGTGTTCATGGTTTGCTTGTCAGTACAAGAGAAATGTGTGATTATGTTGAATGATGGTTAATTTCCTTATCCACCCATTTTAAAAATAAAGATGTACGGCTAGGAGACAGGTGCCCAGGGAGAAAAGAAGCCCTGCAGCTTTGATAATGAACTCCAGAAAGGAGCAAGTTCTTACTGAGGAGCTGGCCATTTGTGTTTTGTGTGTGGACAACTTTCCCTCTCTTGGAAGATCACTGTACCTCCTTCTCTGACTAACTTACTGTGTCAACAGTATTAGAGGAGCAGCCAGTGGAGTGTGTAGAGGCTGGGGAAGAGCTGTGCTTTCTAGCTTTGTATGTGAACACTTCATACACAGATACTTCTCTTTGATTAAATATCCAGTGAAACCAATTCACATGAACTCCAATTAAACTTTAATGAACAAGTGGGTGTATTAATATCAGCTGAGTAATGCAGGCAGCATGGATTCCAGTAAGTGAGTCACTTCTCTGAGCAGCTCATTCCCCATGCACGGTTAGAGTTACTAGAAAGCTTCCAGCTATATTTGAGTGGATCTGGTCTGGGCCTTGTAATTCGAGTAATCCTCGGGGCTTGTTATTCATCTCATGACAAAACCACAGTGATCCAGACCTCTGTTTTCAGAGCAAGGATTGGGGTTGAGGAGCCTTTTCATACTGAGTGATTAGACTTTTCATGGAGCAGTGACCACCTGGGCTTTCATTTTCTCCATCTTCTTTTCTTTCTTAAACTGAGAATTCTTTTTCTCCTTAAACCCAGGGGCAAGTGTAGGTGAAGGGCAAGGCAGTGAAGGTGGAACCTCAGTTTTGAACTGAATTTAGTGCCTGAATCTCACTTCCCATCCCCATCTGCTGTTCTGCCTCAGGTCTCTAAGCCTCCCATAGTTACACCAGACACAGTGAGATGTGCTTGGCATGGTGAGCCTTTTTGAGCATAGACTGTGTTTATTCTAGAGAATGATAACTGTACCTACTTCCTGGGGACAGTTAAACAAGCTAATGATCATGATGCTCTTAGTTTCATGCCTGATAGCCTGATACCTAATAAGTTCTCTGTAAATGCTGGTTGGGCTTCCCTGGTGGCTCAGATGATTAAGAATCTGTCTGCAATGCTGGAGACCTGGGTTTGATCCTTGGGTTGGGAAGATTCCCTAAAGAAGGACATGGGTACCTGCTCCAGTATTCTTCGCTGGAGAATTCCATGGACAGAGAGTCCTGGTGGCCATTTGAGTCCTAGCCCATGTCAGGCTGTGGCTGATGGGCTGGGGAACTGTGTCTAGTGCCATACAGAGGATTTATCATTTATTTGTGTTTTGTGTGTGGACAACTTTCCCCTTCTTGGAAGATCACTGTACCACCTTCTCCAAGAGTCAAACATGACTGAGCGTCTTTCACTAATTAACTAAACGCTAGTTAACTTGCATTAGGAGTACGTCACGGAGAAGGCAATGGCAACCCACTCCAGTACTCTTGCCTGGAAAATCCCATGGACGGAGAAGCCTGGTAGGCTGCAGTCGATGGGGTCACGAAGAGCTGGACACTTACTGAGTGACTTCACTTTCACTTTTCACTTTCATGCATTGGAGAAGGAAATGGCAACCCACTCCAGTGTTCTTGCCTGGAGAATCCCAGGGATGGGGGAGCCTGGTAGGCTGCAGTCGATGGGGTCACGAAGAGGTGGACACTTACTGAGCGACTTCACTTTCACTTTTCACTTTCATGTATTGGAGAAGGAAATGGCAACCCACTCCAGTGTTCTTGCCTGGAGAATCCCAGGGATGGGGGAGTCTGGTAGGCTGCCATCTATGGGGTAGCAGACAGTCCGACATGACTGAAGCGACTTAGCAGCAGCCGCAGGAGTACATCAAGGCTGTATATTGTCACCCTGCTTATTTAACTTATATGCAGAGTACATCATGAGAAACGCTGGGCTGGAGGAAGCACAAGCTGGAATCAAGATTGCCAGGAGAAATATCAATAACCTCAGATATGCAGATAACACCACCCTTATGGCAGAAAGTGAAGAACTAAAGAGTCTCTTGAAGAAAGTGAAAGAAGAGAGTGAAAAAGTTGGCTTAAAGCTCAACATTCAGAAAACTAAGATCATGGCATCTGGTTCCATCACCTCATGGCAAATAGATGGGGAAACAGTGTCAGACTTTATTTTTCTGGGCTCCAAAATCACTGCAGATGGTGATTGCAGCCATGAAATTAAAAGACGCTTACTTCTTGGAAGGAAAGTTATGACCAACCTAGACAGCATATTAAAAAGTAGAGACATTACTTTGTCAACAAAGGTCTGTCTAGTCAAGGCTATGGTTTTTCCAGTAGTCATGTATGGATGTGAGAGTTGGACTATAAAGAAAGCTGAGCATCGAAGAATTGATGGTTTTGAACTGTGGTGTTGGAGAAGACTCTTGAGAGTCCCTTGGACTGCAAGGAGATGCAACCAGTCCATCCTAAAGGAGATCAGTCCTGGGTGTTCATTGGAAGGACTGATGCTAAAGCTGAAACTCCCATACGTTGGCCACCTGATGCGAAGAGCTGACTCGTTTGAAAAGACCCTGATGCTGGGAAAAATTGAGGGCAGGAGGAGAAGGGGACGACAGAGGATGAGATGGTTGGATGGCATCACTGACTCGATGGACATGGGTTTGGGTGGACTCTGGGAGTTGGTGATGGACAGGGAGGCCTGGCGTGGTGCGGTTCATGGGGTCGCAAAGAGTCGGACACGACTGGGCGACTGCACTGCACTGAACTGAAGGGAGGATGGGTGGGGAGGAGCCGATTGGGACTTGACAGTGAAGGAACTAAGACTCTCCCAAGGATTTGACTTACAGATAAAAATGTCTGAGATTAGATTTATGGACACAGCAGTGGGGAGGAGCAGGTGCGACAAACTGAGAGAATAGCATTGAAATATATACATTACCGGAGAAGGCAATGGCACCCCACTCCAGTACCCTTGCCTGGAAAATCCCATGGATGGAGGAGCCTGGTAGGCTGCAGTCCATGGGGTTGCTAAGAGTCGGACACGACTGAGCGACTTCACTCTCGCTTTTCACTTTCATGCGTTGGAGAAGGAAATGGCAACCCACTCCAGTGCTCTTGCCTGGAGAATCCCAGGGATGGGGGAGCCTGGTGAGCTGCTGTCTATGGGGTCACACAGAGTTGGACACGACTGAAGCGACTTAGCAGCAGCAGTATATACATTAACATCTGTAAAATAGGTAGCTAATGAGGAGTTGCTGTGTATCGCAGGGAGCTCGGCCTAGTGCTGTGACAACCTAGGAGGGTAGGATGGCGTGGAAAATGGAAGGGAGCTTCAAGAGGGAGGGGATATGTGTATACCTATGGCTGATTCATGTTGATGTATGGCAGAAACCAACACAACCTTGTAAAGCAATTATCCCCCAACTAAAAGTAAATAATTTTTTTAAAAAAGGCAAAATAAAAAATGTTTCCAGAGTGATAAAGACCAAGAGAGAATGAGCAGTGAGGATTCAGGGAATGGAGAGATCTCTAGGTTGGCAGCATCTGAGACGGCTGGGTGATCCTGGGCTGGGGGTCAGGGTTGGGCCAGGCAAGGATTTGAAAAGGTAGTTTGAGGATGAATGATGAGTGTTTGTGAAGGCAGAAGCCCTGATGTACCACATGCAAGGTCAAGTATGTTCAGTGTGGGTTAGACTAGGTAGTATGTAAGCGCTCGAGGGGGCTCACTGAGACTGAATCTAGCCTCTCCCTTGGCTCTTAAGCATCAAGTCTAGCACCATTTGTTCTTCTGCCTCCTGTTCTTGTGTTTCATCTAGAAACCAGTTGAAGGTAATGCCTCGTTAGGCAGCTGGAGGTAAAGACTAGTTGGAGAGTGAGGTATAGGCCTTTTAGCTCAGTGTACTTGCGGTAGGGAGGGTATTCTTTCTGCAGTCAGATATCTCCCAAGACTGGGAGGAAGGGCCTGAGTTGCCCATGGCCAGTTTCTTCTCCAGACTCAATAATTAGATAACTCACCCATTCTTCCCTGTGGACAAGGGCAGGGTAGGGAGAGGTCAACGTGAAGAGGCCTGGAGCAAGGTAGAAGAGAGATGTTCTGCCACCTCCTCCGCCCCTCAACCCAAATTACAGTACAGTTTTTTTTTTTAGGGGCAATAGTAGGAGGTTGGAAGGAAGGACTGAGATATATTGTGAAGTGAGGGTCAGTTCTCTGAGCTGAGAATGATATAATTCAGCCAGCCAGCCTGGTTATTTATTCAGGAAACACCGATGGAAGGACACACTTAGATAATTCAAACTCAAGGTCCATCAGTCACAGAATCAACCCCTATCTCAGAGACAGCAACCACTCCTCAGTGTAAAACCTCAAACTTCACATGTGAATGTCAGATTCTTTGCTTTCTGTGCAGACTCCTTTCCAGAGAATGTCATAGGATAAGGAAATCCACAGGGTAAAGGCCTAACTTCTATGATAATAACAGAGGTAGGAGAATCTAATTAAACAGATGACTTGCGTATTTGGAATTTTGGATAAAGCAGAAGGGATCCATGCGATTAAGATTTGAATAGGTTAATGATGCAAGTTAGAAACTAGATGTTACTTATGGAAAACAAAGGAAATGTACAGTAGATTTTAATTATGTCAAGTCATTAATTAATTTAGCAATTGGAGTTAGGCATTTCATTATTTGGCAACTGCTTAGTATCTTTCTCTTTTATACTGTGGAGAGAAGTCTGTTTTTCCTACTTCACAAATGAAACAACGATAGACAAATATGGAGATCATATCCTAGGACGCTTGGACTAGGTTTCATCGGCCAGGTCAATCCTTTGTTTAATATCGGGTGTTCATATTGAAGTGAAACAATAGAATTTGTTTATAGGGGCTCATAAGACAAATGAATTGGACTTGGTTTTGACATCCAAAGGCATCAGGGAGGTGTAATTAACTAAGCACTCTACCTTGTTTTGGCTGAAGAGATTTGTCATAGAAATTTAGTGGCCATGATGGATTATAGATTATGCATCTTTGATTTGGGGGCCGATGACAAATTCCTTCCCATTCAGGGTTCATCCGGATCCTGTTGTTGTTACAGCAATATTTAAAGAAATGCTCAGAGGATATGCTCATCTATTTTTATCTCCTGTCTGTTTTCAAGATAATAAATGAAATATATTGTATAGACTGATTAATTAGGTTTCTTGAGGTGAATACCTTTTGCAAACCCAACCCCGCAAAACCTGAATCCTGTCCAGATTTCCCTGTTTGTCTCCCTCCAGATCTCCTAAGTGGATCCTCTTTTCTGGAGGTCTTTGACAGGACAGACTGCTCTTCCCTTGGGGTATCTGCATGTTACCCTGGTCACTCTCTGGTCTTTGTTTTTCTCCCTTGGTCCACTATGAATGCAAGTTACCTATGGGCTTGATCCTCCTGGGGACACTTGCCCAGGTACCCCGTAGCATTCCTTCCCATTGGTTCTCCCGAGTTTCCGTTTGGTGACTGCTCCCTACAGCAGTAGTTTCTCACCTGAGTTTATGGATCAGTATCGCTTAGGGAAGTTTTACCAGAATTCAGATGTTCAGTCTTCATTCCTAAATCTTCAGGTGTGGACGTGGGCATTTCCATTTTGAAAACCTTTTTGGGTAATTCCAGTTTTCAGAAATCCTGAAATGTACTGTTTTCAGTTTACTTATGTTGTGCAGTGCTTCAAATAGAAGCTTTTAAAAACACTTTTAAGTCATGGATTCCAGGATGGGAAGGACAGACTCAGGACATGAAAATAGAGTCAAGGAAGCTGGAGAGGAAGCTGATGATGCTACGAGGGAACTGAAGCTCAGTGCCCTGACCATCCACTTCTTTTATTCCCCAGGCTTTTGCCCATTGTATTTATTTTGGCCAACAACATTCTTGTTGTTTCCACATGTATGTGCTATGGGTTCTGTTTTAGAAGTTATCTTGGCAGGGGGTCTGAGGTCAGGAGTTTTTAGCTCATCCCCACTAAAAATGAGGCCAGTTATGAGACTCTGTCTTACTCTATAGGTTCCAGCCTTTCTACAGAAACTCACCTTCTGTTCCTGCCCCCAGGCCCTAAGCAGAACCAGCCCTTTTCATTATATATTCCCCATCTAACTAATCTGTCTTTAATAACACATCAGGTTTTGTCAGAATCAGTTAATTCTTTAGTAACATATGCAGAACAGACAGACTGTGATGTGTTTGCTTACTGGTGGAGGTGAAATGGAGGCCAGTGTTCTTTCAACCAGCATTTTACTCTCCTTGGGACTTTGTGAGTGTAGTATGTGGAATCAGTGACTTTTCAGTCATATCTTCCATATTTTGACGCAGGGTTGATCATACCACCTGACTGGGGAGCACCTCGTCAGTAAATTCTAATGGAAAAAAGTTGTGTGATGAATGGGCAGGAAGGCATCACAGGAGCACTGTGAGTCATTCCAAGACCAGCAGGATTTGAGCTGTGGTGATTCTCCAATGCTGACTCGAAGCCTCCCTCAGCATTCTGTCATCTTAAGCAGCTTTCGAATCCTTGTCTCAGATTTCTTTATCTAGGTCAGACCACGTCTTTTAAAAAATTGTGTCTGGACATGTCCTTCATAGATCGGACTGGTCCTGCTAGGATAATTGGCTTTATAGGCTTTGAAAATAGCAACAGTGGGGCATTTTGTTGTTGTTGTTGTTGTTGCTTTGTAAACTAATTTATTTTAATTGGAGGCTAATTACTTTACAATATTGTAGTGGTTTCGCCATATATTCACATGAATCAGCCATAGGTGTACATGTGTTCCCCATCCTGAACTCCTCTCCCACCTCCCTCCCCATCCCATCCCTCAGGGTCATACCAGTGCACCAGCCCTGAGTACCCTGTCACATGCATCGAACCTGGACTGGCGATCTGTTTCACATACGATAATATACATGTTTCAATGCTGTTGTCAAAAATCATCCCACCCTCTCCCTCTCCCACAGAGTCCCAAAGTCTGTTCTTTACATCTGTGTCTCTTTTGCTGTCTTGCATACAGGGTTATCGTTACCATCTTTCTAAATTCCATATATATGCGTTAGTATACTGTATTGGTGTTTTTCTTTCTGGCTTACTTCACTCTGTATAATAGGCTCCAGTTTCATCCACCTCATTAGAACTGATTCAAATGCATTCTTTTTAATGGCTGAGTGATACTCCATTGTGTATATGTACCACAGCTTTCTTATCCATTCGTCTGCTGGTGGAAATCTAGGTTGCTTCCATGTCCTGGCTATTATAAACAGTGCTGCGATGAACATTGGGGTACACGTGTCTCTTTCAATTCTGGTTTCCTTGGTGTGTATGCCCAGCAGTGGCATTGCTGGATCATAAGGCAGTTCTATTTCCAGTTTTTTAAAGACTCTCCACACTGTTCTCCATAGTAGCTGTATTAGTTTGCATTCCCACCAACAGTGTAAGAGGGTTCCCTTTTCACCATACCCTTTCCAGCATTTATTGCTTGTACACTTTTGGATAGCAGCCATTCTGACTGGTGTGAAATGGTACCTCATTGTGGTTCTGATTTGCATTTCTCTGATAATGAGTGATGTTGAGCATCTTTTCATGTGTTTGTTAGCCATCTGTATGTCTTCTTTGGAGAAATATCTGTTTAGTTCTTTGGCCCATTTTTGGATTGGGTCATTTATTTTTCTGGAATTGAGCTGCATGAGCTGCTTGTATATTTTGGAGATTAATTCTTTGTCAGTGCTTCGTTTGCTATTATTTTCTCCCTTTCTGAAGGCTGTCTTTTCACCTTGCTTATAGTTTCCTTTGTTGTGCAAAAGCTTTTAAGTTTTGTTGTTCTTGAACAGATTTCTCTTCTCACTCTGGGATGAGGTATTAAGGAGCCAAGGTATGCTTGTATGTGAAGTTTTTTCTTTTCTTTTTTTGATAGAATGTTGACATTTTGGGGTTAGGAGGAAAGCAGGACAGTATTAGAACTCTTTTGGAAAAAAAAAAAAACCATTCTGCCTCCATCCCAAACAATACTCTTTTCCTGAGATAAATGAATGGATCTTGTAAAGAAGGTGGTAGAGTACTGAGACATCCTGAGTTGGGTCTGCTCTGCCCCATTTTGCTGTATAAGTTTGACTTCTTGCTGTCGGTGGGGATTCTCGAACTCATCTCTCTGAGTTGTTGAAGGGATCAGATGAGTTACTAATCCATATGAAAATGGTCTGTAAACAGGAAAATCAAACCTTTCCTATTTGTTACTTAGCACAGGTGTTGGACCTTTCCCTAAAACAAAAATAAATAATCCTTTCTTTTTAAGTTATAAAAGTTATAGACACCTATTTTAGAAATTTAAAATACAGAAGAGTATGAAGAAGATAATTAAAACCCCTATAACCCATCGTCCAGAGATAACCATCTTCCTATTTTACACGCATAACCACTCTTCTGTTTTTAAAG
Organism: Bubalus kerabau; assembly: GCF_029407905.1. Lineage (NCBI taxonomy): Eukaryota > Metazoa > Chordata > Mammalia > Artiodactyla > Bovidae > Bubalus > Bubalus kerabau. The sequence goes on along the minus strand of NC_073625.1, from coordinate 125,461,887 downwards.
GATGGTCATGTTAAACATGTTTAGTTGTATATGTTTCTGTTACATAATGTGTGCATTTTCCTGTGTCATTAATCATTTTTTAAAAGTACACATTTTAATCACTGCTTGTTAGTGCATTATGTGAATGCTATGTTTGCATTTATTATGATATATTTGACCATTGTTTCTATTATTAAGTGCTGACTGTTTATCAAGAAGAAAACTTGCTTAAAAATAAGGCAGGCATCTTTGGCACTGTTTTTTATAGTAGAGGAATTTGGTGCATTTTACTTCATCCTGTATTAACATGCATAGGGCTGGAGTTTAGTAGTACTTTTAGTTAAGATCTCAGTTTTAAAGTAAAGTTACACCTGTGGATAGTTAATTTAGAGAAAATTCTGACAGTAATAAAGTCTGTTAGGCCAAGTTCTCTTAATTAATATTAATTAGAGAAACATTGAAACACAATATGGATAGTCTTGTGATTACACTGCATTAGATAAGTTGTTTGATGTCTTTTAAAATGTTTATTTTCTCTCATTAGGAGGATGTGGTCAATTTGTTTTACCCAAAGGATTCATTTTCCATTGCTGGGCATATATATAATACTACAGTTACCACAGGGCTTTCCCGGTGGCTTAACAGTAAAGAATCCACCTGTAATGCAGGAGTCGCAAGAGACACAAGTGCTATCCCTGGGTTGGGAAGGTCCCCTGGAGGAGGGCATGGCAACCTACTCCAGTATTCTTTCCTGGAGAATCCTCATGGAAAGGGGAGCCTGGTGGGCTACAGTCCATGGGGTCACAAAGAATCAAACACAGCTGAAGTGACTGAACACCCATGCAGAGTTATCACATATCGGGATGTGATGATGAAGAGAAACCTCTGGATACTTTTAAAAATGGAAAGTTAAAGAACAGTGGACTAGATAGAGAGTTTTGCTAGTATTTCAGTCCCGAGATTGATCTTTTTGTCATGGCTTTATCTCTTTGCCTCTCTTTATGCATTCCATGTCTCTGTGTAGCCTCTTGTCATCTACGTTTGCCTGATCCATGCCTTTCTTGGTCTATCCACCTCCCCCCCATCCATCCTCCCACGTATCCATCCAATCATCTATCAAATCATCTATTCCCTGGCCGTTCTTACCTACCCCTCTCATTTATCTCTCTGTCTTCATCAGTCATCTTTATCCATCTATTCAATCATCCATATCCATCTGTAAAGTGAATGGTGACTATTCTGATGGAAACATAGGCATTTCTTTGTTGCATTTTACAAAGAGGATCACAGGAACCAAGGGCATAAGAAGCAGAAAGTGAAAATGACTAGAACTCAATCATTCTTTTTTATCACCTTCAAACTAGAGGGTATGTTCAAAACTGACCTGATTACTTATTCTATGATGTTTATCAGGAGTTTCTTAGTATATTACATTCTGGGGAATATTGTTTCAATTAATATTTTACTAGAAATCAGTCACCAGGAGATAGACTAAACAAGAGCTATATTACAGCTTTTGAGTAGTAAATTCAGAGGGAACAGAATTTTCTTGAGTTTGGACTAAATTTCAAAGATGTGCAAATGACATCTTTCCAAATTTATTGGCTTAATAAACGTGTTGTAACATTTTTAGGGAGTTTAGATATACCAAACAAGGGTATTTTGAGATATGAAGACCTATGTTGCACTTGTTATTTGATAAAATGGAAAGAAAGGCACCTACAGTTACTGAAACCTATTTTCTGCTGATTCTGAGAAAGCTGCTGTGCACTTAATTACCTTCTACAGATAGTGATGCAACTTGTATTATTCCCATTTTGTGGAAAACAGGCAGAGCTTTCTTGAAATTGAGACTTGTTTGACTCAAACTGTTATTCTTTGCAGTACACTGTACTGACACTGTCCTGAAGACTTGTAAAACCTTAGCTATATGTCAGCTCTCTGTTTTTAAATTTTATAGTAACTCATCCAGAAGGTGAACCTTGAACTTTCAGATGTTCAAGCTGGTTTCAGAAAAGGCAGAGGAACCAGAGATCAAATTGCCAACGTCCGCTGGATCATCGAAAAAGCAAGAGAGTTCCAGAAAGACATCCATTTCTGCTTTATTGACTATGCCAAAGTCTTTGATTGTGTGGATCACAATAAACTGTGGAAAATTCTGAAAGAGATGGGAATACCAGACCACCTGACCTGCCTCTTGAGAAATCTGTGTGCAGGTCAGGAAGCAACAGTTAGAACTGGACATGGAACAACAGACTGGTTCCAAATAAGAAAAGGACTACGTCAAGGCTGCATATTGTCACCCTGCTTATTTAACTTATATGCAGAGTACATCATGAGAAATGCTGGGCTGGAAGAAGCACAAGCTGGAATCAAGATTGCCAGGAGAAATATCAATAACCTCAGATATGCAGATGACACCACTCTTTTGGCAGAAAGTGAAGAAGAACTAAAGAGCTGCTTGATGAAAGTGAAAGAGGAGAGGGAAAAGTTGACTTAAAGCTCAACATTCAGAAAACTAAGATCATGGCATCCAGTCCCATCACCTCATGGCAAATAGATGGGGAAACAGTGGAAACAGTGGCTTACTTTTTTTTCCTGGGCTCCAAAATCACTGCAGAGGCTCCAAAATCACTGCAGATGGTGACTGCAGCCATGAAATTAAAAGACGTTTACTCCTTGGTAGGAAAGTTATGACCAACCTCAACAGCATATTAAAATGCAGAGACATTACTTTGTCAACAAATGTCCATCTAATCAAGGCTATAGTTTTTCCAGTGGTCATGTATGGATGTGAGAGTTGGACTATAAAGAAAGCTGAGCATCGAAGAATTGATGGTTTTGAACTGTGGTGTTGGAGAAGACTCTTGAGAGTCCCTTGGACTGCAAGGAGATCCAACCAGTCCATTCTAAAGGAGATCAATCCTGGGTGTTCATTGGAAGGACTGATGTTGAAGCTGAAACTCCAGTACTTTAGCTACCTGATGTGAAGAGCTGACCAATTGGAAAAGACCCTGATGCTGGGAAAGATTGAGGGCAGGTGGAGAAGGGGACGACAGAGGATGAGATGGTTGGATGGCATCATCGACTCGATGGACATGGGTTTGGGTGAACTCCGGGAGTTGGTAATGGACAGGGAGGCCTGGCGTGCTGTGGTTCATTGGGTTGCAAAGAGTCGGACACAACTGAGCGACTGAACTGAACTGAACTCATCCTCTGAAATTCTATAGTTTTCAATTCTTTTCTTGAAAGATGAACAGGTTTGCATATAGACATAATAAAGAAGACAGTTCTGAGGATATGGATGTAAGACTGAATCTATAAACTTGATTTTAGTGTTTGACAGGATGGGGTTTTCCTCAAGTGCAGCTGTGTGTTTGTGTTTGACTTAACTTGAGTCTTAGTCAGCTTGATTCAAAAGACACAAAGTTCCCATCTACAAGGTTCATCTTACAGAGGCAGACAAACCAATGAAATATAATAACAACTCTCATCAAACTTTTGTAAGCTCTAGAAAGCCAGAAAAACACAGTTATTGTAATATATCTTGCCAGACCAGCTGTTATGATCACAAGTGGGCCTGAAATAGTCATGACTTTTGAAGACACAGCAAATTTATTTTAGTTCTTAAATTTTCCATAGATTTGAAAACTTATCCCCTTTCTTTTTATCTTGCTAAACTGTAACATTGCTAATGACATTCTGGAAATTATTAATTAGTAATGTTTTGACATTACTAGGAATGAAGATAGAAACTGGGTAAAAGAGGCTCTGTCATAGGACCTGCCTTACATGATCTTATTCTCACTTTTGATCTTCATTTTATTCTCACAGCATTTATTAGTTGCCTACTGTCTACCAGGCACTGGTATATGGGAAGGATATACTAGAACAGGGGTCAGCAAACTTTTCTGTAAAGGAACAGGTGGTAAATACCCCTGTGGTCCATGTGGTCTTTTTGCAGCTTTTCATTTACACAGTCAATGTGTAAAACCCTCCCATAGACAGCACGTAAACAACTGAGTGTGACCGAGTTTGAAATAAAACATTTTACAGAAACATGCAGTGAGCCATATTTGGCCTATGGGCCACAGTTTGCCAACTCTGGTATTAGAATGCCTATGAAATAGTGAACTTTGTCTTGCTCATTGCCCTGTCACCAATGCCTGGAACAGTGCCTGGCATATGGTTGATGCTCAGTAAATATTTATTGAGTAAATGAAGTAATGAATGAATGGATGAGACTCACTTTGTCATCTCTAGGAGTTCATAACCCAAGAGAGGAGTCAAGAAATATACGTATAAGAGTAGTGGAATCAGGTGGTGTTTACACTGGATCCTGAAGAATAGGTAAATGCATGTTACCAGCCAGAGATGGTGAGAAGCATGCTGCAGGGAGAAGAAACATACAACATAGACAAGAAGCAGGACATTTGTGATGAATACTGAGTAGTTTAGATAATCTGTAATAGGATTTTCCTGGCCTGCTTGTTGATCAAAATCACTTGTTATTAATAATATAGGTTTCATGTAAGGCAAGTTTGGCCAATACTTGTTTATGAATAAAGGTTTGCCAGGAAGTAGTTTTTTGGGTGTTGACATGGGAAAGGTATACTGGAATCATTTCTGATGGGAAATAAACTTTTATTTTTCTTTCCAGAAGAACCAATATTGACTGATGGTAGCTGGACCTAGAATTATCCTCAACTTTCTGTCCATAGAATGAAGGGGGAGCTCTGGTAGATATCCACCATGCTTGTGTGTCCAGCTTCATATGTCCCCTATTGATGTTATAGGAGTACTCCGGCCTTTATAATAGAATGACATGCAATTCAGTCCGTTATGTAAATTATAGTGAGACTATCAAATTCTGCATAGCTACTAGATTTGTTGCTTTTGAATTCTTGAGTGGCAGACATCTGAGAAGGCAAATTTATTCAAACAGTACAGTAGAGAACTTGCTTTCTCTTGCTCTAACTTCAACTGAGAAGGCCATTTTAATTGAATGCCCAGTTTTGTAGACTATGACCACTGGGAGGGCCGTATGTCTCTTTAATGATGGGGGAAACAACTAAAACATAGACAATTTCTTGCTTAAGTTCTATCGCCAAATTACTGGCAGAACCAGGAGTGTAATGCAAATATCAAATTATTCAATTTAATTTTCTTGTCACAGTGCCATGCCACATTATCTATAAAGGTCCTAATTTACATAATTTCTCTTCCCCTTGAATCTCATAGCCTTTTGCCTATACCTGTTCAGTGCTGCTAATCATCAAGTTATCTCTTAATATCTTCTCTTGAACCCGTATCTCACTATTACCCCAAATAAAGACTGAGCTCTGTTTCCCTGGAGAGCTTAACATATTTCCTGGCACTTTAGCATGTATTCAGCAAGTAATTGTAGACTTGAAATATCTTGAGCATCTTTTCCTTTCTTGTATGTTTTGATTCAAGTTTCTGTGTAGTTATATTGTCAGGAAAGTCAGACTTTTCCAGAATTGCTAAAATACAAAGATATTTTCTCTTAAATTTTCTTTAAAAAAAAAAAAGTTGAGTTTCCTATTATAGCTGAGACTTTTCTTAACAGCTCTTTTGATAGTTAAATGTCAGCAACTTCAAAAAAGAAATGTCAGTAAATTATCAGAGAAAGAAATTGCATATTTATTTGGGTATATATATTTTAATTGACCACTTAAAATAAAAGATTATAGCAAACTCCTGAGAAATTTCATATCTTTCGCATTTCTCTCAACTGCCAAAACGTTTTTTGCTTGTATATCTTAGGAGACTTAATTTTTATTTCTCCTGCATTATGATTGTATATGTGTATTTGTCTCTCCCAGTAGATGGTGAGCATCTTGAATCAAAGCTTTAACAAAATTAATCTCTGCATCTTCACAAAGCCTGATCTGTAGGTGCTCACACTCCAGATATATTTATTTAAAGAAACATGGATAGAAAATGATCAATCTTATCTTCACCCATTCAATTAATTTGCTCTTATTTTGCATCTGACTGTGCCATGCTTTGTGCTTAATATTGGTGATAAGGCTGGATTGGGAGATCATAGAAAAGTGAATAAAAGATAGTTCTCTCTCTCAGGGAATTCTAGTTTGATGGGAATGTTGGCAAATAACACATAAATATAGTATGATGTAGAAATCTTTGCTATGAATAACCTGTACTGGAATCTGCAGCCAGGTTAATTCTGACAGGGTGAATCAAGGGAGGCTTTAGCAAAGAGAAAGTATTTGAGATGAAACTGGATGTGTCTCGCTCTTGCATTTTGTGTTCAGTTGCTTCCATCCTGTCCGATTCTTTTTGTGACCCTTTGGACTATAGCCTGCCAGGCTCCTCTGTACATGGGATTCTTCAGGCAAGAATACTGGAGTGGGTTGCCGTGCCCTCCTCCAGGGGATCTTGCCAACCCAGGAATTGAACCTGTGTCTCCTGCATTGCAGGCAGGTTCTTTACCCAGTGAGCCACCACTGGTTTTGATCTTTGTCAACACAACACACACACACACACACACATACACACAGTGTGATGGTTGTTGTTTTTCTTTTCTTTTCTTTTTTTTTTTTTTTTTTGCAATCTGGCTGTAGATTTAAGAGTAGTACTATCTTTATATGGGACAAAAGGTATAGAGGAGCAGGTTTCATTGTGTAACCTGCAGGTTTCTCAAAGTCCAAAAGACAGAGATGTCCTTCGTCATCCATAGTATGGACAGTAAGGACATTGGCCAGAGAAAGGTTATCCTTTCTAATGGTATTCTTTCCAAGAATTTTTCCATCTAGTTTTTGTTCTTCCTGATAGTTAAATTACACTAAATCGTTCCCTAGGTGAAGGGCACATTGCGTGTTGGAAGAAATTTCGGCTTTGACGTCAGAAGGTTCTGATTCCATACCTAACTTGGCCATCTATTATTGATGTGACCCAAGTCTGTTTCCTATCCTTTCCAAGGTTCAGTTTCCTCATCTTGAAAATGGTCGTAATGGAAAGTACTCTCCAGAGTTGTGGGATTAAAGGAGCTAATGTTTGCCAGGCTCTTATTTCAGTGCCCAGAATATGAGAAGACACTTGCCTACAGAGCCAGGTGAATCATGTAAAAGAGGGAGCCAATGATGTTAAATTTTCACGCTTTTGATGCATACCCTTGTTTTGACAGAATTCAGTGGCAGAGATCCTTGACTTCCAGAAAGAAATGCTTCCAATCCCTTTGCTTGAAACACAAAGCCCTTTTATCTAGTTTTCCTTTTCCCACCTTAGAATCTTAGGTACTGGATATACTTTGTTTTCCTTTTTATTGTAGGGAAGACAGCCATGCAAGCAGGCCACTGGCCACTGGCCTTTAGCCACAATCTGAGCATGTATCTTGGGGAGAGAACTGCAAGGTGTGGTTGGGGACTTGGAGAACTTGAGGGGGATGTCTCTGAGAAGGGGGGCAGCCATCTGGACTGCTCAGTTATTGCACATAGGAATGCAGGATCAGATTTTTTTTAACGTGAAGTGTTTAGGTTTTCAATTGTTGGCAACTGATTCAAATATTTTAAAATATGGCAAGAGACACTTCCTCATGGAAGGAGAAAAAAGCCACTTACGATCTCACTCTGTAACATCAACTTTGGCTGAAAACAATGACAACAGCAAAGTGCTTGAAAAGTCCACACTGTACCTGGCAAACAGAACCCATCTAAGGACCAGCTTTGACCTCCTGCCCTCCAGTTTGCATCTTCTATGTGTATTTTTAACCAATAAATATAATAGTAAGTAATGGCTAACACTTCCTGAGTCCTTTCCATGTTCTAGGTGCTCTTCTATTAACTTTGCATGTATCATTTAATTCTTATAATAAATCAGAGGTATTCTTATTGTTGGAGCTTGCCAGATGGCACAGTGGTAAAGAATCCACCTGCCAATGCAGGAGATGCAAGAGACGCTGGTTTGATCCCTGGGTCAGAAAGACTTCTTGGATTAGGAAATGACAACCCACTCCAGTATTGTTGTCTGGAAAATTCCATGGATAGAGGAGCATGGTAGGCTACACTGCTTGGGGCCACAAAGGGTCGGACATGACCGAGTGACTCAGCAGTCTTACTATTATTATCCCAATTTGTAGCTAAGAACACTGAGGCTCAGAGAGATTAAGTATCTTTCCTAAGATCACACAGATCATATGTAACAGGTATTTTTTTTTTTTAAGCTTCAGATCAGTGATAGAGGTAGAAGCAATATAGATAACAACTTCTTTCTCCACATCAAGCATTCTGTACCCTATTTTAATTTTCTTTAGAACATTAATACTCTCTGAAAATTATATGTTCATTTACCTCTTTGTGAATATTTTGCCTTTACTATTGGGATGTCAGCTCCATGAGTTCATGAATTTAATTGGGTTTTGGTTTTGTTTGTTTTTTGCTATATCCCCACTATCTAGATTACTGTCTGACACATTGTAGGTACTCAGGAAATATTAATTTGAATGGATCATTGCAGGGTATTTACATTCTAGTGAAGAAGACAGATAATACCTACTTGGTTCTATGAGAGAAGCTGATAACAGGGATGGCCATGCTGACTTCATTGAAACTTGGAATACTGTTGTTTATCTCTTAGACATTGTTAGGATAAATTGTCTTGACACATTGCGAATAGACTGTGGGGCATTTTGCTCATGTGCTGTGTTGAACTGGATCCCTTTTGTGCTGTGTGCGTGTGTATGTAAGTAAGTGTAAACTGAGTCACAGATAAATCTTACTTTGCCCTTTTTGGGTATAGTTTCTTAGTGAGATAGCTAGGGATTACAAGCAGGGCATTCTGAAGTTTGTTACCCAAAGAACAGTCCATAGAACAGGTTCATGATTGTTGGTAGACGTTTACCTAGTCTACAGGGAATTCGCATATATTTTTCTCTTTCTAGGAAAGCCAACTTCTATAGGTCACTCTGCCCCCACCATCTGTAAGCAGTAGTTCTCAGCCTTTATTCCTCACAGACTCATGTGCTAGATAATGTTCCTGTGATAATTATACCATGAGCTGTTATCAAGGGAAGGCAGGCTGAGGTTACATGGAATAACTAGAGACCTAACTATAACTTTGCCTCTTGTTCTTCCCCTTAAGAAAGTCATTGGGAGTGTGCTTGATAGTATCAGGGATTACCTTGATAGAGCACTAGTTTCTAAATAAAAACAATTTATTTGGAACTTTGGATTTTAACAATGACAAGTAACTTGCTTGTGACATCCGACAACAGATGGACCCTGGTGATAGTGAAAATACTTAAATTTCTGGAATGGCCTGGACACTCAACCATCAAAAACTACCCTGACAGAAAGAGTTATGCTGTCAAGTACAGCTTTGCTGATGGAGTCAGAGCCTGTCAAGATGAAGATGAAGCAGCTTAAATCCAGCAATGGGCAAGGGATTGAGGGAGATTCTGAGCTTCTCTTAGCAGGAAGTGGAAGAGAGAGTGGAAGAGCTCTTGTTTCCCAAAGATAAAACTTGGCTTGAGTACCTGCTCTTGCTAGTTCTTGCTGTGGGCTTCTGGGCAGTTCACTTGCCCTTTCTGAGACTAAGTTTCTTCTAATAAAAGTGGAGCTGAGTTAGAAAAGGAGTCTTAATATGGAAAAATGTTAATTTCTCAGTTGTATCTGACTCTTTGCGACTCCATGGACTGTAGTCCGCCAGACTCATCTGTCCTTGGAATTCTCCAGGCAAGGATAGTGGATAGGTTGCCATTCCCTTCTTCAGGGCATTTTCCCGACCTGTTGCAGGCAGATTCTTAACTGTCAGAGCCACCAGAGAAGCCCCAATATGAAGTGCTGCTGCTGCTGCTGCTGCTAAGTCGCTTCAGTCTTGTCCGACTCTGTGTGACCCCATAGATGGCAGCCCCCTGGCTCCCCCGTCCCTGGGATTCTCCAGGCAAGAACACTGGAGTGGGTTGCCATTTCCTTCTCCAATGCATGAAAGTGAGAAGTGAAAGTGAAGTCGTGCAGTCGTATCCAACCCTCAGCGACCCCATGGACTACAGCCTACCAGGCACCCGGTCCATGGGATTTTTTCCAGGCAAGAGTACTGGAGTAGGGTGCCGTTGCCTTCTCCGAATATGAAGTGAGGGAGAGTAATTTTGGCGCCCCCTATTTCCCAGGCATAATTGGATGGTTAAGTGCATGTGAAAGAACTTAGTGAGATAAAGCAGGACAACCAAGGTAAGGACGATGATGAAGGGAACGGTGGCAGCAGTGGTTTTTCTCCTCTTGTAGATGATACGCCCCTGCTTGCTATGTGCAAGTGGAGTCAGAAGTGAAGGCTGAGAGGACTTTGGGGGAAAGCCAAGAAAAGTAAGGCGGGACTGGACTTTCTTCTGTGCTTCTCCAGAAGGGTTATATTCTGTGAAGTCCAAAGATACAAATCGGTCAATCTGTTTCACAGTTGAGATTGTTTAATGCAATAAACTGGGTCTGAATGGGCTCATGGCTGCTATGATATTCATGAAAAGTGTCATGTCTTAGGTGGCCTGGTTGTTTTGAAAATGGGCTGATTTTGACAAAGGGGAAAAAATTGGGATTCGTTTACTGTAAGTTGCAAGTAAGAAACAACAGAAAGTTGAATATTAGAAGAACTTGGCTATCGCAAAAACCACACACTTTCACATCAGTAAAACATGGAGTTCTGATCTGAGTGGAATGTGAAACTCCTTGTAGACCACAGAGAGTAAAAAGGAGTACTTTTGTTTCATTATTAATACCATTGTCCTTATTTCTCTAAATGAGAATTGATAATAACCATAATAGAATCTTTCTCAAAGACCCAACACAGAAAGAAAAAATAAAACGAAATAAACAAACAAAAACCTCACCACCACCATCACCACTAACAAACCCCAGTGTGCTGAAGATGCATGGTCTCTGAGTAGCCATTGTTAAGTCATCATGTTCTAGGAGAAGGGGGCTGCATTTCTTTTTTTTTTTTTTTTCTTTTTTTCCCTCTTCTGGCAGACTGGCCAATTTGGCCTTCTGTAACACTGGAAGAAGGCCAGTTTTGTCCTCTAAACTGCATGGGCATTTGACACAGATGATTTTGTGCGTATGGGTACTATTCACGTTCACGAAGAAAGAGAGACCAGGGATGCTGGATTGAAGGGTGTGCTTTCGAGTAGAAAGGGAGCTCTTTGGAGATAAAACAGATGTCCTTTAAAAATCACAGGCCGGTGGAGTTGAGGGAAAGAGGCCCATTTCTTGCCGACACATGACATGTGGTGGAAAATCCATGGAATGGAGGTCAATAGTCTTGAGTGTTCATCCCCAGGGGCTGCCACTTAACCACAGCTGAGCTCTCTTCATTTCTCACTGAAATGGGGACCTCGAAATGGATATTTTCCAGTCATTCTCCTGACTAGTATTTAAAATTGGTGACTATTTATTCAACTCTTGCTTCATGGGGAGTTGGGGTGTAGTGGCCATGAGAAGAGAAGCTGAGGCCAGGGGATGGGGGTGGGTATTGGATTGAATGAATGTGGTTGAGCAAAACAGCACTAGAACAATTACTATTTTTATTGTTATTATTAATTCAAGAACAATCTTTGGAGTACAAAGAGTACATTTATTGAACATACAATCCTTGCCAGACCTTCGGCTAAGGCCTTTATACTTGTTATCTTATTTAATTTTCACCACAACTCTGTTGAGGTGTGAATTTTAGCTTTCTGTTTCACAGCTGTAGAAACTGAGGTATTGCAAGAATAAAGAACTTCCCCAAAGTCAAAGCTATTAAGTAGCTGCTTTAGAGTTCAAACTCTGACACCTCTATTGTTCTCGTTTGCCTCTGCCAGATTCAGTTGCAGAGTTGGAAGGTTGCGGGTCATCTAGCAGGCTTCCTTCCCCTCCATTTGAAGTTCTCATTGATGCATTGTTAGTCTGACTTTCTTTAAAGGAAACTAAAAGTTAATTTGAGTGATCAATGCAACAATATAGTGCACAATTAAAAAGTTACAGAAATGCATATAATGAAAAGCAAATTGTTGTCTTAAGGTCTCATCTCTTTGACTCCACCAAGAGGCAAACACTGTTATCAGTTCCTGTATCTAGAAATAAACTGGGTACAGATAAACATATATGCATTTATATTGCTTTATATCCCAGTATATATAGAATATTTACACAAAAGGGAGCATACTATGCAGATTATTTGGCACCTTGCTTTTTCATGTAATCATATATCTAGATGACCATTTCTTTATCAGTATCTTATAGATTTAATTTACATTTCTATTGTTTAGTTTTGGGACATTTCACATAGGCCATCCCCACTGTATTTCCTTTTCTTGAACTGCCTTTGCCTCACTTTCTATTGGGTTGTTGGATTTTTGCCTATTGATTTATTATGTTAAGTGTTCATTTTTTTTTTTCCTTTTTTTTTAAAATTTTATTTTATTTTTAAACTTTACATAATTGTATTAGTTTTGCCAAATATCAAAATGAATCCGCCACAGGTATACATGTGTTCCCCATCCTGAACCCTCCTCCCTCCTCCCTCCCCATTCCATACCTCTGGGTCGTTCCAGTGCACCAGCCCCAAGCATCCAGTATCATGCATCGAACCTGGACTTAGTCTGTGATGCTGCTGCTGCTGCTAAGTCGCTTCAGTCGTGTCCGACTCTGTGCGACCCCATAGACGGCAGCCCACCAGGCCCAGCCGTCCCTGGCATTCTCCAGGCAAGAACACTGGAGTGGGTTGCCATGATAGGAGGAACAAAAACCTGCCGTTTTGTATTTGTCTTTTTAACTTGCAGATCAGAATTTTAAATATATGTATATAGTCAGTTCTATCTTTTGGTTTTATGGTTTTTAGGTTTTCTGTAGAACTTCAAACTGCCTTTTCCACTTATTTTTAAAAATCTTCTAGTTTTCCTTCTAGTTGTTTCATCTGCTCTCTCTCTGTCTGTCTGTCTTTCATCACCAACTCATAGAAATTACATTTTGATAAAAGATGTGAGGTAGGGATCCATTTTTATATTTTTTTCAGATCCACCTGTCCAAAAGCTATTTATTGAATTGTCTATCTTTTTTTACCCTGATATGAAAAGCCACCTTTATTATATATCGAATTCTTTAATGCTTAACTGCTTAAATGTTTAATACTTAGGAATTTCCCTCATTTGGGGGGGTCTTCTGTTCCATTCATCTGTCATTTCATGCATCATTATCAATTACTGTACCTGTATAATGTTTTATTTTCTAATGTGCTACTTCACTCTCATTAAAGCCTTTTTCCCCAAGTTTTTGTCTTTTGTCATTTGTTTATTTTTCCATGAACTTTAGAATGAACTTGTTCAGTTCTAAAAATAATGTCCTGTTGACATTTTCATGGGAATTGCCCTAAATTTATTCATTAACATCATACATTATGCATTATAAATATGTTATTTCCTGTTCTTAGAACACTATGCCTTTCCATTTGTTGAAGTCTTTTATTGTCCCAAAGAGCATTTTAAATTTTTCATGTATACCATGCATGTTTCTTTTAGGTTTGTTTTCCTAGGTATTTTCTGTTTGTCCTAGTTAATGAAATTATTACTTATACCATCTAGCTAGTTGTGTGTGTGTGTGTGTGTGTGTAGCCTCTTGATTTTAGTACTTTTTTGTACCCAGCCACTTTACTCAATTCTTTCATTAGTTGAAAAATTTAATTTTTTCTAGTTTCGAGTTATGTAATTGTATCATCTGCCAATAATTTACCTACCTCTTTCTAATTTTTATAACTCTTATAGTTTTTTTCTAATAATACTGTTCATCCTTATTCTGAGAATGTTTTCTTATTTTTGTTTGTTTAAGTTGAGGCTGGTTGTTAAATGTTTGTCTAATACTTTTTTGGAAACTGTGGAAATAACCACACATACATCGTCTCCTTTTATCTGTTCTAAGAAAAGAGATTTTGTCTTTTTTATCCTATAAATTTGATGAATATACAAATGCATTTTTCAAACAGGAAACCATGCTACTGTTTTTGGAGTAACATCCACTTGCTAATAGTTTGTGTACTATTTATTTTATTTTTAGTGTTTTTAGAATCTGGAGCTCGATTTATTAACAATTTTGCAGTTTTCCTAAGTGAGATGATTTGAAATTATGTTTTTGTGTATGTGTGTCTATTTGCATAGTGAGATTCTATTGTTAGTGTTATGCATATTCAGTTCCGTTCAATTCAGTTGCTCAGTCATGTCCGACTCTTTGTGACCCCATGGACTGTAGTATGACAGGCTTCCCTGTCCGTCACCAACTCCCAGAGCTAGCTCAAAGTCATGTCCATCGAGTCAGTGATGCCATCCAACCATCTCATCCTCTGTCGTCACCTTCTTCTCCTGCCCTCAATCTTTCCCAGTGTTTGGGTGTTTTCCAATGAATCCAACTTTGCATCAGGTAGCCAAAATATTGGAGTTTCAGCTTCAGCATCAGTCCTTCCATTGAGTATTCAGGACTGATCTCCTCCAGGATGGACTGGTTGGATCTCCTTGCAGTCCAATGGACTCTCAAGAGTCTTTTCCAACACCACAGTTCAAAAGCATCAATTCTTCAGCACTCAGCTTTCTTTATAGTCCAACTCTCACATCCATACATGACTACTGGGAAAAACATAGCTTTGACTAGACGGACCTTTGTAAAAGGCAAAGTAATGTCTCTGCATTTTAATATGCTGTCTAGGTTGATCATAGCTTTTCTTCCAAGGAGCAAGTGTATTTTAATTTCATGGCTCCTGTCCCCATCTGCAGTAATTTTGGAGCCCAAGAAAATAAAGTCTGTCACTGTTTTCCATTGTTTCTCCAATCTATTTACCATGAAGTGATGGGACCAGATGCCATGATCTTAGTTTTCTGAATGTTGTGTTTTAAGCCAACTTTTTCACTCTCCTCTTTCACTTTCATCAAGAGGCTCTTTAGTTCTTCTTCGCTTTCTGCCATAAGGGTGGTGTCATCTTCATATCTGAGGTTATTGATATTTCTCCCAGCAATCTTGATTCCAGCTTGTGCTTCATCCAGCCCGGCATTTCACATGATGTACTCTGCATATAAGTTATATAAGCAGTGTGACAATATACAGCTTTGATGTACTCCTTTCCTTATTTGGAACCTGTCTGTTGTTCCATGCCTGGTTCTAACTGTTGCTTCTTGACCTGTATACAGATTTCTCAGGAGGCGGTAAGGTGGTCTGGTATTCCCATCTCTTGAAGGATTTTCCACGGTTTGTTGTAATCCACACAGTCAAAAGCTTTGGCGTAGTCAGTAAAGCAGAAGTAGATGTTTTTCTGGAATCCGCTTGCTTTTTCGATGATCCAGCGGATGTTGGCAATTTGTTCTCTGGTTCCTCTGCCTTTTCTAAAACCAGCTTGAACATCTGGAAGTTCACGGTTCACGTACTGTTGATGCCTGGCTTGGAGAATTTTGAGCATTATTAAGTCATCATGAAAATAATTTGGAAGCTTTTCTTTGTTCCTTTTTGAAATGGTTTAAATAATGTTTAGATGTTATATTCCATAAAGGTTTGAAATAATTCCTCTGTGAAACTGCCTTGTTCTGTTGCCTTGTTTGGAGGGTGTTGTTTGTTTGTTTGGTTTTTTTGTTTTTTTTTTTTTGCTTTTAAGTAATGTTTTATTTCTTCTATAGTAACTGGACTGATTTTCATTTATATCTTTTCAGTTGGCACTTTTGTTAATTGTATTTTAGGAAAGTCACCTATTTCTAATTGATTTGCATGGAGTTAAATGATTTCTTGTAATAATTTTCATTTCCTCTCTGCATATGGTTATTTCCACGTTATTATTTAAAGTTTTGTGGTTTTGTCCTCCAGTTCCCTGCTTGCTACCCTCTCTTTGATTAGTTTAGCAAAAGTCATAGTGTATTCAAAAAACAGTTCTTATATTTTTTAAAACTTTTTTTTGCATTGAGTTATAGCTAATTAGAAAACACTGTTGTGATTAGGTTACACAATGTTGTGTTCAGGTGAACAGGGAAGGAACTCAGCCTCGTATACATGTATCCATTTTCTCCCAAACTCTCCTCCCATCCAGGCTGCCACATAACCTTAAGCAGAGTTCCGTGTGCTATACAGTAGGTCCTTGTTTGTTACCCATTTTAAATGTAGCAGTGTGTACATGTCTATCCCAAACTCCCTAACTGTTCTTTCCCCCATCCTTACCTGGGATTTTGATTTAGTTATTTTGCTATGTACAGGTTTCTATAATGCAAGAACCAATTATAATTTAAACCTCATGAGGATAGGAGGTTGTTTATTCTTTTCGAACCTGCCATAGTGCCTCTCACATAACAAATGCTTAAGAAACATTTTTGAATGTATAAATAACCCTATGAAATAATTATGGAATTTATGGCCAGTTCTCTCCTATTGCTACAGTTCATCTCTACAATCTTTGGACATTCTGTCTTGGTGTCTACTAATGTGGAGGCATAAGAAAGTATTAGACATGCTTCCCATTCCATTTACAGAGAATATTATTAATAGATTTATTTTTAAAGCCTACCAATGTAATTTTCCCTGAATAAAATAAACCTGAGTATAAAAAGATTTTTGTAAAAATTAGCTCCGAGAAAATATATTTGAGTAGAATCCAAATGTGAGAGCTAATGAACTATCAGAGATCATGCCCATGATTTTTGTGGATTTGGTCCCTTTGCTCAAGCTAAATCTTACACACAGGCCCGAGTCCAGGATGTAAAATGATAAAACAGACCTGCTGTAGTAGTGGGAGGACACAGGGCCAGGGGAAGCCCAAAGCCCTCCTGTTGGCTGCCTTCCCTCCTGACCTCCATCCATGTCTCGTTTGAAAACCATAGTTTAAGTTAAAAAACTCAATTGTCAGATGAGAATGAAAACAAAAATGCAAAGAAGGCAAATGATTCATTCAAAGTTGCTCAGTGAATTAGAGGCACAACATGGGACTACAACTCCTGCCTTATGTCTCTGCATTTAGTGGTATTTCCAGGCTCCCAGGAAGCCTTCTGTACTTTGTACCAGTGTGTCCTTGTTAATGGTCCTGATATTTGATGACCTCCCTCAGCAGGCCCAACAATCCTTGTTAGGTTAGACTGTTTATTTGCTGATCCCAGAGGGGAAAGCTGTGATTCAGGCTCCAAGGTCTAAGAATTGCAAACTTAGCTTATAGTCTCCTGATGAAACTTCTAATCTGAGTGCCAATGGTGTTTCTGCTGCATGGACACCTGCCCACACAGCATGATTAGAAATTATAATGATAACGACGATGAGTCTTCCAGGACACCCACGTTCTTTGCAAGATATTTCTGTTAATCGTCTCTACCAGAATCATTTGGAGAACTTTTTTCTTTGAGGTTCCCCCTTACTTCTAAATCAACAAAAAATGCTGGTCTAATTCTGGTGAAGGTTAAGATTTGCCCTCACCATCCTAGTGTGTAATTTGTTGTGCAGGGAATCCTAGAACCTTGAGTGTGTGAGGTGATAGAAAGTGCCCTGAGCCACATATAAGGAGATTTGGGTCCCAGTTTTAACAGTGCCAAAAATTTCCTGTGAGCCGTTAGTAGAGGTTACTTCTCATCTCTGCCATTACACTTGTACTCTGTTAAATGGGCATCCAGTTCTCTTATGCCTCTTTACTAGGATAACACTTGGTGTTGTTTAGTCGCTCAGTCGTGTCTGACTCTTTTGTGACCCCCATGGACTGTAGCCCACCTGGCTTCTCTGTCCATGAGATTTCCCAGGCAAGAAAACTGGAGTGGGTTGCCATTTCCTACTCCAGGGGATCTTCCCAACCCAGGGATTGAACCCACATCTACTGTGGCTCCTGCGTTGGCAAGCAGATTCTTTACCAGTGAGCCACCTGGGAAGCCCCCTTTACTAGGATGGTGGGAATCAGATGAGGTTAATGAGTAAGGAAATGTTTAAGAAAATAACCTACAGCCCAGATTATTGTACCCAGCAAGGATCTCATTCAAGCATGAAGGAGAAATCAAAAGCTTTTCAGACAAGCAAAAGCTGAGAGAATTCTGCACCACCAAACCAGCCCTCCAACAAATACTAAAGGATATTCTCTAGACAGGAAACACAAAAACGGTGTATAAATTCGAACCCCAAACAATAAAGTAAATGGCAACGGGATCATACTTATCAGTAATTACCTTAAACGTAAATGGGTTGAATGCCCCAACCAAAAGACAAAGACTGGCTGAATGGATACAAAAACAAGACCCCTACATATGTTGTCTACAAGAGACCCACCTCAAAACAGGGGACACATACAGACTGAAAGTGAAGGGCCGGAAAAAGATTTTCCATGCAAATAGGGACCAAAAGAAAGCAGGAGTAGCGATACTTATATCAGATAAAATAGACTTTAAAACAAAGGCTGTGAAAAGAGACAAAGAAGGTCACTACGTAATGATCAAAGGATCAATCCAAGAAGAAGATATAACAATTATAAATATATATGCACCCAACATGGGAGCACCGCAGTATGTAAGACAAATGCTAACAAGTATGAAAGGAGAAATTAACAATAACACAATAATAGTGGGAGACTTTAATACCCCACTCACACCTATGGATAGATAACTAAACAGAAAATTAACAAGGAAACACAAACTTTAAATGATACAATAGACCAGTTAGACCTAATTGATATCTATAGGACATTTCATCCCTAAACAATGAATTTCACCTTTTTCTCAAGTGCACACGGAACCTTCTCCAGGATAGATCACATCCTGGGCCATAAAGCTAGCCTTGGTAAATTCAAAGAAATAGAAATCATTCCAAGCATCTTTTCTGACCACAATGCAGTAAGATTAGATCTCAATTACAGGAGAAAAACTATTAAAAATTCCAACATATGGAGACTGAACAACACGCTGCTGAATACCCAACAAATCACAGAAGAAATCAAAAAAGAAATCAAAATTTGCATAGAAACGAATGAAAATGAAAACACAACAACCCAAAACCTGTGGGACACGGTAAAAGCAGTCCTAAGGGGAAAGTTCATAGCAATACAGGCACACCTCAAGAAACAAGAAAAAAGTCAAATAAATAACCTAACTCTACACCTAAAGCAACTAGAAAAGGAAGAAATGAAGAACCCCAGGGTTAGTAGAAGGAAAGAAATCTTAAAACTTAGAGCAGAAATAAATGCAAAAGAAACAAAAGAGATCATAGCAAAAATCAACAAAACCAAAAGCTGGTTTTTTGAAAGGATAAATAAAATTGACAGACCATTAGCCAGACTCATCAAGAAACAAAGGGAGAAAAATCAAATCAATAAAATTAGAAATGAAAATGGAGAGATCACAACAGACAACACAGAAATACAAAAGATCATAAGAGAGTACTATCAACAATTATATGCCAATAAAATGGACAATGTGGAAGAAATGGACAAATTCTTAGAAAAGTACAACTTTCCAAAACTCGACCAGGAAGAAATAGAAAATCTTAACAGACCCATCACAAGCACGGAAATTGAAACTGTAATCAAAAATCTTCCAGCAAACAAAAGCCCAGGTCCAGACGGCTTCACAGCTGAATTCTACCAAAAATTTAGAGAAGAGCTAACTCCTATCCTGCTCAAACTCTTCCAGAAAATTGCAGAGGATGGTAAACTTCCAAACTCATTCTATGAGGCCACCATCACCCTAATACCAAAACCTGACAAAGATCCCACAAAAAAAGAAAACTACAGGCCAATATCTCTGATGAACATAGATGCAAAAATCCTTAACAAAATTCTAGCAATCAGAATCCAACAACACATTAAAAAGATCATACACCATGACCAAGTGGGCTTTATCCCAGGGATGCAAGGATTCTTCAATATCCGCAAATCAATCAATGTAATACACCACATTAACAAATTGAAAAAGAAAAACCATATGATTATCTCAATAGATGCAGAGAAAGCCTTTGACAAAATTCAACATCCATTTATGATCAAAACTCTCCAGAAAGCAGGAATAGAAGGAACATACCTCAACATAATAAAAGCTATATATGACAAACCCACAGCAAACATTATCCTCAGTGGTGAAAAATTGAAAGCATTTCCTCTAAAGTCAGGAACAAGACAAGGGTGCCCACTTTCACCATTACTATTCAACATAGTTTTGGAAATTTTGGCCACAGCAATCAGAGCAGAAAAAGAAATTAAAGGAACCCAAATTGGAAAAGAAGAAGTAAAGCTCTCACTATTTGCAGATGACATGATCCTCTACATAGAAAACCCTAAAGACTCCACCAGAAAATTACTAGAACTAATCAATGACTATAGTAAAGTTGCAGGATATAAAATCAACACACAGAAATCCCTTGCATTCCTATACACTAATAATGAGAAAACAGAAAGAGAAATTAAGGAAACAATTCCATTCACCATTGCAACGGAAAGAATAAAATATTTAGGAATATATCTACCTAAAGAAACTAAAGACCTATATATAGAAAACTATAAAACACTGGTGAAAGAAATCAAAGAGGACACTAACAGATGGAGAAATATACCATGTTCATGGATTGGAAGAATCAATATAGTGAAAATGAGTATACTACCCAAAGCAATCTATAGATTCAATACAATCCCTATCAAGCTACCAACAGTATTCTTCACAGAGCTAGAACAAATAATTTCACAATTTGTATGGAAAAACAAAAAACCTCGAATAGCTAAAGCGATCTTGAGAAAGAAGAATGGAACTGGAGGAATCAACCTACCTGACTTCAGGCTCTACTACAAAGCCACAGTTATCAAGACAGTATGGTACTGGCACAAAGACAGAAATATAGATCAATGGAACAAAATAGAAAGCCCAGAGATAAATCCCACACCTATGGACACCTTATCTTTGACAAAGGAGGCAAGAATATACAATGGATTAAAGACAATCTCTTTAACAAGTGGTGCTGGGAAATCTGGTCAACCACTTGTAAAAGAATGAAACTAGAACACTTTCTAACACCATACACAAAAATAAACTCAAAATGGATTAAAGATCTCAACGTAAGACCAGAAACTATAAAACTCCTAGAGGAGAACATAGGCAAAACACTCTCTGACATACATCACAGCAGGATCCTCTATGACCCACCTCCCAGAATATTGGAAATAAAAGCAAAAATAAACAAATGGGACCTAATTAAACTTAAAATCTTCTGCACATCAAAGGAAACTATTAGCAAGGTGAAAAGACAGCCTTCAGAATGGGAGAAAATAATAGCAAATGAAGCAACTGACAAACAACTAATCTCGAGAATATACAAGCAACTCCTACAGCTCAACTCCAGAAAAATAAATGACCCAATCAAAAAATGGGCCAAAGAACTAAATAGACATTTCTCCAAAGAAGACATACAGATGGCTAACAAACACATGAAAAGATGCTGAACATCACCCATTATCAGAGAAATGCAAATCAAAACCACTATGAGGTACCATTTCACACCAGTCAGAATGGCTGCGATCCAAAAGTCTCCAAGTAATAAATGCTGGAGAGGGTGTGGAGAAAAGGGAACCCTCTTACACTGTTGGTGGGAATGCAAACTAGTACAGCCACTATGGAGAACAGTGTGGAGATTCCTTAAGAAACTGGAAATAGAACTGCCTTATGATCCAGCAATCCCACTGCTGGGCATACACACTGAGGAAACCAGAAGGGAAAGAGACACGTGTACCCCAATGTTCATGGCAACACTGTTTATAATAGCCAGGACATGGAAGCAACCTAGATGTCCATCAGCAGATGAATGGATAAGAAAGCAGTGGTACATATACACAATGGAGTATTATTCAGCCATTAAAAAGAATACATTTGAATCAGTTCTAATGAGGTGGATGAAACTGGAGCCTATTATACAGAGTGAAGTAAGCCAGAAAGAAAAACACCAATACAGTATTCTAATGCATATATATGGAATTTAGAAAGATGGTAACAATAACCCTGTGTATGAGACAGCAAAAGAGACACTGATGTATAGAACAGTCCTTTGGACTCTGTGGGAGAGGGAGAGGGTGGGAAGATTTGGGAGAATGGCATTGAAACATGTAAAATATCATGTATGAAACGAGTTGCCAGTCCAGGTTCGATGCACGATACCTGATGCTTGGGGCTGGTGCACTGGGATGACCCAGAGGGATGGTATGGGGAGGGAGGAGGGTTCAGGATGGGGAACACATGTATACCTGTGGCGGATTCATTTTGATATTTGGCAAAACTAATACAATTATGTAAAGTTTAAAAATAAAATAAAATTAAAAAAAAAAAGGAAATGTTTCATTCACTCTACGCTGTAAATTGAGAGGGTTGTCGTTGAAGTTACTTTTTCATTGATGATAGTTTAGTCTGTTAAGGTTATATTTAGTGTTATACAGTCAAACACTCAGTTTGAGAGTTGGGAAGGCAGGTTGATGTATTTATCCAACATTGAGGATGGTTAGGGCAGATAAAGGGCCAAAATACTGTGTGAAATGTTGTAGGATACAGGCTCTACCTTGAAATAGGATGAAATCCTGCTTTGAGGAGATGGTGCCCAGGGAGAAAAGAGATGATCCCAAGAACTGGGAGTCTCAATGGAAAAGCAAAAATTAGAGGTTGGAGAATTGGAGGCTTGAGTTCAGGATGTGTGGTAGTAAAGAGGTGACCTACAGCTGAAGAGGGACAACTGGAGAAATGCCAGCACTGGCTTTGGACTCTGTAGCTGGAGTGTGAGAGGGCAGGTATTCACAGAGAGGTTGCCAGCAAAAGAGCATCCCCAGAGAAGAGCTATCCTCAGTAAGGCCCTCCACATGCCCCCACCCCCACACCTACCCCAGGAGTTTAGAAGGGATTCCAGAGTTCCTTAGGGCCAGGGAAGGCCTTGTCCTCTTTGTCTCTGAGAGAAGTGAAAGTGTTAGGTGCTCAGTGGTGTCTGACTCTTGACACCATGGACTGTAGCCCGCCAAGCCCCTCTGTCCTTGGAATTCTCCAGGCAAGAATACTAGAGTGGATTGCCACTCCCTTCTCCAAGGGATCTTCCCAACCGAGGGAATGAACCCAGGTCTCCTGCGTTGTGGGCATATCTTTACCATCTAAGTCACCAGGGAACAGACTCTATCCTGCCATTAGTGTGGCACTTTGTTCACAGCACTTGCCTTTGGAAAAAAATCATTTTGGACCTTGTTTTTTAATTCAAGGTTAAGTATCTGAAGGAATGTTTAGGAGGGGTTCTGACAGGAAAGAGCTGATTTGTGTAATTCCATTTCTCTTTTAGCTTCACTGTTTCCTCATCCAAAATGTGTTGGGCTCCATAACTTGGTTTCTATAACACTCACTATCTTTGTTGAAGGGAAAACATTTTTCTAAAACTAGGGATAAAAAAAATTCTCAGTGAATATGTTGATATTTCTGTTACAGTGCTGAGGCTTTGAGAAGGAGTAAAATGTTTCCAAAAGTCCTTTTCCTTTAATAAAGGACTTCAGCTTACTTACCAGACTCAGACAGTCTTAGCTTTTATTCTTGTTCTTTCTCTCTCTCCACCTCTCCCTCTCCCTACCTCCCTCCCTCCCTTCATCCACTCACTCACCCACCCACCTAACCTAGCTACCTACCTGTCTATGGAATATGGTAGAATGAGTTTCTCTTATGTTTTAGGCTTTGGTTGGTTTGGTGAGCCAAATCAACTGAGTTGAAGAAAAACTGACTTTTGGAAAAAAGGGGGAAAAAAAAAAAAGTGTCCTGATTCATTGAAAATAATTTTTTCCAGCCGAGGTTATACAGTTTTACAGACTCTTGGGATGGGAACTAAAAAGTCTGGACCAAATATCTGAAGACCCTGTGAATGTGTTTGCTAAACTACTTTTCTTTTTAGCACAAATGGAGACAGACTCTTTTTTTTTTTCAGTAAAACAGAGCCAATATAATCGTTGAAACCTTCAAATGTGATGTGGGATGATGATTATATAATGTCCATCCAAATATAAAATTAAAATTTTTAATAATTAGCAAATATGTGAAATTTTCAATTATCAAGTTCTTTCTTGGCCAAGTTGGCCTCTCCCATTCTATTCCTTTATTTATGTATAATTAAAAACTTTTAAATTCAGCTAATTTCTAGCTTTCAGTGAGCCTTTTAACTAATCAAATATTTTGGAAATGTTTTTTAATTTATTATAAGAACAACAAAGAGCAAGAAGTCACTTTATGTAATGTCTTTTCTTATAGTTCAGTGTTGTCAGCTCTTTTCCCGATGGACCTTTGGTTTGTGTGGAAGCAGCCTGAGGGTGTTCATTCCCCATTAATGCTTACCTGTTGCTGTTGGGGTGTTACAAAAACAGTAGAATGTTCTTTTATACACTTGACCCAGTTTCTGCTAATGTTAATATCTCACATAACCGAAGTGTATTAATCAAGGCTAAGAAAGTATGATCATATTATTAATTGATCTGCTCCTTTTATTTGGATTTCCCGTTTTTCCACTAATACTTTCTGTCTGTTCCACAGCCCAGTTCAGGATACTCCTCTGTATTGGGTCATCATGTCTTCTTAGTATCTTGTCTGTAATCGTTTCTCAGCCTTTCCTGGCTTTTTATGGCCTGGGCACTTATTCATTGTGTTGGGCACTTATTGCATTGTAGAATGTCCCTCTGATGTTTCCTTAGAATTAGACTCTGTTTGTAGAGTTTGGGAAAAAAGTCTTTCTCATGGCTTCATATTTGGGAGTGCATGATATTAACATGATCTCTTACTTCAGTTCAGTTCAGTCGCTCAGTCGTGTCCTACTCTTTGCGACCCCATGAACTGCAGCACGCCAGGCCTCCTTGTCCATCACTAACTCCCAGAGTCCACCCAAACCCATGTCTACTGAGTTGGTGATGCCGTCCAACCATCTCATCCTCTGTCGTCCCCTTCTCCCCCTGCCCTCAATCTTTCCCAGCATCAGGGTCTTTTCCAATGAGTCAGCTCTTCGCATCAGGTGGCCAAAGTACTGGAGTTTCAGTTTCAACATCAGTCCTTCCAATGAACACCCAGGACTGATCTTTAGGATGGACTGGTTGAATCTCCTTGCAGTCCAAGGGACTCTTACGAGTCTTCTCCAACACCACAGTTCAAAAGCATCAATTCTTCGATGCTCAGCTTTCTTTATAGTCCAACTCTCGCATTCATACATGACCACTGGAAAAACCATAGCCTTGACTAGACGGACCTTTGTTGGCAAAGTAATATCTCTGCTTTTGAATATGCTGTCTAGGTTGGTCATACTAGGATGTTAGTATTGCTGTTGATCAGTTTTGTTTTTATTATGTTTTAACTAAAGATCCTTTGTCTGGGACTGTTAATTCTCTGACACTTTGCCCCATTAATGGTGACCATCATTGACTAGTCTTTAAACTTCCAGGTTCATTTTAATGGAAGAGCACAACTCCTGCCACAGCTCAGTTAGAAACTGTGATTCAGACATGAGGCCCATTTTGGGGCTTGCTACAACATTTCTTCATTCCTTACCCTGGGACTTGCCTGGTAAGAATCTGCATTCTTACCCAGTAAATAACTCAGGGATTGGGACCCAACCTCAGAAACCAAATCTCCAACAGAAAGGAGAACACTAGGGAAGGCAGGAAAGAGTGAGCTTTGTACTTTATTAGTCTTCTGGAGATAAGCCTTCTCCTTGACTGATGTGGCTTAATGGATGCCAGCCATTACCATCCTTTGTCCTATCTTGGCTGACATCTGCCAGAGGGAGTGCTCTTCAGCATTTGACAAGGCAATGAAATCTTCGCTATTCAGGGACCCAAACCAGCAGTGATGAAGAGGTGAAGAGTTTCTTACTTCTCTTTTCAGTCCCTTCCTGCCATGATGCATTGCACATTTATTGAATGTTTATCTACCCTGTCTTATTCTCAGAGGATGCACAGTGGGTTTGGGAAGAGAAGTACTGATGACTAGAGTTGGAAAACAAATCTTGATTCAAGCCATGAAAGACTTTAGGGTAAAATCTTAGGCCGTCTATGAGATATCAGTATCCCAATGGGTCAAGTGGCTAAGCTGCTATTTTGTGGGTAGTAATATAATATAATATAAAGTAATATAATATAATATAATCTGGGTCCTATTTGGTTTTCCTCATCCTCACATGAGATGGAGCGTTTTCTCTTTCTGACTTTGCCATCACAGTGATCTACAATCTTTGGTCTTGAGGTATAAGGCTTAGAGGAATACTTTGCAATATTGGGTGAGTTGGGTCTGGTGAGTGGGAGTCCAAGTATCTTAATAGCTATTGTAAAAACCTGAAACCTTTCTCCCACAAATGTTTCACTCTGTTCATTTCCTTGGAGGTGAAGGTTGAGGAGAAGTGGGAGATGTGTGTCATATATGACCAACCACTAGTCACATGTGGCTACTGAATACTTGCAGTGTGTCTGGTGCCACATGTTGAAAGAATAACATTTTGTATCTTTTTGTAAAATAAATTGCTTATTAATATTCTTTTAAAATGTGATGACTAGAAAATTTTGTTGTACATGTGGCTCACATCATATTTCTATTGGACAGTGGTTTTAACCCGAGAAGAGTATGAAGCACAGTGAATTGACCTTGTGTTCTCCTCTGAGTTCTAATAATGTTGGCATTAAAGGGAAAAGCTTCAAGAGTCATAATTTTCATTAAAAAAAAGTCTGATTCAGAAGAATTGGCTCATTTTACATGATTGCTTGGACTGGAGAAGAATCTGACATTTGGTATTTTCATAATTGAGAACATAACTTGCTGACTTTAAAAAAAAAAAACACAACATTTTGTGCTTGGCCTCAGGTACCAGACTTTGAGCTCTTTGAAAATAGGGATGGTGTCCTTTCTCTTTTACCATCGTGTCCCTCCAAACCACATACTAACTAACACACAGAAGGTAGTTAACCTGGTATTTGGTGAGCAGCAAAATAACTTTCAAAGAAGAGAAAACCTTAGGAAGCTACCCTATATTTATGGTTGGAAGAGAGAAATACCCACCTTTATAAGGCACCCCTTTTTCTTAAGTCAGCCACCAAAAGTAAAGAACATTGATCCCAGTGTTTATTTTACTTCTTGATTTAATTACCATTCTCATCAGGTGTTGCTGTCAGCTGTGCTTATGATAAAGGATCTTTTCAAAGTGCTTAACCTCACCATCCCCCTGGGTGAGGGGAAGACAGAAAAAGATGCTGCTTACACAAATTAATCCTCACTTGTTCAGATATTAAATCTAAGGGCCTGAAGACTGGATTATTCTTGTTTTTCCTCTTGTTTGATCCTTTTTTATCACTGTCCATGCTATGGAGGATCTAGAATTAATAATGAAAATGAGTTTAGGCTTGGACTACATTAAATCTTCATCTGGTTTTTAGCTTTTATTCTACTTCATGCTAAGCCAGAGCTTCTGTGAACACATGACTTACAGGCCCTCGCTCTTCCGTTACATTCATTCCCTCAGTCTTCCTCCTTCAGTAGACGCCCTGGAGCTGTGTGAAAGAGCAGGCTTTGTGCTATGTTGTTATTTGGCCTGAGCCCTGTGCTGGGAAATTCAGGAGGAGCCTCCTTGGTTTTTGATTTTACATTATGCATGGTTCAGACTCCACCTAATCCATGAATCCAAACATAGTTAAGGGCATGTTGCCTTAGTTGCTTAGTTGACTCTTTGGGAGTCAGTCATGGACTGTAGCCCACTAGGCTCCTCTGTCCATGGGATTCTTCAGGCAGGAATACTGGCATGAATTGCCATGCCCTCCTCTAGGCCATGTTCCTGCACCAAGGATCGAACCTGGTCTCCTGCATTGCAGGCAGATTCCTTACTATTTAACCTACTAGGGAAGCCCCTTGGTTAGAGGTGAGACTTATAGAATCTACAATGGCTTTTTTGCTCACTATTCCTAATAAAGTCCTCTAGAAAGAGGTTATTTGGTTACATACAGCCTTATTTTTTGAAAATATTTGAAGCTTTGATTCTTATGCTAAACAGAATGGAAGATAACAGAGTCTCTTGCAAGTGCGTATATGGTGGTGGTAAATGAGTGGAAAAGTACGGACTTTGGTGTCAGAAGACCCGTGTTTACTTCCTAGCTTGCTATTTTCTAGTTGTTAGACTCTAGGAAACTAACATATCATCTCTGAGCATAAATTGCCTCATTGGTTCAAATTGGACATTATCTACTTCACAGGGCTGTCATGTGTTAATAAAAGTGCAGGACTTATTTTTGGAACCAGTCCTTAGACTTGACAAACACTAAATGAATTGGTTTTCTCACACAGGTTTTGTGATTTTCCTGGTGACAGACCACTCACCATCTTCTGTCTTCCTTTGGAGGCAGGGGAGGAGGGCATTGGGGTGATGATGTGGTAAAATCCACTCTAACTCTAGCTGTGAGAAAAAGAGCAGGGAACATGCGGTAAGCAATTGCTTCTAAAAAGCTCGGACTAAAAGCACTTGATGGATTTGTGCTGGTTTCCCGGTAGACTCATCTCTGTACTGCCCGCATAGCACAATTAATAGTTATTACTCAAGAAGGAACAAATAAAAAGGAGAGAGAGCAGGCATAAAAACATCCTTTCATCTTCCTGAAGACGGTCCCCTTTGTCAGGTCCGTGGAGCCATACCTGTGAATCATCCTGGGAAAGCACAGTGTGGGTGACTAGAAGGAAGATCTTGTGGTTCGTTTCTTACCCACTTCCTGGGCTGGGAGCTGTCTATGCTCATCTTTCTTATCTGCTGATGCTTTGTCAATATCCACTACCGTTCACAATGTATCTTCACAAACAGGGGCCTCTTTCTCACATCCTCACTCAAAATACGTCAGTGTGTAGAAAGCCTGTTACTTTCTGGGCAGAAAATGTTGGAGGGCAAAGCAGAATGCAGTTGAGAAGGTAAGCCTGGAGCATGGAAATGCACTGGACACAGGGGCCTCTTTCTCACATCCTCACTCAAAATATGTCAGTGTGTAGAAAGCCTGTTACTTTCTGGGCAGAAAATGTTGGAGGGCAAAGCAGAATGCAGTTGAGAAGGTAAGCCTGGAGCATGGAAACGCACTGGAGTAAGTGTGTAGAAATGGGAATGTGAGTGTGAGCACAGAAACACTCCAGCCATGCTTGTTTTGTGAGCGAATGAAATGAGTCATAACCTTGCTCCAGACTGGCCACCTGACCTTGGGCACTTCACTCTGATGCTACTCGAGTCCCTGGATCAAGCTTTGCTACTTGGAGTCTTGAAGCTTAGATTAGAAAAGAACTCTGACTTTGAGGATGAATGCCCCAAATGGGCATCTAATTCTCCTATGGAGTTAACTTTGTAGGCAGAATGGAGGTGACAATCATGGATTATAGGGTGTATTCCCATGTTTGAATTCAGGTAACACAGGAGTGATTGTGGGCGAGCTACATAATGTCTCTGAGTTTCAGTTTTGTCTTCTCTGAAACAAGAATAGGATTGTTTTCAGTGCAGGATATAGCACATGGTATAAGGTGCCTGGCACAGAGTAAGCTCTCAAGGGCTTCCTTGGTGGCTCAGACAGTAAGGACTCTGCCTGCAATGCAGGAAACCTGGTTTTGATCCCTGGGTTGGGAAGATCCCCTGGCGAAGGGAATGGCAGCTCACTCTAGTATTCTTGCCTGGAGAGTTCCATGGGCAGTGGAGCCTGGCAGGCTACAGTCCATGGGGTAGCAAAGAGTCAGACATGACTGAGCAACTGACACTTTCACCTCCATTGTGTTTACTACTGTTATTTTTATTATTTATCACCAGTATCCTTTTCCTTGACCCTATCTTAAAGGGATAGACTGTGGCTACAGGAAATACTAGCTGTGAAAGTGCTTTGTGTTAGAAAGATGTAAACTACCTATAGAGTGAACGAAGTCATTAAAGAAAGCATGAAATCCATTCCACCACCTTCCTTTTTATTTGTACTCATGGATTGTTTGGCTTCAAGTCTTGGATATTATCTTTTTTTTTTTGGCTACATCTCTGGGATATTCTTCCCTTTTCTCTATTCTACCTATCATTATCCTAAGACATGTTCAAATTGCCTCCTTTTCAACTGGAGTTCCTGCATCCAGACTCTCCTAGAGCCCTGGTTCTCAAAGTGTGGTTCTCTGAGCAACAGTATCACCATCAAGCCTCTCAGCTTGCTAGACATGAAACATCTTAAGCCCCACCCAGACCTGCTGACTCCTGGGGCACACTCCCTATTCTGTTGCAGGGCCTGTGTCCAACCCCACTTGATACCACCTACCACTTTTGCTCTGAGTATATGCATGCTTGTCCAGTGTGTGTGTGTTCTGCCTCTGGAATGTTTCCTGATTCTGATGGTTCTTACCATTTCTTTTGCAAGAGCTGGTTAAGAGACTGAGCATGTACCATGGAAAAGCATGAGTAGAACAGTGACCCAATCCAAGTCACCATTCATAACCTTCAAAGTGGCGATAGAGTCTCTGAAATGGTCTTTATATTTTTATGATTTTCCCTTGTGACTTTTCTCCACACTTGATGAGTGCTTAGTATACACGAGGCATTGCTTATAGTATACTCTAATGGATTCAGTTCAGTGCAGTCGCTCAGTCGTGTCTGACTCCGTGACCCCATAAACCACAGCACGCCAGGCCTCCCTGTCCATCACCAACTCCCGGAGTTTACCCAAACTCACGTCCATTGAGTCGGTGATGCCATCCAACCATCTCATCCTCTGTCGTCCCCTTCTCCTCCTGCCCTCAATCTTTCCCAGCATCAGGGTCTTTTCCAATAAGTCAGCTCTTTGCATCAGGTGGCCAAAGTATTGGAGTTTCAGCTTCAGCATCAGTCCTTCCAATGAACACCCAGGACTGATCTCCTCTAGGGCAATCGAATTATCTCATTCTTTATCTTCCTCTTGTCTTAGGATGTCAGCTCTCTAAACGTGGGGACCTTGTCTGTTGCCACTATATCCCCAGCCTGTGGAAGATTGCCTGACATAAGAGATGAACTTGGGGAATGGCTATTTAGGAAATGAATGGGTCCCAGAAGATTATCATTTGAGAACACACCTACATTCAAGGAAATAAGAATCTCCTTCCTATTCCAGCTATGTTCCAAGAGAAAATAACCTTACCTGGGTCTTTAGTCTAAGAGGTGGAACAAACATTGAAATGTGATTAGGACTTGCTCTAGTGGCCTTGGATGCACATGCAGATCCTGTCTGGGAGAGAGATCCTTGAGTGGTGCCTTAATGAGAAGAAGTCTTTTAAAGCCTTAAGTTTGGTGCTTGGCCTGGTTGGAAATACAGGGCCTTCTGACTCCTATTCTTTGTGCTCACGTTGTCGATGTACGTATACGAACCTTTTATTATTATGGACTCAGTCGGCAGTAACCATGGTGAGTAGACCTATCACACAGCATTTTTCTGAGTCAGTTTAAAATGCTGACAATTAAATATACCGTACTCTTTTAAGCGATCCATCAGTCTCCCTTGTTGTCATGGTGACCGGAGTATATTTAGAAATGTGACAAGTACACTGAGTTCAATTGCACTTTTGCCAAAACATAGTTTTGCAGCTAAAATTGAATTTCCTGATTGAAGATCCAAGTGCTGTTAAGGGGGCATGATCATTCCTATACATTATTCTGGAAGCATAACTTACATCATTATATTAAGTCAGCAGTTAAAGTCAATGGCACCCCACTCCGGCACTCTTGCCTGGAAGATCCCATGGACGGAGGAGCCTGGTGGGCTGCAGTCCATGGGGTCGCTGGGAGTCGGACACGACTGAGCGACTTCACTTTCACTTTTCACTTTCATGCATTGGAGAAGGAAATGGCAACCCACTCCGGTGTTCTTGCCTGGAGAATCCCGGGAACGGGGGAGCCTGGTGGGCTGCCATCTATGGGGCTGCACGGAGTCAGACACGACTGAAGCGACTTAGCAGTAGCAGCAGAAAGTCTTATCAGGCTAGTAAGATATTGACACTAGAAGTTGTTATACTTAGAGATGATGAAATAAAGTGAAATAAAGATCTGTCTTTTTTTACTTTAAAAATGAAATTTGGGCCTCTTCAGTATAACCAGTTTAATGATGTATTCTTTTATACATTTATAAAAATTTGTAGGTAAATGTGCATATGTCTATTCCTCCAGATTATATTTTTTATTTAAAAAGCTCTTTAGGGACTTCTCTGGCAGTCTAGTGGTTAAGACTCCCTGCTTCCACTCATGGGGCAGGGGTTCAATCCATGGTTGGGAAACGAAGATCCTGCATGCCATGTGGCATAGCCAAAAAAAAAAAAGAAAGAAAGAAAAAAACTTTTTAAGGACCTCCTCTCTTCTACTTATAATCCATCCTTAGCAACATTAGGACATCTTTTTTTCACTTTTGGTCTGACTTCAGATTGACAAGCATCCTTATTTTTCCCCAAACTCACTCCTTTTGGGTTTCAAATGGAGTAAAGAGACCTTTTGCTCAAACAAAGGAAAAGTGAAAATCTCTTTTGTCTGGTCAGGAACTTGGTTTGAATCTTCACTCTCCTTGTGTCTTGTCACCGCAATGCTAAGAATGATGCTGATTATGAGCTGCTTGCTCGTTTGACCACAGATAGTTTAGGGAATTATGCAATGGCTAGGTCATTATTATAACTCTGATTTCTTTCCTGGTCAAAGACAGATTCTTGTTCTTTTTTATTTTTTTAAAGCAGAATGCTACTGCTGCTGCTAAGTCGCTTCAGTCGTGTCCGACTCTCTGTGACTTCGTAGACGGCAGCCCACCAGGTTCCTCTGGCCACGGAGTTCTCTACGCAAGAATACTGGAGTGGGTTGCCATTTCCTTCTCCATAAAGCAGAATGACATTTTGTTTCTTTATTTATTGACTACACACTGAGGCTTATAGGATCTCAGTTCCCTGAACAAGAATTGAACCTGGGCCACGACAGTGAAAGCCTGGAATCCCAACCACTAGGCAACCAGGGAACTCTCAGATTCTTGCTCTTGAAGTGAGAAACAGTTGCTTCTGGATACTTCTGCTTCTGTGTTTCCATGGAGCTGAATGCTTTGGTAACTGGGGTTGATTTTAAGTCCTTGATAATATATATGTTAAACTTTTTATTTCTTTCATTTTCATGGCAAAGTCTGTTATGGTAAGATTTACTACTGAGTCTTTAGTATATGCAGGCACTGTGTATACTAAGCTCTTCAATGGATCATTTCACTGTAGTGACACAGTAATTTTGAGTGAGTCCTATTATTGTTCTCATTTTACATGAAAGAAGCAGGTTTAGAGAGATTTTATGTCTTGACTGAGAGCATACCTTGAGTGGTAATGGAGTCTGGATTCTGATCTTTGTGGCATATTAACCAGTGTCCCCCTCGTGGAAGGCACACAGGGAATATCTGTTGACTAATCAATGGATTAGTCACTAATCATGATGAAGTTTTATGTCCATGTTTCAGTGTTTCTGGGGCTCAGAAACACTGATAGCTCAGTTGGTAAAGAATCCGCCTGCAGTGCAGGAGACCCTGGTTCGATTCCTGGGTCAGGAAGATCCGCTGGAGAAGGGATAGGCTACCCACTCCAGTATTCTTGGGCTTCCCTTGTGGTTCAGCTGGTAAAGAATCCACCTGCAATGTGGGAGACCTGGGTTTGATCCCTGGGTTGGAAAGATCCCCTGGAGAAGGGAATGGCTACCCACTCCAGTATTCTGGCCTGGAGAATTCTATGGACTGTATAGTCCATGGGGTCGCAGGTTGCAAAGAGTCAGACAGGACTCTGCGACTTTCACTTTCACTTCAGTGTTTCTAAATACTAATGTGGCAGCTGATAAGGGTAAACAGGTAGCGGGATCTGAATGTAGAACTGAGCCACTCTGTGCCTGGAGAATCCCATGGACAGAGGAGTCTGGCAGTCCATAGGGTTGCATAGAGTTGGACATGACTGAAGTGACTTAGCATGTTGCACAAATCTCCCCTAAAGGTTTGGAACCAAAGATGATTAGTATGAAGCAGTAG
Source organism: Bubalus kerabau (assembly GCF_029407905.1). NCBI lineage: Eukaryota > Metazoa > Chordata > Mammalia > Artiodactyla > Bovidae > Bubalus > Bubalus kerabau. The sequence continues at coordinate 125,427,915 of NC_073625.1, read as the reverse complement.
GGAAATAGACATAAATGCCGTCAAGTCCAGTGGTTCAGTCTCAGGACCTATTTACACTCTTAAAAATGAGTTTTTATTTATGGGAGTCATAGCTAATGCTGTTCATTATCATAGAAATTAAATTAATTACAAAGAAATTAAAGCCAATATTTTAATGAAAATTATTTGTATGAAAATAAGTTTGTTTTCCAAAATAAACAAAAAATTACCGAAAAAATTGGCAACTGGAGTCTTTGCATTAAATTTTTTGCAATATGTATTTTGATTAAAATTTTTGAGGAAAATCTTGAAAGAATTTACAGATACGGAGTAAAAAAGAGGTAATCATGGGTTTTTTTCTTTGATGCTATACCAATATATGATGAGTGGTAGTTTCTTAAAGTTTAATTGCAATGTGAAATATGAAATCATATCAATAAACCTTTTTTTTTTAAACAACCCATTATATTAAAATCTATTGGTCTTATTTTTACTTTTTTTTTAAATTTATTTTGATTGGAGGCTAATTACAATATTGTATTGGTTTTGCCATACATCAACATGAGTCTACCACGGGTGTACACGTGTTCCCAATCCTGAACCCCTCTCCCACATCTCCCTCCCCATACCATCCCTCTGGGTCATCCCAGTGTACCTGCCCCAAGCATCCTGTATCCTGCATCGAACCTGGACTGGCGATTCGTTTCTTATATGATATTATACATGTTTCAGTGCCTTTCTCCCAAATCATCCCACCCTCTCCCTCTCCCACAGAGTCCAAAAGACTGTTCTATACATCTGTGTCTCTTTTGCTGTCTCGCATACAGGGTTATCGTTACCATCTTTCTAAATTCCTGATCTTCGCCTATGATTGCATAACATCATTTATTACTTGTTTCGTGGAGTTGTGCATATCTTCCAAATATTGAAATATTTTGTTCTTTAGTACTTTAAAATAATCACATTCGTTAATATAACCACTGATTTCATCAGCAAGACTATTTTAAGTATTTCAGTTCAGTTCAGTTCAGTCTCATAGTTGTGTCCGACTCTTTGCGACCCCATGAATCGCAGCATGCCAGGCCTCCCTGTCCATCACCAACTCCCGGAGTTCACTCAAACTCATGTCCATCGACTTGGTGATGCCATCCAGCCATCTCATTCTGTCGTCCCCTTCTCCTCCTGCTCCCAATCCCTCCCAGCATCAGAGTCTTTTCCAATGAGTCAGCTCTTCATATCAGGTGGCCAAAGTATTGGAGTTTCAGCTTTAGCATCAGTCCTTCCAATGAACACCCAGTACTGATCTCCTTTAGGATGGACTGGTTGGATCTCCTTGCAGTTCAAGGGACTCTCAAGAGTCTTTCCAACACCACAGTTCAAAAGCATTAATTTTTTGGCGCTCAGCTTTGTTCACAGTCCAACTCTCACATCCGTACATGACCACTGGAAAAACCATAGCCTTGACTAGACGGACCTTTGTTGGCAAAGTAATGTCTCTGCTTTTGAATATGCTATCTAGGTTGGTTATAACTTTCCTTCCAAGGAGTAAGCATCTTTTAATTTCATGGCTGCAATCACCATCTTCAGTGATTTTGGAGCCCCCCTACCCCTGCCAAATAAAGTCTGACTCTGTTTCCACTGTTTCCCCATCTATTTCCTATGAAGTGATGGGACCAGATGCCATGATCTTCATTTTCTGAATGTTGAGCTTTAAGTCAACTTTTTCACTCTCCTCTTTCACTTTCATCAAGAGGCTTTTTAGTTCCTCTTCATTTTCTGCCATAAGGGTGGTGTCATCTGCATATCTGAGGTTACTGATATTTCTCCTGGCAATCTTGATTCCAACTTGTGCTTCTTCCAGCCCAGCGTTTCTCATGATGTACTCTGCATAGAAGTTAAATAAGCAAGGTGGCAATATACAGCCTTGACATGCTCCTTTTCCTATTTGGAACCAGTCTGTTGTTCCATTCCAGTTCTAACTGTTGCTTCCTGACCTGAATATAGTTATTAGGAAGTTGTCAAATGTATAATATAAATAGTAGATGCAAGGTTTTCAAAATTCTAATTTTCACTTTAATATTTGAATTTCATCATTGACAGTAAAGCTTGTTAGTTCTTTTTCTTGAAATTATGTTTTTTTGGTATAGTTTTGAGAAAATGTATGACAGGACCAAGTTTGAATGACCATTCTTTCAGGTAAAAATGGTGTTTCAAGCAAGGAGCCAATACTTCATTTCTCAATTCAAACAATCAAGTACCTGAGTTTCTTGGAGACAACCATTGTAGTTTGGGATTAGCAGAAGTGCTTCATGAATACTTCCTGTATCTCACACAGAATATTAAAAAGATGTGTCAGTCTTATAAAGATGATATAGAAACCTCAGGACTGAGATTTTATAAAATTAAGGATTTTTGATTCATTCAGGGCAGTATCAAGTGAAGCAGTCCCCTTGAAGCCCCTCTTCACTGTGGGTGCTTGGTGATGAAAAGTACAATGACTTTCAGTACCTTTTGGTGACACTTCCTTGATTCATGTTAAAACTCCAGTCATTTTAACCCACACATTACTTTTGTACTATTGGTATAAATGTATACACAGTGAAAAAGGTTCAAAACATAAAAATGAACTTTCAGTCCCTTGGAAGGGTCTGGAGGACCTTTACTTTAGGAGTTTAACTCCTAAGTTTATGGATCACACACTGAGAGCCACTGATCTAATCCAGATCTAATCTGGATCTAATCAAAGATCTAATCTTTGCATTTCATGAGAAAGAGGAGCTGGAAAAGACCAACCCAAGACAGCCCCACCAGTTAGGGACAAGAACTCAGTACATTCCTCCTTTTTTCTCTTGATTTCCTGTTTCAGTTTCAGAAATTTCAAGGTAGTTGTTTGTGAAGTTCTTTTGTGAATATAATGATACCAAAGTGAAGTCGCTCAGTTGTGTCCGACTCTTTGCGGCCCCATGGACTGCAGCCTCCCAGGCTCCTCCGTCCATGGGATTTTCCAGGCAAGAGTACTGGAGTGGGTTGCCATTGCCTTCTCCAGGGGATCTTCCAGACTACGGGATTGAACCCGGGTCTCCCGCATTGTAGGTGGATGCTTTACCCTCTAAGCCACCAGGGAAGCCGCCAATGATACCAAAATATATAATTACTGAACATATTTAGGAAGATTTCTGTATTTTTTGCATATTAAGCCCTTTGCATAGTTTCCCTGCTCTGCACCACTCACTCTTTTGCTTTTCAATATTTCAGTCGTCACCACCACTGCCTTTGTCATCAGAACATGCTTTGTCTTTGCCAAATGGAGAGGAGGTGAGGGAGCAGTTGGATGCTTATTCATTTTCTGGTTTAGAATTCCAGTGTGTGGGGAAAATAGAATCAGTGAGTTTGTGCTGAAGCAGCCATTTCTTTCTTCACCTAGATTATTAGTTAAAAGTCATAGGAAAGGAAATTGTGCAAACAACCATTATCTTTCATATCACAAGAAGTCATCTCTCTGGCCAACCAAACTCAACCTTCTATTATCTATTAAAGTTTCTCTCTCTCTGCAGGAGGGATGTTGTCCAACAAAATTACTCTTAATTTTGCTTTTGTTTATGTTAATATTTTATGTGATCTGTTTTCTTCCATAAAAATTGGTCAGGTTTTGAAATCATCATGAAGGATGCTAAGAGAGACAGTAGAACTGGACCTAGATATTGAATTTTGTTTTTAATAGCTTCCTCTCCTGTTTTACAATAGTTTTGAGGGATGTTGGGGGTTGAAAGCACTTGCAGTGTATAAAAATGAGTAAATTTGGCAAAATATAAAAAGAGGTTTGCAGACACTCAAACATATTGTTCTCTCATCTTCAAATAAGTTGGATATTCTTTTGCAATATGCCATTTTTTCCTATATCTCATCCAACAGTTGCTCACTTTCCCTTACCTGTGAACTCTGTGAACTGAACTTTGTTTTCTAACCTTCTGATTCTTCCCTCTTGATTCTCATTACCCTAAAGGCTGATCAGATTTGGCCTCATGTCACCCCTGGTGGTGCTAGTGGTAAAGAATCCACCTGCAATGCAGGAGACCTGGGTTCAATTCCTGGGTTGGGAAGATCCCCTGGAGGAGGGCGTGGCAACCCACTCCAGTATTCTTTCCTGGAGAATCCCATGGACAGAGGAGCCTGGAAGGCTACAGTCCATAGCGTCACAAAGAGTTGGACATGACCGAAGGGACTTAATATACATACACCTGTTTATCAGCTCTTCTCTAAACCAAGGACTTTGGTAACTCCTTTTTCTTTCTGCAAAACTCATGTTTCCTGTCTGTAGTTACCTAAAAACCATTGAGTCTTTTCTGTTTCTTTTTTAGAACTTCTAGTTATGGTTTTCCTAGCCATGTATTAGGCTCAAAAATTGCCTAGCAACAGTTCTAACTCTTTACAATGTTTTCTGCTTCCTTTTTGGAACCTCTGGAGCTTGGGTCTGTCCTGTGCTTAGTGCATCATAGGAGCTTCATGGATGTATTGAATGGATGTTATTTTTATCCAGAGATCTCTTCTTCAAAGGGCATTCTCCAGATTTTTATCTAGTGATCTGAACTGTTGTTTATCTCTCAGCTAAGTCTTTGAAACCCAGAGCTTCACTGGCCTGTCTTCTAATGCTGACTCCCTCTCATTAGGATGTCATGCATGCCTTTCCTGGCAGATGGCCACTTAGCCTCTACTTGAACACTTCTAATTCTTTGTGAGGTGATTGTTTCTACTACTGGATAGCTTATGTTTAACAATCTCCTTTGCATTGTTCTGAAACTGAATTTTCATAGTTTCAACCCTAATAGTTCTAGCATTGCAGATTTTTCAAAAGTATCATGATTTATATAGGACACATCCTTAGATACCCAAAGACAGCTTTTTATTCCCCATCCATCTTTGTTCCTCCTTCAGTCTTTTTCTTACTGCTTGTATCTTGGTCCCTAAAAAGGTTTGGATGCTCAAATTCTTTATGCCTTCCCTATTTCATATTACTTTCTAGATTTCCATCATGCAGTCCAATTCTAAGAGCCTTTTTTAAACCCACTTCTCTTTTTCTGTTAAACTGAGAACAGTGTGAGTTTGGGGCCCTACAAGCTGGGATATGAATTCTAGTACCACAACTTATTTGGTGTGTGAACTTCATCAGTTACTCACTCCTTCTAAGCATTCCTTTACTCAGATGCAAAATGGATGTATAATGACTTCTAAGAATATTTTTAAGGATTAAGATATGTGAAGTGCTTAGCTTAGTTATTGAAACATAGCATGTTTAATAGATATATCTTTTAACTTGATCAGCTTTTAAAAAATCTTTCCCTTGTGGCTCAGCTGGTAAAGAGTCTACCTGCAATGTGGGAGACCTGGGTTCGATCCGTGGGTTGGGCAGATCCCCTGGAGAAGGGAATGGCTACCCACTCCAGTATTCTGGCCTGGAGAATTCCAGGGACTGTATAGTCCATGGAGCTACAAAGAGTTGGACACGACTGAGTAACTTTCATTTCCTTTTTTTTTTATTGAATTAGAGTTGATTTACAGTATTGTGTTAGTTTCAGATGTGTGCTTATATATTTATCTATATATGTATAGAAGTGTATATATGTATATCTCAACTCTTTTGTCTTTGATATTTTTTCCCCTATATATGACTTTTTTTTCTTTTTTAGAAATCATTATTTCAAGAATCTCTCCTTTTATAGTCTATGGGAACTTGAATAGATTTTGTATCCTACTGTTGTGTGACTATTGTATAAGTATTAATTATGTTGAGTTGTTCATAGTGCTTTTCAGGTCTGCTATATCCTTCTCAATATATCTACTATATCTACTTCTCAGTATATTCATTCTATTAATTTTTGAGAGTTTGATATTGAAACTCCAACTAAAAATCTTAATTAATCTACTTAAAAATAATTATAATATATAGTGGTACTATATGCAACCTTGTTCTATATTTTCCAAGTCTCCTGTAAATGTGTTATCATATTTTCATAATTAAAAAATGCTATTACAATAAAAAATAGAATCTCTCCTTCTCCTCTCTCTTTCTCCATTTTCCCCTGTTTGGATTTTATTTATATTTATAATCTTAAAAAGAAGTCCCATTATCTCTAGATTTGTTTCCTCCTTTGTTTTTTTAATTTGGTATCACTTAGCTTGGTTTTCTTGACAATCATTGTTTTTTTCTACATTAATTTTCTCAGCTCCTGCCTGCATTTCTATTCATATCTTCAGCCTTTATTATTCTTACTGTGAAAAACATTTCTTCACCCCTGTACTGGGTTAATGATGGCTGGGCCCATTGCAGGTTACTTAACTCTTCACTGAACCACTCACTTAGTAGCTTCTAGAATCATTTAGTTGAACAATACACTTTTTTTTACATTAACTGTTCAATTAATTTAAATTCACCCAACACTTACTAACCTCTTGTTATATGTAGTGAGCTTAATGCTATAGGAGTTATGTAAAACACTTTTATCATTTGTTCATTCAATCATTCAGTAAACATTTTCTTGAGTACTTACTAAGGATCAGATTCTGGATTTGGGGTTTGGTTTCAAGAAACTGAGTTCGACAGGGTATTTTCTTCCAGAAACACAACCGAGGAAAAGTTATAAAACAGTGTGGTAATTTTGTTGTTGTTCAGTTGCTCAGTTGCGTCCCACTCTTGCGACTCCATGGACTATAGCCCACCAGGCTCCTCTGTCCGTGAGATTTCACAGCAAGAATACTGGAGTTAGTTGCCATTTTTTTTTTTTCCTCTCTAGGGGATCTCCCCAACCCAAGAACTGAACCAGCATCTCCTGCTTTGCAGGTGGATTTTTTTTACTGCTGAGCCACCTGGGAAGCCCCGGTGTCAATTTTAGTGATCTATATATGAAACTAGGCATTATGTTTGTCCTTACAAAGGCTGCTTCATCAAATGCTTTTGGGTCAGGCGAAGCTTTATAGCAAGAGAGACACTTAAAGGCTTGGTAAGAGCTTAGAGTCCACTGGAAATATAAGACCTATACTAGGGTTTTTGGTTATAAAGCCAGCTTCTAAGTTCTGTGTGTTATCCTTGGCTTCTCTCCCCCTGCTTCCCAGAATTGCATACATGCAACATTTGCGCTTTTTTTTTTTTTTTTTTTTCTTGTTTAGTTTTGGGGCCTTAGAACCAGTGTTTGGGACCTAATTACTGCATGAATGCATACATATTTCTATATTCCAAAGTAGGAATAATGACATAAATTCATAAAAATAATCTCATGATGCTAGGACACTTTACAAAGTCTTTCTCTATCTATCATTTCATTTACTTCTTATAGAATGGCTTGTGGGTTTCCTCAGCGAGTATCTTAAACACTGTTACTGATAGATATTAGACAAGAATTAGCACTGAATAATTATGTGTGGAGGATTTGCAAAGAATTTTTTCTCTCTTTATTTCAAAGTGATCATGCTGTATTGTCTGATTTTATTTAGATCATAAACCAGCTTTGCCCATTACCAGGTATTTAGGAAAAAGTCTCTTTTCCACTCTGAGGCTCAGGTTTGTCACTTGCCAAACGGAGATATTGCAACTATTACTAACTATTTCACCTCATTGGATTAGGTGAAGACTAAAATCATTAATTCATGTGAAAGAATAATGTATATATCTGATCATAACTGAAAACACAATAAGTGTACTTTTTGAGTGACCAGGTGGTGAACTACTTTGTCACAGTCAATTCAGCTTAAGTAAGTAATTTTCACTTGTTTCTTAAACTTTCTGAGGCAGCTGCATGTCTCGCGTGCTCAGTTGTTTAATCTTGTCCGACTGTTTGCCACCCCGTGGGCTGTAGCCCGCCAGGCTCTTCTTTCCATGGGATTATCCTGGCAAGAATACTGGAGTGGGTTGCCATTTGCTCCTCTAAGCTGCATGTCTTCCTTCTGTCCGTTTACCCACTAGTGACTGCTGCTAAGTGCTGAATGTGCAATAAACACTTGTTGATTGGATTTTTTAAAGCACTGGTCTTCTGAAGTCCAGGGCTGGAGATTTGTGAGCTACTTACATTTTTGCTTTGGATTCCTAAAGCCTCTGATTTAATTTCTAGATTATAAGTTCTGTTGATAGAACCCTTATAAATATCACATGAAGAAGATGAGCATTACCTTTAGGCCAAAGCAATTTACTTTTAAAAAATCTGATTAATTTCAACACAATCAGCCAGGATGTCAGAAAATCTCAGTGTCTTTGATAGATGCTGACAGCTGAGGAAATTAAAATCAGGGAGGGAAGCAATTAAATACTGGCAAACATTACTTTAATGAGACAACCAAATTGTTCATAAGCCACAGAGTACGTTGTATTCTTGATAAATGTCTTAGGGTATCATTTAAAAATGTTCTTCATGTGGGATTTCATGTTGGGAGTGGAGGACATTCCATGTTTGTCATTTAATACCTTTGGCCTGATCTCACATTTCGATTACTTTTGGGGTCACACTTCCTAATAATCATGTTTAAGTTTATGATGTTGTTTAATTTACAAGTTATCGTCTCACCAGCACTTTTATCAATTCATAAAACTTACTGAAATGCACAAAGTCTAGACAAAATAATGTTTGGCTTTTCCACAGTGGTTTAGGGATAGCCATGGTCAAGATGCTGGAAGGGATTGGGGGCAGGAGGAAAAGGGGATGACAGAGGATGAGATGGCTGGATGGCATCACCAACTTGATGGACGTGAGTTTGAGTGAATTCCGGGAGTTGATGATGGACAGGGAGGCCTGGCGTGCTGGGATTCATGGGGTCACAAAGAGTCGGACACGACTGAGCGACTGAACTGAACTGAACTGAACTGATGGTCAAGATTCATGGAAAGAGAGACAGAAAAATGTAAATCTCATACAACTTCTAATTGAAAAGATTTGGGAATTGTAGCACTAAAACCAGAACCAAGGTCCTCAATTCCCAGTCTACTGTTCTTTTTAAGATAGCACCCCTTGTTCAGAATAAACGTCTGGCATTACGGGACTGAAGACACTTCAGTTTATTTGCTTAGAGTGTTTTTACAAGGCTCTGTCAGTTGCTTATTTGTAGTACAGCACTTGAATATCAAATATTAAGGGGCATCTACATTGGCCTTAGTGATTCTCAGGCTATTTGGTTGGAATTTTTCTTCAAAATGTCAAGATCATTACCTAGAGTTCTTTTTTTTTTCTTTTTTTCACCTAGAGTTCTGTTGTCTAAAATTGTTCAGGGGTGGAGTGGTCAATCCAGAGGCTACCGTGGTTGTTGGAAAAACCTGTTTATATCTCTTCTTTCTTCATTTCTCCTGACCTCCCATTCCTCTCTTTTTTCCTTATTCTTCATCATTTTCTTTCCTTTCACTTTTTACCCCCCCCCCACCCCTTTGGCTCCATTGTTCTCTCCAGTTTCTCCCCCAAATACAGTAGAAATGATCAATTATTTTATACTAGTCCCAGCTCTCAGTTTCTTGATTCTTATTTTGCTTTGATCCTAATTAATGTGTTAAAGTTTTTTAAGTTAGAGGTTGATCATACAAGTTTTTTGTTTTTGTTGAAATTGCTTCTGGAAATGAGAAGGGTTTTCTTGAGAGTGATGGGATGGGTGATTTGACAAAGGATGCATCCTCGCCAGGTTTTGGGTACGCAGTCATAAAATCCACAGAGGCAGCCAAGGATAACTGACTTCACTACTAAGATGCTAGAACTGGATTTGCCACTTGTCCCAGATGTCTTTATGGGTCTAGAGGAGAACTCCGCTGCATCAGAAAATACTCGAGGTCCTGAGGACACGTGCCACTCAAACCGTGTGAGAAGAGGATGGTGAACTTCTTAGCTAGAAGGTTTCAGCTCTTCTACAGTATGAGATGAAACTTACTGTTGCAGACCCCTTTACGAAAATTTAGTGGTACAGCCTTGTATTGTTTCTGTGGCTTGTGTTTCGATAGCTTGCCCAAGGATGTCACGTCTCTGAAACTTCACTGGGGAGAGCTGAGAAAGTGTTGATGGTAACCCTGCATCGAACACTCCCTCAGCTTAGTAATGTGTCACCTTCTGGTTAGACCACAGATGTGAAGTCTCTCTCCTTTCACTTGCTAGTGAAGCAGGACTCAGTACTAAATGTGCCTTGGCCCCTTGACAATAGACTTTTACAGGTTATATGCTCACTTTACCTTTCCTTCCAAATGGAGTGCTCCCAACTGGGAGGCTGCATCGTGTAGTAGAAGCGTCCTTACTCGTTTGGGGATCAAGATCCAAGGTTAAACTTTTGTATGTTTCATATTAACCATGTGATGGTTGAAGTTTGGCTTCCTGATCAGTAAAATTGGAGTAATACGGTTTCACTGGGGTTATGTTAAGGATGATTTGAGATAACATGATCGTGAAATATTTTTCAAACTATAAACTATAGTATTGCAGATGATTAATATTTTTATTTTGGTGGCATATGGCAATAATTTCTCACAGAATTTAGTATCAACCATGTTGTATTCCTAATCATCTGATTTAGGCCCCTATATGAAAATGGGATGTATTAATAAAACTTCTGAGAGATCTTTGAAAGTGAAGTGAGATTGCTCAGTTGTGTCCGACTCTTTGCGACCTCATGGACACCAGGCTCCTCTGTTCATAGGATTTTCTAGGCAAGAGTACTGGAGTGGGTTGCCATTTCCTTCTCCAGGGAATCTTCCTGACCCAGGGATTGAACCCAGGTCTCCCGCATTGTAGACAGATGCTTTACCGTTTGAGCCACCAGGGAGGTCCTGAGAGATCTTTCAGTTCAGTTCAGTTCAGTCGCTCAGTTGTGTCCGACTCTTTGCGACCCCATGAATTGCAGCATGCCAGGCCTCCTTGTCCATCACCAACTCCTGGAGTTCACTCAGACTCACGTCCATCGAGTCAGTGATGCCATCCAGCCATCTCATTCTCTGTCATCCCTTTCTCCTCCTGCCCTCAATCCCTCCCAGCATCAGAGTCTTTTCCAATGAGTCAACTCTTCACATGAGGTGGCCAAAGTACTGGAGTTTCAGCTTTAGCATCATTCCTTCCAAAGAAATCCCAGGGCTGATCTCCTTCAGAATGGACTAGTTGGATCTCCTTGCAGTCCAAGGGACTCTCAAGAGTCTTCTCCAACACCACAGTTCAAAAGCATAAATTCTTTGGCGCTCAGCCTTCTTCACAGTCCATCTCTCACATCCATACATGACTACTGGAAAAACCATAGCCTTGACTAGACGGACCTTTGTTGGCAAAGTAATGTCTCTGCTTTTGAATATGCTATCTAGGTTGGACATAACTTTCCTTCCAAGGAGTAAGCGTCTTTTAATTTCATGGCTGCAGTCACGATCTGCTTTGCTTCTCAACAAATCTATCCCTGTGTTAAAACTGACCCCTTGTTCTTGCAGTCCTATTGGACGCTCCATTTTTCTGAACCTAAAGCATGATACAGGCACAGACTTTAGACTGACCTGTGATAAATCCTCAGGCTTTCCCCTAAAGCAGTTTCTTTTGCTTTTTGGGTTGAGGGGATACATGATTCTTCAATTTTGAGGCTTTGTCACATGGAACAAAAGTTCTTTGTGATGCTGGTAGGTGAAGTCATGTAGATTGACACAGATAAATACTATGCTATTTCAAAACTAGAGACATGAATCAAGGAAATACCCAACCCAGAGATACCCTCTATTCTTGTGTGCTTAGAACATTATTCTTTGATCATATAAGCCTGTGCTTATAGGAAGGAATTTTTGTATACCATTTTGTTGACCACCCCATCAATGCTTATAGATATGAAATAATGGAGGAAAATCTTCCCCCCAAAGGTTTAACTCATCTTTGGCTGTGAAGTGGGTATTATATGTCTCATTTACATATAAAGAAATTGACACTTGGGGGTTTAAGTAACTTTCCTAAGGCCACTGGTAAGAGGCAGACAGGTCTGACTGGCTCTAAATCCTGTGTTTTCCCCACTTCCTCATGTCAATGAAATAACTGGTTTTATCTAATTATTTCCTCCTTCACTAAGTCTGGTGGATCAAGTCAATGAGTTGTCTGTCCTCATATTTTCCCTACCTAACATTCTGGGTGTAAAGGAAAGCCCACTGGATGAACAGGCAGAGCTCAGAGGGTACAAACTTTCATCTTGGCATGTATTGTACTGTGCCGTCTTGGGCAAGTTACCTACCTTTTTTGAACTTCAGTTTTTGCATCTGTAAAACGAGGAAAATAATATCTATTCACATTTGTGAATTTAACCATGAGAGAGATGTTGGTTCCTTTCTCATCCTCCTTATCCTCTGTGAGCTTTTGTTTCCTCACCTATAAAGTGATATAATAATCTCTTCCTGCTTCTTTACCAGGTTGACATGGACTAAAATTAGATAATGAATGTGAAAGTGTTTTGTGAAACCAGAACCTGCTGTATATATAGAAGAGTTTATGATTATTAATGAATAAATAGAGCTTGCAAGCTAAGAGTAATTTTTCCCTGTTTTGTTTACAGACACTAGCATTGCCGTTTGCTGACCCTTGTGTCCACTGATCATTCCAAGAACGAGCTGTCCAAGGTAAGAGGGGCTTGGTATCATCACATTTATGAAATGCTAATAGGCATCTGTAGTGTTTAAGGTAGATTTCACTCCCAACAGAAGAAATATGAAGGTATTCCAGGAGCACCAAAACCTGAAACATGGCCAAGGCAGTGAAGTGCTTCCTTCCCCTTTTATGTTTCCTTGATTTGATTTCCTTTTTAATTCCAGCTTTTTGAAGCTTCATACCTGAAGCAGAGAAGTATTTTGGTAACATGGAAGTATAGAAGTATCTATAGTATGCCATGTCCAGGGACGTTCTTATCTAGTGCCTTCTTATATCCCCAGCTAGTATGTAGCAGGAGGGCTTTCTCCAGTTTCCTGGTCATTGATGGGGTGCATTTCTCACTACACTATGCTGCCACTGTTACCTGGCTCTGAAGGAGTCAAACTACTAGTAGGGTCTGTCACTGCCTCTTACCTGCTCCCAAAACATCTCTAAAGGACATAATCTAAGGCTATCACAACAACAAAACCCTTACAAATACAGGAAATGAGTTAGTCTTTTGAAACCCAGGACCTATGGTACCTGCATTCCACTGTCTTGGGGAACCAGTGTAAATGAATTAGAACTTGGCAGAAGATTGCATTCTTCTTGAGTTTGTCAAGAAAATGGAGACCAGTTTAAAATAAAAATAAGAAAGCATAAAATTTGTTTTATGTGTTTAAGAAAGCATAAAAATTTTAAAATTTGCAAGATGTGTGTTTTCTTCTGCAGATGACCAGTTGATATCTGTACTTCCAGCTAACTCTGCTGTGTTCTCTGTAATCTTCTGGAAGTCTTAGCCAAAAAGAGGTGAAGTAGTCACTATGGTGTTCCTAACTGCAGGCCCTATAGGACAGCACCTTTGTGGAAGATTTGATATCAGTATTTAAAGTTCTGTAAACATTTCTTCTGATGAATACTTTGATTATCTCTTTGGTATTTTCTTTACATGATCTTGAACATATATATATATTTTTAGTGTGTTGGAGTCTAGTTGATTTATAATGTTCTGTTAGTTTCAAGTGTACAGCCAAGTGAATAAATTATACATACACATATATCTGTTCTTTTTTAGATTCTCTTACTATATAGGCCATTGTAGAGTGCTGAGTAGAATTCCCTGTGCTATATAGTAGGTCCTTATTAGTTATCTATTTTATATATAGTAATTTAAACATAATTTTAATTACACAGGCCTCTGAGCAAATTGAGGTTTGTTGGTACTGCCTCATATTTGCAGGAGTTGCAATTTAGAAATGAGTGAAAATTTTGGTGTCACATTAATATGGTTTTCAAAGCTAACACTCATCATATACATCGAATAAGAAGAGATCATGTATGAGCAAGGCCAGTGAGGAAACATATAGACTGTTAAACTCTTCTATGAGCAGATCAGACCTATATGCCATTTGTGGTATTTAGATTTTATACTCGTTTCTATAAGAAGAGTTACTAAAAAAAAAAAAAAAAGATGGTAGCCAAAAATATAGGAATGGCTCCTGCCCATCTTTTTGTTCCTCTCTAGTCTATAAAATGCCCCTTCAAAAAAAATCCTTTCTTATATACTTCATGTATTTTCAGGGATAACACGTCAGAAAAGAATGTACTGTAGACAGGTGATAGCATAATTTTTGGTAGCTCTGTTAGGCAGAGATCTGTTTGTTCATTTAGAAGCTACAGGTTTTATATTAACTTTCCTCCAAATGCAAATTGTTAAATATTAATAAAATACTTTTTGAAAAGTGGTTAACTATGCCCCTGCTTCCCCACTGAAACTAATTTGAATGTACAAAGAAGAGTTTAAGCAAGGCTGGAAAGGTTATGAAAAACTGCTCTTGAGAAAGGAATTTTGTATATATCTATCATCTGTGTATTATCTATCATCTGTCTATTATCAGTCATCTATTATTTATCTCTCTATTCATCTATCTTTTAAAATTATTTAAGTGGATTTGGTGAGGAAAGAAGGATAAAAACTTCTCAAATAGCCTTTGGATGATAGAGAAGTAAATATTCTGAGAGCATACTACAGAAATTTAAAATAATCTTATGGTAATAATTGATGCCAGTGTCAGTAATGAAGAAAGAATAACAGTTTAAATAAATAATTAGGCTTGACGGTAGCTGTGTCAACAGGTACCCACTTAACGAGTGTAATCATTGTTTTTCTCGGCTTTCAACGTTGATCCACTGACTGCGGTGTGTTCCCTGTCCCACTTCCAAACCAAATCTATTTAAAGCTGTACTTCATGGAATCTGAAACTGTATACCCTGTTTACTATTTAGAGCTGATACCCAATGTTCTTTAACAGGGAAGATCTTACTTGAGTAAGAACAAGCTTCTGGCCTTTCGTAGACAGTTGATTATCCTTGTTTTCCATGGGGTGATTCATTAGCGAGGATGAATAATGCCCAATTAATTCTCACAGACTTGTCTCTATTGCTAGAGTGAATTGGTTATTATAATTTGATGGAAACAGCTCTAGTCTGCCTTAAATCAAATAAATCAGCTATTGTTATTTGAGGTGGAGTTAGAGACAGTAGTTATAAGTGAAATTATGTTCTTAGTTACCTGAATAGAATCTCATTGTTTGCAGGAGTGAAGTAAAGCATTATGGGTTATGTTCTATGAACGAGGTGTCATGAGAATCTATTTCTACTCCCAGCTCTGACTGTGTCACCTTGGGCAAGTCATTTTCCCTCTTTGAGGTCTATTTCAGCATCTGACAATAGATAGAGTTAGACCAGTTGGTCATGGTGTTATTTCTAGTTAAATATCCCAATGTTAATTGCTATGATTTTATTTCTTGGTCAGTTCTTTCTTCCTCCTGCTGCTACTTTTCCAAAGTCATAGAGAGTCTAGTGTGAAAATTGTTTTTTTAGCTTTTAATTCTTCTACATACCTGAAAGGCAGTTAATGATTTGAAATTTAGATTGGACAGTGATTGGACATTTATGCATTGGTTGTATCTACCCTAGCAACATTCATTTTCTAGTTAGAAATCAAAAAAGTCCATTTTCCTCTGTTTTTCTGCTCCATAATTTCGGTCTCAGTTTTAGAGGTTCTGGTAAACTTCTCAACTAGCCATATAAAGAGGTTCCTCTTCTGTTGTTTGACTTTTCTGGGATTGAGTCAGTGACCTGTAAGGAGAGGTCAGAATATCAAAGACAGAGGGGGCATTGAGAACCAGTCTAGACAAAATTTTACAGATGAATTTATTTGCAAAGAAGAAATGGAGACACAGATGTAGAGAGCAAACATACAGGTACTAAGTAGGGGAGATGGGGAGGGATGAATTGGGAGGTTAGGATTGACATATATACACTACTATGTATAAAACAGATTACTAACGTATACATCCGTGGCGGATTCATGTTGATGTATGGCAAAACCAATACAAAAGTGTAAAGTAATTAGCCTCCAATTAAAATAAATAAATTTAAATAAAAAAAAATGATAATGAGAACCTACTGTTCAGCACAGGCAGCTCTACTCATTGTTCTAAGTGAGAAGGATATCTAAAAAAGAGGGGCTGTATATATATGTAGAACTGATTCACTTTGCTGTACAACAGAAAGTAACCCAACATTGTAAAGCAACTATACTCCAATAATAAAAATTAAAAAAGAACCAATTTAGCCAAATCCTTTCATTTCAGAGATGGAAATTTTGGGCTCAGGGAGGGAATCTGATTTGTCTAAGGTATTAGTGGCAGATCCTGGGCTAGAATTCTTTCTTCTGACTCCTTAGTTGCTGTTTTAGGAAAGGAATCTCTATATGTGAAATGTCGTTTCTCTTCCCAACATTTAAAAGGACATTATCTTTCAGGCAAAACCAATCACATTGCCAATTCAGGTATATGAGATGCCCTTCAAATATGTGGATGGCATACCTTTTTGTTCATTCTGTGAAGCATGAGATAGATGATTCTGGCTGCCTCTGCTCTCTGTGTTTGTTAGGAGTCTGTGGTTCCCTTGCAGTTCTTCTTGACCCTGACATCACCACTGTTTCCTCCTGTCCTTTTCTAATCCAGTGAATTATAGGAAGCTTAGGATGAGTTCCTAACTGGCTGTGTGCTGTGCATAGTTGGGAACATTAATAAAGAGAAGACAGATGCAGGATTAATATGCAGGAGGATAGGAGAGTAATAGCCAACACAGTGAAATCTAGTTCAAGGCCTGCGGTTCCCAGTTGCTGTGCTACATAAGATTAATAGCAACATCTCTCATCCTTTGAGACCTTCTTTCTGCCTTGCTCTTGTGGGACTGGGCTGGGACTGAGGAACAGCTGGAATGATCTTTTCCAAAACCAAACTAATGTTTTCATGAGATTTCCAGGTCCAGAGAAGAGAGCAATCATTATCCATCAGCTGGAAGATAACTTAGAGGCAACTGGGTCTAAACACTTACCTTGTACTTCATAATACTGATGTACAGAGAGTGGAAATCATTTTACTGGGTTTGAGGTTCAAATCCTGGCTTTACCTTATTTGCTGTGACTTTGATGAAAGCATGACCCTCCTTCCTCTGAACCTCAGTTTCTCCATCTGTGAGATGGGAAGAGGAGGAGGAGGATGAAACAGAGGATGTCAAAGGTTCCCAGAATCTTGATCCTGAGTCTCTGACTTGCCTAAGGTCCTGTAGCAAGATTTTAGCCAAGCTGAGTCTTAGATTCAGAGCTCCTTTCTCTGGTTTGGAGTGCTCATCATGAATACTTCCACTGCTCATACTTCCTAAACCGCATGCTTGTATCTTTCAGCCTTGTTTTATTAAGTAAACTTTTTCTCTCTCATTGGCAGATCCCTCTGTCAAGGGACTTGCCTAAGGTAGTCATTATTAATTTGTGTGTGTGTGTTTAGTGCTAAGGGAGAGGATTATGGAATATTTGGAATCTGTGAAATAGAAAATACACATCTGTATAGAATGTTGCCTACAATTTCATGAGGTTTGTAAACTCTCTAAAGGCCATACCTAGGTTCTAGGTTAAACAAAAGATGTTTTTCAGTGTGGGAAGTCTGAGATGACATTTTGATAACACACATTTCCTTTGTTGTTGGATTTCTCCCACAATTCACCTATTGTTTTGCTCTGAGTGTCAGACTCATTTATGAGTGTGACTCTGGGCATTTATATATTTCAAACTGTTGAGTGATGCTTTAATATTCAAACTCTTACTCTGCTCACTTTATTCATTTATTCACTCTATCACTCAAATGTACATTTAACCCAGAATCTGCTAATCACTATCAATTTTAATATATCATTTCACTGAATCTCATAAAATAAAAAAAATATTTTTCCCACTTTTCATATGCAGAAACTGAGCCCAGAGAGGTTGCATAGTTTGCCTAATGTCATATAGCAAATGAATGCAAAGTCTGGAATCAGTCTAGATCTGCTTGAAAATATGTGACTGCATCTAGAGGTAACAGGCTTCCCAGGTGGCGCTAGTGGTAAGGAACCTGCCGGCCAATGCAGGAAACATAAGACATGTGGGTTCCATCCCTGGGTTGGAAAGATCCCCTGGAGAAGGGCATGGCAACCTACTCAGTATTCTTGCCTGGAGAATCCTATGGACAGAGACGCCTAGCAGGCTAGGGCCCACAGGGTCACAAAGAGTCAGACATGACTGAAGTGACTTAGCATGCACACACACACGAGGTAACAATGAATGTGAATAGGGGCAATGAAACTGTTCTATAACCTATAGAAATTCCTAGTAAAAAATAGTCAGTGGGCCCCTGAGGAGTACAGTGAATGTGTGCTCTGGGAGTTTAAAGAGGGACAAGCTCATATATCCTGAATCTTTTATATGATAATTCATTAATTAAATGCTCTTCTGGTATCTTAAGGCAGGATAAGAAAAGTTGGGCAGTTGTCTAAACGGCATTATAAATAACTCATGTTTTCTCTTTTCTTGCATACTTCGATCAGGTTAGTGGTCTAAGAGTCTCCAGTTTTGTGAGTGAGTGCAGGAGGAGGTGGTGATTATAGAGTCATAGAGCCCTGATCGCACTGCAAGTTATCAACTGAGTTGGAATTTCAATGCTTTGGGGAATCCGTTTGTTGTTTTCTCCCTGTTATATTGAGCGTGGGATTTTTACCAGAGATAGACTTCTGGCCGTGCACAGATCAGCACAAATGCAGATGTGAGCAGCGAGAATTTGGATCGTGCCAAGAGGTAATGATTGCCACATGTGTGAAGCTAATCTCAGTGCCTGGTGACCCACTGTGAGTCTGTGTGGGAGCCCTGAGAATGAAGGCTGGTGTTAGACATGGAAGAGGCCTTGGAGGTTGTCAGAGGCAACACCTTCGGGTGGGAAGATGAGGCCCGGAGAAGGGGCAGCAGCGGGTTGATAGCAGAGCGAGAACCAGACTTCATACCAGTGCTCTCCAGTAATAGCGCCTTAAATTTTCTGTCTTCCTGGGGGCTCATGCCCCCACTTAACACTGGATTGGGAATTAAGTGTTATTAACTATATAACCTTGGAAGTATAACTTGATTTCCTTGGATCTCAGTTTTGTTGTCTGTAAAATGAAAATCAGACCCTATTGGCAGAACTGTTGTGAGGATAAGTGAAATACCATTGTGCTGTACACCCCGCTGAGGTGTTATCTCACATATGCTTAACAGTCCTTATCATGGCCCAAGGAGATAGGTGTGCGTGTGTGCTAAGTCGCTTCAGTCATGTCGACTCTGTGTGACCCTGTGGACTGTAGCCCATCAGGCTCCTCTGTCCATGGGATTCTCCAGGCAAGAAAGAATACTGGAGTGGGGGCAGGTACATGTATCCTATTCTACAGATTCTACTTCCCAGCTTCGTTTTGATACTTTTCAGATTGTTGCTTCTCAGAATTTGGTCTGAAGACCAGGAATGTAAGCATCACCTGGGAGCTCCTTAGAAATGCAGACCTCAGGTCCCATTCCAGACCTCCTGATCAGAATCTGCATTTTAATAAGATTTCCCAGGTAGTTCTAGGCTCATTGGAGTTTGCGAAGCAGTTTTTCCACTGAAGACCAATTCTGAGTCTGTTGCCCATAGGCCTCTGCTGACATTGACAGGGTTGGAACCAGTATTCTGGGGCATGCCTTCCCCACGCCTGGAGAGACAGGAGGGAGCCCTTGTCAAGCAGCTCCCTGGGAGCAGTGGAAGGCTGGATTGCAGGAATCCAGCAGGCTTTATCTTTTCAACGCCCTTCTTTTCCCCAGAAGTAGTATTCACCAGGGGTCAAACTGGGATTGGATCCCAGGCTTTGGACTCCTAAAGTCTGTGTTCTTTTCATTACACCACCATGCTTCAGTCAAGAGGAATGCTGGGCTGTGTGGACCATAACTCTTCATTCCCCATAGTGCCAGTATTTCCACGCTGGCTGTTTTACTCTATTACTCAATTCCTAGAGGGGAGGAATTAAAAAAAAAAAAAAAAGAAAAAAGCTTGAGTTGAAAGCCAGGATCCTGCAGCTTAATCAGTTATTTTCATTTTTTAATGAGGGAGACTATTGTGAAATAAGTAATTATTAATTACTCAAAACTAATGAAATATTTTAGTTTCCTTGCTAAAAAAGCATATGGAAGCTAAAAGAAAGCATATGGGCATTTTTCGGGAAGCATATTGGTGAATGGACGAATTCTGGCGGTGCCAGTATGCCTTTGCTGTCTGGCTGGGGCCATCCCTGCGTGCGCTGGCATCTGAGTCCTCATGTGTTTGGAGGGATTATTTGAAATTCCCATCTGATGTGTGCCTTAGGTTGCCTCTGGAGTTACACAGCTCTGCCTCATAAATCTTTCTGCCGTGTTTTCACTCTGATGTTACTGGTGGAGTGTCACTCAGTATAAAACCTTTACCATCAGGGGGCTGCCATGTTCCTCCTTTCCAGATGTTTCTCTCTCTTTGCAGTGGGCCAAAAGGTCCTGCCCAGCTGATGGTTGGGTATAGAGACTTTGTTCACCCGATGGTTTGCCATAGCGTCCTTGGACCTCCTTGCTCCACTGAGGACCATCTGGGAGACCTCTGGGCCCCCTACTGAGTATCTGCACTGCAGATTTCTCCCTGTGAAACCAGAATGGTGATTAAGTGCAGGTCCGCTCAGGGCTGTTGATCATCGTAGGGCATGTTCCTCCTCTCCTTTTCTTTATGTCTCTTCTCTCTTACTGTGTTTGTGGATCTGGTAAATGGCTTGATGGATTGGGAGGTGGTTGAAACTCTTTTTGGCCACTCTGGTGATCCAGGCTTGTGACAGTTAGAGGCAGCATGCTATGTTTGAGAAGATACTTGGCTGAGAGTCAGAAAACCGAGGTGCAGATTAACCTGACTTAAGCAGCATTTACTTAGCACCTATGGAGAAAGGTGGCTCACTAAGACATGGAAGGAGGGAGGTGGCAGGTGAGTGGAGACGAACTTGATGCAGGGCCAGCCAGGACTCAGTGTGATGTGTGGGCTCAGAGATGAGACTTTGTGAGTGAGAGAATGTGGGAGTTTTTGCTACAGGAGGTTTCTTATAAAAGCAGGGGCTGGAATTGGCTTTGAAGGATGATTGAGTGGACTTTGATGAGATATTACAGGGGCTTCAGAGGGATGCTCTGGCAGGCAAGAATCAGGTTGAGGCAAGTCCCCAGAAGCAGGTGAATACCATCCCTGCCCAGAGAACTGGGCACAGATGACAGAAATGTGTAGTTGAGAGAAAGCACTTCTTTTCTGGCAGACCTGTCTCCTCATCTGCAGAGTGTACCCTCTGGACAATTTGATTCTCAAGAAGCCTCAAGACCTCCAATTGGTCTTGAGGCTACAGCATCTCCCAAGACCTACCCTATCTCCCATCCTAAAGCCAGATAAGCATTTAGCTAAAGGTCAGTCACTCATAGTGGCGATGGAGCAGGGTCCAGAACCCATGTGTCTTATTTCTGACTTCATCACTCTCTCTGTGACCCCCCAGGGCATTAAAATGATGAGTGGCTGGGATGACCATTATTATTCTAGCCTTTAATGTGTTATTTTTAAATTTTTAAAATTCTGTGTTTTTAAAATAATCTGCAACATCAAACAAATGAGATATTTCACCGTTTTACATACCTTTTGACCCTTCCAGTGGAGACCATTCCACTCTTATAAAATGCTTCCTTCTTCCACTTTGCCTGTGTGGGCTTTGCTTTCCTGCCTGAACAACCAGCACACATCCCTCCTCCTAGGGGAGCCATCTCTCTCCACCCTTTGGCTCAGTTAGCGTTGGACTTTGTTTTATTTTGTATTGTCACCCTTTAATGTTTCCTCTTATCTCCTACCCCCTATCCATGTATTATGAGGGTTCTGAATCTAGGGACTATATTCTGCTTCTCTGAATTCCCTTTCACTTCTGGCACAGCACTGCCCATATCATTCCTGATAAAGAAACAACTGTGTTCTTCAACCGTTTTCCCCTCTGCTTGGTGCTTGTTTTTGAGATGGATGTGAGACTTAGAGATTTATAGATTTTCAGAATGGGAAAGGAATTTAAAAATTCACTGTCTAGTTGAGCTCCGCCCCAGGGAAGAAATGGCTTACTTTGCTGTATCTGCCCCGTGAGTGGTGGGTCTGAGAGTGGCACCCTCATCTGATCAAGCAGGAGATGGGTGGCTGGGGCCTGAGCTCCTACTCACCCTTTGACGAGTGTTGGCCGGGTTCCTTCTTTCGATGGAGAACTTTGGGAGTAAAGGTGGTGCACGTGACGCTGCTGCCGTATGAACCAGAGGGAAGCAAGCAGACACTTAACCGGTGTCTCCTGTGATGTACTACGTGACAGGCCCATGGCAGGTGCTTTCACATCGTTTGGTTTAGTCAATCATCATAAGCGAGAATTCCCCCACCCCCCTGCGCGTGGGAGACAGGTTGTAA
Organism: Bubalus kerabau; assembly: GCF_029407905.1. Lineage (NCBI taxonomy): Eukaryota > Metazoa > Chordata > Mammalia > Artiodactyla > Bovidae > Bubalus > Bubalus kerabau. Next base: position 125,405,480 of record NC_073625.1, on the reverse strand, counting down.
ACAGGGCATTTAACCAAAGCCCTTTGCTGTAAACACTGAAGAGTGCATGGTGGTGGATAGAATTTTGCCTGATGGGGAGAGGGCTCTTTGCACTCTCAGCTGTTCTAAGGGTAACTGATGAGGGACAACGATCAGAATTGTGGTGGGAAAACCTGTGTTTCCTGGAGTATAAGAGAAGATTCAGTGCTCGCTCCTCTCCTCTACACATGCATCCCTGTCTTTGGAGGGATGAGACTTTCCTTCCTCCCACTTGGGGGTTGGTAGTATTGGATTGTACTTGTTCTGGTTACATCTTACTCCTGCCTCTCCCTTGGCCTCCAGCCCCACTGAGTCTATTTTTCTATCACTCCTATTCATTCTTCTTCACCCTGCTCTCTCCCTCTCCTGAATTAACCCTGGGTGGCCTCAGGTCCCAAAGGCTCTCTGATGGCAGACTCCCCTGGACTGGACTGTAAAATGCTGGCAGGGAAGACAGGACACAAATCTGTTAAATACACAGTAAAAATAGCTTCTGATCTATGCAACTCGGTATTAGGCAAGATGATATTAACGAGGTTTGAGCGCTGTTCTGAAATGTGGCAGCTGCACATGCATCTTGGCTGCTTTCCCTCCCTACCTCTGGGAGCTTGCGAGCAGCGTTGCCATGACACTCCTTGGGCTCTGTTTAGATCAGCTATTTTCTGAAGGAGTCCCTGACCTTCCCCACAATAGAAACCGTTGATGTGGTCATGTCAGAGCCCCTCCAGGAGCCCTGGAACTGGTGGGCCCCCCAGTTGTGACTTGGAAACTGTTGGAAGCTGTAGGTCAGGACACAGACTTTGAACGTTTAGGAACAAGAAAGGCTGTTAAATATCCTCTAGTGTCCTTTGATGAGGAGGATACTGAGTCTATTGAGTGAAAGGGACTTGTTCAAGGTCGCAGAGTGAAGTAGGGACAAGGCTGAGGCAGGAGCTTGGGTCTGCAGATTCTCTAATGCTCCCATTGTGCCACTCTTTCCCCTGCCTGAGGGCCCTTTTCAGCCCTGATGGCTGTGGATGGAGAGGAGACAGGCCTGGGGACATCGATGTCCCCAGGAATGGGCAGAGGGAATGAAGAGAGAGGAATGAGGAAAAGAGGATTACGAAGAGGCCTCTGGGGGCGACAGAGGCCAGAGTAAATGCCCTAGGTGCCCCTCAGCCCACTTGAAGAGACTCTTTTCTATCAGGTTCCACAGGTTGGTCCACGGAGAAATAGATGCTTACAGAAGCAGGGGAATAACAAGGTCATGTTCTCTGTTGCTCTGAACCCTTTCCTAACCTCATATTAGACTTCACAAAACACTACCATTAAAAGCCATTGTCGGCACCACCGTCTTTGGGATACTTTATTATACAGTGTTGAGTATCCTTTAGAGAGTTCATATGTGAAATGCTCTCTTCTCCACATGATAGGAGGATCTCAGGAGACAGAAACTGTGAGTCACATGGACCCTCCTCCCTTCTCCCTTCTCCTCATCCCTCCTACCCTCCCTGCCTCCAGTCATGACATCTGGCAGAGACCTAAATCACATATAATGAGCATCCAGTAAATTTTTGTTGAATTGAACTTAGTCGAATTTAGATGGCCTCAACATTTTTATTAATTGATGGAGTGGGTAGCCATTCCCTTCTCCAGGGGACCTTCCTAACCCAGGGATCGAACCCGAGTCTCCTGCATCACAGGTGAATTTTTTACCGTCTGAGCCACCAGGAAGCCCAACAGATGGTGCACATTGCCAAATAAAGATTTGGGGGAATAATCGTCTCATCAGTTTAGATTCAGTGAGATTTCTTCGTTAACCTGCACGAAACTCAGTACACTGTCAAGTATTATTCTCGTTTAACAATGAAGAAATGAAAGACGGGTGACCTGCTCCAACTGAAAGAGTAAATGGTGAAATTTGATTTGCCTCTAGATTGTCTGTCTTCAAATGTTATGTTACTTCTACTCTACCCCAGTACTTATGGAGGGGTGATTGTTCCATAGACAGTGGTTCACCTTTCCATTGAGGAGCTCCAGCCTTTTAAGGTTATAACCTACCTCTTAAGAGTTTAGAAAAGTAAATATGAATTCTCGGATTTGAAACAGTGACTTATTATGCTTTGGACCACCTCAGGCTGATTTTTTTTTTTTTTAATTTTTTCTCTGTAAGCCAAGGGAAAAATAACACATTTCTGTATTCTTTAATTTGCTTAGTTTGAAATAAACTTTGAAATGGTATGTAATACTCTTTGAACTTTTAATACATTTGGATACATCCGGAATATGAGTGAAAAAGGCCTTCTGCCCTAAATGAATTGACTAATTGAGCTGTGAACAAAGTCAGACCTTGTTTCTGGTTACAAATGAAGGATGCAAGAATTTTTTGATGCTGTAGCTGAAGTCTAGGTTTTGGTTGGTATCGATGTTTTGCAGATATTTTTCAATATTTGCCATATTCATAAGATGATATACTTTATGCTTTCCTAACTCTCATCAGATTTGGATGCATTTGGCTGATAACACCCCGCATCCTTTCTGAAAAAAAGCGTAAATGTGGAGCCATCTTTCTTTTTTATGTATGTGCTTCCGAAGACCACAGTTGTCTAATTTAAATTTCAGGAGGCAAAGCTTATCAGTAGTGAGCATAATATCTTGATATATATAGATCACATGTTTCCTTTTGTGTCTAACGTTCCAGGTGTTTAAGGAGGAGAATGAGTTGAATAATAATGGTATAATGTCTAGAGAGAAAGTTGAATACATAAAACAAATATGCTTGGAATCTATTTCTGTAGTGGTGTATGTGTGAGATTAGCTCAGTCTTTTTATAAAGTTGTCTATACTTGAAAGTATATAATAACTTCGGAATTACCAGAGAAAATTGAAATCAAAACTTGGATGATTAGGGGGATGGATAACTTATCTTTTGTTTTAGAGCTGTAGGTAAAGTGAAAAGTCAAAAGAGTGTATGTTTTGGTGTTAGATGGAAACCAAATAGTATCTGTATAGTTTCTTTGTGAAGAAAGCTTGGCTTGGGAATCTGAGTATTCTTTCAAACTTTCCAAATTACTTCGCCCCCACCGATGCCCATACTTTGCTTAATTTGATTGAATCAGTTTACACTGAACAGTGGCTTAGAAAACATGTTATTTATTATAAGCAATGCACATGCACACTACATAAATAAAGGAAAGGAGAAAAAGAAGCAGCACTTGCATATGTGAAGCAATCTGCCTTGCTTTAGAACTGCATATGTGTGTGTCTTTTTGTTTAAGTAGATTGGGAGCACCTTGAAGATAAGAGAAATGTTTTGTACATGTTTGTGATAATGATTTTGTGAACTCAAGTGCAATAAATCAAAACAACTTTGGTAACATCTTTTGCCTGGAGTCAATAGACTTATTCAGAGTTTCTGTAGAAGTCATTCTATTACTTTTGAAATCCCTCTGCTTCATAGACTTTCTGTGGAATTACTTTAGAAATCCATCTGCCTACTTGCAAGAAAAATGGATAGTTAAGTAGTGCAATAGCCTGTTTACATACTGGCTCAAACTGTCACTGTAAGAAAAGGTTGCATATATTCTAAAATGTTACACAGCTAGGAAAAATATACACATATAATATATAGAGTGACTATATATGTACATATATATACAATCGTATATACATGATCTGTTCCTTGTCACAATATTTAACCCAACATGCTATTTACAGTAATGAATCAAAATGTCAGTTTTAAAAATATGAAGTGTCAAAGTGTTCCCACGTTGCGGGAAAGTTTGATGTGACAGTTTGTTAATCATATGACTATTATATCAAACGTGTCTCACAATGTTTTTTGCTTGGTGCTCTTTCTTGTAGGCTCCTCACACTTTTTCAGTGAATTCCAAGTTCAAGTTACTAACCCAGGGAACACATTTGGGTTACGTGTCTCCCACACCTCACACAAATGCTGCTATGTTTTCCTCTACTTACAGTTGAATGGATTTAACATCATTTCAGAGTAGTTTGATTTTGTGCCTGACACATTTATGTATAGAAGCTAGAAGAAAAAAAAAAAAAATCCCCTACTGTAATTTTGTTGTTTTCACTGCAAAACCATCACATGAAACCTTAATAGAATAGCTGTTTTGTTTTTTTCCAAGCTGGGTTTCTCAAGGTATAATTTAGATGTCCTTACTCTTTGACCTTGGGTACATTTTTGAATTTTGCTTGGCACATTGATTATACCAACTTCTTCATCCTAATAAAAGAACAGAATCCTAGAACATAAATACCATATATATGGGAAGAGGCAGCATGGTTTCTCTCTGAAGTGTGGCTATGCTTCTCACTAGTCCAGATATATGGATCACACTCAATCTTTGGGTCTCAACTTCCTCTGAAGAATTGTTAAGATTGAAATTAGATTAGATTAGTGAATTTTTAAATGCACACCTTCAAGGAGTCCAGAGCTCTGGGTGGATGTGTGACCTTAGATGATAGGGTACAGGAAAGTGGTGAGGAATCTAGGCCCTTCTACCTGAGCAACCCAATCTTATATCTGTTTTTAGTTGTACATAATATTTCATTTTGGAAGAGGAAATGGCAACCCACTCCAGTATTCTTGCGTGAAGAATCCCATGGACAGAGGAGCCTGATGGGCTGCAATCCATTGGGTTACAAAGAGTCGGACATGACTGAGTGACTGAGCATGCACTATTTCATCTAAGTAGAAGGTTCTGCTGCTTAAAAAACCAACCTGCCCACTTGTTGGCAGCCACTCTACTAGGTGATCTAGCGTCAGCATTCTCTGGTTCTGCAGCCCATTTCCTGAGAAATCACATGGCAATCGCACCAGCAGATCTTGACTCATCTGGCCTTAGGCTCTGCCTATATATCCATGCAGCCTCCATGGAAGTCCTTACAATGGCAAAGCCTTCTCCATTGTGAGATTTGAGGGAAGAGCCACTAACTGAGGTCATATCTATGTCTGATTTTAATCCTTGCATCATTTTGGTCTTAGTAAACTTATTTTCCAATTGAGCAGATTTTTACATCAGCAAAAACTATTATTTAGAGCAAGTACAGACAAAAGAAGATAAAGAAGTTTTGGCAAGTATTTTGTCTGTTTCTGGTCAAGGATGTGAATGTTATTCCTTAAACTGGAATATTTCAGCAGTTTGGGGAGGAGGCTGGGCACCTACAACTTGGTATTTTAGTTCACTGTTTATCCTCCCTCCTTCCACCCCATACATGTGCAACCACCACCATCTTGATCCACTACGTAGGGCATATTCCTATGTATATTTCCCAGAATGATGCGGTAGGGAAATAAAAAGTTGTGCATTACAAATCAAGGAAGAGACTGTAAGAATGACAAATGGTCAAGGGACATGACTTAGTAAGACTTTAGAAAAGCCTTTAAGTGTGAACATAATAAAATCAAATCAGGAAAAATATACCTCATAGATATAAAAGCATCCTAAAAATGGGAAGGAGGGTTAATGTCTATTTTGGTAGACATTCAGAAGCATCATTTTCAAATTTCCTCAGGGATCAAATTATGGGATTGTTTTAATTCTCCTAATATCTGAAATTGTGAAGGAACAGGATAATCAAATCTACAATTCTATTGCGACACTTTCTTATGGTGAAATTCCCCTTTGGTAACAGAATTCATAAAAACAGTGTGAGTGCCAAGACAGAATGTTCTTTTATTAAGTCACATATCAGCCACTGGGGATGCACCTAGGTTTATAGGGCTGGGGGGAGGGATGACCCAAAATAAGCGTTTAGAATAATTAGAAAAAACCCAGGAGTGATTCCTGACTTGTTCCTTGAAGGATCTGGTGAGATGAGGCAAACTGCTCTAAACCAATGTTGAACTCTAGAAATACAGTTTTCAATGGAACAGGAAGTATTTTGTGTGTTGTTGCTGCTGCTGCTGAGTCACTTCAGTCGTGTCCGACTCTGTGTGACCATTTGGACTGCAGCCTGCCAGGCTCCTCTGTCTGTGGGATTCTCTAGGCAAGGGTACTGGAGTGGGTTGCCATGCCCTCTTCCAGGGGATCTTCCCAACCCAGGGATTGAACCCAGGTCTCTTGTATTTCAGGCAGATTCTTTACTGCTGAGCCACCAGGGAAGCCCCATTTTGTGTGTCAGTTCAGTTCAGTTCAGTCGCTCAGTCGTGTCCGACTCTTTGCGACCCCATGAATCGCAGCACGCCAGGCCTCCCTGTCCATCACCAACTCCCGGAGTTTACTCAGACTCATGTCCATTGAGTCGGTGATGCCATCCAGCCATCTCATCCTCTGTCGTCCCCTTCTCCTCCTGCCCCCAATCCCTCCCAGCATCAGAGTCTTTTCCAATGAGTCAACTCTTCACATGAGGTGGCCAAAGTACTGGAGTTTCAGCTTTAGCATCATCCCTTCCAAAGAAATCCCAGGGCTGATCTCCTTCAGAATGGACTGGTTGGATCTCCTTGCAGTCCAAGGGACTCTCAAGAGTCTTCTCCAACACCACAGTTCAAAAGCATCGATTCTTTGGTGCTCAGCTTTCTTCATAGTCTTGGTTAAAATAGACTAATATAAAAATACATATTAAAGGGATGGAGAGGATGACATGAGGGCAAGCCAAAATAACAGCACGTTTGCTCTCTTGTTTATTTACTTTACTTTTCCATGGGCTACCTCTGCCTCTCTTCTTTATCTCCTTGCTGGACGATAAGGACCAGAATTGAAAGCCTTGTCATGTTTCTTCTCTGATTCCAGTTGCCTAGAATCACTCCTGACTCATCCATGAGCTCAGTAAATATTTACTGAATGAATGAGCAATACTGAAAGATAGCCCTTATTGAGAAACTATCATATTACCTGGAAAATTCTGATCTGGCCACTTCTAAACTCTCTGGGAGTTTTACTAAGTACTTACTGAGTTAGGCATTATTCTGAGCACTTTGTGTCGTTAACTCACTGAATCCTCACAACCACCCTCTGAGGAAGGTATTGTTATTACTACCATTTCACAAATGAAAAATTGAGAACCAGAGATGTTACACAACATATCCAAGGTCGTAGTTCATGCAAGGTAAAACTCAGGACTTGAACTCAGGTAGTCTGTCTTCAGCTGTCTTAATCACTATGGTATGTTGTCTCTGTACTATTGGTATAATTATACTGGCCTGTTCTTCCCAGCATGTTATGAGGCTGAAACAAGATGATAGGTATAGGTTGAAAGTTTTAGGGAAAGGTGAACCAACTACTGAAGGTGAGAAAGCACAAAATAGCTTTAATCTAAATAGAAAATAGAAACTTGTTGAGAAAATTCAGAGAAGAAAAAGAATGATCACCTCTAACTGGGGTGAAGGGGAGGGGATTAAGGAGTTCTTGGGGTTGGCCTTGAATGAATGGGATTTTGATAAAGGGGGATGCTTTCTAAGTAAATAGAATGGACAATGGAATAGAGGCACCGATGCACAAGGTGGTGAAAAAGAAGGCATCAGTTCACTGAATGATCAGTTCACTGTTTTGAAAAGATCAGTTTAGTTTTAGCAGATTCTTTTCAGAACAGTGTGCATTGGGGAGCAGGGAAGGGAAGGGGCTTGTGGAGGAAGAGGAGGACTTGGAGAGTAAGGTAATGAATGGGAAGATGAAAAAGCATAACCAGTAACTGCCATCTTCATCTCTCTGGAAGTCGACTCTAGGCACATAGATGACCCCTGCCTTACCTAGATCATGCTTTGACTCATTGCTTTCTTGTGTGTGGTCCATAAGTACTAATCCAGGGAGATTCGCCTGTGAAAAGATTGGTCCCCACAAGCCTGGAGAATGCAGCATACTCTGGCGCCCTCTTAGGCATTGGCAATGTACATTAGCTTGTTAAATCTTTCAGGAAGCCCTGTGGGACAGCACTCAGCTGGCTTGCAGTTGACTCTGGAACTTGGTTTCTCCCTTTGAGCATCCCTAGTTAACATCAGTGAGTAGACGCACTCTTGGAAACCACCAGCCCACCAGCTGGGCTGATCTGTGTCCACAGTTCAAGATGCGTCTGAGAGGAGAAGGAGATCCACTCTCAGGGCAGCCTGAAGTCCCATTATGAAAGGAGAAGTTGCACAGAGCACTCTGGCCTGTAGTAATGGTTATGTGTCATTTAGAAAGAAAGCTGTGCTCAAGATAACCTTGAGAACCTGCAACCCCTCTGAAAAAGTAAGAGTGAGAAGCAGGAAGTGAAGGAGCTCTAGTTCTTGAAATGGAATGTGGCTGAGGGCGATGGTTTGCCACCATGGGACCTCCCCTAGCAGGCTGCCTTGTGAACATTTATAAGGAAACATCCTTCAGGTCAGCGAGCCAGCCCTGGAGAGGGCCAGGTACCTAGCTCACTCCCACATGTTGCATTGGTCTGAAAGGCAAAGAAAGGCAGTGGAATGTAGAGTGCTCGCTCCTTGATGGAGACCATATTTGGAGTTGTGTAAAACTACCTCACTTAAGATAGTGTGTTAGTACTTAGGCATTTCTTTCCAGAATGTACCTGTTACCTTTTTTTTTCTTTTCTCTGGTCTGACTTTAACTTTCAAGCATCACTTTTGAAATTTGTCACTCTTTGGAATCACCTGGAGCCTCTCGCCCTCAGAGGTTATAATACTGGAGGTTTGAGAACACAGTGTGGGAGAATTTGTATTTCTAATAAACTCCGAGATGATTCTGAAACTGTCAGTTTGTGGGCTCACTTTGATTAATGCGCCTTTAAAGTATAGTTCAAGACCCTTGTTTTCCAGGAAATTTAACTGATTGTCTTCACCCAAAGTGGTTTCTCTCTTCCTTTCTCTTTTTCTTTCCTTCTCTCATATTCTAAGGGAACCCATCAGAGGCCCTATCTGAATTAGGTAACTTGTCATTTATGTAAGTCTCTGGAGCTCCATTATCAACTTCTTGTGTCTGTTTAAACACTTTAGATAAGAAAGACAATTGTATAAATTGTGTAAATGAACACAAATTCTGATGGAGACTCTCAAGTCCTGAATTCACATCTTCTTATTGCTTCTTATAAGCTGTGTGTTTAGGGTCAAATCGCATCTTGTAGAGTTGAGTTTTCTCATCTCTAAAATAATTATTCCATTTCTTCCTGCTGCAGAAACTCATGGAAAACATCAATTGAGAGTCTGGATATTTAAAATGCCGTAAAAATGCAACAGTGTTCACAGTAAATTATTGTTGGTGTTTTGTTTGTTTTGTAAAGTGTGACTCATTCACTTTATCATTAATGATGAGGCATGAAGGAAATGCTGTTGGTTTTTAATGAGATGTGGAGTAGAGGGTGGGGCTTAAGTGATGCTGAGATTTCAGGAAAGCTCTTTTCAGTTCCTGGAAATGATTCTCACACTGACAATTATAAGCTTGTGCTCAGGTCAGGAAAAGCAATGTGCATTTATATTGAACTTTTTCTTCAGGTAGACCATGATAGTGATTATGAAAATTGTGTTCATTTTCTGAACTTCTCATTGTAAACTTGAGAAGAGATGAAGTATTCATAGTGGTTGTCATTGACAGGGGTTGTAGGGTGATTGCTAGTGAGTAAGTTTATAAATCCTTACATTTCTGTTTTCTATAACAAGAATACCTAAAACAAGAAGTGTCCTCTTCTAGGTTTTCTTAAGATAGCATGTGTATTCCTTAAGTGTCTACAGTACAAAGCCTAAATCAGGCACTGAAGAATAAAAATATGGTTAGATGTGTAATTTATTTTTTCACAGAGTTTCCAGTCCAATGGGAGGCCCAGACACGTGCATAACTAGCTGTTTCACAGAACAAACTAGGTGACAAAGGAGAGTACAGGTGGTATGCTGTGGGAACCCAGAGCAGGGTTTCAGTGGGCCTGAGTCAGGGAGGGGCTCCTGATGAGGTGGTTTTTAAGCACGCCTTGAAGAACTGAAAGGATTTAAGCAAACTGACTTTAGATTGGAGCAAGCCAGAGAAAGAGACAATATGTTAGTACTTAGGCTTTTCCCATAGTATTTTATAGCCAAGGTTATGGGAAAGTATTGATGCACAGAAACAGATCTTCCATTCTGAGGATCCGCCACTGGTATTCTGGTCCATTTGACTCTGCTTATTTTATTGCCTTTAGTATATTTGTCCCCTCTTTCTTTATAGGATATTCCTTTTTGCCGCTTCCTGCTGGCTTTTTTTTGCCTGGTCATTGACCTCTCTCGCCTGCAAAGTTGGCTCACTTGCTACCATATTATCATACTCCTTTGTATAACTTCATTTGTTTGATCTCCTACTATTGTAATACCGGTACCCTTCCATCCTCACTCTTGTTTTGGTTTGCAACAGTAACAATAGCCTTTAAAAAATGTCCCTGTATTGATTAGATTGACCCTTTTGTAGTTTGAAGACACTGATTTCTCTCTCCTCTCCAGGCTCTGGATCGCCAAGCCCAAAATATCAAGTCTAGGTGGTACTTAAAGATGTATAGTGCCGGTTGTGGCTGAGAGAAGATAAGGTCATGGTGAAGGGAAACATGTTGTTAAAATATGTTGGAATGAAACACCAGATGCTGGACCTGTCTAGGAATACAGTGTACATTACATTCTGTGTTCTGAACGTTAGAAGGTTGTGATGTTCAGAACCTTACATTTTGATACTTACAATCATGTAATATAAGTTTATATCAACTGAATCCAGGCAACCATCCACTACATTATTAATTCCAGATGAGAAAATTCATTAGGGCTCAAATTTTGTTTGAGGCCCAACTCTTTCTTAAATTATTATTACAATTATTATCTATTTTATTATCTTTTTTTTTTTTTTTTTTACAACTGATGGGAAGGGAAATTTAACAGCTGTGTGATTAGCAGGGCATGAAATTAAAAATGTTTTGTACAGAGTCAAGAGGTTGTTTACTAGAGAATTCCTCATCTGAGAATTAAGTATCATTTAGATTGGCCATAAGATGCTCTCCTTCATCATTTAAGTTGGATTTCTCACATCCAGTCATTTGCTAAAAGTAAAGGGCCTTTCGCCTTTTCTGGAAGGAGAATACTGGCTAGGTTATCACAATGCATCTCTAACATTGTCAGTCAAGGTAACAGCCCCATTTCTTTCACTTATAAAATAACAGTGCAAGGAAAAAGAAGTTCAGCCTCACTGCTCTTAGCAAAGAATGAGTAAGTTCCAGTTTGAGGAAGTCAGGTAAATTAGAGCTACAGCTTTAAAGTGGCTTTAGTTTTCTCCTTTCAAAGCCCACGAGTGTCACCTTTCTCTGAGTGTGACATCTAGAATGTGCTGTTGATCCTTAATGTTTCCTTTAGTGGTATGCTGTTGTTTCTTGGGTCCGTTTGCAAAAGTCCCTCTTTTGACCGAGTTCTAGAAAGTACCACCTCCCTCTTCCTTTTTGCAGGATGTGCTCCGTCTTCTGCAGAAGCAGGAGAGCATGGTGGTCAAGCATGTTAGCCGGAGTCTCTTTGCTGGAGTGTGAAGCCAGCTCATCTATTTGCTTGGGCAAGTGGTGTTTGCTCTTTGCTGTGCCTTTGCCTCATGCCCTTGTTGAATGGAGGTAAAAGGTAGTACCTACCTCCAAGGTTGCTTTGAAGATTGTGGGTGTTAATACCTGGAACATGTTTAAGGCCTTACCTGACTCATAGCCGGTGCTCAGTTAAGGTGGCTGCCTGCATTTTTATAAGACAGCGTACTGTCCTGTGTGTGAAGGTCTTTGTTAGTTCACATCCACAAGGACTTGCTTCACTTCTAGCCTGGGATACTTCCTCTATCCTGGCTTCTTTGTCTTTCATAGGATCATTCCTGTAAGATAATTATTTTATTCTTGTCGTAATTCTTTCTTTAGCCAGATTTTATTGATATCTTTCAGTTTGATGAATTCAGCAAGACCCAGTCTCTGCACTTAAGGGATATTTTGAAAGGGAGATTGGGATTGATGAAAGTTAATGCAGATGACTCTTATTGGAGATAGACTAGAGATAATTCCAATCTTAACTCCAGAGTTAAGGTATTTGAATAGTATCCCTGAATATTTATTCTGAATATTTATTCAGAAGTCTAGTTAAGGAATCTGTGGTCCTTAGAAGAGAGAGACATTAACTTTGGTTCGGATTGAATGCAAATGTCGCAAGTCTTCCTGGAAGAGGAAGGGTTTGATCTGGGACCTGAATGCTGGGTAGAATTTGACCTTATCGAAAAGGGGTAAATACGTCCCAGGCTAAGTGAAGGGTGTGAACTACACTTAGTTTTTCCACATCTTCCACTATCCAGGCCCTTTGGACAGCTGTTATTGCAGGTGGGACCTCAGTTAGAAAGCCAGAGAGTGTGTGAACGAGGCTTTCATAGTCCCCAGGTCCTGTATAAAAAATGGATGAAGGAAGCAGCCCCCTTTTAATGTCTTTTAAGGGGTATGAGAGAGGAAAAATGGGAGAGACGAACACAGGAAATGTTGGATGTTTGTAGAGGGATTATAGTCAAGACAATTGATTGTTCTTTATCTTTTCTTAGATCATATTTAGGGGAGATATAGATGCTTTTGCATGTATTTCCAAAGCTCCAATACTTTGGCTACCTGATGTGAAGAGCCAACTCGTTGGAAAAGACCCTGATGCTGGGAAAGATTGAAGGCAAAAGGAGAAGCGGGCGGCAGAGGATGAGATGGTTAGATAACATCACTGACTCAGTGGACATGAAATTGAGCAAACTCCAGGAGATAGTAGATGACAGAGGAGCCTGGCGTGCTGCAGTTAGTGAGGTTGCAAAGAGTTGGACCTGAATTAGTGACTGAACAACGACAACAGCAGCAGCAACAGCTATACTTATATATACACGCATGTGTCAGTGTCCCTTTTTTTCTCCTTGTTTCTTCTGTTTTTAGTAGGAGCCAGTATTAAAACCACTCGATCCTTTGCCCTTAAAAATAAATCTGGGTGGGGGTTCGAAAAGAGTATTTCCTGGAATACATTATATGCTGGGCAATAGATGTGGGCAGTTAAATGCCTTCCTGTAGAAGAAAGTCATTATATGTCGGGATGCTGCCAGCAGCTCTCTGGTGGTTGGTGAGTGTGTTTCAACACTGTGGCTGCTCTCCATCAGCTCTCTGCCATGTAAAAGTGGTTTTAAACTTACTGTCGCTTTTACCAAGTGACCTGATGAGGCACCATAATGTGCGCTGGCCAAACATAACATGGCACAGTTGCAAAATAATGAGACTGGCGTTTTAGCCAACATCCTGGAACACGTAGATGCAAGTAGTAGAGACATTTAAGCAGTGCTCCCTCTGGGGGCACCATTCTGGCACAGGGAGCACTTGGTCCTAGGTTGCTTCCTGCTCAGCTCACAGCATCCTTGGGATCAGCTTCTGAGATAATGATGAGTGACCCTAAAAACCATGAACCTATAGAAAAAAACCCTAAAAACCAAAAACCCTATAGAACCATGAGATGGAGACCGTGAAATCCACTTAACTCATTCTGAGTGTGAGAAAACTGAGGCCCTGAGATGAAAACTGATGTGTGCGGTCGGCTTTTTTTCTTAGACGAGGAGGCATCAGTTTGAATTACTTTGTTAGCTCTCTCTGCCTGTTATTTTCTCATTGTTTCTCTGCCGTGAGGAAAATGGATTCTGTGTTAAATCTGTGAATAATTAGAAAGAAAGTAAAGATGGAAAGAGGGTAAAAAGTTCCTCTAGTCTTGCCTGGCATCACAGAATGTATATGTAGCATATGGAAAACTCAGCCCTCCTGGGATGAGGCTCCTATATTTTTAAGAAAGTCTCAAGAAGTAAGAAATCACTTTGTCAAAGTTTTCAGTTGGTTATAGTTACATCTATTATAAAATCAGGTGTAGATAGATAGAGTTAAACACACAAATTCCTAATTGAATTGTAGACCTTACCTTTCAGGGGTAGGGATCCTATCAGGGATAAAGTTATATCCTTGTCATAGCCTGTTGGCAACATTTCCTAAAACTTTCTCCGTGGGATACTAGCTCCAAATGTTCAAATCAAGTGGGAATCAGTTGCTTTTTAAAAATTAAATAAATTGTTTAACTGTGCCAGGTCTTAGTTGTAGCATGTGGGATCTAGTTCCCTAACCAGTGATGGAGCCTGGCCCCTTGCATGGGGAGTGTGGAATCTTAACCACTGGGCCACCAGGGAAGTCCCCGGAATCAGTAGCAATCTCCATTTTGGAACACCTTCAGATAAAAAGATAACCACACCGTTCCTGTTTTGTGAAGTTCAAGTTTTGTCAAATTTATTTTATCATGGAACCATTTTGTGGATGATTTTCCAGACTAGTGTTTTATGGAACATTCTTTGGATAGCATGATTTTATTGTTAAAAATCTTAAGGTTCACATCTGTTGTCTTGTAATAATCTTGTGTGAAATATAAAGTCATTTGGGCTAAACTATAGACCTCCACTTGCCCTACCTTCTCCATAGGAGAAATTACAGGTTTATTTCAGGATCAAACACTTTTCAAATGAAATGTTGTGAGGAAAAGAAAAACAACAACAACAACAAAAAAAACCTTTTAGAGACTAATAATTGCAGAAAGAAGACAGTGTTATGCCAGCCAAACCCAATTTTGTGAATTAGGGCTTTAACTTGGAGAGTTATTCCTGAAAATAGCTTGTTTTTAAGCAAAACTTTATGGCTTTTGGTGGGAGCCTTTCTCACCATCAAACGCATAAATATGGCTGCTTTTAAACTGACATGTTTCTTGCAATCAAAACCAGGGCTTGTGGAGGAAACAACACTTTCTTTAACTTTTTGAAATAGTTGGCTTGACCATCATGACATTTTTTTCCTGCTTATTTAGGATATTAGCTTTTTTTTTAATTTTTTTTTTTTCTTTAATGCTGAAAGGCTCCGTGTTGATCTTGTCCAAGCCTGCACTTGACAGATGAGGAAACAGAGGCCCAGAAGGCTTTGGTGACCTTTCTAAGTGTCTTTAGTAATTAGTAACAAAGCCAAAACTAAAATCAAGAACTCTCACTTACTTACTGAATTAAGTTTTGTACCTTTTTGTTTATTGTACCCTCTGCTACAGTCCATGGGGTTGCAAATGGCTGGACATAGCAACTGAACAACAACAGCTGTTAGAAAGGAGTAAATTGCTTATCTTGATTAGATAGTAGATAGATATGTATTATACACACATCAGTGACAGATTGTTGCTGTTGTTTAGTCCCTAAGTCATGTCCAATTCTATGTGACCCCGTGGATTGTAGCCAGCCAGGCCACTCTGTCCATGGAATTTCCCAGGCAAGAATATTGGGGTGGGTAGCCATTTCCTTTTCTAGGGGATCTTCCCAACCCAAGGATTGAACCCATGTCTCCTGCCCCGGAGGTGAATTTTTTTTACCACTGAGCCACGTGGGAAACCCTCAATTATGGATAAAGGCTCATAGTTAGAAACTCTTTTACCCTCAAGGTAAGAAGATCCTCCATAGTCCCTATGTTGTCTCTCTCTTTTCTTTTTTTTAATAAAAAGAACTTCACCCACCTCAGGCTAGTTCTTTGATACTGCTTACTTGAGAAATTAAATTACTTCAACAGAAGAAATACGTATGAAAAACAGGGTCCTGCTGCACATTTGAATCTCCTTTGTTTGAGGCTGAGATATTCACTACAGCAAGGTGATGTTTAAGGTTTTCGACATAAGGAGAAAACTGGCTCATCACCAAGTGCTTGAGGGCTGTAGCTTAGTTATACATCGTCCTGCGGTTCTTTCTTTCCTCCTCCCCATTCCCTGCTTCTACATCATCCTGTGGCTCCTTCTTTCCTCCTCCCTGCTCCCCACCTCTCCCAGTTGCACCAGCTCCTTTCTCCACCTCCTGTGTCTTCAGCCAGAAGGCTATCTCACTTCAAAGACAGGAAAGAAGCCTCCCATCCAAGGGAGATGAGGCTTTGCCCAACTGTAACAAAAGCAAAATCAGATCCTCATGACTTTGAGTTTTATCCTTTAGGTAGAAAGATTTGGTGGTTAGTGATCTTAAGAAGGGCTTCCCTATTAAAACGCTACTGTGGAATCTGTAATCTGGTGCTTGCCGTAACTGTGGTGTATTAAGAAGGCAAGGGCGTTAAACTCAATAGTGGAAAATATGGGTTCTGGGCTGCACTTCTCTGTTAACTAGCTGTGGGATCTTGGGGAGACTAAAAAAGCTCTCTGAGCTTCATTTGACCCCATCTTTTCATCAGGGCTCAGGGAATCATGATTCCTGGAACTGCGTGGATCGAAAGAGATAATGGATATGAACAGGCCTTGTAAACTGTAAAGCACCCTATAAATAGTGTAAACCTATTTATAGCAATCAAGTAAATGATAATGCAGACACATCCATGCTGCTGATTTTGCATCCAGTACCACTTTACACCTTACACATCTATTAGTTCACAGTTCTGACTGTAGACCTGTGTATTGGTGAATAGCTCCCGGCATTATAAATCACCAGGCCTGGCTGCTAACCTGAATTGGCTGGTGATTTACTCAGAGGTAGTGGGCACGTATCTTTGTTCCTTGAGCCTGAGATGCATTCTTTGTAAAGGAAATGCTTGGACTCTGATTGAATGTAAGGGTGCTTCTGTTCTGCTTGGAAGTTTTTTTTGTTTGTTTGTTTGTTTTTGCAACCTCGCCAATTCAGTCACTGATCAGTAATCAGAGCTCACATTTAAACTTAAGGCCATCATCAGTTTCATTTTACAAATGAGGACACACGTAAGCACAGAGAGCTCAAGTAACTTTCCCAAGGCTGCACAGCCAGTGAGTGGTGGAGCTGGGATTCAAACTCTGCTCTGGTGCCCCAGAATGACCACAGCTAGATGAATTTGAAGAACTCTCCAGAGATCCCAAATGTGTTATGTTATCAGACTCCTCATCTAACCAGCTCCATGATTATCATTTAGCTGTTTAGGTTTTTGGTAGTGGTTTAGGTTTTAACTCCACAATTAGATTCTCAGCATCCTGATTGCAGGTTTTTGGTGCTGGAAAGTATATTTCCAGTGTCCAAAGCAGGGCTGGCACATGGTAGTGTCCCCCGGTATGTGCACCGTTTGTTTTCTGGCCAACCTTAGATTCTTCGAACCCCTTAGGGAGGCCTGCCATTGGCTTCTCCCCAAAGTGTGTTTGACGGGATGGCCTCTTCACATCAAAAGCCAGTTGAGGTTGCTGTGGTGTGACTCTGGACAAGTCTCCACAGGGGAGACAAGACAAGTTGAGCCCGCATGGCTTGTACACTCCGATTTTCTCATGGCTGCTTGACTTTACCAGAGTGAGTTCTGGTGGAAGACTTTCCACCAGAGTCTCCCAGCTGCTTCAGCCTGTTTTTGCTTTGCTGTTGTTTTATTTTTCTTAAGACCTGATTTTCTTGGATTCTGCTTGGATGTAACCCAAGATTTGTAGCCCAGTTGCATCTGAGAAAGAGTCACACCCATTGAAATTGGGAGAAAACTGACTCTTAGAGCCCAAGGAAATCAACATAAATTGTAGATGGCAGATGTCTTCCATCTCAGAGGCTGCCTTTCTTCTTTGTGTGATGCTGTTCCAAGACCTTTTACTGGGACTAGCTTTCTTGGAAGGTTGCCTTTAACTCCTAATTCATGCAGTGTGCTTCTTTTACCATTCACACACCTTTCAATCCCCATAAGTGACTCACTCTGGCATTCACTGATGCCTTCATCTACATATGAATTATGTGATATTTCCTACCTATCAGACACAACAGTGATACCAAAATGAGTTTGACACAATCCTTGTTTATAAAGACCTAATTCCCTCGTGGATCAGATGGTAAAGAATCTGCCTGCAATGCAGGAGACCAGGGTTCGATCCCTGGGTCAGGAAGATCTCCTGGAGAGGGGAATGGCGACCCACTCCAGTATTCTTTCCTGGGAAATCCCATGGACAGAGGAGCCTGGCTGGCTTCAGTCTATGGGGTCGTAAAAGAGTTGGACACAACTAAGTGACCAACACTTTCACTTTCTTTCAGTTCTTTGGAGGGGGAGAATTCACTTTGTCAATCAACAGTTAGTTCTTGAGTGCCCACCATGACCAAGTACTAGGACAGTGGATACCAGCTGATTCAAGCCCTCTCAACATAGGACTTTTGGTCCAGGAGTGACAACCACCACATTCATAGTTTCTCAGATAATTACATAATTATGGCTATGATAGGTGCCACAGAGCAAAGGTACCGGGTGTGACGGGAATATTAAACTTTTTTTTTTCTTGGTCTGGTTTGTTGGTGAGGTATGTTTCCCCAAAGAGTTGGAATTAGGGAAAGATGAGAACAGGGGAGTGGGCTTGGGCAGACACATATCATACAAGGTAGATAATGGTCAGTGCTCAGCTCAAGTGCTGTGGGAATTGAGATAAGCAAGAACGTCTTAAAAGCTAGGTTGGTGATAAAACTCCTTTCAGGGTATTTTCTTGCTTTTCACTCTATAAATGGTGGGCTTTTGTATATCATGACCTGGTTTAGTAGTTGTAAACTGACTTAAAAAAAAAAAAAAAAACCTCTGTTTTCCTTACTACTTTCTAGATGTGTTAAAATAATTCACTGTATTTCATATGTACACCCAAGATCTTTGAAT
Source organism: Bubalus kerabau (assembly GCF_029407905.1). Classification (NCBI taxonomy): domain Eukaryota; kingdom Metazoa; phylum Chordata; class Mammalia; order Artiodactyla; family Bovidae; genus Bubalus; species Bubalus kerabau. The sequence continues at coordinate 125,386,904 of NC_073625.1, read as the reverse complement.
CCAATTAATAAGAAAAACACTTTTCATGTCATTGTAAGTAACACAAAAATAAATAACAGGTAGAGAAAAAACTGGAATACCCATGCCTTGAGCTTTTTGCTGGAATCTGGGAGTGTCTTATTGTAAGAAATGATTTCAGATGTATCATCTTCTTTCTGCATGTATTTATCTATTCAGAAGAATGTCTTCCTTGGGTTACATATTTTAATGGACTGTTGGAAGTGAGAAGCAGAAGGGCAGAGGCAGAGCTGCTTATTCTGCCATTCGAATTCTGTCCTGCTTCAGGCCAGGAGGCAAGTGGGACTCAAATCCTGCCCCCTCCTCTATTGGTCAAGCCGAGATTGGATGCGATTTTCTGATATGAGCAAAATAACCTAATGGTTAGCAGAGGCCTGGGTATGGAAAGGTCTGACACAGGTTGTCTTTCTCTGAAAGCTCTTACAGCTTAGTGGGGGAGGCAGACATGGGAATGACTGAACATAACTGTATTGCCAGCCAAAATGAAATACGCTAACCAGAGGCACAAATGACATGTTGAGGGGCTTTAATTGAAGGATTTTAATTCTGACGGGGTGGGGAGAGTACATTTATACAGCAATTGAAAAGCCAAGTTGGATGGACAAGTTTTTTCTTCTTTTTTCTTTCAAATAGTAGCTTTATTGAGATCTAATTCATATGTCATACAATTAACTCTTTTAAAGTATACAATTCAATGGTTTTTATTTTGCACAACCATCACCAAAATCAGTATGGAACATTTTCGTCACTTCCAGAAGAAACCTTGTACCTTTTGACAGTCACTCCTTTCCTGCTGTCTAGAGTTGCCCAGTCCGGGCATTTCATATAAGTGCAGTCACATAATATGGGCTGTCTTGTGACTGGTTTCTATCACTTGCCCTAATATTTTTCAGTTTCATCCATGCTGTGGCATGATAAGTAGGTTTTTGATTACTGGAGAATGGAAGGAAGTTCACCCCAAAATGATGCATTAGGATGAGCTAAGAGAAAGAACTGCTTTGGAGTTTGGGGTATTTGAGAGGCTTGAGGTAAAAATATTGTGTCTGCAGAGTAGGACCTGCTGTCAGAGATACTATGGTAAATATAGCTGGAAATATAATTTGGAGTAGATTGTGAAAATTAGGAGTAAGTTTAAATTTCTTTCAGAATGCAGATATATCGTGACTCAATAGATAAAAGATGAAGACAAATGGTATTTAAGACTATAAGGTCACCCAGGTTGGTTGTAGAAAGCCAGGTGTGAAATCAAGAACAGTTACCTCCCAAGTAATTTTTTCTCATATTTCATTGCCTCTTAATATTTATGTTTGTTAGCTGAAGTGGGTAGAAAAAGCACAGGTGACTTTTTCTGCTATAACTTTTTTTAAAAACTATTAGAAGCATGTAAAAAAAAAATTAAACCTATACAGAGTTTTGCCAAGAGAACACACTGGTCATAGCAAACACCCTCTTCCAACAACATAAGAGAAGACTGTACACGTGGACATCGCCAGATGGTCAACACTGAAATTAGATTGACTATATTCTTTGCAGCCAAAGATGGAGAAGCCCTACACAGTCAGCAAAAACAACACCAGGAGCTGACTGTGGCTCAGATCATGAACTCCTTATTTCCAAATTCAGACTTAAATTGAAGAAAGTAGGGAAAACCACTAGACCATTTAGGTATGACCTAAATCAAATCCCTTATGATTATACAGTGAAAGTGAGAAATAGATTCAAGGGATTAGATCTGATAGAGTACCTGATGAACTATGGACGGAGGTTTGTGACATTGTACAGGAGGCAGGGATCAGGACCATCCCCAAGAAAAAGAAATGCAAAAAAGCAAAATGGCTGCCTGAGGACACCTTACAAATAGCTGTGAAAAGAAGAAAAGAGAAAGGCAAAGAAGAAAAGGAAAGATATACCCATTTGAATACAGAGTTCCAAAGAATGGCAAGGAGAGATAAGAAAGCCGTCCTCAGTGATCAATGCAAAGAAATAGAGGAAAACAATAGAATGGTATGAAGAAGGAAATGGCAACCCACTCCAGTATTTGTGTCTGAAGAATCCCATGGACATAGGAGCCTGGCAGGCTACAGTCCAAGGGGTCACAAGAGTCAGACACGACTTAGTGACTAAACCACCACCATAGAATGGGAAAGACTAGAGGTCTCTTCAAGAAAATTAGAGATTCAAAGGGAACAATTCATGCAAAGATGGGTTCAATAAAGGACAGAAATTGTATGGACCTAAGAGAAGCAGAAGATATTAACAAGAGGTGGCAAGAATACACCGAAGAGCTATACAAAAAAGATCTTCATGACCCAGATAATCACGATGGTATGATCACTCACCTAGAGCCAGACATCCTGAAATGGGAAGTCAAGTGGGCTTTAGGAAGCATCACTACAAACAAAGCTAGTGGAGGTGATGGAATTCCAGTTGAGCTATTTCAAATCCTAAAAAATGATGCTGTGAAAGTGCTGCACTCAGTATGCCAGCAAATTTGGAAAACTCAGCAGTGGCCACAGGACTGGAAAAGGTCGGTTTTCATTCCAATCCCATAGAAAGGTAATGCCAAAGAATGTGCAAACTACCGCACAATTGCACTCATCTCACACGCCAGTAAAGTAATGCTCAAAATTCTCCAAGCCAGGCTTCAACAGTATGTGAACCATGACCTTCCAGATGTTCAAGCTGGTTTTAGAAAAGGCAGAGGAACCAGAGATCAAATTGCCAACATCTGTTGGATTATCCGAAAAGCAAGAGAGTCCCAGAAAAACATCTATTTCTACTTTATTGACTATGCCAAATCATTTGACTGCGTGGATCACCAGAAACTGTGGAAACTTCTTAAAGCGATGGGAATACCAGACCACCTGACCTCCTGTTTGAGAAATCTGTATGCAGGTCAAGAAGCAACAGTTAAAATTGGACATGGAACAACAGACTGGTTCCAAATAGGGAAAGGAGTATATCAAGGCTGCATATTGTCACCCTGCTTATTTAACTTATATGCAGAGTACATCATGAGAAACGCTGGGCTGGATGAAGCACAAGAGGGAATCAAGATTGCCAGGAGAAATATCAGTAACCTCAGATATGCAGATTACACCACCCTTATGGCAGAAAGTGAAGAAGAACTAAAGAGCCTCTTGATGAAAGTGAAAGAGGAGAGTGAAAAAGTTGGCTTAAAGCTCAACATTCAAAAAACTAAGATCTTGGCATCTGGTCCTATCACTTTATGGCAAATAGATGGGGAAACATTGGAAACAGTGAAAGATTTTATTTTGGGGGGCTCCAAAATCACTGCAGATGGTGATTGCAGCCATGAAATTAAAAGATGCTTACTCCTTAGAAGAAAAGTTATGACCAACCTAGACAGCATATTGAAAAGCAGAGATATTACTTTCCAACAAAGGTCCATCTAGTCAAGGCTACGGTTTTTCCAGTAGTCATGTATGGATGTGAGAGTTGGAGTATAAAGAAAGCTGAGCTCTGAAGAATTGATGCTTTTGAACTGTGGTGCTGGAGAAGACTCTTGAGAGTCCCTTGTTCTGCAAGGAGATCCAACCAGTCCATCCTAAAGGAAATCAGTCCTGAATATTCATTGGAAGGACTGATGTTGAAGCTGAAACTCCAATACTTTGGCCACCTGATGCAAAGAACTGACTCATTTGAAAAGATCCTGATGCTGGGCAAGATGAAGGTGGGAGAGAAGGGCACCACAGAGGATGAGATGGTTGGATGGCATCACCTACTCAATGGACATGGGTTTGAATAAATTCTGGGAATTGGCGATGGACAGGGAGGCCTGGCATGCTGCAGTCCACGGAGTCGCAAAGAGTTGGACATGACTGAGTGACTGAACTGAACTTTATAGGTTATAATTAGAAATACTGTTCCTTGGGTATTTGGGATAAGGTGATATTTTCATGGTAAAGCCTGCTAGGTACTTATCACATCATGAGAAAACACTCTCTGCTGGCCCATTTGTCTGTACAGTTTTCATGTGCTGTTTCTGATACAAAGTCTGTATTAGTCAGTTTGGGCTGCCATAACAAAATACCATAAACTGGGTGGCTTAAACAACAAAAACTTATTATTATTATTTGTTTCTGGATGGTAGAAGTCTGAAATAAGGGTACCAGTATGGTCAAGTTCTGGTGTGGTATAATTTCCTCATTTGTAGAAGACCAGCTTCTCACTGTGTCCCCACATGGAAAGGGGAGGGAGAGCAAGTTCACTGGTGTCTTTTCTTATAAGTTAAGTCGCTCGCTTAGTCGTGTCCGACTCTTTGTGACCCTGTGGACTGTAGCCCACCAGACTCCTCTGTCCATGGGATTCTCCAGGCAAGAATACTGGAGTGGGTTGCCATTTCCTTCTCCAGGGGATCTTCCCGACCCAGGGATCAAACCCAGGTCTCCTGCCTTGCAGGCAGACGCTTTAACCTCAGAGCCACCAGGGAAGCCAGAGGGCACTAATTTCTTATAGGGGCACTAATTTCATAATCATAGCCGCCACCCTCATCAAAACCTAATTGCTTCCCAAAGTCCCTGTCTTCAAATATCATCATATTGGATGTTTGAGCTTCAGTACATATATATTTGTAGGGAACACTATTCAACCCATCGTAGAGTCCTACTTTGTTTTGATTTTCTTTGAATTTGTGGCCTTGGCTATACTCCCTGTATTAATTTGATAGATTCCTTCCACTCAAATGAAAGTTAAAGTATCCCAAGTGTAGTTGGCAAATGTTTTGTTGTCTTAAAGCCCAACAGAAATCACTCATCATGTGTTTCTGAGCTGACAGAGCATCTGGTTCATGGACTATTAACCTAAGGGTTAGTGGTCCATGAGCATCCTGAAATTGTTTGCATAATTCTCTAAATTTATGTGGGGGCATATCCCCATTCCCCCAGTGTCTGTAAGATTCTTAAATGGTTTGTGTGTCCCTCCCGAGAGGAAAAATCTCTTATATGTACTAAGGTATTGAGCTCCTCTACTTAGATCATTAAATTTTTACAATTCATTCTCTTGGATTTTGAACTGAATCATACAGCAATCAGCAACTTGCCCGAGATCACAGAGCTGGTTGGTGACAAATCCTGCAGTGTCTGACCCAGAGCCCGTGCTCCTCACTCTTATGCACGGTCACCCTGCATGTCCTTTGTGTTCCTCTCTTTTAACCTTGTTTAGATTCTGCAGTTGATCGACCCTCCTTTGATAAATGTGCAGAAGAAGCCCAGAGAGAAGTGAAACACGTTCAGTATGGAGCTGTGATTAAAAACACATAGCTGTCAATGTGTGACAATGATACAAATAAACCCAAAATCACACCATGAGACTTGAACACAGGTTTTAAAATTAAATTCAAAATGCTCCCTTTTGACCTTTGGTTCTGCTTCTGATTCTCATCTTGCCCGCACCCCTTCTTGACTCCTTTTCTTCTCCCCTCTCCTGTTTGTTCCTCTCTCCCCTTCCTTTCTTCCCTTAAGTATTATTGCACACTAACCTCATTGCTCTGAGATGGAATCATTAGTGACTGAATGTTTTAATGTTCCTAGGGTGGTTTTATGGTAGGGGACCTGGGAGCTTTCCTAGTCCTCTGTGGTCAACACCTCGCCATCCCAGCAGGTCCTTGGTGGAGCTGCCACACAGGAAACAATGTTGAGGGAAAGCAGAGTTCCTGAAGCCAATGCCTTACCCTCCTACAGAGGAGGCCCTCTGACTTCTTATTTTAGAGACTGGAGGGTGCCAATCACTGAAATAGGCATACTCAAGGGAGCTCCCTGTTATGTGGGTATAGGGCAGAATGGAGGTTTTTTTTTTCTTTAGCTTTTCCGATTTGAAAGTATGGCAAATGAATTATAGTATCTTCAAGACTAATATTTTGAAGAAATGTCAGGGCTAAAGTTGGGGACTGTCAGGATACACTGAACACAGAGCAGCAGATGCGATGGGTCATGGAGCTTTTAGAGAGAGAAAAAAGTCCTCTTTCTCCTTTCATTCTAAAGGGTGACATCTATCTCAAGCTGCATCTGCCTAGATAACCCTTTTGTTACTAACCTGGCCATTGTCTACCAGACCCTAATCTGTAAATTTCCTTTTGTGATTTAAACATGTGTTCATCCAGGTCACTTGTATATTTACTAAAACTGGAATGGAGGTGTCACGATGCAGTGGAACTCTATTTAGAAATCAACAGAGCTGTTCTTTGAGTCCAGGCTTTGTTATTATTTGTGTGATTTATTGATTGGTTTTCTCTCAACATCAAATTCCAAGTCTATAAAATGAGGTTAACAATAACCTACCCGATCTGTGCCACACAGTTGGTATTGACTTTTTGACTATGGTGATGGATATGCTGCTTCTGCTATGTCACTTCAGTCGTGTCCGACTCTGTGCAACCCCATAGACGGCAGCCCACCAGGCTCCCCCGTCCCTGGGATTCTCCAGGCAAGAGCACTGGAGTGGGTTGCCATTTCCTTCTCCAGTGCATGAAAGTGAAAAGTGAAAGTGAAGTTGCTCAGTCATGTCCGACCCTCAGCAACCCCATGGACTGCAGCCTACCAGGCTCCTCCGTCCATGGGATTTTCCAGGCAAGAGTACTGGAGTAGGGTGTCATTGCCTTCTCCGGTGATGGATATGAAAGCTCTTTAAAGGGAATCTTTAAGAAATCACTTTTACCCACATTTATAATACAGTAATTGCAATTTTTTTGTTTGTTTTGTTTTCACTTTCCAGGTAAACTCTTAAGCTCCTTGCATTTATATCCACTTTTCCTTTTTATATAAATTTTTTTCCTTATTAACTTCATTATTACCCGTATATGTTGGATGTTCATTGCACAATGATGATTAGTCTTGTTTTTTCTTCTACTTTCTTTTTTATGTAGCATTTATTATGAAGAGGTTTTCCCTGCATGTTAGTACAGGGATCCCCAAGCCCCTGGCCTTAGACTGCTGCTGGTCCCTGTCCTGTTAGGAACCAGGCCACACAGCAACAGGGTGAGCTGTGAAACTTCACAAGCCGTGAAGCTTCATCTGTATTTTCAGCCGCTCGTCTTCACTCTCATTACCACCTGAACTCCACTTCCTGTCAGATCAGCAGTGGCATCAGGTTCTCATAGGAGCACAGTCAGTGCGATATGCTTGAATCCTCCTTAAAGCATCCCCCACCTCCCCTCCCAGGTCCATGGAAAAATTGTCTTCCACAAAACCGGTCCCTGTACCAAAAATGCTGGGGACTGCTGTGTTAGTGCGATGTTAACCTCTCCGTAAAAAATTTATTCTTTGAGTTTATTGGTCCCCTCCCTTATGTCTTACCTTCTGCCGGTATGCCGTCCTCATGCCATCAGGCCTGTCTGTCTTGATATCTGGATGTTCTTACTCTGCCCTGGAAATGATGCCAATAGCATCACTTAAATCCTATAGGGACGTAGCATCCAACTGCTTCATAGAGAGCTGAGGCCCAGAGAAGGTCCGTCTATATTTGGTTCAGGTCAGTGTGGATCCTGGTTTTGGGTCAGTGCCAATTTTGTACTTTCCACTCAGGTTTATTGCTGTTAGTATATCTTCTTGCCTTTTAATTTCTTTCTTTTCTTTTTTTTTAGCTTTTAAGATGAAATTACTGACTTTTATCACATTAAAATTTCATTAGGATTCTATTTTTGAACCCACTTTCATCCTATTCTACCTCAAATTGCACTCTCCTTTTCACTCTTTTGTAGTGCATTTGTTCCTAGACATAATCAGGAATGACAGACACCAGGTATAGAAGACATTTTTCCACGTATTAGTGGAAAATTTACTTTGTGTGTTTTATCATGTTGAATGTTGACAGTATGGATCCGTATAATCCATTAAAATTGATTTTTGGGTAAGTGTTATTCTCAGTTTTCTATACTTTTTCCTCATCTCCTTAGCATGGTTTGCCACTTAAGTTTTTTTTAACCAGTCATTGTGTAAGAAGCTCTAGGACTTGAGACCATGGTTTAGGTGTAGTTCCTGCCCTCAAGGAGCTCTGTGTCTAGTGGAAGAGACAAGCATGTTAACAGGAAGTTTTTAGTACTAGCTGGGCTAGGATACTTTCAACATTTAAGGTGCAAAACTGTATCAGAGTATGTGAGAAGGAAAGATGAAATTTGAGTTTGGGATTCTCAGGAAGTTGCCAGTATGCTCATTTTTTATTGTCTATTTTACCCTCACATTCCTTTTGCTGAGGTGATTCTTCTTTTATATAATATAAAATTTTTAAATGAAGTTTAAAAGTAATGACTATACACACAGACACATATGTTCTTTATGTGTTATACAGAATTTTACCTGGCTTTTGCCTCATTCCAACATTCAATCTTTTAATTTTATTATGATTTGAATAATAAAAGTAGAATGAAAGATTTATGCCTTTTTTTTTCCAGAAGATGAACAAAACAAAGTATGAGGATGATTGATGTGTATCTCAGTGTTTGGAAAACCATAGGAATTAAGGAGAGAGATCTGTAGCACATCAGGAAATAGAAAGCCATCTCACCAGTTGCTGGAGGTGGTTGCTCAGCTTCTTGAAAAGTATGCTTTCGATAGATGATCCTTAAATCATGTGTGCACACACACAAGCATGCACAGTCTCTCTGCCTCACTAGCCATTTATTCTTGACTTTCTTTGTTTTATGATTTCTTTTACCTTGTTCCTTTCCAAATACTACCTCTGCTGGGACCTAATTAGAACCTCTCAAAATTTACAGAACATTAGAATACATGTGGGCTCCAAATGTTATCTTTGGGCATTATGGAATATTAGAAACTAATTAGGTTATCCATTGTGTATACAGGTATATAAATACCTCTTCTGCCAAATTTGTTGTCAGGCTGCAGTGAGTAAAGTTAAGGAACTAGTTCTCATTAGCCTTTGAATTTCGAAGGGATTTTTTCCCCTAAAGTAATAATACTTCAAGTTTAGATTTTGTGGGTTCTAAAGGAAGTATCCAAAGACAAAATTTACCTTTTTATCAAGTTAATGCTTAACTCAGCACTGAAATTGCTCTATGACTTTATGCGGAAATTACTATTTCTACTAAGGAAGCTTTTGTAGAAAAGACATACTTTGATACCCTCTACTGCGCTAAATAGCCATGTTTAGAAAACAAGTTTGATTCAATCTCTAGTTCGTCAAAGCATTTTGTAGGATTTTAAAAAGCAGTTATTCTCTTAGAGAGGTAATTGAACATTGTTATTTTCATTTACTTATTTGTATATATAAAAATTTTAAAATGACCTCAGAGTTGGTTTGAGAAAAATGACAACACAAAATGGTTTGTGGGAAAGAATATTGTCTCTTGAGTCTGAAGACCTGGGTTTTAGTCCTAATTTTGCCTGTGACTGAATCTGTAGGCCTTAGAAGAGTCAGATCAGATGCCTCACTCTCATGTTTCCACCTTAAATATCAAAGGAATTGCAAACTTTAGATCGAGAAGGTATCTAACGTTGGTCCCCTCTTTTAAAAAATTTTGTAAATAATGTTGCAACATTGCATCAAAGTGAGATCCTTTAGGAGGAAAAATGTCGCCCATAATTCTGCTACCTTGATAAAGGTATTAATACAACTTATCATTTTTGTACATTCCCTTCCAGTCTTTAGCTATTAGCAAAAATTACCATAGTGCTATGTATCATATATGGCATCATATGGTAAGCATTTTCTGTATTGCTGCATATTCTTAAAAGATTATAATTTTTATAACTCTTTAATATTTCATTGAGTGGTTATGTCATCTATTATTTTTATATATTGCTGTGATTGACATTTTATGCATAAATATAGCTTAGTTCGTCAAAAATCTTAAACATGTTGGAGGGTTGAGACCTCAGGGTCAGAGGTTAGCGTTTTATAGTTATTCAGATCCACCAATGACTTGTGTTTTGCACAGAATGCTTCTGTAATTGCAGCAGTGATGTGTGAGTGGTTCAGCATCTCCCCAGTGCTGCTAGCATTTGATATGTTGTCTTCCTGGTACTAGTATATTTTTTGGTTATTGTGAGGTTAAACGTGTATCCTCATGTCTAGTTATATTTTGTTTATGGCATATGAAAATTACTTTGTGATCTATGGAAACTTATTCACAGCAAAGCAAAGAGTCAATATTTTAGTCAGGACTGTGCATGGCTTGTACAAAGAACTTCTAGAACTGTTTGAGTCTTATGAAGGAGCCCTTGAATAAATTTTAAAAAGCCCTTGAATAAAGTATGAAAGACATACTTTATTCCTAAATGGAAATATAAAAGTTGTTAAGTAGTTATTTCCCCCTCCATTTTATGCAATCTCAGCACAATTTTTAAGTTAATTGTTCTTGAATCTTAATTCTAAAATGGACTTGGTAATAAACAGGCAAAATAGCTAAGAGAAATTTGAAAAACAGGAGTGATGAGGGGCAGGGACCAGCCTGGTCAGATGCTAGATCATAAGGGAACCATAACTGAAGTGATGGAGTGTTTGTGCTGCAATAGATGATGGCCACTGTGGTGAATGACCCACCCAGAAACACAGCCACTGCAGGTCAAACGGAATTGGCAATAAAAGGACCATCTTAAAACAGTCTGAAAAGGGAGAGTTCTTCCAATGGCCGTGGGATAGTTGATGTGTGCGTGTGCATGTGCATGTGTGATCAGTTGTGGATTGTAGCCCACCAGGCTCCTCTGTCCATGGGATTTTCCAGGTAGGAATACCCGTGTGGGTTGCCATTTCCTCCTCCAGGGGATCTTCTCAACCCAGGGATAGATCCCCAGTCTCCTGTATCTCCTTCATTGGCAGGCGGATTCTTTACCCCTGCACTACTTGGGAAGCCTGGGATAATTGGTAGGCATTAGCCTGGCGTGCTGCAGTTCATGGGTCACAAAGAGTCAGACACAACTCTTTGTGTGACTACAATGAAAAAGAGTTGTATCAAAATAGATCTTGTTATGAATTAAAGGCCATGTTAAAAAAAAAAAAGACAACTAGCAAAAAACTTTAATGAAAGAACAGATTGATTATATCTTTAGTAATTGGAAACAGTAACTTTTTTTAGTTTAGATCTGGAGTTTGCAAAATTTTTCTGTAAGCGACCAGATAGCAAATATTTTAGGCTTTGAGGCCAGAGTGACTCTGTCACAACTACTCAAGTCTGCCACTGTGGCACCAAAGGAGCTGTAAAATAAGTCACACATTTAATAAAGGAATAGAGAATGCAACTGTTTGTAAGAAGAAACATAATATTGTGTCAGTTTCCTCACACATCTGTTCCCAAAGTGAATTTTATGTCTTTTAATTTTTTTGCCAAGCTATGTGTGAAAAGTAGTATCTCCTTGCTGTTTTAATTTGCGTTTCTCTACTATTAAAGTTGTGTCTGTGTGTGTTTTTCTTCTTCTTCTTTTCTATATTTGTTTTCCATTGAGCTTCCTCTTCAGTGAATTACAAGCAGAATTAATTTATGTCACTTATTTCATCTTCTTGTCACCCGATGTCCCAACGCCCTGGAGACCTGTGGTATCTCAGACCAATGCAGACCAACAGGGTGCCATTTTGCTTTCATGAATTATAACTCTTCCTCTAACTTTTTGCTCAAGACCCTGCAAATTGATTGTCAGTCGATATCTTACCTATGTGCTAGGCTGGCTGCTTGCCAGTAGACTGAGGCTTGGAGGACCGCTTGTCTCCCCATCCTGAGTGGCGCTTTACTGCCTTCAGCTCCTGTAGAGTTAATTGTTGTCTGTATGTTACCTGAACCCACCTATGCCCTTTGGGCCTTGAAATCCAATTGTGGGCAAGATCTACCTTTGCATTTCTGTTCATCCTAGTTGAGAAACTCTAGAGCTTGAGCCTCATTCCCTCCAATTGTGCTCTGTTTATTTTTTTGACTGCCATGTGGCATAGCATGCAGGCTCTTAGTTCCCGACCAGGGATTGAACCCGTGCCCCCTGTATTGGTAGAGTAGAGTTTTAACCACAGGACCACCAGGAGAGTCCCTCAGATTGTACTTTAAAGAATGATCAGAATTATGTTTCATTCTTGAGTGATGATAGTTGTTTCTATTTCCAAGATATATGACCGAGAGTGGTAAAATCACTTGCAAGGAGCCACACAGAAATTCTTAGAGAACACACACCATGAGATTATGATAATGATTGAGGTGGAGGCGTCCTTTTCTTGGCCCAGGTCTCCATGTCATGGACGGGCTTGCCCTCACAAAGGCTGCCCCTGCCCCTCCCTGCAGTCTTTCCATTGCTGTGTGAGGTACAGGAACTGAGACCATTATGACAGAGCCGAGCTGGTTTCTGTTCTCTTTTGGACGTCATTGTTTGTCACATTTCTGATCACCATTTCTTCCTCCAGATTATAAAATTGTAAAATCTCAGCTATATTTATATTTCCTTTTGCTGCCTGAACTTGCAAACTACCATTCACAGCTTTCCTTTGAATTGCCTTTCTAATAATCTTTCTTCATATATTTGTTTCATCTGCTATTTATGCAATACTCTTGTGTCCAGTGTTTCACTTAGTCCTCACCAACACCTATGAGGTCAGCAGGGCAGAGATTGTTGTTTCTGTTCTACAGATGAGGAAACTAAGGCCCGTGAGGTCTGGAAAGCCCTGGCCTGAGGCCACCCTCAGAACTGGCAGCAAAACTGCCTTAAATGCATGACCTTGATTCTGTTGACACTTTTTTTTTTTTCCTGTCCACAGAACTGCTTTTCTTACATGGGTCTCAGGGATTTTCTTGTCCATGACACAAAGAAATTGGTGACTTTTCTTGAGAGATCTAAGCATTATTCATTTGCCTGATATTTCTTTCACTTTACTGTTGGTCTGAGGACTTTCAGAGAAGACAGTTACATGTAAATATCCCCACCCCCTCCACACCTTTTCCTCCAGGCAGTGAGGCAGACTTTTGCAGAGAAGACAGAGACCCTGAAGAAAATGTGTTTGTTCTCTGGTATTCTTCACAACCACTGCACCCATGAGTTTAGATATTTTTCCCTGAGGTTTTCTAGATTTAGGCTGCCACAATGCTTCATATTTGGGGGTCACTGATTCCTGTTCCTATTTTAACTCTCTGAGGTTTTTGTGTTGTGTGACCTTTGTGTTCTGACCTTAAGATTTAGGGAACTGAAAATTTAGGAAGTTTTGTTAGGACTTGAATCCAAGTAAATTCCCTTACAAGTACAAAGACTCATAGAATTGTGGAATGTTAGAGTTTAAGGGACTTTCATCCATCTTGCCCCCTTGATTTGAAAAGGTGGCCAGTTAGTGATAAAATGGAGCTAGGTTGCTGGGGTTGGATTAGACTCCCTGCTGCCTCATTCTGTGTCACTTCATAGTTCCCCTGCTGCATTGAGCCTCTTTCCACCAGTCTCTGAGCTCTGAGATGGCTGGCACCGTGTCTGCTCCCTAATGAAGATCAGAGGGCTTGCACGCACTTTGCACAGTGACTGATTTGAACCTGTCTCTTGTTGATGAGGGCTTTCCAGGGGGCTCAGTGGTAAAGAATTTGCCTGCCAATTCAGCAGATGTGGATTCGATCCCTGGATCGGGAGGATCCCCTGGAGAAGGAAATGGCAACCCACTGCAGTATTCTTGCCTGGAAAATCCATGGACAGAGGAGCTTGGTGGGTTGCAAAGAGTCGGACTTGACTGAGCATGCACACGTGCACGCTTGTTGATAAATCCTAATAGATACATCATTACTGTCTATTGGCAAATAGAATTTTAAGGATATGGAGGTGGGGTGAGAGAAGTTAGTCAGAGTTTCTTCTGGGAGACAAACCACTCTAGATAGCTTAACCAGAAAAGTTTTAATGCAGGGTGTTGGGTGCTTCAGAATCACTGGGAGAATTGTATAGAGCAGTCTGTTGGCTGAGCTTCCAATATAAATCTCAGAGCCACACAAAATTACTATGTGTAAGACAGTAGAGATTCATGAGGCTACCATGGAACTGTTGTGGTCAAGGATACAGCACACTGCTTATGAACCAGAGATTAAGAAGCCACCAGCGGAAAGTAGTAACTGGACCCTAAACTTGGAGTCCAGCTGCTCCCTCTGCCACAGTTGCTTCTTGATAACCACAAGGCTGAAGACTGAATATGGGAATGTGGATACAGAAAACTCCCTGTCTCCATGACTGTGCTTCCAGCAGAAAGTCCGCCAAAGTGGCAGAGCATGGCTATCATCTTACTGTTGTCTTCCAAGTCTCAGGCCAGTACATATGTTTTGGTGGAATCTCTTTTGCAATGAAACCCTTGCCTGAGAATCAGCCTCTGCACTATGGCAAGGTTGAGTGCCTGTCCACCATTTCCAAGACAGTCAGGGTTCTTGGTGTCACGTTTTGGGCATATCTTCCACAAGGCTTTGTGTGTAGTTGATACTAAACTGAGGATGGATTCACAATTATGTTCCATTAGATCTCTATTTGTCAGTGTAATTAATTATATAACAGAAGGAAAGGCGAGAGTTTTATTTTAGGGAGTCCCTAAGGGGAATTCCTATTTATCAGAAAAACTGCCATAAGGAGGAAAGAGTCTGAGCTGGGAGAGTGTTCTAAACTGTTTTGGTTTCAAACATCTTGGAAAGTACGACAAGGAGACATGCGATTTTATGAGTGCTCACCGTGTCTGGGGGGAGTTCCGTCTCTGGCAAGGGTTGTCAGCCTTCCGTCTTGAATGCTTTGCCTCCTCCCCTGCCCCTGGAATATACATTTCAAACTTCCAAGGAAAATTAATATAAAATAGTTTATTTAAAGTAAATTAAATAGATATATAGCCTATGGGCTGGCACTGAATTCTTTTGACTTCATTTCCCTTAACTTTTGTGTAACCTCTGTTTAAAAATGTAAAACATCGATAAATAATCTCTCCATCTTTACTCTTGTATGCTAGTGAATACATTTGGACACATTTTATTCCTGTTTCTTGCCCACTCCCTAATTTTTCCTATTCCGATTTCAGAGTTAGTCAAACCTGCTGCCCTATTTAAAATGAAGTAGACATAAAACTTCTTATAATACTGAGGGTTGTGGTGACAGGAGTGGACAGGTAGTAAAGATTTAATTGAAGTCAATAATCTGATTTTCTTGGAAAAGGTGATGTTCTTTGCTTCAGGAGAAAGAGGCTGAGTGAGGCGGTAGTCGCTAGCTTCTTGTAGATTTCTGCTATATCTTGTATTTTTCTACTCCTGCATGATCATTCTGGTACCTTCTTCCCTCCTTACTGGAAAGCACGTGCTTCTGGAGCAGGGTAGCCCCAAGATCTCTCCTTACTGCTGATTGCTCTGCCCACTTAACAATTGCAGTAATAAGCTCCAAGCTGAAAGCATGGGAAGTGTTTGGCCAGAGGGAGCCTATGTGAGAGGATCCTAACATGTTCAGAATTCTCTTGGACTCACTGACTCTCATTATTACTATATTATAAGTAAAGTGACTATATATAAGGGATTGTCTAAATTGGGACTCTTCCGAGAGTGAAAGGGGCACTGTTAATAATTACACTGGAACAACAGCATAAATTGGATGCATGGTCACTCTAATTATAAGAAATTGTGGAGAACAGTGTTTGAAATGTGAACTGACATGATTCAGAACCAGAATTTAACTCTTCATCTTCCCAAATCTTTCCCTTCTCTTTTATATAATAATCACGTGCTGAGCCCTGATGATGGGACAGGTTCTGTATTAGGCACTAGGAAAATAAAGAAAGACACCATCTGTGTTCTTTATTTGCTACAATCACTGTAATATTCTAAAGCAGAGGGTTGTCAACCTGGCTCAGTGCAGAGTTCTTATTGGAGGTAAATAGGTTTCTACTTCTCCCTCCCCACTCCACCCCCCCCCACCCCCCCCCCCCCCCACACACACAACTGAAGTGTATTCTGTCAAAAGGCAAAGATTTAAATAAATCCGAGGAATCACTTTATCAATTTGTCTATTTTATTCTTGGGGTTTTGGTGTGAAGATTAAAGATTTGGTGTGAAGAAACCCGTTTTTATTAACAATAAGTTTGAAAACTGCTGGTTTGAGTTACTGTTCTCAAGCTGTAAGTCTAGTTGGAGAAAAAAGAAGAATCAGACTATCTAAACTTGGGACACAGAAAAAAAGAAATAGGAAACTAAAAAGATATTTTAAGTATCTGGAGGGCTGCCGTGTAGAAGAAGGCTTATGATTCCAAGGCAAAGGCAGGACTGATCGGTGGTTCTTAGGGGAATACCGGTTTCAGCCTTACATAACTTTCTAGTAGTTACAACTTTTCTGCCATGAAAGGGGCTGCCTTGTGAAGTAATAAGTTCCTTGTCATTGGTGTGGATAAGCAGACTCACAGAGGGTGGTTCAGTTTCAGCTTCAGCTCTGCATTAGAAGAAATAACTTCATTAACAATTTCATGCCTCTTGGATATTAAACTTGTGTATTAAGTTGTTAGCTACTACCTTATGTATGTTTAAAGTATGTGTGTGTGTGTGTGTGTGTGTGTGTGTGTGTGTTTTATTTCCCCAGAATATTAGCCCACGTAGAACATTTTTGACACACGGCATTGTCTTATTTTTAACAGTAATTGATAAAAATACAGGAGGCGCAACACCAGCACTCTCATCGAGAGAAATTTGAAAAGGAATAACATCCACCCCTGTCATTCTGAAACTGATCCGAAACAGCCTGGCTCGTTTTTACTCAGCGGCTATTGGTCGACGCTTCTACAGATTTTGTCTCTGTTTCAAAATCTTGAAATAAAAGTGGAACAACTTCCAACATGACTTAAGAAAAAGGTCACTGGTTGAAAATGGTTTCAATTGTTTTGCTATTAAATGTGAAATTGCAAAACTAGCCTCTCTTACATAACTTGAATTTATAACACATTCTAATGAGAAGCCTGTCTGTTTTTTATGCCATTTTAAATGCTGAGAAGCTTCTCCAGGCTCTTGGATTGGCATTAACCAGAAACTATAATTTCAGAGCTATAATGCATTGAGTTTCTTTGTTTTTAAAAACTGCATCTTATGATCCTTGAAAAGGAAAAGTTGTACCTCTTCTTCCTCCCTTTATTTTTCCAGTGACTGAGCAATTTAACTGAATTTAGCAATATCCTTGTATTTTAACCCGAAGATGAAGTAGATCTTGGGTTTAATAGAAATTTAAGATGGAAATTAATTATCAGATAAACGAAGATTAACTTGGAAACTTTAATTTGCAATAATATTATCTAAATTCAATAATGTTAATTCAAATTATAGCCTTCAAACTCTATGCAAAAGCTCTGAACTAGTTTACAACCAGTAATGTGATAGTAGGGTGCAAATAGTACAGTTGACAGGTGACAGCTTTGTGAGCAATATAATGTTTAGAAGGCTGCAGGGTAACAGTTAACTGTGTCTTGTTGCTATGCGTACTCTTGGCAGGTTATGTGGTCTGAGCAAACATTGCTTCAGAGTCACAAAGAGCAGTGTCATGTGAACATGGCCTGAGATTTGTCAATAGAGGGTTTATATTCATTGAGGACAAAGTGAAATTTTTCTGCATTTTATATTATATCTAAATAGAATTTTCTCTCTCTTACTTAATATAATTATTTTGGGATATCAATGTGAATTTATAATAAAGAACACAAAATTATTAAAAAAAATCAAAACCAGTGAAAACATCCTTCAAGGGCTAATAATAGTCTCTGACCTATCTAATGGGTACAACAGACCTATAAACAGATAGCTAAAATGTGGTGTTTGTGTGTTTTAATACAAGTTTGAACAAGCTGTCAGGGGAATGCAGACAATGAGCAGCAATTAACTTATGGACCTACCCACTTGGCAGTGGATTTAGGATGAGAGGATTCCAGCCAGATAACCACCAAGGGGATTGCTAGGCCTCATCAGAGATGCTGTTGGTGATTTTTCCCTTGGTCATTTTTTCATCCTGGTGAAGGTACAAGATATATATCAGGATTTTAAATGCTTATGAATCAGGCAATGGAATCTCATCTTTGTAAAGCCAGATTTCCACTTTTAGGAATAGACTTACTGAACTCAAAGAGCTCAAGGTATTTATTGTCCCCTTTTCTTGGCCTTGTACAGAAAAAAATCTGTTATAATGAGACTTAAATCTCCATAAGAGCACATTTTAAAAATAAGCACAGCATACTCTACAGACTAGCTGTACCATGATAGAACATAGCATGTTGTTGAAAGAGGGAATTAAAAAAAAAAAACCTTATTTATTTTTTTGATTGAAGGATAATTGCTTTACAGAATTTTGTTGTTTTCTGTCAAATCTCAACATAAATCAGCCATAGGTATACATATGTTCCCTCCCTCTTAAGCCTCACTCCCATCTCCCTCCCCATCCCACCCCTGAGGTTGATACAGAGCCCCTGTTTGAGTTCCCTGAAACATACAGCAAATTCCCATTGGCTATCTATTTTACATATCACAATGTAAGTTTCCATGTTACTCTCTCCATATGTCTCACCCTCTGCTCCCCTCTCCCTGTGTCCATAAGTCTGTTCTCTATGTCTCTTTCTCCATTGCTGCCCTGAAAATATATTCTTCGGCATCATCTTTCTGGATTTGAAAGAGGGAATTTTGGAGATCATCTTCTTAATGCTTATTATTTTAGAGCTGGAGAATTTGAGGTCCAGACAGGGTACATATTTTCTTGTTCACTTAGCCAAGTATAACCAGTCACTAAATATGATCTGAAGTGCAATGTTGGGGTCATGAGTTCAGTGCTAATTTCCAGTGGCATGCGTGCTCTTTTGGAAGAGAAATTCTTTGCTCCTGTGTCTATTTCTTTCCCTTTTACTCACTCTTTCTAGTTACTATCCAATAGTCAATAGAGTTTCTTGATTGTTTAATGAAACTTTTCCACTGCAAACCTTTCTAGAAGCAGAGTGACTGGGTGTGTATCCAATCTCTGATATGCACCAACTGCTGTCTTATATTGCATAAGCCATCTCAGCTTTTAAAAATCTTGGTTGTCACATTAGAAGGAATAAATTGGTCCCTAAGATACCTCCCACCTGGGACTTGCTGTGACCTCCTAGCCACTGAATAGCCTGTCTTGGCTGTTGTCACCTGGTTGTGGCAAATAAAAACCAAGGAGCTAGCAGTTGGTTTGGTTCCGTTCTCTGCTTTAGCTTTTCCTGCAAGGCCGGGTCTTCCAGCGCTATTGTTTCCCTCTCTGGGTGGATTGTTCCCTTTTGGTGTGACGTTCTGAATCTGGAGTGACAGTGCGAGGTGGGGTATGTTCTGTTCTGCCTCACTTCTTTATCAGAGACGGATGTTTACTTGAATGGATTGATGCGTCTCCATCTTCCTGCTTCTTAGTTTACTGGCATCTGCAAATGTATTCATAGATGGATTTTCCTTGCCATCATCTGTATTGCCAGCCATAGGGATTATACCTTTAGCACTGATTTGTATTCATACTAACTCTGTGCCAGGCAGATTGGCACTTAACCTGTTGATTCCTAGTCTACCTCTCTTCACTCCACCATCCCCACTCACGAGGACTCACAGGAGAGAAGCTGGTTTTGTAAGAAACCTCAGCTCACTCAACTGGCGGACTTGCTAGGAGGAGTCATAGACCATGAGGGTCAGAAGGAATGACGGCAGGCATCTCATCTTCAGTTTAAAGAAAAGGAGACACACTGAGGTTCAAAGAAGTGAAGTTACTAAAGTCACAGAGCCAATTAGTGGCTGAGCTAGAAATTCCACCCAAGTCCTCTGCATCTCAGTCCCATGTTTTTCCCTGTATTTCCAACTGTCTCTCAGATAGTCTATATAAAGGTTTGGCATTTCTGTAGAGATGTTCTCTTGTCACCCCTTCCGAGTAATGCCAGCTGTCCATGCAGAGAGTGGGGCGCTTAGCCAGTGCAGGGCCAAGAGCTGCCTGTAAAGAGAAGTGGAGTGAATGCATTGACATTTTCAGCCCATGGCAGATCCTGTTTGCCCTTCTAGCTCTCATCAGAAGAAGAGTGATTACATTTGCTGTTCAACTAACAATTGTGTGCAATTTTCAGCCCGCCTTGTTCTTTAACGTTGTCTTCCCACGCTTCTATCACATGCCATGGCATATCTGCTTAGTAATTACACTGGTAGGGACTTACCTACACCGTTTGGAAAAGGTTTGCCTAAAGTACTTATTTGCTTGTGCATAATAAATCTTGATTGATACCTTGGTAATCTCTGAGATCAATCTAAGGTTCCCTCCCACAATGGGGAGGATTGAAGAGTCAGGAAAGACAAAAGAAAGAAGGAAAAACAAAAGAGAGCTGTGATTCCTCATTGATGAGCTAAGAGGAGGATTATGGATGATTAGGAATCTCCATGGCTGACTTTTACTTGTTTCTGGCTAGTTCTACAGTCAGGATCTTCCCTAGACTTGAGTTTGTAAGTAGAGTTGTCATTTGCATTCATCTAATAATCCAGTCCAATTGGGCCTCCTCGCTGGCTCAGCGGGTAAAGAATCTGCTTGCAATGCAGGAGGTTTGGGTTTGATCCCTGGGTCGGGAGGATCCCCTGGAAGAGAAATGCAACCCACTCCAATATTCTTGCCTTGGAAATCCCATGGACAGAGGAGTCTGGTGGGCTACTATAGAGTCACAAAGACTTGGACCTGACTTATGAATAAATGCCAACAGCACAAAATAGTCCAATCACATCATTTTTAGGGGCAGCCACTGTGATCCCATAGAAAGCCAAGGTTGCACTATGAGCTTGTGGCATAGCTGAGACTGGGAGCTGGGTCTGAATTCAGAAGATCAGGTATCTTCCAGCTGAGGACCAAGGTGTAGAAAAGGATATCTATCTGTAGTCTAGGGAAGGATGCATAGTGTACCACTGTAATAGTTCCAGAACTCTGCTCAGGGTGGCAGCCTGGCTGGGAGGGGAGTTTGAGGGAGAATGGATACATGTATATGTATATCTGACTCCCTTCCTTGTTCACTTGAAACTCACAACATTGTCAATTGGCTATACCTCAATACAAAATAAAAAGTTAAAAAAGAAAGCAGTTTTGAAATTCTAGGAAGGCACTGACTTTTATACAAAGAGGGAAGATTGTTAAAAATCTCCAAAGGTATAGCAAAGTGTTATTTAAATCTTAATCACTTAAGTGGAGAAAATGTTGCTAAGTACCTGAATCCTAAACTTAAGTCAGCCCTCAACTGCTTCTGATGTTTAGGTCACAAAGCAGTCTCTCAATTCTTCAGTCTCTCAATTCTTCCACCAATAAAATAGTGATGTTCATACCTGTCTCTTCCTTCAGTGTCATTCATTTATTCAGCAAACATTGACCAAGAGCCAGGCCTTGGGTTAATTGCCAAGGGAGATTTAGTGAATGCAACATGATTTAAAGATTAATATAAATGCTCTAAGTCAATTGCTTCCAACCCTTGAATCAGAATACATACATAAAGATTTCCAGATGAGTCTAGTGTGCAGTTTTGAAAACCACTTCTTTAAGCTTGTAGCATTTGATATTAGATAATACCATGCAACAAGTGACTGGTTGTTTTTTGAATTTTGGTGAGCTATGTAAATGTTTGACAAAGCATACACTATTGATTTTAGAAAAGAAGCAAAACTTGAGCAAACACTAGTTCGTTCTATTTTTGTGTATGACCATGAGTTGTCATTCACATTCTATCTTTAGAGAGGCTTGGTAACTTTTTTAGCGTCAAATGTCACTTTACCTGTAGCCCTAAGTGTTCCCACCCGCAGAGGGAGGGTCTTGGTTATCACATGGCCTTTTGCAGTTGTTCGTGTTTCATGTTTCCTTGTGTCTAATCAGTTTGGCCAAACTTTCAGTTTGTAATCCTATAGCTCATGGAAGTTAAGTTTGGCAGAACAGAATGGAGAAGACATTTTGGCAAGTAGGATGCAGGAACCTGGAATGGATATAAAGCAAAATCTCCTAAGTGATGATTTCCTTTGGATTTCTTTTCCCTCCAAACAGACAGGTAGTACCATGGTGTGAAGTTCATAGATTTTGGGTCCAAGATTGTGTCCAGGCTTCAGCTTGGCTATTTGTTAGCTATGTATCCTTGAGCAAGTTATTTAACTCTTAAAGCCTTACTTTCTTGATCTGCTAAATATGGAGAATGGTAACCTCACCACATATAATTGTCAGATGAATATGTTGCAAGTAGGAAATTGGCATATAGTACATTCTCAATGAGGGTCTTCTTGGGTGGCACAGTGGTAAAGAATCTGTCTGCCAATGCAGGAAACTCAGAAGATGCAGGTTTGATCCCTGGATCCAGAAGATGCCCTGGAGAAGGAAATGGCAACCCACTCCAATATTCTTGCCTGGAAATTTCCTTGGACAGATGAGCTTGGTGGGCCATTGTCTGTGGGGTCACAATGAGTTGGACACAACATAGTAACTGAGCACAAGCATATCCTAAACAAACAGTTGCTATTTATTGCCAGTCTGTAGCTTTCTTATAACCTCTGAACAGTTAGGAGGAGTAAAAACAAAAGCAACAGAGTGGCAATAAGTGAACCTATCTAGGTTCTTCTTAATTGCTTTGCATTTGATGACAGTTCCTGAAAGTCTAGTGCTTAGGGAGCCCCAGCTCTTTAACTCCCATCAGCAGAGGCATCTTGCTTAGTTGAGGGCCACTTCTCTTGTTTTCCTCTTTTCTGATGGTGTTTGTGTATTTTCAGGGCCTCTGTGTAGATCTTCCTTTTCACTTCTTGCTTTCATGATGATTATATACTTAGAGTGAAACCAATCTAGAACCAGAGGAAGTAAGAGCAGGGTAAGTTTTGGTCCAGCAAAACCAGCTCTCACCAGTGCTTATCTTTGTGTTTACCATGGGTTTCTTTCTGAGAAGCTGAGAAAACCCAGGGAAATGTTCTAGTTTGCCTGTTCACTAAACTTGTGAGGTTTTCTCAAACTCATTTATCAAAATGAAGGGCTGTAATTAAGATTTCAGAGAAGGAAAGCACTCTAGAATATTAGAGCTAATTGGGACTTTACAGACATTCATTCTGCAAATGAGCATCCTCTCTCGTTAAAGGTCACACTGGCAAAGCTGAGCCTAGAACTGGGGTCATTGGGACTCTTTGTCTATACTATTGTATTTTTCTCCTTCCTTGGATCCATTCTGCGTGGATTCGTTTTTTTTTTTTTTTTAATATATCAGGTTTTCGCTCCTGTCAGATTCCTGTTCAAAGATAAATGTTCTAGCCTTTTCTTTCTCTATATAAGACCTTTGAAAAGCAAAGCTCATTTAACCTTGCCAATCTTTTCTGCACATCTTCTAAGCCCCTCATTTCAGTTCAGCTGGTCTGCTCCCTTCCTACAGGAATGCCTTACTTCTTCCTCCAGTTCACAGAATTTTCTGGCATTGTCCTGGCATTGTCCTTTGGTTTGTTTCATTTATTTTTTGGAGCCACCTAGCTTTCAGAGTCCTTGCTCATGGCTCCTTCTATGCTGGATCTTGTGACATATGCCAGTGTTTTTGTTTGTTTGTTTGTTTGCTTGTTTTGTTTCTTTTTGTATATCTTGATGTTGCTCTTTTTCTGTTTTCACATATAAGATATATGTCTTCCTCAGGTAGTCTTTAAACTCCTTGAAAATAGGATGATAATCTGAATGATGTGAGTACAGGATGAGATTTCATTTTATCTGGAGCTCCAGCACTAGGCAATTAGATTTATTCATTCATTAAATTAACAGACTTTTTATTGAGTGCCTATCATATTTTAGGCCCTGAGATTAGAGAATGATAATTACTTCTGCTCTCAAGGATTCAAGAGTTTAGTTTGTGATACAGGCAAGCAGACAGGCAGACTGACGAGTGATGTGTGTGGTGACGACAGTGTTCCAGGTGCTGTGGAAATGTTGTGAAACGCGACACAGCTTGAACTGGAGGTCGGAGAATGTGAATTATATCTTAAAGGACTAGTAGGAAGTGATGCTCAGAATCTAAATGATACATAGTAGTTGAGATATCAGTTTTAATGGAGAGGTATCTTGGATGAAAGGGAACAAAGATAAAACCTAGAAGAAATTGATGAATTTCCAGCAGAATATAAATACTGAAAAATGACCTCAAAAGAAGTACAAATTTTTTACAATTATTGTAGAAGTTCTTGGAAAGATGATTCAGCTTTATTATTAAAGAAAGTATCTCATATCTAGATGAATTTACACTGAATTCTGATAAACCTTTGTAGATCAGATAGTCTTAATCTTACCATTAAACTAATCCAGACAGTAGAAGAGGCTACAGAACTCCCGTATCTAAACCAAATAATTATAAGTAAAACAAGTGCCTGATGAACTATGGACAGAGGTTCCTGACATTGTACAGGAGACAGGGATCAAGACCATCCCCATGGAAAAGAAATGCAAGAAAGCAAAATGGCTGTCTGAGGAGGCCTTACAAATAGCTGTGAAAAGAAGAGAAGTGAAAAGCAAAGGAGTAAAGGAAAGATATAAGCATCATCTGAATGCAGAGTTCCAAAGAATAGCAAGGAGAGATAAGAGAGCCTTCCTCAGTGATCAATGCAAAGAAATAGAGGAAAACAACAGAATGGGAAAGATCTCTTCAAGAAAATCAGCGATACCAAGGAAAGATTTGATGCAAAGATGGGCTCAATAAAGGACAGAAATGATGTGGACCTAACAGAAGCAGAAAATATTAAGAAGAGGTGGCAAGTTCTTCTTTTGTACAGAAGAACTGTACAAAAAAGATCTTCATGACCCAGATAATCACGATGGTGTGATCACTCACCTAGAGCCAGACATCCTGGAATGTGAAGTCAAGTGGGCCTTAGAAAGCATCACTACGAACAAAGCTAGTGGAGGTGATGGAATTCCAGTTGAGCTGTTTCAAATCCTGAAAGATGATGCTGTGAAAGTGCTGCACTCAATATGCCAGCAAATTTGGAAAACTCAGCAGTAGCCACAGGACTGGAAAAGGTCAGTTTTCATTCCAGTCCCTAAGAAAGGCAATGCCAAAGAATGCTCAAACTCCTGCACAGTTGCACTCATCTCACACGCTAGTCAAGTACTGCTCAAAATTCTCCAAGCCAGGCTTCAGCAATACGTGAACCATGAACTTCCATTTGTTCAAGCTGGTTTTAGAAAAGGCAGAGGAACCAGAGATCAAATTGCCAACATCCACTGGATCATGGAAAAAGGAAGAGAGTTCCAGAAAAACATCTATTTCTGCTTTATTGATTATGTCAAAGCCTTTGACTGTGTGGATCACAATAAACTGTGGAAAATTCTTCAAGAGATGGGAATACCAGACCACCTGACCTGCCTCTTGAGAAACCTATATGCAGGTAAGGAAGCAACAGTTAGAACTGGACATGGAACAACAGACTGGTTCCAAATAGGAAACGGAGTCCGTCAAGGCCGTATATTGTCACTCTGCTTATTTAACTTATATGCAGAGTACATCATGAGAAACGCTGGGCTGGAAGAAGCACAAGCTGAAATAAAGATTGCTGGGAGAAATATCAATAACCTCAGATATGCAGATGACACCACCCTTATGGCAGAAAGTGAAGAGGAACTAAAGAGCCTCTTGATGAAAGTGAAAGTGGAGAGTGAAAAAGTTGGCTTAAAGCTCAACATTCAGAAAATGAAGATCATGGCATCTGGTCCCATCACTTGATGGGAAATAGATGGGGAAACAGTGAAAACAGTGTCAGACTTTATTTTTTTGGGCTCCAAAATCACTGCAGATGGTGATTGCAGCCATGAAATTAAAAGACGCTTAGTCCTTAGAAGGAAAGTTATGACCAACCTAGATAGCATATTAAAAAGCAGAGACATTCTGCCAACAAAGGTCCATCTAATCAAGGCTATGGTTTTTCCAGTGGTCATGTATGGATGTGAGAGTTGGACTGTGAGGAAGGCTGAGCACCTAAGAATTGATGCTTTTGAACTGTGGTGTTGAAGAAGACTTTTGAGAGTCCCTTGGACTGCAAGGAGATCCAACCAGTCCATTCTAAAGGAGATCAGTCCTGAGAATTCATTAGAAGGACTCATGCTGAAGCTGAAACTCCAATACTTGGCTACCTCATGCGAAGAGTTGACTCATTGGAAAAGACCCTGATGCTGGGAGGGATTGGGGGCAGGAGGAGAAGGGGATGACAGAGGATGAGATGGCTGGATGGCATCACCGACTTGATGGATATGAGTTTGGGTAAACTCCGGGAGTTGGTGATGGACAGGGAGGCCTGGCGTGCTGCGGTTCATGGGGTTGCAAAGAGTTGGACATGACTGAGCGACTGAACTGAACTGAACTGAAAACAAGTAGAGGAAAAACATAAGAGAATGATATTATTTATGATTTTATGTACAAAAATTCTTTGTAAATTAGCATATTTAATTCATCAGTATACCAAAAAATTGTGACTGTGACTGAGTAGGATTTTTTCCTAGGACAGCAAAGTTTGGTTCAATATCTGGAAATCTAAGAGATCTATCAACACAATTAATTACATATATAAGTTAAGGGAGGGGAAAAAAAGATGATCATATCACTGTATGCTAAGAAGGGAGATGCAGAGATCCTAGAAAGGGATGAGTAACCAAGGAGATCAACATTTATTCATTCACCCATTCATGCATAGCATATTTTTCTAAGGGCTTCCCGGCCAGGCATTGTTGGGGCAGATAGGCAAGTGATAAAATAGTATATATGTGACTGTTATAAGTATTAAAAAAATACCAGAAGAGCCCAGGAATTAAGCTACTCTTTTTGGATGGAGTTAGGGAAATTTTCACAGCATCAGAGACGTTTGAGCTGGGTCAAGGTGAAAAAAACAAACAAAAAAAAGGTTGGTGGAAGATTTGATAGAAAGTAATGATAGCTTATGGTGATCGATGTTGCATTTGTGATCTCCGAAGAAGAATGTGATTTTGCTCTGGGACCAGGAACCGGTCTTGACCACCCAAGAGCTTTTGTGTAGCAGAGTTTTATTAATGTATAAAAAGGACAGAGAAAGCTTCTGACATAGACATCAAAAGGGGGACGAAGAGTGCCCCACTGAGTTTTATCAAGGCCTTATATACTTTTACCAGACCCACTCTCACAACATACATCTTAAATTAACAAGATTAGAACTAACAATAGAAAGGTCTTACCAGACCCACTCCTAGAACATAAGTCTTAAGATTAGTCAGAAGTTTCCTGTTAAGAAAAAGAAACATGTCCTCAAGCAAGATATATTGTTGTTATATTATCATTGGTACAGAGTTTAAGGAAAAGCAAGATGAGTTGTTTTGTTGTATAATCATTAGCTCTGGGCTTACAGAAAACACACACACACACACACACACACACACACACAAACGTTTTATGTGACTAAGATACAGGAGTGTAGAAAAAAAAAAAATTATGCTTTTCTCCTCTTCAAGAGCCCCAGACCCCTTTCTCCTCCTCACAGACCCCAGACTTCTTATCAGCCTACCTAAGAATTAACTCTCTCAATAATGGGAGTTATATAGCATTGTAGATGGTGTACATAGCATGAGCAAGTCTTCAAGGTCATTAAATTTCATTATAAATCCTGAGAATGGTGTTACTGGGCCATTGTTAATATATAGAAGAATGGTTTGGGAAGATGCTGTTAAGGTCTTATGCAGACAGGTACTTAGCCAGACCCTGGCACTCGGGACCTTTGCCTCCATGGGCAGTACAGTTTTAGGGTAATATATGGTGCTGGGGATAACAGAAAATATGGTGGGGGGTATGGTTTGCATGTGGATGCTTACATTTTCTTTTTCATAGTCTCCCAGAAGTTGCCTATTCCTTTATATCTACAGAATTTCTGAAAAGGCCAGGATTCTTCAGTCAATTGGCAATGTGCAATTGCTTTGGAAATGTGCCTCTTTGCTTTACAAATCACTGTATCCTATATTAACCCATTTTTAAAGTTCCTATTTTGGAATAGCTTGAGATTTATAGAAAATTTGCAAGGATAATATTAAGCCATTTAAAAAAAATCTACAAATAACATTTATATTACAAATGTGTGTGATGCGTTAAAATCTTCAAATCTTTATTTTATCCTGCTTGTTCCCCGCTTGTATTCATTTTAGTCTGACTGAAAGTAGAACAGACACTTTAACCCCTTTTAGTAAAAGACTGAGGCTCAGTTGAACAAATAAAGCCAAAATTAATGTTTCTCAACCCTGAGACATGAGCTTGGTTTTGGCATTAAAAAAAAAAAAAATCTCATAGACTTTAAAATGTGCAGCCAGTTTTAAGAACTGGGAATAAACCAAATTCATAGTTGTTTTTCTGTATCGGTTTTGTGCGGGGCTTTAATGATTGTTTCAGGGTATATGAAATATGGTCCCCGCTCTTCTGAGGAACTGAACTGTGTACAAAGCATGTGCATGAGGTGCAGGGGAGGAAGGGAAGAGAAGGCCCTGCGACCGGAGTGGAAAGTCCGTGTCACCGCCATAGGCTTCAGTAACAGCAGACTCCTTATTCCTATGTTCGAGGCTTCCTCATTGACTCATGTCATTCTCTTTGATCAGAGAGCTACATCTCCAACAATTTTCTTCTCTTCACTTTGCATAGCATTTAACAGTATATAAAACTCTTGAAGACTCACTGGTTGTCATGAAACTCTGTGAGAGCAGGGAGCAAGGGTCCCTGGGACACCAGATGAGGGAAGCAGAGCTTCTCAAGGCCATGTCACCCCTCCTGGCGTAGTCTAATGCTACCCAGGTCACCCTGGGCCCCAGCTTCCCCCCATCACCCTCATCTCGCCACGGCCATACCACGTTCTGACCCTGCATTTTCTCCCGAGTTTCCAGTGTTCTTTGCTTCCCTAGTGGCTCAGTGCTAAAGAAACCGCCTGTCAATGCAGAAGACACAGGAAACGAGGGTTCAGTTCCTGGGTTGGGAAGATCCCCCAGAGGAGGAAATGGCAGCCCACTCCAGGATTCTTGTCTGAAAAATCCCATGAAAAGAGAAGCCTGGTGGGCTACAGTCCATGGGGGTCGTACAGAGTTGGACACGACTGAGCAACTGCGCACATGCACACACACACACACACACACACACAAGCACACACACCAGTGTTCTTTGTTGTTACAGACATCTGGAGGTAATCACGGAGCCCTCTCAATTAATTCAGCCCCAGTAATAAATTACAGGGTGGATTTGGGGCTGGAGAGGGTGAGGAAAGCTTCCGGGCCTCCTCTTGCTGGAGAGCTCTTGCAATCAGAACTGGAGAGCCCTCCTCAGGGAGAGAATGTGAGGTTCAGCCCCAGCCGGCATGCTGCCTGGAGGGGTGGTTGGTTTATCCTGACACCAAGACATCGTTTTTCTTTCCTCACAGAGCATATTTTAGTCTGAGCAGGGCGGTCCCTGGGCTGGCTGTCGTACCCCTTCCTAACTGAATTTTCCTAAAGATCCAGCATGCTTTGAGCTCACTGATGGGCAGAGCTCCTGACGGGTGTCATGGGGGCTGCCCTGTGCTCACGGGGCTGAATATTTTAGACCCTGGCCGCTATGCAGCAGCGCCTTTCTCAGGCATTGTGGCAAACACTGCCCCTCTCCCCACTCTCCAAGGACCCCTTGATTAGCAGCGGTACTGCTTCTTCCAGAGGCATCATCTCAGTGTCCTGCCATGCACTAGTCATACCCTTGTTTCAAGAATAAACCTTGGATGATTCCTTAATGCCTGCAGAATAAATTCAAAGTCCTCAAGTTTGCACACAAAGCTTTCAGTGCTTTGGTTCCATGCCACATTTTTAGTTACTTTGCTAGCTACTTTTCCGTTTCCCCCCCCTCCAGCCACACTGAATTGAAGTTCTGTGTACTTTTCCTACCTGTGCAACGTTGCCTATGTTACTCAGGCCTGACCTCTACTCAGCATTCAGAGCTCAATCTGAAGGTCACCTCATTAATGAGGTCTTAGTTCTGCTCCCTGCAAGAAATACTTTTACCTTTTTCTGCATCCCAGTAACACTTTATTTTTTACCTCACTTAGATAATATATGTATGTATGTATGTGTTGATTGCTCAGTCGTGTCTGACTGTTTGTGATCCCATGGTGGGGGGGGGCAAGGCTCCTCTGTCCATGAGATTCTCCTGGCAAGAATAGTGGAATGGGTAGCCATTCCCTCCTCCATGAGATCTTCTTGACCCAAGGATCGAATCTGGGTCTCCCACATTGAGGACAGATTGTTTACTGTCTGAGCCACCAGGGAAGCCTCACTTAGATAATTTCATCATTAATTGATGTAGTAGTCATTTTAATAGATTGTTAGAGGATCAGATGGCTGGATGGCATCACCGACTCGATGGACATGAGTTTGAGTGAACTCCAGGAGTTGGTGATGGACAGGGAGGCCTGGCGTGCTGCAATTCATGGGGTCGCAAAGAGTCGGACACAAGTGAACTGAACTGAATGAAATTGAAGCTTTTTTTCCAGCCTTACTGATATAAGATTCTCCTACCGTAGAAACTTCTTAAGGCTGGGAACCATTTCTTGCTCATATCTATTTTCTGAAGAATGCTAGGCACTAAAATAGGTAACTGTTGGAAGAGAGGTATTCAAGATGGGTTGAGGGGAGTGTTCAATTTTTCTCCTCCTTTAGTTAAGGTAGTTTTTCTCATAACTCTCCATTTGCTCCTTCTTCTTCCTTCCTTCCTTCTTGCATCATCTCAGAGTCTGTGTTCAGAATTTCATTAGGTATGGATTAAGTAGAAACAATAATGAAGCGAAGTATACTGCTCTCATTTTTGTGTTTCTTTAGAAGCAACTGTTTGTTTCTTTTTACTTCTAGATTCAACAATGTCTCACCCATCTTGGCTGCCACCAAAAAGCACTGCTGAGCCTCTTGGCCATGTGTCTGCACGGATGGAGACCACCCATTCCTTTGGGACCCCCAGCATTTCAGTGTCCACACAGCAACCACCCAAGAAATTTGCCCCAGTCGTTGCGCCAAAGCCCAAGTACAACCCATACAAGCAACCTGGTGGTGAAGGTGAGTGTGGGCATTGCAGAGGTGGCTGCCTACAGCAGGAGAGTTCAATATAATAAAAGTGATTTGTAGGACAGTGTTGCATTGGGAAAATAATTCTGTAGTATGGTTATCATAGTACAGAGACTGTCAAACATTGAAGATCACCTAGTAACCACCTAGGCAACTCTTCTTTTGTGCATGCAGGTTGAAATCTGTTAGGGGTTATCTGACTGTGGTTTTGGCCAGAGCTAAAACTAGAACCCTCATCTCTTCATTCATAGCTCAGTGTCCTTCTATTGCAGTATCCTCCACCCCTATCCCATCATCTTGTAGAAATGTGAGTACCACCCAGTATCCCCTCCCTCTTGCCATCGGACAGGTGTCCCATGTGCTACCAAGCAGTGGTCTGATGGTGTGTCTGTTTGAAGTGACCCAGATAAGGCACTTAGACTTTTTTTCCCTTCTCTAGTTATTTTGTCTAGATTGTTATTTTGTCTCTTCATTTTGGGGGAGAGGTAAGATGAATTTCCCTCTATATGAAGAGAATAAAGACAGTCCCTCTTACCGAGAATGAGGCAGAGCTGTGTGGAGGGCTTAGTAGTTAGGACAGTCAGTGCGCACTTGAGGGTCAGGATGGGGCAGGTTCTGTATCATGCGTGAGAGGGAGGGGAAAACAGGTGATGGTCGCGCTTCAGATGGCTTCACTCGGAGGGCTGTGAATTCTAGTGAGTTGGACCCTCGGCCGAGTCTTTCTGTGTTGAGATGCCCCATCCTGTCATCATCCTTTGTGAGGTCCTCTCACTGCCCCGCTGGTTCTCTAGGGACACTGGCTTCATCTCTGATCCTCTGCAGCTCTTTGCTCAACTCTGTTCTTTCTTACCATGCCAGCTCACCACCCTTTTGTTCCCTGTCACAACCCTACTTGTGTCACCTTCTCCAGTGTCTGGGCATGACCTGGATTGGAGGTAATCGGAAGTAATCTCTTCCCTGGGTTTCCACATGCATCGTATTCTGACGGTCAAATTCCTACTTCTTTTGTTGCTCCTCCTGCTGTCCTTCATCTGCCACTGTTGACCAGATGGTCTGTGTGAGGCACTCTGCTTGTTCATTGTTGTTCTGTTGCCTTATCCTGTAACTCTATGAACCCAGTGCTTTTTCACATCAAAAAATGGGAACTTAGAGACAAGAGGGGACACTCTCTGTGGTTCTGAAGTGAGGCTATCGTCCTCACCCAGCCTGCTGTGCCGCTCGTCCCCCTTCTCCCGGCATATGTGGCACTTGGGCCCCATATGATAGTGCCACCTCCTCACTTCCTTATAAGAGTGTAAGCTTTGTCTCCCCATGTAAGCAACAAGATATGGTTTCTCACTCATCCTTATGTTCCTCTTGGCTCTTATTATGCTACTGTGTTTTTAGTGGGAATGGTTGTGTGTGGTCAAATGTATGTCTGTATCTTCTTATGTGTATATATATTTGGATGGGTGGCGGATGGCTGGATGGGTGAGTGCACTGCTCAGTAATTCTCTTGCAATAAACAGTTTGGAACGTGGCATCCTCTCTGAAAGCAACTCAGTCTCATTGAATTTCTGAAGTCTTGAGTCTTTCTTGCAATTCTGCCAGTCTCTCTTTCTTTTTAATATAACCTTTTTTGAATACGTAAAGGAAGAGATTTCTCTTGCATATATGCATTTTAAAGGCAAACATGGATAAAGGTTCATGGATATTCAGACTTTTTAAAATGTAGCTCCGTCTCTTCATCTGCTGTATCTTATAACACGATATTTGTTAGAAGTGTAAGATTTATTTTCCTTTATATTTAATTTAAATGTTAGTGCATCTTCTGTTGCCCTCAACATTTTTATAATTCATGTTACTTTTGTTTAATTTTTAATACATTTTCTAAAGTTTATATGCATTTTCTTTTTCTTTTTTGGTCCATTTAGAATGTTCTGTACCATTAGTGAAATCCCCAGGTAGTAGGTAACACAGTTTTCATTTATAGGGTGAGTTGATGATGCCAAAGTCTTGTTAGCTCACCTCATGCTATCCTTTGCCTCTATATATACTGACCCTCAATTTTTCGCCCATAAAACCTTAGCATTCATAGCTTAATTCAGAGTCTGACTTCCAAGAACCTCAGCCATGAAGACAGTGTAAAACTAACAGAAATCATAGCCCACCTTTTGCTGGTGTCAAGGTGAAAAACTGCAGTGCAGAGAGTGTAAGTGATTTGTTTGAAGATGGATGACCTGGTTGTCCTCAAGGTGGTCATCAGGTCCCCTTTGTCTGAGTACAGAGTTATCAGGCCCTTGTATTATATTCTAGCAAGGACTCTTTGCCTGCACTGTAACCTCTATGCATCTCATACAATCCTTTGCACAACTGTCCTTCTAATAGATTTACTTGAATGTGGGCCTGTCTCCTTTGGTAGATTCAGACCTTTTGGTGGTGGGGCTGCCTGACTCATGCCTTTACTCCCAGCAGCATCCAGAAGGACACCTGACACACAGTAGGTACTCAGTGATGTTTGCAGTGAGAGTTAAGCTACAGCACTGTGAACCTGCTTATCCAGGTTCATATTCAGGCTCTCAAATACTTTTCAGGGTTTATGGTTCTGTATGGGTTATTTTTACTTCCTCTCCCCTTTCCTTGAGCTTGGTAGCCTAGGATTTGTTTAACCACTGCTACCTTGAAGTTACTGATTACATTTCTCACCCTGGTCTTATGTCTGTAATCTCTGGGGTTTGCTTTCTCATTTTTAAATTCTGACTGTGAAAGTTGAAAAAGTACCCACATGTTTTCCACATCAACTTATATTTATGTGATACCATATGTTATAATTTTCTTTTATAAGGTATTCCACTAATAACTTTCTCTGAAGGGTTTTGGCACATTTAAAAGTGGGTTGTACTTTTTTTCCCAGTTAGTAGCTCTTTAGGCCTTAAGGTTTTGTTATTTTGCTACCATTGTTCTCATTTGTCATTGATTTTTTTTTCCCAACAACTTGTATGTCTTGGAATGCCCCTGCATTTCCAAATGCCTTTCTGTGTCTGGTACTATATACTTATGAGCCCATGTATATTTTTTATTGTTTTGTATTCTTGCAAATTTTACCATGTTAAGTGTCTATGTATTTTTTTATGGAATGATTTTGGTATGTATGTGTGGTTTTATCTCTTTACCTTCTCTTCTAGACTGGTGAGGGAATAAGGTGACATGATTTTTCTTTTGGTCTTTAAAGTACTAGCAGTAGTGTTCTTTATCTTGTAATCTGGGCCCTCTCTCTGCTTCCAATTTGCAAAAATTTCCCAAAACCTTAGACTCTGATGGCAGCTGCTGCTGCTGCTAAGTGGCTTCAGTCCTGTCCGACCCTGTGCGACCCCATAGACGGCAGCCCACCAGCTCCCCCGTCCCTGGGACTCTCCAGGCAAGAACACTGGAGTGCGTTGCCATTTCCTTCTGCTGCTGCTGCTAAGTCACTTCAGTCGTGTCTGACTCTGTGTGACCCCATAGACGGCAGCCCACCAGGCTCCCCATCCCTGGGATTCTCCAGGCAAGAGCACTGGAGTGGGCTGCCATTGATGGCAGAACAGGGTATAAATCTTGCTTTTTCTATCCTTGGTAGATACCAAAGAAAATGATCTGTTTTCTTTTATTAATACATTGTTTTATGAAATGATTTTGAAATTTTCTTACTATTTTAACTCTGGCAATTGGAAATTCTTTCTCTCAATAATTTGGCTGAATGAACCGTGATCATATTTTGTGTTCCTTATTACAATAGATTATAATACAGAAGGATTTGTAAAGTTTGTAGGTTTATAAAGTTGGAGTTATCTTGTGGTCTGGAGTTGACTTTGTCCAATTTCTGAAATTTCTTTTAAAAATATTTTTTATATAAGAGTTTTAAAAAAGTGAATCCATAGGGTACAAATTCCACATGATCATTTTAGTAGAATTCCTTTTTTTTGTACAATCCATTATAATTTTTCTACCACTTCCATATTCATTGTTATTTAATTCTCAAAAGACTGTTCTTATTGTAGCTCTCTGAGTTATATGAAACAGATGGTATTGCAATTATACCAAGTGGTAAACTACCCAAAGTGAAGGGTATTACTCAATAATTATTCAATAATATGTGATTATTCAACTATGTGATTATTATTCAATAATCACATAGGTGATAAAATTGTAAAGCTAGGCTCTATTTTTTATATCTAGGGCTCTTGTTGATTTTAGAAGGTTCTATTTATTAGAGATTGGTCTAGATAGCCTCATCTATTTTGAATTCATTATTTTATTATTTCATGATTTTTCTTTGAAATTAATTTCAAAATGGTTGCTTTTTAAAAAAACTTTTCCTATGTATATTACCTTATATGCTTCTGTATAATATAAACAAAGCCTCTGTTTTCAATCTTTGCCTACATTGCTTCACCTAGACTTGTAAAATCACATCAGAATAGGGGAAATAAATTCTGTTCATTGAGGATCCTAAGCCTGGAAATTTTTTAGTAGATCTCTCTGTGTTTTATTCTACCTGAGGTTCCCAGTCCATCCTGTGGAGAGGGAGTAGTTACTGCCTATTGCTAACCCGAGGTAAACGTAGTACTGAGAACAAAATGCCATCTTAAACAATTGGTCTCCCATGATGGAAATGGCCGCCAAACTTGTTTCCTTTCCACTTTCCTGCCCAAGCCTTTCTTCATGTTTTAATCACAAAGTCTTTGAGCAGCAGAACTAGAAAAGAGTTTGAAGGTTTTTTAGGGCAGCTTTCACTTGTCAAATGTGAAAACTCAGTCTGAGAGGGAAAAGAATATCTTCCCAAGATTACCCAGGAGTTTGGGGCTGAACTGGCTCCAGAACTCAGGTCTTAAATGTGCTCATTCCATTAATTCTCCACTGTCTTAGATTGGAAGAGACAAAATTGGAGCTTGGTTCCTAGGAATTGCTGAGTCTTTGATTATTGCTATTTGGTGTTGAACTGGCCCTTAGTGATGTGAAGTCATGTAACCTGGTCAGGCAGGACATATTTGTTTTTTCAACGGATCGCAAAAATGTGAGTGAAATTGATGGCCACTTATGGCAATGTATTTGAAAAAGTAATTTGGAATGGATTGTTTCTGCCATTTTTAATCTTGTGCATATAAACCAATTTATTGCTGCTTTGACTCTTGAGAGTCCCTTGGACTGCAGGGAGATCCAACCAGTCCATTCTAAAGGAAATCAGTCCTGAATATTCATTGGAAGGACTGATGTTGAAGCTGAACCTCCAATACTTTGGCCTCCTGATGTGAAGAGCTGACTCATTTGAAAAGATCCTGATGCTGGGAAAGATTGAGGGCAGGAGGAGAAGGGGATGACAGAGGATGAGATGGTTGGATGGCATCACCGACTCAATGGACATGAGTTTGAGTAAACTCCAGGAATTAGTGAGGAACAGGTAAGCCTGGCGTGCTGCAGTCCATGGGGTCGCAAAGAGTCGGACATGACTGAGCAACTGAACTGAACTGAACTCCTTTTGCAGTTAGTGAAAGCTTTTACTTTTTATTCCTGAAATAATTGGTAGTAGAAAATGTTTAAGGACTGATGTGAACTCTGAGCAAGTCGTTTCTGAGTATTTCTGCTCGACCTGCACTCTCTGTCTCTGGAGTCCTCTAGTCTCTTCCCTGGTGTGAAAGGTGAATCTGGCCTGTGGTTTTGCAGGTACAAAGGGGAAACGTCGTCTTTGTATAGTTCTAACGGTCCTTTTAAATCTCCAGCCATCACAGAACACTCACAGCTTCTCAGACTGTTTATTATAACTGTGGTCTGTCAACAGGACAGTCACAAGTTCACTGAAAACACTCAAGTTTGACTGGTGTGCCCCTTTTCTGGTTCCGGGCAAACATCTTTAGCCTCATCTCTCATTGTGGAGTACAGTAAATGAGTTTAAATTTTCAGAGACTGGGGTGGGGGGTGGAGGATAAGCTATGTATTCATTAAAGGGTCAGATACTAATTGTATTCATTTGAGCTTTACATGACATCTTCCTGAAGAGAAAAGAACTTATAATTCTTTGTATGAAATCAGATTTTACTAAATATTCATAGGCCTTATTGACACTCAAAAGAGCCAAGATTCAGTGCTGACTTGGTGGTCAGGGCATTTACATTCAAGCCTCAGTTTCACTCCTTGACCTTGGACATGTCAATTTTCTGTTTCATGTTTTCTTACTTTATAAAACTAGTTGGTAATATTAATTATCTTAGGTGGTTTTGTGGATCAGATATAATGAGTGTAAAAATGTTTCACAAACCATAAAATACCTTACAACTCTAGGAATTACTTTTGTATTCTCATTTATCAGTCATTTACTTAAAGCAGAATTTGCACCAGACAGACACTCTTCTAGGAGCTGAAGTAATGAGCCAAATGGAGACTGATCTCTGCCCTTGTAGAGTGTATTCCTTGCCGTAATAAAAATAACTAGTTGCTTTGATTAATATTAAGTAATATTGATAAAATTATTAAATAGTATTTAATAAATGCATTTCATAATTTTATACAGACCATTACTAATAATTAACTAATAATACCAGTAATATAAGATTAATAAATGTATAGCAGTATAAATACAGCTATTAATAATATTCATAAATACTGATAAACAGTAAAAATTCTAATATTAGTGATAGGGATCTTAGTGCCTCAATATTATATTGTTATACAATTCTTGAACCAGGATAAATCTTAAAAATCATTGAATACATGTTTGTTTCTCAGATAAGGATAGTTACTTCCATAATACATTTCTAGGAGGTATAGGACTTTTGCTCTAGGAATGCTGTAAATAGCAAATCGAAATTGTTGAGTACAGGCAGGGGTTACTACCTCAGTTGTGAAACCTCAGCAAGGTCAGGTGTTTGTTCAGTATCACAGAACAGTAAGTGGTGAAGCTGAGTCTGGATCTGGTGGATCCTTCCGTGATTATTGTAGTTCTATGTCACTGAAGGGTTTGGGGTGACTTGCTTATAATCCCCAGTGATAGAATTAATGTATGTGCACAGAATGGATTAAATGTTTTTGGACAAAAAGGAATTCCTGAATTGTTGACAAAAATCTCTTATCTTATAACTTGCCACTTAATTAACTGCTGAAATGAAAGCCTGAAGAAGGTGGTAGATTTTTCATCCAAGTCTGACTCCAAAAACTGTGAATAATGCAATATTGTGTGGTGAGGTGCCCTTTAATCTTCTTCCTTTTTAAATTATATAAATGTGAAGTACAATTTTCACTCCATATTTTAAATAAGAAGAAAGTTTAATTTCTTGTTCAAGAATAAAAATAAATAAACATCTACAGAAGGAAATGGCAACTCACTCCAGTATTCTTGCCTGAAGAATTCCATGGACAGAGGAGCCAGGTGGGCTATGTCCCATGGGGTTGCAAAAAGTCAGACATGACTTAGTGACTAAACAACGCACCCATTAAACCAGCTGAAAAGAAAAATCACATCATTTGCTGGTGAGGGTGTGGAGAAGCTCTCATACATTGCTGGAAGTTGTATGTAAAATAGTATAACTAGTCTGGAAAACTCTTCTTGCAGCTTTTTTTTTTTTTTCTTTTTAAACCAAAGTGAATGTCTACCAAAGGGGCTTCCTGGTGGCTCAGTGATGAAGAGTCCACTGCCAATGCAGGAGGCTTGGGTTGGATCGCTTGATCAAGAAGATCCCCTGGAGGAGGAACTGTCAACCCACTCCAGTAGTCTTGCCTGGAGAATCCCACGGACAGAGGGGCCTGGCGGGCTATAGTCCATAGGGTCACAAAGAGTAGGATATGACTTAGCAACTAAACAGCAACAACGACAAATGTATACTAGCCATGTGATTTAGTTGTCGTACCCTAGGGGCATTTAATCCAGAGATATGGTAAGTTATGTTCACATAAACTCTTATACATGAATGTCATAACTTATTTTATAATGGCAAGATACTGGAAACATCTTAAATGTCCTTTAGTTGGTAAATGTTTAAACAGACTCTGATCCATCCATCCAAGCTATTTATTAATAAGAAGGAATGATTTACTGATATATGCAGCAACTGGATTCACCTCAAGGGCATTATGCTTAACGAAAAAGGAAAAATCACTCTGGAAGGATTATGATTCCATTTATAAGAGATTCTTGAGATGATGAAACTCTAGAGATAGAGAGTCATTTAATAATGGTTGTTGGGGGGACAGGATGAGGGGTGGACTGGTGCAGAGAATGGGTGTTCACATTAAGAAAAGCAATGGGGAGTTGGTGGTGGAAGAGTTGTGTATCTCTCTTGTGGTGGTGGTTACATTAACCTGTACATGGGTTAAAATAGCCTAGCTCTAATATACACAAAGGAATACAGGTTAAAATATGGTGAAAACTGAATAAGGACTCGTTAACAGTAATGAAACAAAGTCAGTGTTCCTAGCTTTTCAGATGTTACCATTGCAAGAAGGTGAGTGAATGGTTCTTGGGACTGTTTATATTATATTTACAACTTTCTGTGCATCTATATTTTAAAATAAAAAGTATAACAACCATATATAAATAAATACATATAGATTTCTCAGTGTTTTTTCTCCTTTTTGGAGTGCCATCTTTTATGCACCATTTGGAGATCATTGTTATAATGGTTTTTTAAAGCAGGCCAGTCATCAGACTGACTTGGGGAACATTAAAAAAAAAAAAAAGAAAAAACAAAGAACATCATCTTTGGGGCTCACATCAGTCCTACAGAATCAGAATCTCAGGGCATGGGTCCCGAGAGTCTACATTAAAACAAAATAAAACTTGTCAGGTAATTCTGATTGGGTCTCAAGCAAAATTTGGGAACTATTTGTTTATTTCAGTAACTTCGGGGGTCAGTCCTCTAATGCTCTTGAACCTTCTCCAGGTCCTGTGGGTACAGATCCTCTCCTTAATGACAGTAGCTGCGGAAGTCTTATGCTTCTTTTATCATGTAAACAATGTAGAGATTCAGGGACTCAGATCCTCCTTCATGATGCTATGCTTTTCCCCCTGTGCTTTCATCGTAAATACCAATTTCCTGCATATGTTGTCCCAAGGAGTTTTAACTGGTTGCCAAAAACTAAACAAGATGTAAAAAAAAAAAAAAAAAAAAGAAAGATTCTTCTAGAATGCCTCAGCAATGCTCAAACTTCATAATAGAACACTTGCTCTTGTATGATTTCAGGTAGCAATGCCTGAAATCTCAGCTGATTTTGGGTCATGACAGGCCTATGTAAATCATCTATAAATAGATTCATTATGAATATTATAAAAATAAACCTGACACCTAAGCCTTTCGGCAAATATACCATATAAAGAAATCATACCCTGAAACAATGATTGACCCTAGGAGCTGTAAAAGAAAAAAAAAAAATCTTGGAATGATGTTTTTATCCTCCTTCCTTAGATTTACAGTGTCCAGAGACTGGATGGCTAGGAATAGCACCAGGGACAGGGGAGGGCAGGACCCTGAGCTGTGACACCCTGAGCCTGCTGTGTGCTTTGACCTTCCAGCATCTTTTATTATCCATTCTGTATGTTTTCCTGTGTCTTGCTGGTTTCAGGCAGAATAGATTGTCTGCTAGTCAAGATAAACATGCAATAGCAGATGTTGCAATCTGTAAATTAAGTGAATTAAAGGACATGAAAGATGTGGTGTTGGAAGGATTTGGGAAAGCTTCAGAGGGAAGGAGACATCTGAGCTGACTCTTGGAGAGTGAACTAGTTATTAGCCACACAGGAGAGGGTGGCAGACAGCATGGCATGCCAAGCAAAGGGAATGGCATGTGAACGCAGAGCAAGGTATCCCTTCTGACCCTTGTAATTTTCATAGCTCTTTGCTGACGTCCTTAGGTAGTGCATTGAGGCTCCTGGTAGCTTTGCAATATGAGCAAAGTAACTTTACTCTGAGTAGACTCAACATCTCATGTGCTTTGACACATATCTCTAGGAATAGCTCCAGAAGGGTGGCTAGCTACAGGGAGGAAATACCAAGAAGCAAAAGAATATCAGTCTTATTACACTCTGGGCAAGAGCTACCATGCTGGTGATCCTGGCCAGAATGGTCCAGCCATTTCTCTCCAAGAGTCTATCATGCTTGAGAATGAAGTGTTTCTATATGTAGAGATGCTAAGACCATCTCTACATGTCTACATCTCTAAGGTATCTCTACATCTCTAAGGCAGAGGCAAAAACCAAGTCTGCCTTTAAATTCTCCCCAAACTAAGTTAAAGCAGTCCGTTTACCCAGTCAAATACTCATCCTTAAGAATGTGAGATGTGAGCCAACTATAACTTTGTTGTTGTTGTTGTTCTGGTTTATCTCTTTTTTGGGTGATCCTGAGAAAATAGGAAGCAGCAAGAGGGACTTTATTATGAAATATTCATTACAACTTGCAACTTTAAAGATGTGTGTGTGTGTGTATGTGTGAATTGTTTCTGAAGCACTTTCCCACGTAATATCTCACTTAATTACTGCTATATTCTGTAACATTATTATGGTTCCTTTATTATTAAGGTTCCCAGAGACAAATGAAAAATCTGAGATTCAGAGGATTCAGGATGAAGCTTATAAATGGGCAAGCCACATTTGATCAAATTTGAGTGTTTTCCCTTCAGTAAACCATTGGTAATGTAGAATAACCACTGCATGATCATTGTTGACTATTGCTATTACTGATACAATTTCTCTGGGAGAATTTTGTTGTAAGAATGTGGGAGACATTTTAGTGGACTTACCTAGTCTATTTCTCCAGAAGGACACTCAGCTTCATTCTTAACCTGATGTTTTCTGTTGCCTATGAAAGATGGGTATCATGACCCTCAGTATACAGAGACTGTTAGACAAAGCAAACCAACCAGCGCAGGGCAAAGGTGGGACTTGAATCTTTGTTTCCTAATTCCAAGTCCAGAGCTTTTCCTCTGCACTACTTTGCATCTTGTGTTAATGTTATGAATAGTTTTTAAAAGAAAAGTCTCACACTTATTTTTCCTAATCTTTACCAGAGATGTTTGAAGTAGAATTTGTCCAAATAACATGTGAAAATTACTTAGAATCACCTGTGCATGAGATGGTGTATGAAAGTATAAACAGCCAAGGTAATCTCTGAAAATCATCATCAAGAAGACAGTATTTCAGAGAGCCTTTGGAATAACTGTTTGAAATAGCCATTAATTCCAGTGAATTATGTCATCTTGCTTAGACTTAGATGTCATTGGTAGTTTTATTGACATTAAAATGAAATTAAAATGACATTTAAATTTGCTGATATTTTGTTATTGATTTGTTACTATATAATAATGACTTGTGGTTTATTAAGTGCTTCCTTTGTTAAAATTATTTACTGGAAAAGAAATCTCCAAGTTAGATGATGTGTATCTATAAACATCACTATCTGAGGTGTTATACATAACCTACCCAGGGCTTCCCCGGTTGCTCAGCTGGTAAAGAATCAGCCTGCAGTACAGGAGACCCTGGTTCAATTCCTGGGTTGGGAAGATCCCTGGAGAAGGGAGAGGCTACCCACTCTAGTATTCATGCCTGGAGAATCACCATGGACAGAGGAGCTTGGCAGTCTATGGAAGGTCGCAAAGAGTCAGACATGATTAAGCGACTAAGCACCACACAGCATAGCATATACCCAACCAAAGCTCAGTAGACTGAATTTGCATCTTCATATATCACCCTCAGCGTTTTTCTTCAGTTTCCCTACTCAGCCTAATTCAGATGCATCTTATGCCATTTTTATTCAACAGAACTCTATAGTAGATAGGAGAAGAGTAAAAACACATGCTAGCCCTTAAGCAGTTTATATTTTCATTAGAAACCTGACATATGAAAATAATCAGGTAACTCACATTATAAAGCTATAAATTCTGTTTGTGAAGTGACTTTATGGCTAACTTTCAGAGGGTTCAGAAAGAAGAGTTTACTTGGGGCCGGGATAGGATTGGAAGGATAAAAGAAGGGAGACTCAGGAGGCAGTGGTTAGGCACGTAGACTCTAACATCAGATCTGGGTTCAAGTTTTTTTTTAGTCCTTACTTCTCTAAGAACTTGAGCTAACTGGTTTAAGTAGCTACTTAAGCTCTTTCAATATGTTCTTACATTAAAATAGAGATACACATATCCCAAAAAGAGTTATTTTCAAAATTAAGTGTATAAATTAGCATAATATCTGGCACAAAATAATGGTTAAGTTGTTGGAAGCTGCCAGCATTATTGTTGCTGTTATTATTAAAATTAAAGCATGACCATTAACATCAGGAGTGATAATCCATAGTTTGT
Source organism: Bubalus kerabau (assembly GCF_029407905.1). Taxonomy (NCBI): domain Eukaryota; kingdom Metazoa; phylum Chordata; class Mammalia; order Artiodactyla; family Bovidae; genus Bubalus; species Bubalus kerabau. The sequence continues at coordinate 125,343,612 of NC_073625.1, read as the reverse complement.
TCATCCTTAGACTTCTAATCATAATTGTCTAAATATAACTCTTGCTGGCCATTTTTTAAAATAATCATGGTTTTATCTTTTTTTCCTATGGTAATCTTTTGCTATTTGACATTTTAGAATAGGCTTGTCTTATTCCTGGTAGAATTATGATGTGTTGATATGTCCTTTTTGAAATTTGCAAGACACCTTTTTTAGAGAGAGGATTTACTTGAACCATGTCACTATTGAAGAAAAGAAAAAGATTCATATTTATGGTATCCCTTTAAGAAGGAGCATTCTTAATATTAAACTAGTATTACAGATAATAATTAAGTGAACGTTATAAAAAGCGAACTGTATAAAGTAAATCAGTGGTTTTTATTACCTTTAAACATCTTTTGTTTGCCAAATTCTTTAATGAGGCAGAGAGATTTTAGAGATGTTGTTAATTATATCATCACAAAAAAATAATTAATTAATTTGCTTAGGAATTTCATCTTGGGTGCTGTTCATCTCTGGGATTCATAATTGGCATTTAGCCAGTCTCCTGATACTGTATTTAAACTTGGTCCATGTGTATGTCTTTTTCAGGGAAAGGGTCCATATGTCATCAGATCCTCAAAGAGATGCTTAACTTACTCATTAAGAAAGATAACATCCCCTGCCTAAGAGGTCACCAGTCTCCAAAGCTAGTTATATTAATGCTGCTTAAATAAAAGCCAGGTTTTCCTTTTCTTCTTGCCAAATGTAACAGGTAGTGTCCGAAGAGAGAACTGAACATTTGGTGGTGATGGTGGTGGCGGTTCTAGTAATTATATTAGAAAATACAGTGAATGTACAATATAACAGACACTGTACATACACAATTATGTCATAATATGTGGTTTTCATACACGTTCATATTTACTCTCACATCTTCTCTGGGGAGTGCATATATATGTAAGGTGAGGTATGGAGATGGATAAGACCCGGGTTCTTTCCTCTGAGAGGGAGGCCACACAGGACTATTCATTCCCATCTGATAATCACATCGCAGATTCTGTGATGAAACTGGCTATACCAGGTCCTATAGATTTAAAGTAATCAAGAGGCGATTCTTGAGTTCTTTATACCGCAATATGCTTTCTGTTGCCTTGCATATAACTGTTACCCATACATTTTTACTTATTTCTCTTATATGTGAATTTAAAATGTCATATTTGTTCTGCTTCCATTATTGCAGTTTTGAATGATGATTCATCAGTGCAGTGGCCTATTTTAGTGAACCACAATAGCTTGGGTAGAAAGAAAAAAAAAAGATTCAACATACTCAGGAATGGAAAGCAGCCATCTTTTTATAGCTAAAATTACAAACATCTGGCAATTACTCTATTCTACCTCCCTTCAAAAAAAAGGAATCGTCCCTTCAACTGGAGCCTGCTGCTGTGTTTAATCAAGGCAGCTATGCAAGCCTCAAGGAGCGATAGGTTTTGATTCAAGGAGGCCATTGCCTAACCCAGTTGGCCAGAGTCTTTTTGGAAAGTACGCCATTTAATACTCCCCATATGCTACTGTGTTATATAATGATAATAATGGTAATATGGCCATTAATGGCTGTAGAAAATCCCCTTCTGCTTTCCTGCCCTGGTTCATTTGTGGTGGCTCTTATAGCAGATTTATATTTTGAAAGTTAACTATTTGGGTCAAGTTTGCCTCTCTCCATGCCCTGGAGTTTTTTGTACTCTGAGACAGAAAGTTCAACTACATCATGGCAGATGACAATTACTGGTTGGCTTTTATTATAAACTGGTCTAGTAAAATGTTGAAGGAACAAATCAATTTCTTTTCAAAGCCTGGCAGTGGTCATGCAGTCAAAAAACAATCCACCATGGTTATGATTCCTTCATACCCCACCCTTGTTTCTTATTGTGATAATTGCTTGTGAAACTAGTTCTTCCCTCCCTGGCAAAAGTCAACTCTGTTGGCAGGGGAAGTGAGAATGGCTGGTGGTTTGAAATAAGGGCTGAGAGGGAGAACTTCTGTATTTTTCTCTTGGGGCCAGTGCCAGCTTTCACTCTGGCCTTGGCCAAGGCACTCACCTTTCTATTCCCCATTTACCTTTCTCTTCCTCAGAGCCGCTGCAGAGGAAAGGTGACTTTTCTTTTCCCGGGTTCTACCAACCTTATTACCACTGTTGCTTTTGGCTGTAGGGTATCTTGGTCAATAATCATTAGTAATTGTGAAGGGATGGAAAAGATGTAGTATGAGAAAAAAAAAAAGTCTCAATGGCATGGTGATTTTCAAAAACAAACTCAAGTACTAAAAATGGCTGTTTTCTAGTGTTACAGTGTTAGTGTATTGTGGTACTTGGAAGTCACAGACATTCAGCGGGGGCCTTGAGCTTGTTTTACATTAACTTTTATGCCTTTAGTAGAGCTGTGTTCAATACCCCAAGCCAGACATTTACCCTTAGCAAAATATAATAATTTTGCTAAGCTGTTTCTCCAGCCTGTCTTCCCCCAATCCCAGTGAATGTTACAGACATCTCATTAAGCTAATGGCAGCTTTGGAAGAGGTGACTAGGGGGTTTCCGGTTTAAAAAATAAATAAATAATGGAAAGAAAAGGAGCAGGAACTCCTAATAACCTAAAGAGCACGTCTTACTCGGTACAGCTTCTCCATGCAGAGCCTGAGCGAGTAATGGTCTCTGGAATTGCAAAATGTGTGTGTCTCCCTTTGTCTGCAGCCAGTGTATCACTGATCGTCCTGGCCTTTCTCTTTCATGAAACCGTCTTAGAACTTAGACTGATTTATTACAGCCAGCGTTGTTGCCTGGTGCTTTTCTCCTCGATGGCTCTGCGTAAGTGGAAGACATTATGCCACTATCATTTTACCATCGTTTCCCTTTACTTTTGGGCTTAAAATCTATTAACTTTATAGAAAACAGCCTACTCGGTACTGAAAAGGGCTTTAACTCTCTCTCAGTGGTTTTGTACTCTCACGACATACAAAATCACCCAGGGAACTTGTAAAAATGCCTAGATTTGTCCTTCGCCCTCAGATATTCTAAAATAGTTGGCCTGAGATACCCCCCCCTTCCCCTGCCACTTTTAAAACAGAACAAAAGAACACTTTCCAAATCTTAGAATCACTGAGGCAGGCCAATCTCTCCTCTGATAGAATTTCTACCATCTTTAACAAGGTGTTTTTCAGGTTTTCTTGACTATTTCTAGTGCAGGAAACAAACTAGCCTTTCTATCTTTGGACAGTTCTGAGTTTTTGGAAAGTTCATCTTTATTCTGATTTGAAATCTGTTCATAAATTCAGTGGGCATATCTCTTAGTCTTACAAACTTATAATCTCTTGTCATGGAGTTTCATTAGTACTTAATGTTATAAGCTTGTACCCTCAGGGGGGAAAAAATTCTCTTAACAGTCTAATCACATTGCCCTAATTGTGATTCAGTTCTCATTAAATGGAACCTCTCCCTTAACCATTTTTGAGTTACAAATCTCTGGGAAAGGAACAGTGAAGAATAAACAGAGAGACAAATTAAACAAACACTTATTCTAGTGAGCCATCTTCAGAGTTACGTTTTGAAGCAGCCGATTTGGCCTTAAAAGCAGGAACTCTCAGCTGGTCATCATAAAATTAACGAAGAAAGCTGAGCGTCGAAGAATTGATGTTTTTGAACTGTGGTGTTGGAGAAGACTCTTGAGAGTCCCTTGGACTGCAAGGAGATCCAACCAGTCCATTCTGAAGGAGACCAGCCCTTGGTGTTCTTTGGAAGGAATGATGCTAAAGCTGAAACTCCAGTACTTTGGCCACCTCATGAGAAGAGTTGACTCATTGGAAAAGACTCTGATGCTGGGAGGGATTGGGGGCAGGAGGAGAAGGGGATGACAGAGGATGAGATGGCTGGATGGCATCACCGACACGAGGGACGTGAGTTTGGGTGAACTCTGGGAGTTGGTGATGGACAGGGAGGCCTGGCACGCTGCAATTCATGGGGTCGCAAAGAGTCCGACACAACTGAGGGACTGAACTGAACTGAACTGAACAATGATTGAGGCACATTCAGTGAATACTCACCTCATAAATAATATATATGCAGCTTATTAAGGCGGCTCAAATTAAATATACAAAACTGATAGTTTTAAATGTAACAATAGTTTAGAAAATATAGTAGGAGAATGTCCCTTTTGCAGAGGGAATGAAACTTGAAAGGCCCAGGCACAAATTTAATAGGAGATATGGAACTTTAGCTACATAGCAAGAACAAAACTAAAATATCACTCAAGCTCTCTGGAATGGCATAATGCTCAGCAGCAGTTCGCCTGTTGTAGATCTGTCCTTTTAGGAAATCTTTTGTTTTTTCTTAATATTTACTTATTTTTGACTGTGCTGAGCCTTTATTGCTACACACAGGCTTTCTCGAGTTGGAGTACAAGGGCTTCTCATTGCAGTGACTTTTTTGTTGTGAAGCAGGGCTCTAGAGCGCAGGCTCAGTAGTTGTGGTGCACCAGCTCAATTGCCTTGTGGCATCTTCCCGGACCAGGGATCAGACCAGTGCCCCCCACATTGCAAGATGGATTCTTAACCACTAGATCACCGTGGAAGCCTCCTGTTAGGAAATCTTAAGTTTGCTTTGGCTTTAATATGTGGCAGAGGTAGGAACGTATTTATAGTTATTTGTGTTTCTTTTGCTTTAGAAAATATTTTCCTATATCCAAGTGAATTGCAAAAAAAGTCTCTTCTGTATGTGAGCCCTTGGAGCTTCATAGTGATTTGCCCCTCACTCCATCTTTCCTCCCCTCCTTAACACTGAACAGTTCCATTGTTGGGATTTCAAAGCTTTTAAGTATTTTATTCAGCCTATCATGAAAAGCCTCGTTTGTCAGGACCCAGAATTGAACTTAATGCTATTGAGCACAGATAAGAGAATTCTTTTTCTTAAACAAAGGTGCAAATGCCAAGAATTGCCTTTACAATTTCAGCACAGTTTGTTGGCTTGCTTAAAGGAGTAGTCTATGCAGTATTATTAACTGACTTTTAAAAAATTCATGTGTATATTTTTGTGTATACTCTTTTCCCCTTCACTATAAATGGAAAAGAATGCAAGGTCTGGTGGGTAGTAAGGTCAACAAATGAATTTAGAACTTTCCTGTGACAAGATTAAATAGCTAGATTAGGACAAGTTGGATTTATTGTTCAATAAATAAGTTGGACTTCATGGGACTCAAGTAAGTCTAAATTTTGAGGAAACTGGAAAAGTTGGAACAGAATGAGTAATAGTAAAGGCAAAACTAAGATTATTAACAAGATTATCAACATTTCCCATGAAATTATTTTTTGCAATAGATTTCCCTGGTTTACCTTGTTCATGGGTTCAAGTAGTTTTATAGTTCTTTAATTTTTATTCTATTTTTCTTAAGGACGAAAGATAACCTGCTACTATCCCTCTGTCTGTGCTCCTGATTTGTTATGTGTGTGTTGCAGTTACATGTGCTACCCTTACCTGGATGTAGCTTGCCTACAACATTGGTTAATTGTGAACATCAAAACTCTTAAAACTCAACTTTTAAGTTAGATGATGAAGTGGCAGCAGCCATTCCTAGCAGTGTGTATCATGCAGTTTTCTCTGCATTGTATATATCCCTGATAAAAATTAACCTATATGAAAATAATGTCCATTCTAGACTGAAATTGTCACTGAGTATTGCTGCCTTTTAGCTGGAAAACGTCTCAATCCAGGGTTTAAGAAGGAGCGATCTTAGGATCTGTGCTCATTTTGTGTATTTTCAATGAACTTTCCTTCTCTCCAACAGCTGCCAGGACACTTGTTGGCAATAGATGAGGGCCTTAGTTGGCATTTGCTAGAAGTAGAGGAAGGGCAAAGCTGGAGTCACAGCGGGAATGCCAGGGAATACCAGGCTGGTAGTTCAAATGTAGGCACTATTCATGAAGTGACCTTCAAACATCCTGTTTTCAGAAATAAACTCAGCCCTACTAGCACCTGTTATTTCTTTCCCAGAGTATAAAGAACCGTGAATCCTAGTTAGGAGCTAATATTTACTGAAAAGTTTGAGTTTGTTCTGAACACAACCACAGAGTTGTGTATAGATACTCAATTGAAAGGAGAGAACAAATAATTTGCTAGAATGAAGGACATTTTATTTCAGCTACACCAGAAACGAAGTACCAGCCAATCAAGAAGGTAACCACTGTACATGACAAGAGCTACCTGGAGAAAAGTGTGGTCCTGTTGAAAGGACCCTTCTTAGCTGTGCACTTATGGCCTGTGTACATCACCAGACCACCCAGGGCTGATCTTCCCAATCATAAAACAGTGAGATTGAACAATATTATCTCTTCACTTCCTGCTCTAAAATTGTATGAAAGTATGATTCAGCTACAGAAATTGCGTAAAATTGGTTACTCTTGAAAGACACGGAGTAAAATTGTTCCCATGGAAAATCATGAATTTAGTAAGGCCGTGAAATGGGCCATAGGCTCTCCATTCTGTATGCCCCCAGCATGTTCCTCTGCCACCCTCATGCCCTCTGAACTCTTCCATTCTAGGCTAATATTCTCAAACATTCTTCTTCCTACCCCAGAGCAAGATATAAATTCATGTTCTTTACCTATAGTTCATGAGGAAGCTAACATTTTATTTGTATCTACTGTATGGCAGGTCTCTGATATGTAATTTTTATAGTATTATTTGAAATTTGGTACTGATATTTCAAGGTTCAAATACTGAAATTGAGGCTTAAAGAGATTCTAAATAAGTTGCCTGATGTCTTGTGGCTAATGAATAATGAATCTTTGATTTGAATCCAGCCATCTCTAAATCCAAATTTCATGTCTGCTGACTCCACAAATCTGTACAAGAAATATATTAAATGTACTCACATTGAGATACAGCTATATATCCATATCTACCTGTATCTATATATTCATATCCAGCTAGCTAACTAGCTATCAAAAAGAAAGAGGTCTACATCTTTGAGAGTATGCCAAAGTAAAATCTTGCCAGAAGGATTTTTATCTTTAATAGAAACTGGAGCCTTAAACTGAAGGCATGAAGTTCTAAGATAAAGGTTTAGCTCTCAGGAGATATATAAAGAGAATCTGGGAACCATGACATCTGTGGAGATATACAAGAGATGAATTTGTCCTTGTGGCAAGAAGAGTGTTAAAAGTTCTTCTAAGTTAACTTCGGAGTGAGGAGGAGAGAATGAATGAATGGCTGGCAACCTGATTCTTCAAGGTCGTATAAAGAAAACATAAACTAGAGAAGATACATTGGATAAAGATTCAGAACCTTTGTTACTTTTTTTGTTTTTTAAATCCTATTCTGTTTTGAGGGCATCAAGAGTCATTTGAAAACAACCTGTAAGCATTTTGTTTTCTTTTTACTGAAATAAAAGCATCGAAGTGCTTCCCTTGTGGCTCAGATGGTAAAGCATCTGCCTGCAATGCAGGAGACCTGGGTTCCATCCCTGGGTGGGGAAGATCCTCTGGAGAAGGCAATGGCACCCCACTCCAGTACTCTTGCCTGGAAAATCCCATGAATGGAGGAACCCGCTAGGCTACAGTCCATGGGGTTGCAAAGAGTCAGACATGACTGAGCTACTTGACTTCAGGACTTTTAAGGTGTCCCAAAGGCTGTGTAGGATTAGAGATAAACAAGGTGTGAATTTTACTCTGGCTGTGTATTCCAGAAAAAGAAGGGTGGACTGGAGGACTTTGGCTAAGAAGCTATTTAAGAGTTTCCTTTCAGCTTTGTCTTTTTTCAGGCTGGAAATGAACCCAGAGCATTTTTTGGTCTATTTATTTACTTGTGAAAAAAAAAGTATATTAAAAAAGGAAGTGTCATGGAAATATAAGCCAATATTGGGTGCTGTAATGATAGATACAGTTGATCCATCATGACTACCATTTAAAAGAAGATGGGAAGATCCTTAGACCTTTGTAAAAAAGGACTTTGAAAATTTTGGTCCAATGGTTATGAGAGGGTTAAAGAGAGCCCATCGTTTTGTAACCAGGCCCAGCCATCTTGTATAAGCCATGTCAGGATGTTGTCTGCATGCCGTCTTTGCTGATCACAGTAATCGGGTCATAAGAGAAAGAGAAGTAATAGAGTGTCTCTTAGCAACCAACCCCAGGAGAAAGAGAAAATTACTCAAACCCAGCCATCTAGCCAGGGAAGTAGAAAAATAGTCTGAAAGTCTGTTGAAAGTGCCCAGGAACATGATTCCTACGTGGCAGCTCCTATAGGCTGGCTTGGGTCTCTCTCTCTCTTTTTTAAGAAAACGGAAAGTAAGAAATAAATAAAGAAACAAATATCTGAAACAGAAACTTTTCTTTCTTTGTCTTCCTTCCTCTCTCTTGTGGTAATTTGTTTTTTGAAACTTATCTCAGAAAGAGGGAGAAAGAGGCAAAGAGTGGCAGGGACCCAAGAATCTTTGTCTCCTAAAACAGGAACTTGGTGGTCCCAAGTGTGAGCGGATGCTGGGGGAGAAAGGTGGTATCATTTCATTGTCCTTGGTTTTTCCAATTGAGATTGGAAATGGTAGAATACTCCCCAAGGAGTAGGAATGCAAAGGCTAGAGGTGGTATTATTAGTTTTCTAAGATCTGCTTTTGCCTGCCCTGCTTGTTAACTGTGCAGCAGTCAGCTCTGTTGTTGTTCAGTCACTAAGTGGGGTCTGACTCTTTGCCACCCCATGGACTGCAGCACGTCAGGCTTCTCTATCCTTTACCAGCTCCCAGAGTTTGCTCAAACTCATGTTCATTGAGTTGGTGATACCATCCAACCATCTCATCCTCAGTTGTCCCTTTCTCCTCCTGCCCTCAACCTTTCCCAGAATCAGGGTCTTTTCAAATGAGTGGGCTCTTTACATCATGTGGCCAAAGTATCGGAGCTTCAGTTTCAGCATTGGTCCTTCCAATGAATATTCAGGATTGATTTCCTTTAGGATTGACTGGTTTGATCTCCTTGCTGTCCAAGGGACTCTCAAGAGTCTTCTCTAGCACCACAGTTTGAAAGAAAGCATTAGTTCTTTGGCACTCAGCCTTCTTTACTGTCTGATTCTCACATCCATACATGACCGCTGGAAAAACCATAACTTTGACTATGTATGTCAGCTCTGTAGCTGTTAATATTTATCACTACAGACTTTGGTTCAAGGTTGTGGTTTCCAAACTTTTTTTTCTGACACAAATGGCAGTTATAAATAAAATTTGCTTTGCTAATTATACACATATAGATATATATAAAGATGTGAAAGAAAATTTCACTCCACACAACATGCTGTCACTTTACATGATACACGTTGATGTTTTCTATTCTATTTCAGTTTTTCAAAATACTTTTGGGGATCTAGTAAATTGATTCTATGATCCATTAATGAGTTGGTTTGTACAGTTTGGAAAGCACTAGTCTAGGGTCAGCATTTGCCTTCTGTTTTAATTGAATTTAAAATGATGCCAAACAGCAAGTTCAGCCATGGGAAGAGTCCTTGGCCAGCACTTTGATGTTCCGAGTGATGGTTGTTTAAGCTAAATATTTTTTTTGTCATCTGTTATGTAGATGCATCCTAAGATCATGGCTTGAAATTTAGGGAAATGAACCTGAGGTGATTCCTCTTGGCCTGTCAGCAGTTTAGAAAGGGTGCCATAGTGTGGCCAGGAAGCACTGGACTGGACTCAGGAGACTTGGTTCCATTGGGCACATTCTTTTCTCACTTGGGGCTCCTTGTTTTGTGATGGGGTTGCATTCAGTTCAGTTCAGTTCAGGCGCTCAGTCGTGTCCGACTCTTCATGACCCCATGAACTGCAGCATGCCAGGCCTCCCTGTCCATCACCAACTCCTGGAGTTCACTCAGACTCACGTCCATTGAGTTGGTGATGCCATCTGGCCATCTCATCCTCTGTCATACCCTTCTCCTCCTGCCCCCAATTCCTCCCAGCATCAGAGTCTTTTTCAATGAGTCAACTCTTCTCATGAGGTGGCCAAAGTACTGGAATTTCAGCTTTAGCATCATTCCTTCCAAAGAACACCCAGAACTGATCTCCTTTAGGATGGACTGGTTGGCTCCTTGCAGTCCAAGGGACTCTCAAGAGCCTTCTCCAACACCACAGTTCAAAAGCATCAATTCTTTGGCACTCAGCTTTCTTCACAGTCCAACCCTCACATCCATACATGACCACTGGAAAAACCATAGCCTTGACTAGATGGACCTTTGTTGGCAAAGTAATGTCTCTGCTTTTGAATATGCTGTCTAGGTTGGTCTTAACTTTCCTTCCAAGGAGTAAGCGTCTTTTAATTTCATGGCTGCAGTCACCATCTGCAGTGATTTTGGAGCCCAAAAAAATAAAGTCTGACACTGTTTGCACTGTTTCCCCATCTATTTCCCATGAAGTGATGGGACCAGATGCCATGATCTTTGTTTTCTGAATGTTGAGCTTTAAGCCAACTTTTTCACTCTCCACTTTCACTTTCATCAAGAGGCTTTTTAGTTCCTCTTCACTTTCTGCCATAAGGGTGGTGTCATCTGTATATCTGAGGTTATTGATATTTCTCCTGGCCATCTTGATTCCAGCTTGTGCTTCTTCCAGCTCAGCGTTTCTCATGGTGTACTCTGCATATAAGTTAAATAAGCAGGGCGACAATATATAGCCTTGACGTTCTCCTTTCCCTATTTGGAACCAGTCTGTTGTTCCATGTCTAGTTCTAACTGTTGCTTCCTGACCTGCATATAGGTTTCTCAAGAGGCAGGTCAGGTGGTCTGCATTAGATAATGTCATAAATTCCTTCTGACTGTAACATCTTTGAATTCCAGCTGGAAGGGACCCCAAAAATCATCCAGTTGAATCAATTTATCTCTAAGATTCAGTTCGAGAAAAAGAACAATGACAGAGTCCTTTCTTCCTAAATTTAAAGCTCTGTGTTAGGAAGTGATGTACACAAGAGACTGAATCCTAGTTTTTCACTTCAGATATCTCAGTACAGTATAGGAGTAAGACATGGACACAATTAAGTTTAAAAAAAGGCACAACGAGTTCCCTGGTGGCCTAGTGGCCTAGTGATAGGACCCTGGACTTTTATTGCCATGGCCTCGGTTTGCTTCCTGGTAGGGAGACTGACATCCCACAAGCCATGTGATGCAGCAAAAAAAGGAAAAAGACACAAGTTAGGGTAGAATTAAAATATAAAATTTCCCAAGAAAGGATAAATTAATCTGACTGGGAAGGTAAAGGTTGAAGGCTACATTAGTATAGGAAAGGAAGCTTTTGGAGAGGGGAAGGAGATTCAGACATGGGGAGACTTATGATAGCAAGACATCCAGGTAGGCTTAAGGTTGTGAATAATGGAAGAATGGCATCTTACTTGCCCCCTCTGAGTTAGGTTTTTTGACCTCTCTAAACTAACAGTGTCATGAACCCAGTATTGTGGGCAGATTCCAACCCCTCAACCCCATCCTGAAATTTTCTATATTTTATGACATTTTTTCTTCCCATTTACCATTACCCCGTAATAATGACCCATTTCCCACTGCGTAGTGATAAGGTGAAGTTTGATTAAATAATATCTGTATGGCACTCCCTACTGCTAAGAGACACATGCTTATGTAAATACAAGGTAAATACTTTCCTCACTCCCCTGGGAGTGAGGAAAGTAAATAAGGAAATAGAAATTAATACATATGATTTTTTCAGAACAAATAATGCTTGAATATTTTTCTTTATCTTATTTTTAAAAATTTTTCCTTTTAGGCAGAATCTTATCTAGTTTGAGCTGATCTTTTAGTAGTTTATAAACCATGGAAATACCCTGCACTGTTGGGAATATTGAAAATAATGCTCTCAGTGATGTCACTTTCTGAACAAGTCTGGTTTGGTTAAGTCAGTGGTAGTGGTTTAGTTGCTAAGTTGTGTCAGACTCTTGGGACCCTATAGACTGTAGCCCTCCAGGCCCCTTGGTCCATGGGATTTCCCAAGCAAGACTACTAGAGTGGGTTGCCATTTCCTTCTCCAGGGGATCTTCCCGGCCCAGAGATCTACCTTGAGTCTCCTGCATTGACAGGAGAATTCTTTACTGACTGAACCACCAGTGAAGTCCATAAGTCAGTGAAGGAAATTAAATACAGAAACCAGAATGAATTTGAGGACTTCGTAGTTTTGTTTCCATTTTGTGCTTTTCCTTCAGGAAGCCCCACACACTCACATATCTTACTCAATCATCTAATTCTCTAATGTTTTCTTATTGGTATAGTGACAGACAAAGTCATATTGCTTTCTTGAAGTTCATTTACCTGCTTTCTCTCCATTGGCCTCTTCTAGAACAACAGTCCCATGGATTTTACTTCCTCTGGTGCAAATCTAATATTAACAACAGGACTAAGTAAAATTCCTTAATATTATTATGTGGTGTTTTACATTCCGAGCACACATTCACAGCTGCTGTTGTATGTGATCTTCAGCACTCTTCTTTGATAGGTAAAGGACAGGGGATATTCTTCCCGTTTTGTAGGTGCCTAAGCTGAAGTATCTAGAGGTGATGTCATCTAGTATCACTCACCTAAAAAGTCGTGGTACCAAAACAGAATAATAGGGCCCCTGACTCCTGGGCAGAGGGAGGTTAGATGGATCATGGAAGGTCACTGCTGATGTACAATTCAGATGATCTACTTGAACACTTTTAATTTTAGATGAGGAAACTGAGGCTGAGAGCATTGGAGTTCCCAGTGTTCCAGAGGTCAGTGCACAGAGACAGGTCTTCCGTTCCCTATCTGAGGTGTTTAACATAGGACTTCACAGATTTATTCCTCTCCAGATCCCCTATTCTGACCATAGCATTCATTGTACGGTGCTCATATTATTTGAGAAGTAGGTGTGCATTTCGCAAATAACTCCTCTTTATTAGCAATTTCTTCTATGTGTAATTAATATTCTTTAAGCACTTATTTACTTAGGCCCTCAATATTTGTCCAGTAGTATTAACTGCCTTGGGGGGGAAAAAGAGACAAAAACTTAAGACCTGGGATTTATATTTGAAAGGCTCGAAAGTGCTTTCAGTGAGATTTAAAAAAATAAAAGAAATTATGAGTCAGTTAGGAAAATAATCTAGACTTTAAGTTCAGTAGGAATTTTGAGAAAGAATATATGTTTTTAGTCCTGTTTTTGAGAAAGAGTGTATGTTTTTAGTATATGTTTATAGTCAAAAGTAAATGGGTTCTGTTGGTTGGATAGTTACAGACTGGCTGCAGGGTGAGGGATGGGGGGGTGGGGTGGTGGGGGTGGGCAGGCAGAGTGGGGGTGCAGTGGGCTGGTCAGCAGGAGTAGAGATGCATGACTGAGATGGAGTATGAGGCACTTCCAGGCCAGCGGGAAGGTCTGGTCTCCTAGGTGTAGAAGCAGTGATCCAAGGGAGGGAAAGGAGAATACTCTGGCAGCCTTCCAGCCTGGAGCCTAGAGCAATAGTGTGAGCTAAGGATGTAGGGAGTCTCATGCAGCCATTTACACGGCCACTCACGTGGTAATAACTAGAAATTAAGATGCTGCTGTTGGTTGTGAGCACCCTTCCTAAATGGCACTTGAGGCAGCTGATGAATGAAACTTGGGCATGTTGCTGCCTCTGTGGGCTTCAGGCCTGGATGGATCTGGGGGGTTATGAGAGCTTTCCTCCCAAAGCGCCTGCATTTGAGAGATGTGCTAAGTACTGCCTGGATTTAAATTTAGAAGTACTTGTGTATCCTTCAGAAGGAGAAGTTCCTGCTATAAGGATGGTTTGTTATGTACTTGAAGTTTCCTAATGTATTTCAATCATATAAATCCTTCTTAAGATATTTTTTTCTTTGTGGACTTTTAGGTAAATTTGAAGATTATTGATAGAAATTTTAAAATCTGAGCAAGTGCTTTTTGTAAGAATAAGAAAATTAAATCATTAAAAAATCCGCATCCACAATCCTGCCACCCTAACACATCAACCCCATTTTCTGTGTACTGATTTTTTCTTCAGTGATATGGTTCTATGGTTTTTATAATGTGTAATCAGGAGAGATAGTTTTTTCATTATTTTTTCATTTAATGTTATAAGAATTTTCCTCATCATATTTTACAGTGGTATTACAGTCCTTGGGCCTCGATGATGGCTCAAGTGGTAAAGAATCCATCTGTAGTGCAAGAGACTCAGGTTTGATCCCTGGGTTGGGAAGATCCCCTGGAGAAGGAAATGGCAACCTCTTCCAGTCTTCTTGCCTGGAGAATTCCATGGACAGAGGAGCCTGGAGGGCTACAGTACATGGCATCACAAAGAGTCAGACACAACTTAGTGACTAAACACACTCACACACATACACACACGTTATAGTCCTTGAAGGTGATACACTAGAACTTACTCAAATATTGCCACTTTGCCAATCACATGTGTTATTTCCAGTGTTTTCTGTTAGAGAACACAATGAAGATATTCATGGCTACAACTTTTTAAGGAGATAGCATGTTGAATTAATTGGGAACATGTTTATGACCAGCTTATTACTGGTTCTTGCCAAAATATCTTTTTAATTAAATTCCATTCTGCAGGAAGCATTGTGTAACAGCTGTGGTGAAATACTTGGGGGGCAGAACAGATGCTTGGAACTGGTTAGTTGAGAAGATTTTTATGTGTTTGAGGTGGATGAGGATGGGATGGGCAGTCTATTTCCTTTGTCACACTTACTGTATTTAAATAGGCAATGAAAGCAAATCAACCACAATTAAGGGAGAGGTGGCCCAACTGGATTGCTTGGGCAGAATATTTTTTTGGACTGGAGTGCGTGGTTTCACTATAGTAAGGATGACAAAGCATAGTGATGGATTGTAAGTGAGTGAGCCGACAGAGATCAGTCTGCATATATGACCTGGGTTAGAGCTGTGCAACTGATTCTCTTCCTGTGAAGAGTAACAAAAAACCCCTCTCTTGTAGTAAGTGGGGATGATAATAATAATGACAATAATAATAACATTTTCTGGTGTGTTATGTTCCAGATTCCATTCCAAATACACACATACACACACACACACACACATATGCTCCTAATTATATATGTGTATATGCTCATTTAATCCCCATAGTTTATGAAACGGTGCTGCTATTTATTTTCATTTGTTAGATATGAAAACTGAAGCACAGAAGTATGGACTAACTTGCTCTAAGTCATACAAGTTATGAAGTAATAAAGGTATGAAGGAAGATATGTCATGCCTTTACAGTGGGACTAAAATGCTTAGGTTTTGAAACCTATTAGATTGACCTAAGATTCCCAGCACTTTCTGAGGCTACAAAACGGAACTAATCTCTTAACCCTAATCCTGATACAGCCTAAAAACAATGTGAGGAGATTTAGCCAATATAGTGAGCAGAGATCAAGACATTTATTATAGTTATTATCTCTTTTCTTTAGTTCTTTGTATCTTAGGGATTATGAGTCTGGAACATAATAGTAGATGCCCATTAAATACCTATTAATTTAAGGTTTGAAGGAAGGGATGAATGGATGAATGAATCATCCAGTGCATTTGTCTATTTCTTTGAGATCTAAGTCTTGACTTGAGAACCCTGGTTTAACTGTAATCAGCCCAGAGTATGCATGGTCATTTTGCTAAAGCAGAATCTTAGTGTAGGTTTAAAAGATAACTCTGCAAATGACAAAAAAATGATGTTAACAAGTTTCAAAATCTGTTAGTTTGATTTATTGTTATCTTTTTCTGATAAAGAAAGGGGGTAGTCTCCCCAAAAGTTTAGTGATTAAGTCACCAGCCATCTTTTCTATTTTGGTGGTTGTGGTAATTGATGTTTCCTGGAAATTTTCCCCCCGTTCTATTAATACTCTCAAAGGGGGTTACAGCCATGACTCACTCCAGGAAGCCAACCATCATTCGCTTCCTCAATCTCACCAAACAGCCCCTGTGTACAAAATCAACGACTTCTGCAAATGAGTTACTTTATAGCTCTCAAGAAAGTTCTAGATAATACAGCTTTTGCGGTTCACTCTGTGCTTCCTGCCCTGATGGGGAATAAAATAAGAATTCATTTTGCTTCTTGGTATTCTTCAAATCACTGACCAGGTAGGTCACCAGTGTGGTCTCTTGGTTAAGAAAACGCCCACCTGCTGTCTAGCAAAAGTCCCTTGACACTCGTGTTTGCAAAGTTACACCTGGGGACAGGGGCTTTAGCACTCAGGGAACTTGAGTTCATGAACTCCAGTGTGGTCCATATTTCTTAACAGTGTACACCTGACTTTGTGTTTCTGTATTCATTAATTTGCTTTTTAACTAATTATTAATAACACATTAATTCATTTGGCACCTAGATCCATATTTCTTGAGCACCACTGTGTACTCAACACCATCCTGGGCATGAGGATACAGTACAGGCGGCACCTGTTCTCAGGAAGCTTCCAGTCCACTAACTGTGAACTGTGTTACTGAATTACCCTGGGAGGTGAACTCAGAGAATACATAGCTCTGCATGCATGTGTGTCCAGCTGCTCACTCAACACCATCCTGGCCATGAGGATACAGTACAGGCGGCACCTGTTCTCAGGAAGCTTCCAATCCACTTACTGTGAACTGTGTTACTGAATTACCCCAGGAGGTGAACTCAGAGAATACATAGCCCTGCATGCGTGTGCCCAGCTGCTCACTCGTGTCATGCTCTTTTTGACCCCATGGACTATAACCCACCAGGCTCCTTTGTCCATGGAATTTTTCAGGCAAGAATATTGGAGTGGGTTACTGTTTCCTCCTCTAGGGGATCCTCCTGACCAAGGGATTGAACCCGTGTCTCCTGCATTGGCAGGCAGAATCTTCACCTTGGAAGCCTGTAGGCTTATTCTAAAGGAATCGAACCCCAGACATTTGTAATGTTGTGCAGAATAAATTTAGTCACATTAGTTCTGTAATTTTTTTGGCCTAGAATTCATCCCCGTCTACTGCATATGTACCTCCTACTTCCGCCGAGAGTACGTACCTATAAACAGCGAGATGGAGCTCAACTGTGCATTTCTTGCAGTACTTAGAATTTTCTACCTTGGATTATAGTAATTTATGTTCATGCCCTGGCTTTGCTGTAGATTCTTAAGGTAGAAGCAGTGTGTGACTCATTTCTGGATCAAGGATGTCTGCCTTTTGACCTTTGTCCTCCCCCACCTCTCCTGGTATCTTGGAACAATGCCAGATAAATGGTGGTGTTCAGTCTGTTTGGTCAATGCTGGCTGTGTGATCTTTAGGCAAATGAGTGAACTTCTCTGAGTCTCATTGTTCTTTCTGTAAAAAAGAGTTTATTTCCCAATATCCCTACTTCCTAGGTTGTTGTGAAGTTTGGGTATTGTACTGAAAGTTCTTTTAATAGTGTCTGACATTTGGTAACCGTTTACTAAATATTATCATTAATAAATGATTTTACTGCTGCTTAGGAAGTGCTAGCATTTCCTTCTAGGATTTTCTTGCAGTTCTTTATGATTGATGGACTTGCCATCTAGGATTTTATGTCAGCCTTCTTTATATAGGAAGCTAGATATAAATATGCTGTTTCAATGGTATACATTTCTTATTTTTGTATGATTGGTGACAAAACATTAGGTAAAATATGCTACTGTTTCCCCTTGATGTCAATTCATGGTATCAGTAAGATCTCTGAATTTTTCCAGATGCCTGTTGCTGACAACAGTTTAACAACAGAGTATGATAATTGGTACCTTCAGCCAGCAGTGCAGCTTGACCTCTGGGGTTTGACTCAGGTCTTTGGTCCCTTGTCCTTTGTTTATTCTGGCTGTGAGCAGAGGAGTCAGGCAGAGACTTTGATATCCTCTTACCTCCCTCTCCCACCCCTGCTGGCAGAGAAAGCGTATTGTAAAGAAGAACAACAGAGTGACTGAAAGATTGCTGTGTTGAAAAAGATGTGTAACATAATGCAAAACTCAACTATATACATAATATATATATATATGAATTTATGTGTGTATATGTATGAGTATATGTATATATTTCATATGGCTTTATATATCAGACTTTTGGGTTGACATATTTCTGTGTATACACAATATGCACTTTACAAAATGTGTTTATACTCCACTGTCATTGAATCCTTATGCATCAACACCGTGTCATCATCACAGCAGAGATCAGGGTCTGCATTTTACAGATGGAGAAGTTCAGAGTCTGCACCTAGTGTGTTCTGGAGCAAGGCTGACCCAGATTTTCAAAGCCCTGAGGCAGGTATAATCTTCCACCATGTTGTGTATTAGGCTATATCAGAATATGGATACAGGTTGAAGCTGAACACTCTTCTTTTGTAATATTGCTCAAGTTCCTAATAAAACTGCAGTGAAGCTGTATTTGTCATCATTTAGGGGCCTTCGTAGTCCTTTGCTTATTTTCGTCACACTTGCCTCTGTCTGTGTTTTGATAACTGGCCCCTGGAAGTTTCAGTGTTAGAGTTGGGTGGGTGTTTTCAAATCCTCCTAAATGGTTCCATTGCAGTACTCGCCACGGTTGTAATTTCATAATTATTTGATCACTGCCCAGACTCAACTGTAAACTCCAAGGCGGGCATCATTGTACCTTAGGGATCTGAACACAGTGGGTGACAGGCAATAGGGGCATAGTAAGTAACTGTTTAATGAATGAATTGATAAATGATTAAGTGAGAGAATACATGCTTCTTAAGTCCAGAACATTAGTGCTGCTGCAGTGAGCCTTTTAAGTATTTGAATTCAACTTAATAAAATATTACTAAAAACCTCTGTTCCAACCACTGACACAGATGCTTAGCAGTTTATACTGAGAGACAAGACATGATTTCCAGCCTCAAAAACTAATAATTTATTGGTGGGAGGGCATTTAAAATATGTGAAATGAATTCTAGCAGGGCTCTGGCCAAAGCCTGTTGGGAACTGCAGAGAGAAATAAGATATTACTTTTGATCAGGACATTGGGCAAGGCTTCCTGGAGATGTATTTCATCTGGATCTTGGAAAGTAGATTGTTTTCATGAATGAGGACAATGTTAGGAAGGAACCATCTATTTAGTGAATGGATCATGGGGATGAATCACCCCATCATAATGGAGGAACGTGGGAATTGTGAGCACTGATGTCAGGGCTCAGAGTGACTTTGCAATGTTAAATGTGTTCATTATCCTTTCTCCTTTTCCACCAGTTACTGTGTTTCTTTAACCCTTCTCTTAATGATCCATGGCACTATTCTCCCTTACTCTTCTTTCCTTTTGTTATTCTTGCCAGAACCTGACACTTGGATTGTTCATATATTAGTGTGAAACAGATGGGCAGCCTGGGCAATCACACACTTTCTATAACTTGTAGCATGGGACCAAGGGAGGTGCTTCCTGAAGTTGGTTTCTTTGGCTTTTCTTGCTTAGACTGTTTTGTGGCTATGGCTTCAGTTCAAACTGTAACTGTGGAGAGTTTCTCAAACTTAAGACTCAAGCTGTGTGAATACATTCATTATACACACACACACGCACATGCATACGCACGCACATGCATACCATGCACACGCATACCATGCACACGCACGCACATGCATACATACACATATGGACTTCCCTGGTAGCTCAGCTGGTAAAGAATCTGCCTGCAATACAGGGGACCCCTGTTCGATCCCCGGGTTGGGAAGATCCCTTGGAGAAGGGATAGGCTACCCACTCCAGTGTTCTTAGGCTTCCCTGGTGGCTCAGATGGTAAAGAATCTGCCTGCAATGAGGGAGACCTGGGTTCTATCCCTGGGTTGGGAAGATCCCCTGGAGGAAGGCATGACAACCCACTCCAGTATTTTTGCCTGGACAATACAGGAGGAGCCTGTATTGGAGTACAGAGGAGTACAGAGGAGGCTAGAGGAGTATAAGAGTACAGAGGAGCCTAGAGGGCTATATAGTCCATGGAGTCACAAAAAGTCAGACAGGACTGAGTGACAAAGCACAGCACAACATATATATATATATATATATATTTTTTTTTTTTTGCCCCCTTGATATGCAGACTGCTCTGCCAGGATGCCTAGTGTTTATCCCTGTTGTATGTCAGACTGAGACATTTTGTCCTGAGGATGTCACCTGGTCTTACAAAACTCAGAGTACTGGATAACCCAGAGGAGCTCTCTCAGCTCCACGGCCTCCTCGCTTAAGAACATACGCAGTGGTTTATGTGTCTATTTGTAAATCATTTGGGGGATGGCAAAATGCATTCTAAGAAAGACACATTTTGTTTTCCTTTCTGTTTCAAAGCAGCATAGTGGCTGCTGGACACGTCATGAGAGCATGTTTATAATCTGTCCTCTCAGGACTTTCACTACTTGAACTTGACTTTCCACACTTTTATGACCCATGAATTTATCTGTGCTTTTATGACCAACACACTTATACACAAAAAACATATAATAATTGCTAAAAGTAGAAGCCACTTCCATATTGGGTCTGCATTTACAAGTTCATTCATTTACCACTTTCCCAACAACAGAAATGGCAACCTTGTTTGATTTTGAAAATGAGGTAAGCAAAGTGAAAGAGTAGAGGGCAGGTTCTTGCCAGCGCTGTCCTTCAGTGCAGCCTTGTGTATAGAAATGAAGTACTGGCCTGCCTTGAAAGCCTGGCTTTATCACTTGCAGTCTCTGTGACATGGGAGAGGTTACTTATCCTACTGAACCCAGTTTCCTGATTTTTTAAATGGGTGTAAACAGTATGTTTCGGATGTTCAATATAGTTCAAATGGTAGCTGTGTGCAGAAGTGAATTGTAAATTGCAAGTGCTGAATGAGTGTGAAGGGCTGTTATTTTTTCACCCCCTGGCTATGGAGAAAATGGGAACATGAGTCTTACGTACCTTTCTCTGCTATTTTGACTTCAGCAGCACAGAAAGCGTCAGACCTTCTTTTGCTGACATTCCTAATTAGCAATGCCAAATCTCACCGTTGTATCAATCTTCCCTGATCCTTAAGATGGAAACAAGTGTTCCTGTTATAGCACTACCATGTGCATGACAGGAAAGAGGCGTGTTGCCATCAGAACCTTAATTTATCAATCTTACTGACTTCAGCTTTAAGTTTGCCAGCTTAAGATGATTCATTAACAAAGTGTTATTTATTTATTTTTTTTCCCCAAGGCTTAGCTTTTCCTCCAGGGAACAAAAGGAAATGGCTCACACCAGCATTTCTAATAAGCTCTCATTCAGCAAAGGATGGTGTGCTCTTAATTTTGTCAGCATGTGTATAAAGAAAGTACTTGAAGCAGAGATTCTTCCCTGTGCAAATACAGCATATACTTTTCAAATGCACCTTTAAATCTGTCTCAGACCTGTTAAGAACCTGTGTTTTTCTTTTCTTTATTAAAATGTTCCAACACGGAAATTTCATCTTTGGAAATTCAGATGTTTTTCACTTCTTTTGAAGAGAACAACTGAAAGATTTCAATATTTTAGACTACCAGGATGACACATTTTCGGCCTGTACAGCATTGATATGATTGGGCTGTTTGCTTCTTCA
The DNA here is from genome assembly GCF_029407905.1 of Bubalus kerabau. Taxonomy (NCBI): domain Eukaryota; kingdom Metazoa; phylum Chordata; class Mammalia; order Artiodactyla; family Bovidae; genus Bubalus; species Bubalus kerabau. Next base: position 125,322,108 of record NC_073625.1, on the reverse strand, counting down.
AATTAATACAGATAATCCATTGTATCTAAATGTGTTTGAGTTTGTATCTCTGCATGAGTATTTTGAAAACCAAGTGGAATAGAGGTACATTTTGAGACATTAAGGTACCATTATGGATGACTTCCCTGGTGGCTCAGATGGTAAAGCGTCTGTCTACAATGTGGGAGACCTGGGTTCGATCCCTGAGTCAGGAAGTTCCCTGGAGAAGGAAATGGCAACCCACTCCAGTACTCTTGCCTAGAAAATCCCATGGATGGAAGAGCCTGGTGTCCATGGGGTGGCAAAGAGTTGGACACGACTAAGCAACTTCACTTCACTTCACTTCATGGATGAAATCATCTTATAACTTTAGCTATGCATCTCAATCCTCAACTTGAAATCAAAAAGTTGTGTCTGTTTCTCTGATTATGTATTAACTAGGAAAGCATATGTTTTACCTGAACAAGATTGTTCTTGGGGCTTTGTGAAAGAAAAGATCCAGGCATAAATTCATGATAGAGAAGACAAAAGATACTCATTTGATAATTTATATATTTAGTCAAACATTTAGTGTTCTTTCAAACATGATAAGAGAACTAATCATGTTCCAGTGCTGCTTTAGGACTGGGACTGAGCAATGAGCAAAGTCCTCTCCTTCCTGGAGTTTATACTATAAAAAGGAGCAGAATAGATTATAAATAAATAAATGTATAATGGCTCAAGCGGTAACAATCTCTATCACACACAAACACACACACATACACATCAGTGTGTTACATGTCAGTGTGAGAAGGTAAAGAATTCCCTAGTCATTTGTGGTATAGAATAGATGTCGTAATTTGCCACCAGTCACATCATGCTTAAGGCTTCCCCAGTGGCTCAGTGGTAAAGAATCTTCCTGCAGTGCAGATGCCGCAGGAGACTCAGGTTCTGTCTCTGGGTCAGGAGGATCCCCTGGAGGAGGAAATGGCAACCCACTCCAGTGTTCTTGCCTGGAAAATTCCATGGACAGAGGAGCCTGGAGGGCTACAGTCCCTGGGGTCGTGAAGAGTTGGACACAACTGAGCGCGCATGCACATCATCACCTTTATTTATTTATTTATTTTTTCCTGGTGGATTTTAACTTTTTTTTTTTTTAATTTTTTAATTTAATTTTATTTTTAAACTTTACAATATTGTATTGGTTTTGCCAAATATCGAAATGAATCTGCCACGGGTATACATGTGTTCCCCCTCCTGAACCCTCCTCCCTCCTCCCTCCTTTAAAGGGCTCTCTTCTTCCTCTTCTTCTACTGAATGGTTTCATTTGATCCTTCTATGTCCCATCTAGGGCTTCCCATGTGATGCTAGTGATAAAGAAGCCACCTGCCAATGCAGGAGACACAAGAGGCACAGATATGATCCATGGGTCGGGAAGATTCCTGGAGAAGGAAATGGCAATCCACTCCAGTATTCTTGCCTGGAGAATCCTATGGACAGAGGAGCCTGGCGAGCCATAGCCCACAGGGTCATAAATAGTTGGATGTTACTGAAGCAGCTTAGCATGCAAAAAGCACATGTCCCATATAGTGGAGAGTGGAGTTGCCTGCCACTTTTGTACCTAATGCTTTCAGTTCAGTTCAGTTCAGTTCAGTCACTCAGTTGTGTCCGACTCTTTGCCACCCCAGGGACTGCAGCACGCCAGGCCTCCCTTTCCATCACCAACTCCTGGAGTTTACTCAAACTCATATCCATTGTGTTGATGATGCCATACAACCATCTCATCCTCTGCCATCCCCCTCTCCTCCCACCTTCAATCTTTCCCAGCATCAGCGTCTTTTCAAATGAGTCAGCTCTTCGCATCAGGTGGCCAAAGTACTGAAGTTTCAGCTTCAGCATCAGTCTTTCCAATGAGCACCCAGGACTGATTTCCTTTAGGATGGACTGGATGGATCTCATTGCTGCCCAAGGGACTCTCAAGAGTCTTCTCCAACATCACAGTTCAAAAGCATCAATTCTTCGGTGCTCAGCTTTCTTTACAGTCCAACTCTCACATCCATACGTGACTACTGGAAAAACCATAGTTTTGACTATATGGACCTTTGTTTGCAAAGTGATGTCTCTGCTTTTTAATATGCTGTCTAGGTTGGTCATAACTTTTTCCAAGGAGCAAATGTCTTTTAATTTCATGGCTACAGTCACCATCTGTAGTGATTTGGGACTCCCCCCCTGCCCCGCCCCGGAAAAAAGTGCTTTCAGTTTTCAGTAAAAACAACTTTCTCATACTCTGCAGGAAGGTAGTGGGCTTGCACGTGTGTTTTGTGCTTAATAATCTCAGGAGAGTCCTGTCCACAATACTTACCTTATAACGACTTGTGGGATACCACTGAAATGACTAGAATCAGCTTTCTTTAGTAAGTAGACCGGGATCATCTCATCATTTGAAGTGAGCCTGCAGGTTTGGCTTCCTTCTGCTACTCAAATCTCACCTGGCCTTTTTGAACCAGTGAAAGTAGCAGGTGGTGTTTGGCTTTTAGTTTTCCTGAAATGTATCTCTTTCTGCCACTCTCCACGCTCTGTGCCAGTGGGCTATCAGGGTCAACACTTCATGAAATGGACCATAGATCATTTCAGCTCTTTCTTTGTAAAAACTTCTTTGTGACCTGTTGGTTAATGTGAGTGACATTGAACCTCTGTCGTTCACTCCAAGTGACTGCTTTTACAGTGCATATGTGAAAGCTTTTGTGGGTTCTCTTGTTGTTTAGGTTTTTGTTGTCCCTTATTTGTTTCTTTAATAATCTAGACTCATTCTTCTTTTCTATGATAATTTTTCCTGAGTTTTCCTAATTTTTTACTGACTGATGAAAATACTAAGCTTATCCTGAAGCTTGTGAGCCTCACTTGGTACCTTGTATTTCTTGCAGTGTCCAAGTCCAGCTCACCTTCTTCTTCTTCACAGCAAAATCCTTTGCTGGGACTTTCCTGGTGGGCCAGTGGCAAAGACTCCGCATTCCCAATACAAGGGGCCCAGGTTTGATCCCTGGTTGGGGAACTGAGATCGCACAAACCACAGCTAAAGACTTCACTTGCTGCAACTGAAGAACCCGCATGCTGCGATCGACATCAAAGATTCCATGTACCATAACTAAGACCCAACAAAGCCAAATAAATCTATATAAAAAAAATTCTTTGCTTGCTAAAACATATATTTTCAAAATGTCAGTGAGGTAGGAGTGCTTCAGAATCAGTTCAGCTCAGTCATTCAGTCGTGTCTGACTCTTTGCAACTCCATGGACTGCAGCACACCAGACTTCCCTGTCCATCACAAACTCCCAGAGCTTGCTTAAACTCATGTCAATCGAGTCAATGATACCATCCAACCATCTCATCCTCTGTCATCCCCTTCTCCTCCTGCCTTCAATATTTCCCACCATTAGGGTCTTTTCCAATGAGTCAGTTTTTTGCATCAGATGGCCAAAGTATTGGAGTTTCAGCTGCAACATCAGTCTTTCCAATGAATAGTCAGGGTTGATTTCCTTTAGGATGGACTGGTTTGATCACCTTGCAGTCCAAGGGACTCTCAAGAGTCTTCTCCAGCATCACAGTTTAGAAGCATCAATTCTTTGGCTCTCAGCTTTCTTTATAGTCCAACTCTCACATCCATACATGACTACTGGAAAAACCATAGCTTTGAAGAGATGGACCTTTGTCAGCAAAGTAATGTCTCTGCTTTTTAATATGCTGTCTAGGTTGGTCATAGCTTTTCTTCCAAGGAGCAAGCGTCTTTTAATTTCATGGCTGCAGTCACCATCTACATTGATTATGGAGCCCAAGAAAATAGTCTGAAACTGTTTCCATTGTTTCCCCATCTATTTGCCATGAAGTGATGGGACTGGATGCCAAGATCTTAGTTTTTGAATGTTGAGTTTTAAGCCAACTTTTTCACTCTCCTCTCTCACTTTCATCAAGAGGCTCTTTAGTTCTTTGCTTTCTGCCATAAGTGTGGTGTCATCTGTGTATCTGAGGTTATTGATACTCCAGCAATCTTGATTCCAGCTTGTGTTTCATCCAGCCTGGCATTTTGTATAATGTACTCTGCATATAAGTTAAATAAGCTGGGTGACAATATATAGCCTTGAGGTACTCCAGAATAGGACTGGACAGTTTATATTTCTCATTTTCCCATTTCCTCCATGTCCTTTTTGGCTCTAATTCTCATTTGTAAGCTTTCTAAACATGTCCTACTTACCATAGAATTGCTGAACTGCTGTTTTCACAGTTCTTTTCTAAACTGCAGATGCTGCTTACCATTGAAGACAAGGTGGTGTCTCTTCTTTGTTGTTGGCCAGAAAGAGGCTTTCTGAGATGTGGAATCATGGAAACTTCAGAAAGCCTGAAGTGGTGGTGTGGCCTGTGTAGTCTAACTGTTTGATCCTTTGGGGTCAGGAACCTTGGCAAGCTTAGAGAAAAACCTAGATCATCTGTGTTGTCAACCCTGGCTATACCTTAGAGTCAGGATCAGGGCTTTCATGAACTACAGGTGCCAAAACTTTCCCCTCCAGAGCTTCTGGTTTAATTGGTCTGCAGTGGGCCTGTACATTAGCAGTTTATGAAAATTTCTCATATGATTCTGAGAAGCCAAGTTTGAAAAACTCTTGAGTTCATCTGATCTTACGGGGAGAAATGTGACTTGTCCAGGTTCCTACAGCAGTGTGACTGTGGAGTAGTAAGAACATCTGTATCCTGATTTACAGTTGGCAATGCTTCTACTGCATTTATTACCATTGACTGTCATTGGTGAGTCAGGCTGTCTCCTCCATGCCTGGGTGATGGGAAGAATTCCAAGTCTCCACACAGGAGAGTAGACAGGACAGTGGACAGTGCTCCAACTTGTCAGTGTCATTAACAGGGAGAGGTTGTAGGTGGTTGACTCAGGAAGTAAGGGGAATCTGGATAACTGAGTGTGTCTAGATTCCCAAGGAGAGGGTCATAAGATTTAACTTTATGGTTTGATACTTCAAAATGTGAAATGTGTTCATAAGATATATTTGTGGCATGTTTTAAAGATATCATATTTGTTGATAAACATCTTGGGTTCAAGTTCTGATTCTAGCTTTATGAGGTCAGGGAACTTGGACAAACTTGGTTTCCCTTGAGCTTTCTTTTCTTCTGTCTTTATAATGACAATAGCATTCCCTTCTTCCTGGGCTTTAGGTCATTTCCTGGACATATGTAAAAACTGATACAGGATAGATACTTAATAAGTGTTATTTGATTTGGAATTGAGACAGGCCTAACATTCACTGCAGAAAATGAGATAGGACTAAATGTGTGGCCAAATCACAAGGGTGATTTCTATCAGTTTTGCATAGGATGGTCACTGAGACTTAGGTGACAGACCGTGGGCAAATCTTACGTGTGAAACATGCATGGCATGTGGGAGGAAGCACTTTAGCCTGTAAGGCAACAGAATCTCCTCCAGCATTTGTATCACAAATGCATTTTTGTATGGTGCTCAGTCCTTAGTGTGGTGCTTGTGCCGGTGCTCAGTCGCTTCAATTATGTCTGACTCCTTTGTGACGCTATGGACTGTAGCCTGCTAGGCTCCTCTGTCCATGGGATTTCCCAGGCAAGAATACTGGAGTGGGTTGCCATCCCCTCCTCATTTCTTAGTATACCGGAGACTTTTTCTGTTCATAAAGATCTTAGTGAGACCTAGAATCATGCACTCCTGAAAAACCTTGGAAGTTAACTAGTTCAGCCTCCCATCCTGAACTTGCACCCTAGATTAATGCTCATACAGCCAAGGTGATAAGTATTTCATGACTCCCTGGAGCCTGTTTGTTTTTTGGGTGAATCATATGCTGAAAATATATCTCTCATATTGGATTCTGCCTTCTTAAGCCTTTTGCCTTCTGAGTTGACACAGAGCAAGTCTGATCTCTTTTCCACTGGAGGGCCTTTCTCAGTCAAATACTATAATGTAGCAAGAGATAGAAACCAACGCATGCTAGCCAAGTGAAGACTAGTTAGCTATGTGTTGGAAAATTCAAGGGAAGTCAAAAGCCATGAAGGTGGGACCCACAGGTGGTCTGGGGTCCTTGGAAACTAGAGTTTCAGTACTTTCACTTTATTGCACCTCCATCTCATGAGTCCATGTACATCTCTGCTCTTTCCTCCTGGAGACTGAGTTAACTATATGACTCGAAGGATGGTAGATTTTTGCTATTTGTCCTTGAAGAACTCTTTCTTATTTTTGTCTTTTTTTTTTTTTTTCTTCTGCCTCATCCTTCATCCTCATTCCCATTTCCCTTGTACCCCATAGATTCCTGCTTTAATGTATTTGGAATAGTCCTTGTATATGCCTGAATGTTTAGAAGCACCTAATATTTTAATTTACCTAGTAATAATGCCTAATGTTTATTATCTATTTCCCACTTGCTAACTCTGTTCCAAGTCCTTTACATGTGTTAACTCCAGTAATTCTTGCAATAAGCTCTGTGATACAGAGACTACCATTATCTTACCTGTTTTATAGATTAGAAAGTTGAGCACAGGGAAGGTACCTTTCCCAAGGGCACATGGATGGCAAGTTAGTAGCAGAGCCAGGATTCAAACCCCATGTAGTCTGACTCTGCATATTTGCCTCTGGATAGGTTGCTGTTTTGCCCAGACCTGGTCCTATTTCTTGTCTTCTTTTCTGTCTTTGTGGCTTAGCATAGTCTGTTTTTGCTCGACAAATTAAAAGTAGTATCTTTATTAATTGTATTCATAATATTGATAGATGGATAAGATTTGTAAAGGATTTAGGTTTTATCAGACATTATTCTTATGGATTAGTTTGAATACCTCTAAAATATTGGTATTAATTTTTTTAGCCTGAGATGAGAAAAAAATGTCTATATTTCAAAACTGGACAAGTGTGTGAGGTATAATTAATTGTACACATAAATAACACTCAATTAACATATAATGGTTAGGACCCTTGCAGTATCTCTGATATTCACTCTTGCCCCCAGAATTGGAACTACTGCTCCACTGTTACTAATGGATTAAACAATTATATTAATCTGCATTTATCTGTAAGATCACCATTGTCTTTTTATTTCTCTCTCTCTTTGTTGTTGTTGTTTTGTTTTTGTCTTTTTTGTTTTGTTTTGTGTATTTATTTGTCTTTCAGCTGGGTCTCCATTGCAGCACATGGACTCTCAGCTGTGGCGCACTGCCTTTTCTAGTTGCGGCACGCAGGCTTAGTTGTCTCAAGGCATATGAGATCTTAGTTCCCTGACCAGGGATCAACCCTGTGTCCCTTGCATTGGAAGGCAGTTTCTTAACCTCTGGTCCCCCAGAGAAGTCTCAGCATTTTCTTTTAAAGATATATTTACACTGCTGTCCCTCGAGGAGGTTTATTGCTTTTGACACGGTGGGGCATTCCAGACAATGTTTGTACTGCATTTCCGAGATTCATTTTCCTCAAATATTTTCCATCCATATACCTCAAGGCTACCTCCAACTCTGCACCCATAAACCTGTGACCTGCGATTAACATCTCTGTATAAGTGTTCTCAGGGATTGGCAGAACTTTGCTCAGCTTTGTGGCTAGGAGTAGCTTGCTTGGTCCCAGTACATTTTTATACTGAGTTTCACGAGTTTAGGCCAAATTTTTTTTTTATTTCTAGGCTGCACCGGGGTTCAATTCTCCCAGTAAAACATTAAGATTCTTGTTTTCTCCAATACATAGTATCATGTGACTTTATACTTTGTACTAATATGATGGGTGTAAAGTGGTAACTTCCAGCTTCTGCTTCTGTTCTATATATGACAAGCTGACTCATCCTCTCAAAATTACTGGGGTGTCAAATTTGTTTCACAATGGTGAAGTGTCCATTTCTGGTCAGAGAGATCTCTAGGACTGTGGTCATGAGAGCCACATGGACAGCAGGGTTCGTGGGTGGGAACAGATTCTTTGAGGAAGTTGGCATTATCAAGACAGACTGTGCTGATGATGTTACTGAGGTGTCCTTATTTTATTCCTTCATTCTTCCAAAATTTATTGAGTGACAACCACCTGTTAGTAACTTTTTCAGGTATTTGGGAACCCAACTGTGAGCAAAATCGACATCATCTGTGGTTTCTTGGAGCCTGTAGTGTAGTTGGGGGCATAGCTGTTAATCAAGCACGCATGCCAACACGGCCAGTGATATGAAGAGGAAGCAGAAGTGGTTCTGGTATATAATGGGGTGGCTAATGTTTATTTGATGCTTATTTGTTATTTGATGCTTATGCTTATTTGTTACTTATGCTTATTTGATGCAAGTTATAGGGGTGCTGTATGTCAGGAAAGTTATAAGATAAGATGAAGGGCTGAAGAAGAATATTCAGAAAGAATAATCTGTGCAGGGACCCAGAGGCAAGAAGGCATCTGGTGTCTTCAGTGAAGGGAAAAGCAAGTGTTGTTTTGAAGGCTTTTATTTATTTAACACGTTTTTGTTGAGTGCTTACTGTAGTCCAGAATATGGCAGTGAATACAGCACAGTTGGGTGAATGAGGTGAACTTGGAAAGACAGGCCAATGGTTCTATCCTGTACTCATCTCCCTTGATTTTTCTCTAATCCAAACAGTCCATGTTCAAATCATCTTTTGCTTGTTTTTTAATGCTTTGGTTTCAGATCTCTCTTAACCTCTTTTAGCTTTGTCAGAAGATAGGACAGTTTGTCTGAGACTTTCTTCATCAGGGACCTATAAAATGTGAAATCTTACTATCATGAGGAGATGTACTCTTAACGTTAGTTTTCTTGCTGTTATCAGCAGCTATCATGTCTAACTTTTCTTCTTTTGCCATAAGTCCAGCTGTGTATTATGTGTTGTTCAACGGCACATAGTCTGTTTGTGTAGAGTTGTTAAAAAAACAGATAGCCTTTGGGCTCTGATCCTATAGTTAACCAAGCTCCATACCTCTTGTTTCTTCTTGTCTCCAGGAAGACCACACTTGCTACAGATCAAAGTCAGGCTCCTGTCTGCTCAGGAGTTAATATAGTCGGAAAAACCCTTAATGGTTCTTTGAGTTTATTTATTTATTTATTTATTTTTGTCCAGGAGAGATGGAGTCTCTTTTTCCTTTAACTGACATGTGATGTAAATGGAAAACAACAACAAAACATTTTTTTGAATAATTTTTCACTCCAGTCTTCCCAACCTTATAGTTTAATGTTTTACACCTACCACTTTTGCCCTCTACCATCACTGTTGGGAGTGAAATATGGCTGATGTTGAGGGGAGGTTTTGTTATTGGCCTTTGCTTCATTTTCTGAGGGATGAAGTAGACATAATATGTAATGTAAATGCTCCATTTCATACGGGAGAGGCCATACCCTAGTTTTGCTTTGTCCTGTCTATTTGATGGTGTTAATTTATATCTTATGAAAAAATCCTTATTTTTGTCACATCTTATTCATTCTTTATAGCTCCTACATCTCTTTTCTCCAAGTACCCCCTCAGCCCCAGTTCTTTTCTTGATCCTAGAATCTTTCGGTTCAAACTCACCTCTGACATTGTTTGCTCGCATACTGTACATGGATAAGGTTCTCGTTTGTGTTTGGTAGCCTGCAGGAAGGAGACTGTAGTTGGTTGTTTAAGATGCCTCCTCAGGTGGACTGCCCTTTGTGGGTCCTTTAATTCTGCTCCTCTGCGGGCATCTGTGTGTGACACTGCACCACTCTGTCATTTCTCTCTGACCCTTTATTTTTCCTCAGGTATTGAGATCCACTTGTTCTACATCCCCATCATCTCTGCCCTTCCGTGGCATCACACACCTCCATTCTTTGGCAGTTGCTCTCTGGATTCTGGAACTACTTATCTCCAGAGCCTGAGCCTCTGACCACTCTGCACGTTGAACCCTTGCTTCTACATTATTGACCTGACCCTCTTAATGGCCTATTACAACCCTTATTGTATCCACATGTCTATGGGGGTAAGTTCCAATCCAGCCAGGAATCTATGGTCCCTTGCTGATGGGATCTGCTTGCTGAACCTCAGCTCCAACTGCTTCCCTTTATGCTCTTGGTGCTGGTTCGATTGGACCATGTGCTGGTCTCTGAAAACATGTCATGTTTTCCTGCCTCATGTCTTCATGCAAACGGTTCCGTCTGTCTGGACGGAACAGTATTTTCAGTATTTCTGCTTTCACATATCTATTCTACAATCTTTATCAAGTAGTACCTTCTCTATGAAGCCTCTTCTGATTCCTTAGCTGAAAGCTATTTTCATTTCCTTTGAGTTTCTGTTAAATTTTATGGGTACTTCTGTTCTGTTTCTTAGCATACTACAGATGAGGAGACAGGACTCAGTTTACATAACTCCAATTCACAAATAGAACAGGTAGAACTGTGGAGTTTCTAATTCACATATTAAGGAAAACTTCTTTCCACTGTGCCCAGTTCTTCATCTTCATGTAGTCCTGCCTTTTGTAATGCAGTTGAGGGCAGGGTCCTGGAGTTAATGTCTACCTTTATTTGCATGCTTAGTGTGTTCCAGCCACGGTGTTCCATATTTTGATATTTATTTAATTTAATTTAGTTATCATATAAATTTATTTAATTTAGTTATCATATAAATTCTTTAAGGCAAATCATCTCACTGTCCTCTCATATGTATTTTACATATAAGGAAGTGAGGGAGAGAGAGGTTGGGTAACTTGTCCAAGGTTATGTAGTCAGCATGTGATAGCCATAATACCAACCCAGTAGTCTGGCTCCATATCACAGCCTGTACTCCTCACTGCTCTGCAAAGCTACAGGTGATCAGGGGCTCAAAACAGAGGCCTAAGGTCACTGACATTCTCAGTTAGTAACGTTTGAGAATTATGGGTTATGGTATTTCTCAGTAACATTTCCTAATGGAAAACTAACATGTCTCATTGATTTGTGCTTCAAGACTTTAATATTTTCAAAGCTTTCTCAGTTGTGGGATGATGAAATTTAAGATGAATAAACGTTTCCCACCTGCAATTAATTCAGCCATAAAAATCTTTATTTGTATTATTTGAAAACAATAGTCATTTTTTAGTTATTGTATACAAGAATGAGCTGTCTTATTTTCTAGAAGTTATTCATAGTATACTATTGGAAAAACAACTTTTCTTACCAGTGAACATGTGGAAAAGTTATACAAGGGAGATTACACAGATTGTTAATACCTTGTTTTTATGTTTGTCTTTGCAAGAGCTGAGGTAGAATAGAATCATAGTTCTAGGGCAAGACAGAGTGGAAGATGGTTTACTAGATAATATAGGTGTTGCTTCATTAAGCTGATTGGTTTTAGGGTGGTTTACATACATAAGCTTTTTAGGTGAGAGCCTGATGAAATATGAAGACCATTATTAATAATAACGCTTGATGTTGAGCAAAGTGCTACTAAGATGCCATAGACAAGGAGGGAGAAGGGAAAAACTGACCTGATATTGTTAGCTTCCTGTTCTTAGTAAAGTTCTTTTATGTAGTTTGTATAAAATGAAATCTATACGCACTCAGGAGACTATGATTTCCTTGAAACAGAAGACTAGTTTTTACATATTCCTGATAATTGTTAGTTTTATCCAAAATTTTGCAGGGATTCTTTTTGTTAAGGGAACAAAGAAAACTTTAGTTGACAAATACAGTGATGAAAAAAATAAATCTGTTTTTATTAGCAGACCATGCATTCATTTGGCATTTTTTGACACTGTGTCAGAAACCCTATACTATGTTATCAAAGTGGGCCACAACCAATCAGTAGGTCATGAATCAAATTAGTGGGCTGTGATATCACCAGCAAAAATGGACAGTTCACATGTAGCGAGGGTAAGTGTTGTTTGGGAAAATTTTTGTTTCAGTTGTGTGTGTTTGGTGGGAGTGTGGGTGTCCACATGTACCTGTATCAATACTTAGGTTGTGCTGGATCTCTGTAAAATGCATTTCTTTTCCTGAATGATGGTCAAGCACATCTGAGAAACTGCTATGGGGAGGGTCATATAAATCAATCATGGTTTCCATCAGCAAGGAGCTTACAAGTCAGTATAGATGCAATTATAAGGTAAAAGTGATAATGCTATAAGGATTACACCTTCATCTACTATGAGCATGCAGTGAAAACAGAAACGGATTTGAATGAAGAAATCAGCAAAAGCTTACTGGAGCATATGACATTTGTGCTGGACTTGAGCAGTTGGTTAATTCTGAATGAAGTTTGGTATATGGAAGTCAGGGTGGGGATTGGTTGATGTGGTTAAAGACAGGGAAATATTTCATGATATTTCAAAGAAACATGGCATTTCTTCTGGCCACTGATGGCAGAGCTAAAGTTAGCTTCTGAGATTAAGAAGAAAGTGAGTGCCTTGAGGAAATAAGTAAGCTAAACCAACAGAGTTGGGGCTTGGGAAATGTCTGTGATTTATGAGAAAAAGAGCTAAGTCCAAGGAAGAAAGTGCATGAAGTAACATGATAACGGTCTCTAATTACTTTGCAGGTTGCTTATGTAGAGGATGCTGCAATCATTTGTCCCTGAATCCTTTGAGGAAAGGGCAGGAGGTAACTAGCCAGAGCTGGCCATGCTCCTTGCAGAAAATTAAGCAGCTCTAGTATTCACATTTACTCTGAAAGCTCTAGCACTGCCTTTTGGTATCCAAATCAGAAGTGTACTCAGGAGTCACAGAATTCCACACCTGTAAGTGAATCATTTGAGAACCATCAGAAAGAAGCATTCAGTTTTCCCTGGGAACATACATATCAATTGTCATTGTGGAGTGAATCTTCCCCAGTATTTGGTCCTATTAAAAACTGGGGCAGTGTTCCTTAGAGTGTGCTAAAATCTTTGACTTTGGACAGTGCTATTCCTGGGTGAGCTGGGAGAAGAGATATTTCAGTAAGGTAAGAGGTAGGTGCCGTGGTGTTCAGAGCTTTATTTTCCTGATCCGTAACCCACCCGCTCACCCATCTTGCTGTACACTTAAATGACGTAATTTTCAAAAGTTCCTAGTGCACAGCAAAAATGGACAGGAATCCTGGGGACATTTGGGTGCCAATTTAATTTCAGTTCTTGCTTGTTTTTTAAAGAGAAGAAAAGCCATTAAAATGCTAGAATTTACCTAGAGGTTCCCACTGTCAACGAAATACTAGCTCTTTACTATGATGAGGCCAAACACATGAAATGCTCCCATATTTGGAATCAAGTTGTTTAAGTGCCATTTCTCCCAACACTTGCAGTCCTTAAGGGGATGATTTGAGATTTTCAACTTGGTAGTGTTCCCTTCATCCTCTGAGATCACTGAATTGATGGTATACACATAATAATGGTATTACTGATATAATTTGTGATCTGTTGGGATTAAACTATGAGCTGATATATGGAGCAGTAGATATTATATTTTTAGTTCATTTCCTTAGGCAAATGCAAATACTGTGCTTGCACAGTTACCTCAGGCATTCGCAAGTTAGAGTTCCACTGCAAACAGTTTCCAGTAAGTATGAACCAAGTGGTACTATTAGTTTTGCATCCACCAGGCACCTTTTTAAGCATCTGAAGAGGTAATTGAAGGGGAACTAGATATGGGGTAAATTGTGTATGTGTATAAAAGATTCAGCAAGGATTTGAGGTCCTTTCATGTTGCATGAAACATTAAACATACTGGCTGAGACTAGCTTGAAGATGGGTTTTTTCTTGATCCTGAAGAGTTGTCTACTTTATTTTGTAAAAAATAGATGAGGGCAGCACATTTAACTAAAAAATGAGGTGAACACAGTTATGTTTCCTTACCTTTCTTAACTTTTAGGATAGTGAGGGTTGCTATTATAACATCTAAAAATATGTATTTTTCATTTTTAAAAACATTTTCCTATGGAAAAATTCAAACATATACAAAAGTAGCAAGAATATTGCAATAAACCTTCATGAATATACTCTCTGTCTTTGCCAATGATTTGGCTTAGGCCAGTCTTGTTTCATCTATACACCCATTTCTTTCTGTCACCCAAGGTTATTTTGAAGCTAGTCCCAGATATCATATAATTTAACTGCTGCTATAAATTTTCATTGATAGTAGTTGTGTCTAAAAGATTTCTCTCAGCCATGAAGAACATGTTCGGAAGTCTCTTTTGAAAGGTATTTATTGATCTTGTGGCTGTGGTATGAGTATATGAGTGGCTACTGTTTTATGGAGGAGGAGATTAGAAAAGACAGTCTTTTGTTTTGCCTATATCTCTACTTTCTTGAGGACAGCTTAGCTTTAGGGGCACAAAGTAGGGACATTATTGGATGACGGTTTAAAATCTTAAGTGGTTGGGAGAGACAACAGGTTCAATTCAATTCAGTCACAGTTGTGTCCGACTCTTTGCGACCCAACAGACTGCAGCACGCCAGGCTTCCCTGTCCATCACCAACTCCTGGAGCTTGCTCAAATTCACGTCCATCGAGTTGGTGATGCCATCCAACCACCTCATCCTCTGTTGTCCCCTTCTCCTCCTGCCTTCTATCTTCAAGCAAGCCCATGACAGAGCCAGCACTGGCTCCTGTGCTGCTTTTTTCTTTTGATACCAGTGGATACTCAGAAGACTCTTCCCATCGACCGTTTTTCATTTGTAATCTTGCTTGACATAGTGCTGGGTTTGAACTTCTGAGACAAAGTAAGACATAATTCGTCTTCCCAAAGTTACTGCTCTATTTAAATAAATGGAAATGCAGGTGCATGTTTATGTTTCCAGCTCTTAATCTAAAATCTTTATGTGGTTTAAATTGTTTGCTATTAAAATCTTGGATTTATTGCTTTTCTCGAAGAAGTTTGGAGTTGGGGTAGGGAGTAAAATTATAAGTAAAATATGACAAGATCTGTGTGGTCCAAGGTAGAAGCTGCAGATCTGCATTTGAATGTAAATTAATTAAACTTAAATAAAATTTAAAAAATTTAGTCTCTCAGTCACTAGTCACATTTCAAGTGCTCAAGAGCCATACTTGGTGAGTATTGACCTAATGTAGAACATTTATGAAACTGTAGAAATTTCTGTTGCACTGTGTTGATATACATGGTTCTATAGATAAAACGATTAAGGTAAAGGAAGAACAAGTATTAAGGTGTACTTTGTGGGTTTCTGTAAGTCTTAGTCAAAAGAGCCTTTTCTTTAATCATTGATGAAACAGCGAGGTGTCATAATTTCAAATTATTTCATAGACTGTAATCAGCAAGATATAGAAATCATTGACTATAAAGATAAATAAATACTTACTATACTTGATTTATAACTGAGAGGATTAAGAGGCACTTCACAATCCAACACCTTAAATACTAGAGAAGCAAAGGCTGCAGATGTTTGAATAAAATGTTAAGGTCTTTCTGCTTCTAGAAATATGTCTTCTTCTTACATTTATAAGTCTGATGGTTTGGGATGAACAGTCATTCTGAGTCCTTTAAATGTTGAAACTGAAAAAAGCAAAAGTGTTAGTCGCTCAGTCATATCTGACTCTTTACGACCTCATGGACTGTACCCTGCCGGGCTCCTCTATCTGTGGAGTTCTCCCGGCAAGAATACTGGAGTAGGTTGCATTTCCTACTCCAAGGGATCTTCCTGAACCTAGGGACTGAATCCGTGTCTCCTGCATTGGCAAGTGTATTCTTTACTGTCTGAGCCACCAAGGAATTCCACCTTTAAAGATTAAGGAAGATTGCCGGGAGAAATATCAATAACCTCAGATATGCAGATGACACGACCCTTATGGCAGAAAGTGAAGAGGAACTAAAAAGCCTCTTGATGAAAGTGAAAGTGGAGAGTGAAAAAGTTGGCTTATAAACAGTGCTGCGATGAACATTGGGGTACACGTGTCTCTTTCCCTTCTGGTTTCCTCAGTGTGTATGCCCAGCAGTGGGATTGCTGGATCATAAGGCAGTTCTATTTCCAGTTTTTTAAGGAATCTGCACGCTGTTCTCCATAGTGACACCACCCCAATGTTCATCGCAGCACTGTTTATAATAGCCAGGACATGGAAGCAACCTAGATGTCCATCAGCAGATGAATGGATAAGAAAGCTGTGGTACATATACACAATGGAGTATTACTCAGCCATCAAAAAGAATACATTTAAATCAGTTCTAATGAGGTGGATGAAACTGGAGCCTATTATACAGAGTGAAGTAAGCCAGAAAGAAAAACACCAATACAGTATACTAACACATATATATGGAATTTAGAAAGATGGTAACAATAACCCTGTATATGAGACAGCAAAAGAGACACTGATGTATAGAACAGTCTTTTGGACTCTGTGGGAGAGGGAGAGGGTGGGAAGATTTGAGAGAATGGCATTGAAACATGTAAAATATCATGTATGAAATGAGTTGCCAGTCCAGGTTTGATGCACGATACTGGATGCTTGGGGCTGGTGCACTGGGATGACCCAGAGGGATGGTATGGGGAGGGAGGAGGGAGGAGGGTTCAGGATGAGGAACACATGTATACCTGTGGCGGATTCATTTTGATATTTGGCAAAACTAATACAATTATGTAAAGTTTAAAAATAAAATAAAATTAAAAAAAAAAGTACAGATGTGAAAAACAAAAATTAGCTTATTGAAAAAAAAAAAGTTGGCTTAAAGCTCAACATTCAGAAAACTAGGATCATGGCATCTGGTCCCATCACATCATGGGAAATAGATGGGGAAACAGTGGAAACAGTGTCAGATTTTATTTTGGGGGGGCTCCAAAATCACTGCAGATGGTGACTACACCCATGAAATTAAAAGACGCTTACTCCTTGGAAGAAAAGTTATGACCAACCTAGATATCATATTGAAAAGCAGAGACATTACTTTGCCAACAAAGGTCCGTCTAGTCAAGGCTATGGTTTTTCCAGTGGTCATGTATGGATGTGAGAGTTGGACTATGAAGAAAGCTGAGTGTCGAAGAGTTGATGCTTTTGAACTGTGGTGGTGGAGAAGACTCTTGAGAGTCCCTTGGACTGCAAGGATATCCAACCAGTCCATTCTGAAGGAGATCAGCCCTGGGATTTCTTTGGAGGGAATGATGCTAAAGCTGAAACTCCAGTACTTTGGCCACCTCATGCGAAGAGTTGACTCATTGGAAAAGACTTTGATGCTGGGAGGGATTGGGGGCAGGAGGAGAAGGGGACGACAGAGGATGAGATGGCTGGATGGCATCACTGGCTCGATGGATGTGAGTCTGAGTGAACTCCGGGAGTTGGTGATGGACAGGGAGGCCTGATGTGCTGCGATTCATGGGGTCGCAAAGAGTCAGACACGACTGAGCGTCTGAACTGAACTGAAGTGAACTGAAAATGATACTCTTTTAATTCCACAAATTGGTCTAATTTTAGACCCAATTTGAGGCTGAAAAAGCCCTACTATTGAAAACAAACCAATGAAATCAAACTAGAACCCAAGTGGATGTGATCATCTTTAATCCATGAGCTTTTATTTACAGTCAAATATGGAATTAGAATATGTGATGCAATATGTTCTGGGAATTTATTAATTATTTTAAGAATGTCCCTGACTGGAATTTAAATAAGAATAAAACCAAGAGTATATTCCCCTTTAGGACAGGTAGAAATGAAACCTAGTAGAATTCTATTTCTAGATTACTTTGCTTTCAGTTTCATCCACCAGCACTCAGGATCTGCTGTTTGGATTGTGACTAAGATGAGGGATGGGGGTTCACATGAGAAATCCCACAATAAATGTGTTGGAACTCTTTGGCGTTATGTCCAAGAAGGCTCACATGTCCTAGTTAAGGCTGTGTGAAGTGAACTGGACCCTCTAATGTGGTAGCCCCAAAGATTGGGTTTAATCCTCTGGTGTGAAGGCTTTCACAAGTCTTTTCAAGAGCTTAAGTACCATAAAATTCTCTCACAAAAGCCTTCATTCCAAAGAATGTGTGTGTTGGCTCATTTCAAGAGCTCTTAGAGAAGAACAATGTGTCTAAAGCCTTAATCTAATAAACCAACAGATAATCTAGTTGAGTTTTCTCTAAGTAATATAATGTCTCTACCAAACTATTTCCTGCACCTTGAGCTCTATTCACAAGGAAAAGGTTCTGCGTGGGAATGTGTGTATGTTTTCTCCTAACAGGCGGGCATTGAGCTCCTATGACTGAATGTCCTGTTTTTCTCTTCTCGGTAGCTCCGGTTGTTTACGGTGGGAATTTTCCGTCTTGGTAATTTGGTATTTTACTTGGTTTTATTGTAAAGGGTGGAAATGTGTACACCTTAATT
The DNA here is from genome assembly GCF_029407905.1 of Bubalus kerabau. NCBI lineage: Eukaryota > Metazoa > Chordata > Mammalia > Artiodactyla > Bovidae > Bubalus > Bubalus kerabau. The sequence goes on along the minus strand of NC_073625.1, from coordinate 125,303,901 downwards.
TAAGAAATATTGTTGCATCACCTCCATCTTAGTTAACAAGGGCCAGGTCAGAAAGTTCTCACGTGTTTCTAAGCTTTGCTACCAGATTTTTATGTACCTACTAAGTCAAAGGGGATAAACTATTACCATGCAGCAAGTTTATGGATTCTTGTAGCCTCAATTTGCAAGAATTGACAGCCTAGCTACTCCACTTCACGTTGCTTAGGTGACCACTCATTTGTCCTTTGACAAATTATGGCCTTATAGTGAGAAAAATATAACTTTTGGGAAAAATCTGAATACAAACACCTTCATTTTCCACGAGACAGCAAGACATGGGACTCAGGGTCAGACTAGAGAATATCTCTACATTACAAGTTGCTTTTCCCTTGATCTTGCTTAGAGAATTATTTCATACTGTGTACTTCATAAGCACCTACTTGTATTTGGGATAATTGTTGTATTGTGGGCTGCTAAGTCTCTTCAGTCATGTCTGATTTTTTACAACCCCATGGACCATAATCTGCCAGGCTCCTCTGTGTATGAAATTCTCCAGGCAAGAATACTGGAGTGAGTTGCTATTCCCTTCTCTAGGGGATCTTCCCAACCCAGGGATTGAACCCACATCTCTTACTTCTCCTGCATTGGCAAGTGGGTTCTTTACCACTAGCACCACCTGAGAAATCCCACAGTACATTTTCTGACTATATCCATTAAAAGAAAACAAAAAAAAGCTAAGTCTCTTATTGCTATTAATTGACTCTTGTGCTTTAAGTCAGGAACCTTTAAAGCTCACATACTGGGTCTCTTGGGTTTATAAAGCTTGGATCTCCTTTATAGTGCTCACATCAAGTAGTCTCCTTGCCTCTACTTGAACACTTCCAGTTACTTGTCACTCACACCAGGGAATTTCTCTTCAGTCTTCATTGCTATGCCTTAGGATTTGTAAATATAGTTACACAGTATTGATAGACCTTTATTGTTTCTGTGACATTCTTAAATTTTTTCTAAGCAAACATAGTTTTTTATAAGTCTTAATAACAGTAAAGGCACATATTTTTGTCTTTTAGTCTCAGTTACACTTTTGTCTAAAGAACTAAAATGTAAAGTAAAATGTATAGCTCCATCATTTGCTAAATCATTACATTTATTTTTCTCAAAGTACTAGATTTTATCACTCCCCCCACTGTTTTTAAAGCATTGCCATGTAAATCATCAGAAAAACACTGCCCTAACATTTTTTGTATTCCATTTATGTGAGTCAGAGAGATGAAGGAACTTTCTCTAGAGTTTAGATGGAGTCTGTGTGGGCAGGTTCCTTGTCTTTCTGAGGTTTCTTATCTGCAAAATTGACCTTAGAAAAGCAATCCAACAAGAAAGTATGCAATTCTAAACCAAACTTACTTCTTAAAAGTCTTCAAACTAATATCTAATAGCATTTCTATTCTTAAATTGTGATATCAAGATGATGGTTGCCAAAAGAAAAGAACTGTGTGTATGAAACAAAATCAAACAATTGAAAAATATATTTTTTAAATTTAAAGTATGGTGAAATAGGATGATATTTTCAGAAAATTTTGGGAAACTCCAGAAAATTTGTACCATAAAAGAGTTTTAACTCTTGCCTACCCTGGTGTCCCTGTGCTGACCAACTGCTCTTCGAGGTTATAGAGCTGTGCACATGCTTCCCTTCTTTATGAAACTGCAGTTACCACAATAATGGCCCCGAAGATGTCCGTGTCCTCATCTCCGGAGCCTGTGAATATGTCCAGTTGCGTGGCCGAGCAGAATAAAAGTTGCAGATGGAGTTAATCATGAAGATCTGGAGAAATGAATGATAAGAGACCGACGAAGTCTTTGGAATGATGTTATTTGAGAAAGATTTCAATACCCTTTTCTGGCTTTGAACATGAAGGAAGGGAACCATAAGCCAAGGAGTGACGGTGGCCTCTAAATGCTAGAAAAGCAAGGAAATGGATTCCCTGGAGACTCCAACAAGGAATGCGACACAGCTGAAACTTGATTTTAGCCCAGTGAGACTCATGACTGCCTTCTTTTTTTATAGAATTCTATGGTAATCCATTTGTGTTATATTTAAAGGACTGTTTGTGGTAGATTTTTGCAGTACCAGTAGAAAACTGATACAATATTATGTTGGTATTACTGTTTATAAATTTCTTCAGTCCTCCAGACAGTGAATTTCCCAAAGGCTACAATGTTGTAATTAAAAAACAAAAACAAAAAACTTAACACTACAGTACATTAAAGGAATGAAATTTCTTGTCAAACTGGAGAGATCTCGTATTTACTGAATGTGTATATGCCATATGCCCAGCACTGCTCTAAATATCGTGCTTTGAAAATTTTGCTTACTCCTTAGGAACATTGTTTTAACCTTCCTGATTCTTAATCTCATCTGTAAAATGAGTTCAAGGGCTAGATCAGCGTTGCCAGATTTTTCCTGGAAGTTAAGATGGAAATGTTTTAGGTTTCACTGACTGTAAGGTCTTTGTTTCAGCTACTCAGTTTTACCAACAGAACACAAAAGCAGTCATAGTTGAAAAATGAATTCATGACTGTAGCTGTATTCCAATAAAACTGTATTTAGAAAACAGGAGACAGTTTGGATTTGGCCATTGTTTGCTGACCTGTAGACTAACAGAACCTCCTTCTAATTCCTTTCTAATGTGATGATTTGGTGAGTTTATAAAGTTGTACTGTTAGTACCAGTTAAGCCATGAAAGTGCCAGTAGGACTTAGAGAAGTAACTTGAGTAATGGGATGAGTCTGTTTATAAGAAGCAGCATGATATTGCTGATTTGAGTGCCAGGAAGGGAATGGCCACTGCGTCCTCGGCAAACAGACCTAGGGCAAGCACTCTTAAGGATGAGACATAAGGAGAACCTTGAATGCCAAGACTGAGCTCACTGAACTTGAAACTCAAAGAAGTGGAACTACTGTTGGATAACTAAAAGGGAGCCATAAATCCATTGCCCTCTGGAATGAAAGACCTTCCGAGGCAGCTGGCCAAATGAAGCAGGAAGAGGGGCAAGATCCGCACTTAGCTAAATTATGTTTTTGGGCAGCCAGGCCAGGTCTGCTAAAATAACAAGGTACCTGAACTCCTGCCCAGAACACGTCACCAAACTTTGCATTGGGACTGTCTCCTCTCACATGACTTCCTAATCTGAGGAAGTGAAGAAAGCAGAGTGAATGAAATACAAAGAATGAGGTTTTTCTTGGAGTGCTTCCCTAGAGACAAACTTGACTTTTCAGGAGATTACTTTTTGAATTCTCTATTCTAATTAAAAAAAAAAAAATGTAAGTTTGTGGATCTAATAGATTTTACAGAATCTAAGGGGTCGTAAAGAGTCGGACACGACTGAGTGACTTCACTTTCACTTTCACTTTCAATAGGCTTTGGAGGCCTTTTGAAACTCATGATGCAAGACTTGCCCATGTAAGTATGGGGGTTTATAGGTCAACGTGGGGCAAAAAGAACCCATCCAAAACTAAGCAGAAGGCGCTGGGGTCTGGGGATGTTCTTGTTGGTCTGACTGCCTGGTTGGGGTGGTGACCGTTGTTTTGCCTTGGCTATCTCACAGGGTTTTCAGGACAAAACTGACCTGTTTGATTGATTCATCACAATAGCTTGTTTATGTCTTACAAATAGTTCAAGAACAGTTTGTCCATAATAAAAGTGACCTAGTAATACTCCCAAACCCAAGGAAATGTCAGGTTAATCAGTCGCAGAAGCCCTTGATGTGCCAAGTTAGTGCCACCTCAGGGCTCTTTATGTGGTTCCTTTCCAAGATTTCTAAACATTCCAGAGAGAACCCAGTATTTGTTTATTTGGCAGCTAGGGCTTCATTTTGCTATTGTTTTAGTTACACTCCGATGCCTCTCTCCCACTCTTTCTCTCTCCCTTACACATATATACACTTATTTTGAGATTGATAACTACTCAGATTCTTCCTTCAAAGGATAATTTAATTTGGCTAGGATTCAACCTGTGGTTGTTGAGAATTCATGCATATACCCACTCAGCAAATATTTTCTTAACTCTTCTCTATCTCAACTCTCTGAAGCGTGGGAAGAGGTACTTTTGGGCTCAAGTGATGAATCATACGTGATGTATGCCCTCAAGGAACACACAGTGCAGGCAAATGGTCCCGTATTCTCAACAAGATGCATCGTGAACATGCTGTCGAAGGGCTCCATAGAGTCAGAGTTGGGAAGGTGCTTTTGTTGGGAGTAGCCAAGGGGTCTAGCTGTTGGGGTTAGCCAAGGTCACCACTTGGAAGGTGAACTAGGCCTCCAAGAATAGCTTGGGCTTCAAAATGAAGAAGGAGGTCTTGGTGGATACAATGGCATGAGCAAAGGCATGAGCCAGGGAAGGTAGTTGGATGGATGTCTGGGTGTGTAGCTGAGTGAAAGTCACTGTTCTGAAGTACAGGATTTGCATAGCTTCTGTTAGCAGCAGTGATCTCAAAGAATGCATACGATTCATACTCATCAGAGCACTCTAAGAAGGTATAAGGTGGAGCTAACTTTCAAGTTGCTCTCCATTTCCTCCTAAGAGGCCTGTCTTGTTTAAAGATTCTGCCTGTGTGGTATGACATCCTGTCTGATCACGGGAAGCCTGGAGCCAGGGGTATTACCAAGCCTGTAGAATTCCTAAACCATCCTCTGCTGCTGCTGCTAAGTCGCTTCAGTCGTGTCTGACTCTGTGCGACCCCTTAGACGGCAGCCCACCAGGCTCCTCTGTCCATGGGATTTTCCAGGCAAGAGTACTGGAGTGGGGTGCCATTGCCTTCTCTGAAACTATCCTCTGCTGCTGCTGCTGCTAAGTCGCTTCAGTTGTGTCCGACTCTGTGCGACCCCATAGACGGCAGTCCACCAGGCTCCGCCATCCCTGGGATTTTCCAGGCAAGAACACTGGAGTGGGTTGCCATTTCCTTCTCCAATGCATGAAAGTGAAAACTGAAAGTGAAGTCGCTCAGTCGTGTCTGACTCTTAGTGACCCCATGGACTGCAGCCCACCAGGCTCCTCCATCCATGGGATTTTCCAGGCAAGAGTACTGGAGTGGGGTGCCATTGCCTTCTCCGAAACCATCCTCTAAAACCTAGCAAGGTTTCCATTGAGTCAGTTGATCATGTATGTGAGGGTTCATTTCTTGGCTCTCTATTCTATTTCTTTGGTCTTTATGTCTGGCCTTATGCCTGTTTCATACTGTTTTGGTTACTGTAACTTTGTGGTGAGTTTTGAATCCAGGAAGGGAGAATCTCCAACTTTGTCCTCCCTCTCCCTCCAAGATTGTTTTGGTTATTTGGCGGCCAATGGAAGTTTTCAATCTGGTACCAGTGCATGTGATTAGTTGGAAAGGAATAGATTGGGAAGAATGGAAACCATTTCAACTGTTCCATAAGTTTAGATATGAGGTGACTAGTCATTAAGTATTCTGGTGGCAGTAGAGCTGGAGAGCAGTAAATGAATTGGAAAAATTTGAAATCATTTAATATGGTTTGTTATAGTCAGTGTGAATGAATGAGAGAATAAAAAGAAAATAGGATTTCTCCTAACCTTTGTGATTGGGAGAATTGTACTGAAATAAATAGAAAAATAGAGTACACAAGGGGAGCTGAGCATGTCTGTGGGTTAGGGTATCTGAATTCAATTTTGAGCACTGAGCTAGACGTTCAGATGGGGATGCCCCACCAGCAGTTACAGATACTGATGTGGATACAGATAATGAGTGGCATGGTTATTGTAGGTCTCATGTTGCTTATAAATGGTATGTTCATTTAGAATTGGTTTTTTAATGTAATGTATTCACTGTTACCATGGTGTCAAGAGCCAAATGAAGGGACATGGTTGACGAGAGAAGCAAAGATGGAGATCTGGTAAAGGTAATTTCATGAAGCTTCTGTGCATTGCCTGTGCTCAGACAAAAGAGAACACTGGATGCTGTTGACATGTGTTTTATTTTGAAGTGACTGTTATTACCAGGGTCTGCAGTTCTTAGCCTTGATCTCTTGGAGCCTAATGTTCCTGTTCTCCAGCTGAGAGAGACTAATTCACCACCTTGTGTTGTAAACACTCACTCATTTTAACTGATTACACCTCCAATGATTCTCAAATCACTAAAATTACTAATTGCTATTCCTTACACATCAAAGAATGAATCCTGAATAATTAACCCCAAATAAAATTAGATGAATTGGCCCTTTTAATTAGAGTCCCTGCTGCTGTTTGTTCTGAGTTTCCTTTTCTTACTGTTAAGAGACTTTTAGAATGATTAAAACTGTTTAAGACTTAAACAGCCAGTGACCTTTTAATACAATATAAATCCATGAAAGCAATATTTCAGCTAGCAGGTGGCGAAGTAAATTTTTAGAGCAAATACCTGTCAGCTTCAGTATTCTTTTGGAAAAAAAAAAAAAATACATGCCAAAAAACAGCCACCTTGAAATGAAATGAGTGTCTCTATTTGATTATTTTTAAAGCATTTATGCATTTGCTAAGCCTCAGTCTCGATGAAATGGCAGGGTTGAAGGAGAGTGAGTAATGGTTGGCATCATTTTATATAAATAGTAACAAGAATTTCTCAGTGAGAAGAATTTGAAGTCATTTGTGCATAAAAGATGAAAACTGGAGAAATCACAGAAGGCCCTTGGTCTCAGACAGCCTTTCTTATCCTCAGGGAGTCTCCTAAGGCAGGGGAATGGGCTTGCACAGTGGGGCCCAGGAAGCATGATGGGATTTCATTGGTGCAGATCCTTAAACTAGGATTCCCAGCCCATCCATGCTTCCTTTAGTCTGGATGTTATTGAAGATATTTCACTTGTTTCCGATCATCTAATCCAAGTCTCCTAAATAGTAAGAATCTCCCCTCTTCTTCATAGTCTTCTGAATTTGTAGGGGCTGGGCAGGGTTCCTCCTCATTCTCAAACAGCTTCACTTTCTCCCACTAAATTTGCCATCTGTTATGGTAAATGGGACCTCAGTCAGAAGTCAGGAGATATGGGGTCACAGTGGGTTTCTTGGTATGGTTTTACACTTTATGTGTGGTTCCCTTTATCATACAGGTTGAAATTTCTCCATCTATAAAATAAAATTATTGGTCTAGATTTTTTTCTTAAAAAATCATTTTTCTTATTTTTTTTCTTAAAATGTAAAATAATTTTTCTTCCTTTTTTTTCGAAATGATCCCAGACTTTACACAACTGTTGAAAAATAGCATAAAGGATTCTTACTTTGCCTTTTTCCAGTTTCCCCACATGTTGATATCTTTCATCCTGCATTACCAAAATCAGGTAATTAACACACAGAGACAATACTTCTTCCTAATATACAGACTTTATGCAGATTTTATCAGCTGTCTTATTAAGATTCCTTTTCTGGTTTAGGATCCCATCTAGAACCACAAGTTTCATTTAGTTGCCTTGTCTTTCAGCATAGCTTCTCAGTCTTACATTGTTTTTCATGAAGGTCAATGACTCTTAACCAGGCTGCATGTCACAATCATGTGGGGAGCGTGCCAAGATACTTGGTCTGGCTTCCAACCCCAAAGAGGCTGATCTAAGAACTGTAGAGTGGGATCTCACTAGATGTGGTAAAAGAAAGTGCTCCATGAGATGCTGTTGCACACTTTCCTTAAAATCAGGGCTATTTCAATACCTCAGGCACTACCCTTTTGAGTTTCTGTTCATGACCTTCCTTCTTCTAGTTGCTTGTTTCCCTGTTCCTCCTTTATGGGCAGAAACCTGACCCTCCTACATTCCTGGAGGGTTTGAAGGAGTTTCTAGGTGCCTTATGAGATGTAAATACTGTTAAGACCTATCTCCAGGAATTTTATTACAGAAGAAAGATCAAGTACAGTACACTTGGTTGCAATGTTTCTCAAGGCTTGCATGTCCCCACAACTGTGTGGTGACTTTGGTATGAGGGACTCAGGGTCTGTATTTTGATGACATGCTCTGAGTAAGTTAATGTGTAAAAACAATGACAACAATAGTAAAACTAGGTGGCTACTTTAAGACTGAGGTTATTAACTATCAAGCTATGAGCATCACGCAGAACCAACAATATTATAGTGCATTGCCCTTGCATCACTAACTGGAAAGGGACAACATGGTCTATGGTAGAAATATCTATGTTCATTCTTTCAGAGTTCAATTCAGTTTAATATAATATAGATTTATAATAGTTATTTACAATAGTGATACTATTATTTATCAGGCATCTATTGTGTGCTCTGTTCATTTTGTTCAGTCACTAAGTTGTGTCCGACTCTTTGCGACTCCCTGAACTGCAGCATGCCCGGCTTCCTTGTCCTTCACTGTCTCCTGGAGTTTGCTCAGACTCCTGTCCATTGAGTCAATGATGCCATCCAACCCATCTCATCCTCTGTCATCCCCTTCTCTTGCCCTCAATTTTTCCCAGCATCAGCATCTTTTCCAGTGAGTTGACTCTTCACATCAGGTGGCCAAAGTATTGGAGCTTCAGCTTTAGCACCAGTGCTTTCAATGAATATTCAGGGTTGATTTCCTTTAGGATTGATGCATTTGCTCTCCTTATGTTCTCTGTATGTTCTCTAAAACAGAGAGCCTGCCCTCAAGATGCTTTTAGTCTTGTAGGAGATACCAGTAGGTATGCAGTTAAATAATGGAGAGCAGAGTATGTGCTACAAAAGGGCTGAATCAAGAAGAAGCAGTATGTTGTCATTGGGAGTAAGGATGTGTCAGTCTATCCAGATATAGCAGTGGTGAAGTAGCTTTAAATGAGCTATTTAAAGTGTTTTTATTTGAAACCATACTCCCTCCAACTCCATCACCATCTTTGGAGAGAAGGGAAGCGTTTGGCCTCAATGGCCGCCACAGGGCCATGTCCCATCTCTAAGGATAAGGGTATTTTTGGAATAGTCTCTCAGCACATTGATATTTGTTTGCCAGCTTCTTTTTTCAGTGGTTAAGATTTTTCTCTTCTCTTGACTGTTGTCTCATTCTGTGCCCACAACATGAATTTTTAATTTTTATTTCATTTTTATCTGAAAGAATTTCACTTTTTGTTATAGGGGGCTGCAGGGACCTCAGTAGTGGGTAGAAGATTGATGCCTAAGCTTAAATCATTGCCCTGTTTATTTTGAGTGCCCATCTTTGGAAACCAAAAGTATATGGTGTGGTCTGTTGTTTTGGTGGAAATTACTGTCTTTTTGTAAGACAATTGACACTTGGTGGATTCAAAAATTCTGTTTGGTTTTAGTCCATTTGCAGAACCAGAGAGTCCTCCTAATTTCATATTATTTGAAAATCATTCCGTGTTTTTTGACTAAGAAAGTGAATTTGTTTTTTGACAATTGGAAACCACTATGTCATAGAGAAACGCAGCGTACTTAGATATGAGGCACTAAGGTGTTTCACCTTTTTACAGAGTATTTATTTGTGGTCAAGCATGAGGCCTGTTGAACTCAGTGAAGACCTAAGGATTCTGTTTTAGCTAGATGTAGAGTGAAACTGTCCATTTGAAAATAAGGGAGACTTCATTTACTTTAGGATAATGATTCTTCCTGCTTTTAATTTGAGAATCTCAAAGAGCATTTCAAGCTAAGTTATTTAGAAGGATGACGGAGACATTACATTTTGGCTTGGGTAAATATAGTGATGCATTAAAATTAAACACTGGCTTAAGTAGATTCTGCAATTCATCTCAAAGTATCTTCCTTTTGATTTTTTAAAAATGCATGCCTATAATTCACATTTATTGTATAACAAACCAAAAGGAAAAGGCATTAAAAAATATCACTTGTCATCCCATGAGTTATAGACAATTGTTAGCATATACAGATTGTTTATACAGAAATAATGCCATATTATAAACCCTATTCAGTAGCCCACTTTTTTCCTCACAAGGTAATATATCAGAAACACGTATTCATGTTCTTTTCTAGATACTCCATGACTCACACGTTCACTAGATTTAAGTCATTGTTCAAATATCACCTCCATGAAGCATTTTCCAATTATTCTCTTTAAAACTGTGGCTTTCCATCATCACCCTAGCATTCCCTTTACCCTTGCTTGCCCTATATATCTATAAAGTACTTATCAAGATTTGATACTAAGTAGGTTTTATGTAATATATTTTTAAGAGGTCTTCTGATAGTGTATAAAGTCCACGAGTGCAGCTCTTTGTGTTTGTTTGACTTATTTGTTTGTTTGCGATTTCCTTCTGGTGTCTAAAGTAATGTCTGGCACATAGAAGGCACCCATCAATGACTAAATAAATGTTAGATCTAGATCAACATCATTATTTTTGATGGCCACACCATTTTCCAGTGTGTGATTGCAGCTGATTTTTTAAACCCATACTTTATCGATGAATAGTCTGATCATTTCCATCATATTTCATTGTGGGTAAGTTTCTTTAACATGCTTCCCTGTATATCCTTCAGTCATTTCTTTAGTAGGATAATTTATTATAATTGGTATTACTACATCAAAGTGTATGAATATTTGTAAGGCTTTTTGATACCTGTTGCCAAATTTTTTTGAGAAAGTTTTTTCTCTAATACTCTTATTTATGTATAAGTAGCATACACAAGTGCTGAATTTCTTATACTCTCTTATACCAATATTGTGTTTCATTGCTCTTTTTAATCTTAGTCCTTTCATTTAAATTATATGACTTAGAAAATTAAGTACTATCAGAATCAACAATTTGCTTTTGTAAGTTAAGGAGCAGATAGTAAAAATAGAGGAAAAGTAGAAAGGGTACTCTCCTAATGTATAATTATATATAATAAAAGCCTGAACTCCCAAACTGTCTGATTTGAGAACTAGAGAACTGAGGCTACTTGGTTGAAGTCACATATCGTCTCATTTACAGATGAAGATGTGTCATTTAAGGGGGGCGGTGTTGTTGCTATTTTGATGACAATGAGGACAGGGAACCAGGGATGCCCAGCCTTGCCCTGATAATTATCACTTCTGCCAGTGAGTTCTCAAAGGGGCTGCACACTTAAGGAACAAGAACAAAATGGAAATTCAGGAACTGCTTTATTAGTAGCTCCATGAATGCTTAATCAACGACAGAGATCTGTGCTCACACTGAGATGGTGCTTAGGCTGTGGCTCTGGGAATAAGCCAAAGATTTAGCCTATCTCTAGTAGGAACCACACATTGAGTAAATCAGGGCTCTTTCTTTCATATTTTCAATTAGAACCAATGGGTAGTGAATAGATTGAGAAGACTGAGAAGTGATGCCTTAAATCGGACCCTCAGCGGTTTCTTGATCTCTGCCGTACATAGCCCAATATTTCCTGGTGGTTTTTAAAAACTTATGCAGCTCCACATTTGCAGGTGGCACATTTCCAGGTACAGACAGTTCTTTTCTGAATTGTGTGTATGTGTTATTTTAAAATAAGTGGGTAGGACAACAGGTTAAAAATTTGTATAATGAAAAATGAGTTTTTCTTGCACACTTGTTCCCCAGTTACAAAATTGAGCATCTTAGAGACAACTTGCTGCTAACAATTTCTTGGGAATCTACTTAAAAGATTCTCCATGATAAAATAGGCAAATCTGTATATATATTATATAAATTATCACACAATAAAGGTTTGCTGTCCTAGACCTTAATACTTGATTTTTAAAATATTTTATTCAGTGTGCTTTCTGGTAGAGTTTTCTTGGTAGTACATGTTTACATGCAAATTGAAGATGGATTTGAGGGTAAAATTGTAAGTAAATTCTTCAACTGCTTGGTTTCCTAATAAATCGCCTGTTATTTATGAGGAGATACAGCTGTGACATAACTCAGTCACCTCACAGAGACTTTTCACTCCTGTCACATTTATTTTATCTTCTCACTTGTTCTCTTTACTCAACCTTGCTCGGAAAGCTTTATCTTCTCAGACTTGGTCTCCTCTAGTGAGGGGGCAAGTTTAGACTCAGCTGCTCTTTTGTGTATAAGTAAAAAGAAAATGGAAGTGTCATCTATCGTGTGTAAATGTACAAGTCACCACTATCACATACACATTGTACATGTCACTTATATGCAGTTTAGCTTCAGTTCGGTTCAGTTCAGTTGCTCAGTCGTATCTGACTCTTTGCGACCCAGTGAATTGCAGCAGCCGGGCCTCCCTGTCCATCACCATCTCCCGGAGTTCACTCAAACTCACTTCCACCGAGTCGGTGATGCCATCCAGCCATCTCATATGAGCAATGCCCAAACTGTGAGTTGAGGCCCTTTCATGGGTCACAGTCATGCTTTAGTGGGTTATAAACCACATTTTTGAAATAAATAAACAGAAAATGTCAATGTGCCTTACATGCAATAGGCATGATTTCATGAAACCATTGTTTCAGATATGTATGTACTTATTTATATATCTCCAGATAGGAGTTTTGCATCATCACATCAAAGGTTATTTCTTTACTCTGGGTTGTAGTCAAAAATAGTTCAGAATCTCGGTTTTAACTGCTTTGATCTGTAGAGTGACACTGTGAAGTAGATGTTATTAAATGTTTTCTTCACTTAATAGGTGAGGAAAACTGAACCTGAGATGGTAGTATATTACCTTTTACAAAGTAAAGGTTAGCACTGGAGTGTGCATTTTAAGCCTTGCTATTTTCTTTGGAACATAATTTCCTTTCTCTATTAGTTACTATTAATGGAAAAGAGAACTGTCTTTACTTGAAGTTTATTATTTGGTCAATATAGTTATTTTTATTCTCTGTGCTTGTGTTCCAGCCCAATCTCTTATGTACTCATAATTTAAATTCTGAATTTGAGGAGCTCCTAAGTAGTTCTACTTCCCTTAAAGTTAGGTTTTCCTTAAACAACCAGAAAGTCTCCATTTAAGAAAGTTAGGGAGCCAACATCTGCCAGCTGGAAGAACCCTAGAGCCATGCTCCTCCACGTGTGGTCCATGAGTCTACATCAGCATCTCTTGGGAGCATGTTAGAAATGCAGAATCTCAAGCCTCACCGTAGACCTGCTGAGGCAAAGCCTACATTTTAACTAGATCTTTCTTGTGATGTGAACATTGATGTTTGAAAAGCATCTAAGATATCAGGTCATTTTGTTTTTAAACATCAATTGAGTGATTAAAATGACTTTTTATTTATTTAGTTTTTCAACCTGTGTTTACTGATGGATAATATGGCCCTAAACTTACGCCAGGTGGTGAGGATATAAAGATACATTATGAGAGGGCTTTGTTTTTTTAGAAGTTTCAGTTCTAACTGGGAGATAATGGCCATAAACACAAATGCAATCAAGTATTATAGATATTTTGATAGAATGTATAAGAGGCACAAAGGGGCTGTTATCTGAACCTGTAGGTGTGTGTGTATATGTATGTATAAGAGGCACAAAGGGGCTGTTATCTGAACCTGTAGGTGTGTGTGTATATGTAGGTTTACATGGATATTTGGATCACGAAGAAAGAGAATGATGCTTGCTTTTGTTGTTGTTGTTAACCATAGTAAATTAATTGAGACTTTATTGACGATCTGAGTTTAATTACTCCCTTGTGTTTTTGCACTATGATCACATATAACCAGTAATGTACCATCTTCTTTGTTGGTACATTCTTGTTCGTTTCTCCCCTAATGGGGCACTTTGTATTACCAAGGGCTAAGCAAATTTTGTTTACACATGCCTGAGCCATGTTACTAGAGTAACTACAGTGGGTGAGACTCAGCTACTACGAAGGAGCCACATCTGGCTCTCAGTGCCACTGCCTTTCTTACGCCTAGAAAGGGTCGCCTGAGAAAATAAACAGAGCTGGCTTTCTGGGAGTTTTTCCTCACTCTTTTCAAGTTAATGGTATTCACAACAGGCTGTTCTCTGATGTAACGGGCATGAAGTACTGTTTGGGAATCAGGGATACAATGTTTTGCACGCCACAGTCACCCTTTAACTGCCTCGTGGTGCTGCGTCTAGCACAAAGTAAAAACCCTCTGAATATTAGCTGAATGAGTGGGGATGACGTGGAACATTTTAAACTAGATCTTCCCTTGCTTCTCTCCAAGGAATTCTGAGGATCCATTTCCAGCTGTGTATTTCACTAAACCATTTTATCTGGTAACTGAGGGATGATGTATTTTGCAGGCTGGGTAGGCTTTGGATGGTGAGGAAAAGGGTAAGGAGGGGACCAGGGTTTATAGAAATGTGTCTATGACTACTCTACTTCTTATAAAACCACATGTTTCTTTCTTAGGTTTTATGTACCATGCATTTTCCATTTGCCTAATGTGTGTCCTTTTTTTCCCTTTTGACTTGCCTGTTTGATTTATTCAATGCCCCTGTAATTCACAGAGTCTGGGAGCACACTTGAATTTCCCCAGCAAGCCCAGAGGACAGGGGATGCATTGATGTGAAGGTGGACAGCTTAGTATTGCTGGTTGGAAGGTGCTTGCAGCGGGTTCTGTCCAGCTGCTTTTCTCTAAGAGGGTCACCACCACCTCTACCACCTCTGGCCCCAAGCATGTCAGACAAATGCTCTTTCTTTGTTTGAAGAAATCTACTGGAAAGGAAAGGATCCCCCTACATTTGTATACACATATTTGTTTCTGTTCATTTGCCATCTTCCTTATACATGGATATTGTGTCTTTTCTCTTAAGCTGAAATTATTCTTACTGCAATTTAGAGGAGTTTCCTTTTGTTGACTTACCTGTTAAAATGGTGAGTGAACTTTAAGTCAGAATACGCATGAGTTCTAAGTCTGTTTTAAAATAGTTCGATGCACGATACTGGATGCTTGGGGCTGGTGCACTGGGACGACCCAGAGGGATGGTATGGGGAGGGAGGAAGGAGGAGGGTTCAGACTGGGGAACACATGTATACCTGTGGCGGATTCATTTTGATGTTTGGCAAAACTAATACAATTATGTAAAGTTTAAAAATAAAATAAAATAAAAAAAAATAAAATAAAATAGTTACTAGGAGTTTTTCATTCCAGCTATCTTAACTAGTTATGCTTCCCTTCAAAGGATCCCTTTTCTATCCCTTTTTCATGTGTATATCTGTTTTCTACACATTTCTCCATTCCTCCATATCCTTTTGGTAGCTTAGTGGCAAAGAATCTGCCGATGTAGGATCCACAGGAGATGCAGGTTTGATCCCTAGGTCCAGAAGATCCCCTGGAGGAGGAAATGGCAACCCAATCCAGTATTCTTGCCTGAGAAATCCCATGGACAGAGAAGCATGGCAGTCTACAGTCCACGGGATTGCAAAACAATCGGACAACTTAGCAACTAAACACTGACAAACACATCCTTTAAAACTGTGAGCTCCACTTTAAAGAACATAATGGGAAGCTCCGATAATTGAGCTTGAAAAATGGAAAATTTTGATCTAACTTAATAACTCATCAAAATAAGAAGAAAATTATTATGAGGTTATCACTATGGCTTTAACAGTCTGCCTAATCTTTCCTGGAATACATGGTCTGGATTTATGTTGTTTACAAGATAATTCTTTACACAAACAAATTCTATTTTCTTTTTTGGTTCCTTTTCACTCTCCCAGAATCTCATCAACCTGTGCCTCACTATATTTAATTCCTCTGACAGAAATAAGGTGCGCAGAAATCCTCTTTTAAATTGAGTATGAAGAGGATATAGGTCCAGATAAAACACTGAATCTGAAAATTAAGCTGTGAAATAGAATTTGGTCATCAGGTCTCCATCAACTTGGACTTCTTTACTGATCACTCAAAACTTTACTCTGGGCTTTAGTCTTATATGTGATGATTTTTTAATGGTGGAAGGTATCTTGGTGATAATTCTTTTTACTTGACAGGTGTTAAATATTTCTTTGAGGGCACTTTCTGGCCACATGAAGGCCAAAGAGTTTCTTTCTCAGTCCTGACTACATATTAGAATTATCTGGGCTTTAAAGGAATATGGGTATCTGACCCCTCCTTCCCATTTCCATTCCCCTTCCCCGAGATCCTGAGTGCATTGGTATGAGATAGAGTTTGGGCATTAGCATTTTAAGGTAAGACTCCTAGGTGATTCTAGTATCTAGCCAAATATAGAACTATTGGATGGGGTTAATAAAGGTTTTTGAGACACATAATTTTAATAAGGATGTAGACAAATTATATCTCCAGATGTGTACACTCAGGCAGTTAAGAGAAGTACAGATGCTTCTATAAGACCTGCCATTGAACTTACTTCTGTAGGGTCTAAGGAGAGATGATTTGACACTTTGTTTAATGCAGTAGTTCTCCAAGTGTGGTCCCAGGACTAGTAGGGCTACCATCACTTGGGCATTTATTAAGAATGCAAATTATCAGATCCTGACCCAGATCTATTGAGTCAGAATTTCCAGGGGTGGAACCCAGCAATCTGTGTTTTAACCAGACCTTCCAGAGATACTAGTGAGCTCTAAAGTCTCCAAGTCATCAACTTAGATAGTTGTTTTGGAAATAAGAGGTAGCTTAGGAAAATCTTAGCACAGTGCCTGGTGCAGAGTGAGAGCCCCCAAATCAGAGTACTCTAAAGACAGTGTGTTTGACATCTTGGTTGCCTGAATATGGTGGTAGATAGACTTGACAGCTGTTAGCTACTCTTCCAACTCTAAGACTGTTACTTTTTAGAAAATTATTTCATTGAAGCGTAGTTGATTTACAGCGTGTTCGTTTCTGCAGTATAGCACAGTGATTCAGGTATGCACATATGTGCCTTCTTTTTCATATTCTTTTCCATTGTGGTTTATCACAGGATATTGAATATAGTTCCCTGTGCTCTACAGTAGGGCCTTGATTACTATCCATTCCATATATAACAGTTTGCATCTGCCAGTCCTAAACTCCCAGCCCCTCTCTCTCCCACCTCCCCCTCCCTCTTGGCAACTGCAAATCTGTTTTCTATGTAAGACTATTATTTATAAGACAGATGGAGCTCAAGTGAACAATCTCAAAGGTGTATCCGGACAACCAGTCCATGTCACCCTCCTTCCACTGTGAGATATAGATTTTTCTTTTTCTAAAGACCTAAGTTGTGATGTTCTAGTACTATCCAACAGTGACTCATTGAGTGCTAGGGACTATCATCTATCACTGAGTGTTGAACAGCTGAAATGCAAGGAAAAGCTGTTTATCCATTGAGGAGAGACAGTTCCCCAACATTCAAAAAGGTCATTTTTATAAGGGAAACGACATATAAATAAATTTTTTTTAGAAAATGAAAGTTTTCTTTTTTTAATATAATTTCTTGCAAAAAGTATTTAAAAAGATTTTTTACCATTCACCCATAGCGATGTTGGATTTCCTAGTATCCTAAAGCCTGGATAGTATGTAGATCTCCAAATTCGATGTTTCTTATTGCAGTTTCTCCCAATCTGTCCTGCACACACTTTAAGATTCAGTTCAGTTCAGTTCAGTTGCTCAGTCATGTCCGACTCTTTGTGACCCCCTGAATCGCAGCACGCCAAGCCTCCCTGTCCATCACCAACTCCCGGAGTTCACTGAGACTCACGTCCATCGAGTCAGTGATGCCATCCAGCCATCTCATCCTCTGTTGTCCCCTTCTCCTCCTGCCCCCAATCCCTCCCAGCATCAGAGTCTTTTCCAATGAGTCAACTCTTCGCATGAGGTGGCCAAAGTACTGGAGTTTCAGCTTTAGCATCATTCCTTCCAAAGAAATCCCAGGGCTGATCTCCTTTAGAATGGACTGGTTGGATCTCCTTGCAGTCCAAGGGACTCTCAAGAGTCTTCTCCAACACCATAGTTCAAAAGCATCAATTCTTCGGCACTCAGCCTTCTTCACAGTCCAACTCTCACATCCATACATGACCACGGGAAAAACCATAGCCTTGACTAGATGGACCTTTGTTGGCAAAGTTATGTCTCTGCTTTTGAATATGCTATGTAGGTTGGTCATAACTTTCCTTCCAAGGAGTAAGTGTCTTTTAATTTCATGGCTGCAGTCACCATCTGCAGTGATTTTGGAGCCCCGCAAAATAAAGTCTGACACTGTTTCCACTGTTTCCCCATCTATTTCCCATGAAGTGATGGGACCGGATGCCAAGAATACTCTTTAGTAAATTACATTCTTAGAAGTGTTTCCTTCTCAGAAATCCTTAATGGATCCTTACTGCATGCATGATAAAATTCACTCTTAGTCAGATGTGGAACACACTTAAAAGCTTATTTTAATACTGCTCCAAATTTTATGACTTAATTCTGTTATTTACAGGGTTCCCTGATGGCTTAGCTGGTAAAGAATCCACCTGCAATGCAGGAGACCCTGGTTCAATTCCTAGGTTTGGAAGATCCAATGGAGAAGGGATAAGCTACCCACTCCAATATTCTTGAACTTCCCTGGTGGCTCAGATGTTAAAAGATCTGCCTACAATGCAGGAGACCTGGGTTTGATCCCTGGGTTGGGAAAATCCCCTGGAGGAGAGCATAGCAATCCACTCCAGTATTTTTCTCTGGAGAATCCCCATGGACAGAGGAGCTTGATGGGTTACAGTCCATGGGGTAACAAAGAGTTGGACACAACAGAGTGACTAAGTGCAGCACAGCACAATGTTATTTACATTCCTATCTTTATACTATATTATAATTTGCTCTTTATTTTCTAGGCCCTAATTTTTTATAACCTTTATACTTTTATTTTCCTTTCTTTCTGCCTAGCATGAACTTATGCTGTACATCATAATGTTCATTGACTATATATATATATATATATATATTTTGTGCCATGTGGCATGTTAGATCTTAATTCTAGGACGAGGACTTGTACTTGTGCCTCCTGCATTGGAAGTGCAGAGTCTTAATCATTGGACTGCCAGGGAAGTCCCTTTTGTGTGTGCATGTGTGTGTGAGCCTCAGTTGTGACTGACTCTTTTGCGTTCCCATGGATTATAGCCCTCCAGACTCCTCTATCCATGGGATTTTCCAGGCAAGAATTCTGGAGTGGGTTGCCATTTCCTGCTCCAAGGGTTATTTCCAACCCAGGGATTGAACCCATGTCTCCTTCATCTCCTGCATTGGCAAGTGGATTCTTTACTACTGAGCCATCTGGCCAGTATAGCTTCCTTGTTCCTCCAACCACACTTTCCTTTATCTTAAATTCCAGAAGAGTTTGCCTGTAGATTATTAATAAATTTCATCTTGTATTATCTTACCTATTTATACATTTTTTTCCTCCTCTAATTGACTGAAAATGTATTGAGAACAAACAACACATCTCATGCACTTCAGTATTTCACCACCCCAAGCACCTTGCCTGTCCTGGCTGAATGTACTTGATCCTTCTGCTCTAGCTTTACATCACTTCTATGTGTTACATCTGGTCATCATTCTTCTGAAAGTTAAGGCTGCTGATTAAACTGAGAAGTAAGATAGGGAATAATTGCTATGTAGGACAAAAAATTATGTGTCAAAGCCAATTACAAAGCAGTCAGATACCAGCTAATACAAATCTTCCTCTAATTATGATGAAATTACATCCTGAAAAGCCCACTGTAAATTGGAAATATTGTTAAGTGGAACATGCATTTAATGCATCTAACCTACCAAACAAACATCATAGCTTAGCCTCACCTACCTTCAGCATGCCCAGAACACTTACATTTAGCCTATGATTGGACAAAATCATTTAACACAAAGCCTATTTTATAATAAAATGTTGAGTATGTTAGGTCATTTACTGGACACTGTACTGAAAGTGAAAAGCACAATGGTTATGAGGGTACAGAATGGCTTAAGTGTACTGGTTGTTCACCCTGGCCATCACCTGGCTGACTGGGAGCTGTTTGCTGCCCTGCTTAGCATCCCAGCAGCACTGTACTGCATATGCCTAGCCCCAAATAGACCAAAATTCAAAGTACATTTTCTATTGAATGCCTGTTGCTTTTGCACCATGGCAAAGTCAAGTACCTACAGGTGGACCCATCATAAGTTGCGGACTGTCTGTGTTTTGTAAAAAGACTTCTGTAACATTGCACCCATGTTAACTTCATGTGTATTTCTTTTCTGTAGGTGATTTTCTTCCACCCCCACCTCCACCTCTCGATGATTCCAGTGCTCTTCCATCAGGCTCCGGAAACTTCCCTCCTCCCCCGCCCCTTGATGACGGTGCTTTCAGGGGACAGGTAAGATCTGTGGTTGAAGTCATGTTTGTAAGTACTGCTAGGAATCGTGAATTCTGAGGTTGTTTCTGTGGCAAATAAATACTTATCCAGAGCCTATAAAGAGCTTGATATCTCACAAAGCACTAAGGCACGTTAATGCCAACTGCCCAGCTCGAGCTTCTCAGAGTTCTCCTGGCTTGTACACTGAAGCCCTGGAAATCCTTTTGCCTACTAATTTTATTTCAAAACTGAAAGCCATTCTTTAGGAACGCCATCTGAGAATTTCACTTTTTCTTGTTATCCTGGAGACACACAACCATGCTTTTTTATTGCCTTTGTTCTGTATCCACTGACATTTGCTTTCTAAATGAGTAAGACTGGTATTTTAAGGTTCTGTTGGTCACTGTGGGTACTAATTGGTTAGCAACATCTTTCTAGCAAAAGCAACAGCAACAATTCTTAGAGTTTTCTCTTCTGAATGAGGTCAGGAATGCATATAGTGAGAATTGACTGTTTGGAAGTATTATGCTCCAGCACTGCACAGTGACCCAGATTTGGAGTCAGAAGCAACAATAACAGTTCTCAGCCTGTGATCACATAGGGCTACTGGTGACCAAGTGCCACTGTTTAAGCAGTTAAACACCAGTTATCGCAGGAAGGAAAACTAAATAATAATGTCATATAGTATTTATGTCATATTTTTAGGGATGGTGATGTTACTACAGATGTATAAAAGAAAAAACTTATTTTTTAGAGAAATGTCAGCAAGATTGGTGAGTGATATGGAATAGTGCCTGGCATTTTAAAATCAAAAGACTCTAAAAATATATGTATTTGTATACTGTATATGTATATGGCTAGCCATATTCACTACAATACTATTGGGATGCTAGATATATTTATATGTATACTGATGCACATGCTGTACAACTGAAACTAACACAACAGTGTAGATCAACTATACTCCAAAAAAAAAGGACAAATCATAAGAATAGGGAGCTACTGAGTTCAAATACAGGTGAGAAAATATTAGTTATGAATTGACAATTGTTGGGTGCAGGGAGATTTAATTCATTATTTGTTCTGTCTTTGTATATGTTTAAGGTTTCTCATAATAAATTGTAAAGAGGAAAAGCCATAGAAAGTAACTGCTTAACTAGTTCAGTTCATTATATGACTTTCTCCTAAATCTCATTCTGGGGGAGACAAAGGTAGATGTGATTCATTCATTCAACAAAAATTTCTGGGTGCTGTGTGCATACCTTTATAACACTAGGAATTCTATAGCAAAAAAAAGACAGGGTTCTACCCTTATGAAATTTACACATTACTAAGAGCTATTCTTTGCATATTGTTTTACTTATACAGTTAAACACTTTAACACTTTATTTAGTTTATATTCTTGCTTGAATAATTATGAAACTGTTTTGTAAGCATTTAAAGTCTTGAGTTCTGAAGTTTGCTTGACTTTGTCACAGAAGACTTGTATTTGATACTAGTTGGGCAGCTTATTCTTGTCCCATGATCTTGAGTGGGTCACCCTAAGGCCCTTTTCCTCTTAATTAAAAATAAGATAACTGTATATCTGTCTCTAATAATTGAATGAAATATAGATGGATTAGAAAGTACTAAATTATAATGATTGTACAGATGTTATAATGATCACAATATAAAAATAACAAAGGCAGGAATAATATAAGGTTTGTCAAAGGGTTTCTTTAAGAAAAATTTGAACATGGGACTTTCATAAATTACAAAAGCCTTTTTCTATATGGATCTCATCCTGCTAACTATATCCAAGCTGTGACTTTGTTTTTGAAAAAGAAAGAAATAAACAAAGAGCCTGTTGCCATGTTGGCTTATATTCTCTGTAAGACAGAAGGAAGATGGATAAAAAATAAAACAGAGTTTGTCAAGTGGAAAAGGGCAGATCTGGTGAGAGAGGCATGTTGTTCCTGAATATATGGAAGATAATCGGCAAGCTCAAAAGAAGGCAGGCGTGTCCTTTCCTTGTGTGGCGGTGTGTGATGTGATAAGAGGCTTGGCCCCACTCTGGCCATATTTACCCCAACTTCATACTTGAGCTACAGTGGAGCTTAGAGTAATGTAATCACCAGAGAAAATTTTGCACTTTTTTCTCTCGGCCAATAGTGAAAACTCCTGTTGCCAAGTCAAAATTATAGCTGGTAAATGTGTGTTTTTGTGTAGAAGTCTGTTTATGTTTCCAGCCAAATTTTCAGGTCAGAGCCAAAAGTATCTTTACTAAGTGTGACTGTAAGAATTACAAGATTTTCAGAGCTGAAAGGGACCT
The DNA here is from genome assembly GCF_029407905.1 of Bubalus kerabau. Classification (NCBI taxonomy): domain Eukaryota; kingdom Metazoa; phylum Chordata; class Mammalia; order Artiodactyla; family Bovidae; genus Bubalus; species Bubalus kerabau. Next base: position 125,281,512 of record NC_073625.1, on the reverse strand, counting down.
AAGACATCACTGGGTCCAACCCTGGCGCCAGGCATCTGATTACATACAGCCTTTTCAAGTACTTGGTGAATAAATTACTTCCCTCTCTTTGCAAACGGGGAAACTGAGATCCAAGAAGATGTGGTTCCTGTAGTTTCTGGCAGATCTCTTTTGAGAAATCTTGTCTCCTGATCTGCCCTTCCACTGATGGAGCACATGAGTTTGCTTTGGGCCTCTCAAGGATCTGAGGTTAAGAAGAATGGGTAACATGCTTTTGTTTGGAAAGACGAGGTGGTACTGGCATTTTTCTTCTCCCCAGATTTCTGATATAAGGCTGTAATTTTTTTTTCCCCTTTGCAAAAGGTGAATATTTAGTGTCAAGAATTCTTGTTTTAAGAGTTCTCATTTTATGGGAAAAGATGAATCTTGGAAAGTCAGTGAGAGATTTTCTTTTTTATGTAAGAATCAGTTGGAGCTCAGTGCCTGTAAGGCTTGGGTGACCATTTGGCAGTCACTTCCGTCCTTTGTTTGTTTTTCATTCATCCATGATAAATGGAATACCTTCTATATGTCAGACATAGACACAAGGGCGTAGGGCTTGGCATCATTGGTCTAATGCCCTGAGTCTCACCCTTGGGACTGTTAGCTTTGTTTGGTTTGATGCCACAGTTGATAATTACTTCCTATTTTAGCTATCCAATGGGCAGGTGTAGAGTGTTGTCTACAGTAGTTTTAAAAAGAGAATATGTGATGGAATTTCAGACTTGCAAGGGAATTAGAGATTATAACTTGAGTGCCTTTCTGTTGTTTTAATCTCCTAATTTTTTTTTCCCTCAATGGGTAACTCTTACAGCTGAGGCAATTTTGATGGCTAAGGGATGAATGAGTTACAACCTCTGATTCAAACTTGGGAGATGCATTTATACATAACTTCTAAATTAAGATGTTTCATGGTAAATTATTACTTAGTCATCATGCTTTGATCAGAAGCACAATCTAAGTCTTATCTTGTGGTACAGGGTGGGGGAAATAAATTAACTATGACTAGAGACATGCAGGAAGGATTCTTGGAAACAATTTCAATTTAACTGAACTTTGATGGTTAATTAGCATCTTAATTTTCAGATGGCGGAATGGATTTTTAGGTAATAAAGTAACAAGAATTCAGAGTACTTTGAAGAATGTTCTGAAATCATTGCAGGTGTTTGTTATTATTTTAAATATAAGGTTGACATCACCAGGTCTGTTGCTGGATGCCAAGTGGTGCGTTTAGCATACCATCAGACAAAACGTATTGCCCTTGTGGGAGACTTCCTTTAGCTCCTCAGGGACTTACCTGCTGATACCTGATGGCTTTGAGTTCAGGTGCCTGACATTTCTGGGGCTTGCCAGCTGGTATAGTTGTAAAGAATCCACCTGCCAATGCAAGAGACACAAGAGATGTGGGCTTGATCCTTGGGTCTAGAATATCCCCTAGAGGAGGAAATGGCAACCCACTCCAGTATTCTTGCCTGGAAAATTCCATGGACAGATGAGTGTGGCAGGCTATAGTCCATCGGGTTGCAAAGAGTCGGACGTGACTAAGCACGCACGCATACCTGATATTTAACTTCCTCTTTTTATGACGTCTTTACTTGGCTTTTCTTCACGACAGCTGACACCTCCTCACCCTGTCTCTCTCTGTGACCTAGACTGTGGCTTGCTTTTATGTGCCTGTTATCTGGGGGTTTTACCCTTCCAGTTCCCATTGCCTTTTCCATTCATTCAGGCAGGATGGCTACCTTTGCTAGGGTAACTCCAGCCCCTCCAGCTCAGAAAACAGTTTTGTCCATTGCTTGTTACTCCAGGTATTGAAAGTGTCTTCTGTTACTGAACTGAAATTTCTTCCTTTATGATTTCCTCACACCAATTTTCTTCCTACCCTCTTAGAAAATGATGCACATTCAAAGGAACTGTCAGACCAGGAAAGAAATAAGTGGTGTCTCTCTCAAGAGGGTGATCCATAAAACTCCTGAAAGAGGTCACTTTTCTGAGGAGAGAGTGAAAACATTGTCATGTGAGCTGTTCACTGAACTTGTGGGAAATGCCCAGAGTTTGTTGAAAAGAGAAGGAAGAAGAGAAACTTCTTTTTTTTTTTTAATAATTTTATTTTTTTTTAATTTATTTTATTGACATATTGTTGATCTATAATGTGTTAATTTCTTCTGTACAGCAAAGTGATTCAGTTATTTATATATGTGTGTGTGTATATGTAGACTTTTTTTCATATTATTTTCCATTATGGGTTATCATAGAATATTGAATATAGTTCCTTGTGCTATACAGTAATGCTTTATTTATCCATTCTATATATAATCGTTTGCATCTGCTAATCACAAACTCTGAATACCTCCTTCCCCACCCTCCTCCCACCTTCCTTGGTAATCCTAGGTCTGTACTCTTTGTCTATAAATCCGTTTCTGAAGAAATTTCTGAAATGCTTTATGGTCTTATCTTAAAGTCAGTGCCCAAAAGTTTGTAAGCCAACTCATTCCGACTCTTGTGAAAATAATTTCAAACCTCATAATGTATAAGGTCAGCAGTGGATTGTAGTCATTTATCCACTTACCAATTTTATATATTTCATTTATCATAAACTGGCACTGAGGACTTTCCAGGTGGCATAGTGATAAGGAATCCATCTGCCAATTCAGGAGACTCGAGTTCGATCCCTGGATCGGAAAGATCTCATGGAGGAGCATATGGCAACCCGCTCCAGTATTCTTGGCTGAGGATATTCCATGGACAGGGCAACCTGGTGGGCTACAGTCCATGGGACTGCAAAGAGTTGAGCATGACTGAGCGCGCACGCTCACACACACACACACACACACTAACTGGGTGTCTTGTGACTCTTAGACAAGTACTATCATGATCATAAGTATGGAATGACAGGATTTTACTTGTTAACATACAGAACTCAGGCCCCCAGCTGGGGGCATGTTCATTCATGTGTTCACAGAAATAGGCAGCAGGCCTTACTTGCTTTATATGATTTGGACATACCTTACCACAGAGGGCATCCCTTCTGCCGATTGGAAGTTGGGTGAGGAAGGAAGAGTCTGGGAGTAAAAGGAGATCCCACCTATAAAAATTAAGAGTAGAGATGCAGAATTGCCAGAGCAAAACCAAAATGGTCAGCAAAAGCTTTAATCCACTCTGAGGTGCTTATCCTTCCTGTGTAGTGAGGATATAAGATATCTTGATCCATGGAAAGATACCAGAGGAGTGACTAAGATGCTTATTTATTCCTGGCCCTTTGTCTTGTTCCTTTGGGCCTTGGGTTAGCTAGGGGCCCTAGTTGATTTGTGGGATTGTTTGTGACCCTGGCAACAGCAGCAGCAGCAGCTTGATTTGGGAGTGCCTCCTTCTTTTAAGGTCCACACATGTAGGTCAGTGGATGTTTAGCAGGGCTGGTGGGTTCTTGAGGTATGCTTCAGGCTCAGATCGGTGTGACTTTCTAGAAGCGAATGTCAGAGGTTTTTCTGTTTTCCTTTCGCTCTGAATCATCCTCTGATTGGGTATTCAGATGAGAAAACAGAGATATTTTTGGTGTCTAGACTTATAAAAACTTCTTTGAAAGTAGCAGATGAGAGTCGATGGGGAGTATTCCAGTATTTCACTCGAGTAATTAGACCCTTTTCATGGAATGCCATAGTTTCTCTTCGTTGTTTTTTTGAAGACTCTATTTAAAAAGGTAAACGCTTTCCCTGGGATCAATAGTGGAGTATGTGTACACACACACTCATTTACCCCTAGCAACCCCATTTCCACTGCTGCTGCTCCCTTGAAATAATCTAGGACACATGCGTGCATTCAGCAGTGAGAGCTTGGCTGATCAATGGACAAGAAAAATTTTACGGGGAAACTGGTTGCGGTCAGTTCTGTTGTATATTGAGATAACCAATGAGGTTAGATTTACTTTAGCTCCTCAGTGCCTTTATAGAGAGTCATTTACAATGTTTGCATATTTCAGAAAATTTCCTTTGCCCAAATTAAGTGAAACTTCAGTTGGTTCTTTCTGAGTCAGTAGAGATTTTTAACCCATTTTGTCTTTCCCATCAAGAATCTTAGTGATTCCTTCAAAGCTGAACTATATTTGTTTTTTCTACATCTAAAAAGTAGAACATATTTTTTCTTCTAGTAACGTAAATAAATCAAATAACATTAACATGGATTCAATGTTTTCAAACATGTTTCTCTATCAAGGAAAAATTATGATATGCATATGTGCCCCACCCCCAACATAGGGGCTGTAAGAAGTTTGAGCACTGTCTCATTTAAATTATTATTAGATGTTTGGAGAATGTATTTCAAATTTTAAACTTTATAACACCTCTTTTAAGAGAATCATTTCTCACATTAAATTGTACCACTGCATTATTAATAGACTATTGCTTTTGTTCGGAGAAGGCAATGGCACCCCACTCCAGTACTCTTGCCTGGAAAATCCCAGGGACGGGGGAGCCTGGTGGGCTGCCGTCTGTGGGGTCGCACAGAGTTGAACACGACTGAAGTGATTTAGCAGCAGCAGCAGCATTGCTTTTGTTATTTGCATTGTTTCTTTTTTCCTTTTTTTTTCTTGAATTCATCATCCTTTTTTTTTTTTAATTTCTTCTTCTTGTACTTTATCTTTTTTTTTTTTTGAAAAGCTGCATGGGCGATAAATTTTCTGAAGCCTTTTTTCTTTCAGTTTCATAGATAAGTAAATGTTTGGCTTCAAGTAGAATTCTAGGCTCCAAGTTCCTGTACCTCAATGTTCAACAAAGATTTCTATATTATTGCTTTGTGTCATTTAGTCTTTATTGTTGCAGATGAGAAATCTGATGTAAGTCTGTTTCTTTTTCCAATTTAGTAACTTTTATTGTTTGATCTGTAAGTTGTTATTTGTGGCATTCGACAATTTTACTTCAATATTTCTAGGTACAGCTTCCCTCACCCTCACCCTAGTAGTTCTACTTAGTATTCATTGAATCTGATATGAGGAGTCAAATTCTTATTTAGCTAAGGGAGATTTTCTTGTGATATTGGGAAAGTGAGTTTTAATTTTTTCATTTGCCTTTTTCTTCCTTATGGAACTCCTATTTTATGGTTTTGGATTTTTTTCTGTTCTTCATATTGGTATTCTTTTTCAATAGTTCTACCATATGGAAGAATTCTTATTGCTTGCATCCTTTCTTTATTTTTAATTTTTGTGGTGATGATGTATTCTCAAATTATAAATGCTACTTGCACCTGAATTTAGGGAGAAAATGTGCTTGGGAGTGGCTCTGAATCTCCTGTTCTGGTAGACCTATCTAGCTTCCACTCAAACTTTATCTTTTATCTAGACTGGAAGCATATAGTCCTTTAAATGTCAGGGCGGCCATAGGGTTTGTGCACCGGTTGTCCCTGTGTGTGTAATCAGGGGAGGCAGGACAGGGAATGGGTTTCCTTTAGAGACACATGCCAAGAGAGAACAACAAGCATCAAGGCTGTTTATTAGTTTTAAAGGTCCACTGGCAGGTAGCAAAGCCCCGATTTTACATGTTGTACATATATATCCAATATGGGCAGCAACAGGCTGTGGACAGCCCTTCTGTGGGGTGGTCTCTGCTTGAGTTCTCAGTTTCCTCTCTCACTATTTCCCCATTCATGCCTTCCAATGACTATGTCACCAGAAGTGTCAGGGGTTGTGGCAAAGCACCTTTTATTAGAAAGAATGAGCTCATTAAGTGATTTCACTGCTGTTTTGTCTGGCTTTCATCATGTACCCCAAACTTCCTTTCCCAAGAGGTTCCCCCACACCCTCACCCCGTTTTATCATGGCAGTTTGAAGTCAGATCAGATATTGCTACCTTTTGCTATTTGTCTCAAACTCACCCTGCTGCCTTTGAGGATGCCAGGAAAACCCTCCCTGACTGCATCATCTGGACCAAGTAAAGCTTCAGGGAAAACATGGTATGATGGTGAACACTGTGAGTGCTGATCCAGAGTACCTGACTTAACTCCCCTCTCGCTGGCTATGTGACTATGATCATGCTGTTAAACCATTTTTGCCATGGTTTGCTTATCTGTAAAATAGAAGTTATTGCTGTGCTTACCTCTTTGGCTTTTTGTGAATTTACATAGAGAATATCATAGGAGCCTGACATAGCATAGGGCTTAGTAAGTATTTCCCATTGATATTGTTACTATTAGACTGTTCTGAGCTAACTGGCCTCTGTGCTGAGTTCTGGCATAGTTATTGCTGTCCTTTGGTTTGTACCACACCTCCCTAAGGTTCACTAATGATGCCATCACTTGCTCTTAAGTGTTTGGGGATTTTAAGGCATTTTACTAAATGCTCCCACAGGCTCTTTCTTCAAAACGAATGATTGTGTTAAGTAACCTTAGATCTCTTATAACTCTAAAATTCATCCCTTTAGTAAGAAAATATTAGCTCTTATAACTTCATAGTTGTTTACAAACTGCAAAATACTTTATATTATTGAATTTGATCTTCACAAGTAAGAATAGCAAACATATAATTTAACAAATACAAAAACATTAAGGCTCAAAGGGTTGAGGCAGCTTGTTTAGATTTCATGACAAGTGTCATGGAAGCAATGATTTATTTTTAAAAGGATAAAAACAAAAACAAAATGCATTTTGGGAACTCTTAAGCCTCTTGGCTTAGTATCAGTTCCCAGCAAATGAGAGAAGGCAGATCATTTTAAATTCTCAAAAAGCAGCCAAAGTCACCAACAGTATGTGTTCATGGCCAGTGGCCAGGGGCCACCAAGATAGCTTTCACTGTAATTCTTTAGTGGAAATAAGTACATCTTCCGTCCTAGCATATTGCCTTACAATCCCCTCACCAATTGTACCATGTACTTCTTATCCATGGATTTGGTAAGGAAGCCCTATTGGGCTCACAAACCCTTTAGTTCCTTTGTAATTTACATAATCCATTCAACATGAGCACAAAACAACTTGATCTGAAAGAAGGGGTAAAAGTGGGAATGGAGGATGCCAAAACCAAAAGCCAAGTGCATTAACTCATGTTTTGTTTTTGAAGTGCTGATGTTTTTAGGGAGAGTTTCTGTGTATAGCTGATTTGGAGATTCAAAAGTCAGCTATTTAAAACTAAAAATTTGGTATTGCATGCAATACTTACATGAATCCTTAAGGGGTTAAGTTATAATTATCATTATTTTTTCATTGACTTCTGTGAGTTTGACCTGTCCAAGGCTCTTACTCTGTAAATTTGATAAATTCCAAAATTGACATTGAGTTTTATTTCTAATGAAGGACTTTCATATAATTTATCTAACTTGAACCTTTAAAATAACTTACAAAGGGGAAGGGGAGGGATGATTGTCTGCCTTGTGCCAGGAAAGGGACTGAGGCTCAGAGAATTAAGTAGTATTTCAGGTTTCCAAGGTATTAAGTGTCTTGGGCAGGGATGTGACCCTACCTTCTTCTGAATCATGCCAGTCCATTTCTTTCTTTTTTGGCATCACTGCTTTCTTGTTACTCTGCCTTTATATTGTTTTTCAATGAAGGACACAGAACACAAATTGTCATGTTCCTCTTAGAACATTAATTGTTAACCTGTGTTCTTTTGAGTTCATTTGTAGAATCTTCTCTTGCAGTATTGTCTTCAACTTTTTAAAACTGTATCTTTACAGATTGAAGATCATACTTTGACATTAAAATATAGGAAAGCTGCTTGTAGACTTTTAAAATGGAATACTTTCCAAGTTTTTTGATTGTTCTTATATTTATTTTGCCAATAAACTTCAGGAAAGATGTCAATTTGTATTACTGTAGAAAAAAGTAAAATTGGCAGTACCTGGTATAAACAATGTTTCTGTGGTAGTTTTTTAAAAAAATAAGTGGTGAGGGTGACACAAGAAAGAAAGGTTTCACTTTGTAAGAAATCTAAGGACTTCCCAGGTGGTCCATTGGTAAAGAATCTGCCTGCTAATGCAGGAGACATGGTTTGATCCCTGGGTCAGGAAGATCCCCTGGAGAAGGAAATGGCAACCCACTCCAGTATTCTGGCCTGGGAAATCCCATGGATAGAAGAGCCTGGTGGGCTACAGTCCATGGGGTCTGAATGAGTTGGACATGACTCAGTGACTTAACAACAACAATAACTTTACTGGTGGTAAAGGATTTGGTTTATAAGACTCCACCCCCAGAATCATCTGCCAAAAATAATATAAAATATATATTTTAAATATTTTAAAGAGACAGAGCAAGAGCTCAAACACCGCCTCCTTTCTCAATAGTTGTTTGATTCCCTGTAGTGCTTAAGGGAATCTCTGCCTATCCTAAGACTACCTACTGTTTTGACCTGTAGATGGCAGATCCAGATGATGTATGATTTGGGATTTGGGGCAGATCATCTCTAAGAGCCAAATCTCAATTTTTTTCATTCACAGTACTAGTAATGATAATTCTCTGTCTCTCATATTCTGTTTTTTTTTTTCTTTTTGAAAGTCAGATGAAAACAACTCATTTGATAACACTTTCTAAATCAGTAAGTAATTAAAAATATCTATTTTTCCTAACATTATTTTAACATCCTTGAGCTTTAACTCTGTGAGAAATTATACATTTAGAGCAATGGCTAGTAGAATGTCCTTCAATGATATATTTGATGTATAACATATACTGAAAAGAGAACGGCACACTGTGCCCTGAACAGAGATGTAAGGATCTAAGCCATGGTTCACTCCACCGAAATGTGCACTGAGAAGGTTTGTGTCAGAACAGAGGAGGGGACCTGACAGGCTTGGACTCAGATATTCTATTGAGAGATGATCAAGCAATTAAATAAAAGATACAGCAACTGGAAGAGTATTTCACTCTTCATTCAGGGAACACACATTCAGGGAACTTTGTAATTTTTATTATCAAGTCATCATGTTCATTGAAATGTGCCTGTTGGGTTGTTTTCGTTTTCTTTTAGCTTACTGAAAGCCATACAGTGTCACGTTAGTATTTCTTTTCTGTTACTCTGGTGGGAAAAGAAAGTTTAGGGACATGGCAACTACTGCAGAGAAGTATTTCCACACTTACAGGTTTAACAAATGAGGCTCTCTCCCCTCCCCTCTGCCATGTGTCTCTCCGAGATTTAAGTTACATTCCTACCATGAACGTAAGTCATGTCAACTCTATTGCAATGGCGCTCATATTCATCTGCCACCCTCTACCCAGCCCCCTCCAAATTCCCTAATGATTATTAATTTGCTGAGAAGTTCTTTGTACTTCTACCAGGCAAGGAACACTCTGGAAGATTTGAATCTCCTTGCTTCCTCCTTCCATTTTCATTAAAAAGAATCTCCTTGGTTCCTCTGCTAGATCTGCAACTGTCCCTTTTCTCCCGTAGATCACCTTTTTCTTTTTCTCTGTCCCACAGTGTTTAGGTGCCCACTCAGCGTTCTCCCTTTTGACTTGTCTCCAGTCACGTCTCTCACAGAGTCAACTTTGAGGGACTCGGACTGGTTATGACTCTTGGTGCTATATCTTTCTTTGACAACTGTTGTGCCATTTATCCATAGAAAATCTTTCCAAAGGGAACACTTGCACATTCAATGGGTCCAAAAATTCCACTTACGTCTTCTCCCAAAGCCTCCATTTTGATGGAAGTACCACCATATTTGATTTCCAAACTCTAAACATTGTGGTCATTGCTGAAATTTCTTGCTTTTTAAACATATTTGTGTATGGCAAAACCAATACAATATTGTAAAGTAAAAAAAAAATTTTTTTTAATGGAAAAAAAACATTTTCTTTGGAAAAAAATAAAAAATAAACATATTTGTCACCAATAGCTGACATATATATATATATATATATATATGGTTCAAAATGACTCTCAGATTTGCTCTAGTCTCTTTATTTTCCTTGTCCTAGCTCATCCTTCTCCATCTCACAATGGACTCATTGCTTTGTGTTTCTTTTCCCTTCTAGCTACATTTCCCTAACAGATTAGTCTTTGAAAAATGTTATTTTCTCTTATGGCTTTTCTTTTTTCTTTTGACTGCCCCATGAAATTTCCTCTCTTGGTTGACTTTTGGAGTACTCCAGTTCAGTTCAGTCCCTCAGTCATGTCCAACTCTTTGCAAGCCCATGGACTGCAGCACGCCAGGCCTTCCTGTCCATCACCAACTCCCGGAGTTTACCCAAACTCATGTCCATTGAGTCAGTGATGCCATCCAACCATCTCTCATCCTCTGTTGTCCCCTTCTCCTCCCACCTTCAATCTTTCCGAGCATCAGGGTCTTTTCAAACGAGTCAGCTCTTTGCATCAGGTGGCCAAAGTATTGGAGTTTCAGCTTCAACATCAGTCCTTCCAATGAACAGTCAGGACTGATATCCTTTACAATACTCCAAGACCTACTTTATCCTTTAAAGTATACCTTATCTCTGTGCTCTTTCTGTCTTTGCCCTTGTGAGGCTGGTGGTCCCATGCTAATTTTCATTATGTCTTTCTTGCTACCTGAAGCAGCCTCATCCCTCAGCTGATCAGACAGTCTCCCTATTTTTTAAAAGCCCAATTCATACCTTCTGATACTGCCAGCTCATCCCAGTCTGTCCCTTCTTTGCATCATGACTCTAGTGACTGGGTGGTATAGTGTAGTAATGTTAACCTAGGGTTTAATGCCAGGAAGCTCTGGTCTATTTCTTATCAGTTGTGTTATCAGTTACCTTCACATGCAAAATGGGAATAATCACAGATATTTTGAGGACTGACCAGGATAAAGAATACAGAGTCTCTAGTATTATGTGGTTCACAGTAAAGGCTACAATGAATCAGCTAATGGATCAGTTAATTAGGTTTCATTTTCCTGCCAATGAATATATGGCCTGCTTGTAGACTGATATAACTATATCATGTGTCTCCAAACTCTATATCATAGAGCCAGAACCAAGCTATGACGTGGGAGAGACCTGTAGAAATCAGTTAACATCATAATTTGTAGAGCCTCATCTTTGAAAAGATCAAAATCCATAATCTTCCCTATGATGAGGAAAGGGGCACCCAGATTTCTTAGATCAATGCCCAAGGTGACACAGTTAAGAGCAGTGGCCTCAACCCCTATGCCAAATGGGGGTTTCTGGACTCACAGATTTGAAAGCTATCTATGATCCTCTTGTTTATTTCCCTTTTAGAAACTGTCTGAAGTCTGGATCTCTGCTCATATCCCCATGTCACTCATAGTCTTTATCTCATTGAGGAACACTTGGTTGATATTTGTGGATTGATTGAATCATTTTTTGACTTGGCAATAAGGATTTTCTGGAAGCCTCTATGGAGTATGTATTACACATGGGCTTATCACTGTTTTGATGCTGTTGCAAACACTCAGAGGGTCCAGTAAGTTTGCTTCTGTGCCCTGGTTCAGTGTGGTAGGGGAAGGAAATGGGAGAGGAAGTTATATACATCTTGAGCAAATCAAGCTTTTCTATTTTTAGTCCTTGCTACTGTTTGGAAAGTACAGCCCTGTTGATGGTAGTCTGGCTTGTGTTTCCTTTAGTGCCATTTCAAAAAAGGAAAAAAAAAAAATATGGGAATTTTTTGTAGTGAAAATAGTTCCTCAGAGTAGTCACATTAGTTCCTTCTTTTTCTCTTGATGAAACCTCAAACCCACTAGGCACAGATTCCTCAACCTCAACTATGCATGTCAAAGGCTCATGAAGAGGAGGAGAGTGGAGTCAGCGAAACCAAGGCAGGCAAACTATGCCTGGTACCTGAGAGCCAGGGCAGAGAAGGCGGGGGAGGGATGGGGACCCCTTCCATCAGTGGAGTCTTGGTCTGCCACCCTGGAGACAGCTGAACTCTGAACTACATAGATAAAGAGACACCTAGTGTTAAAGCCCTTTGCTTAAGCCATTCCTTCTGCCTGAGTGTCTCTCTGTCTTTCCCTGTGTGCCTTACAGCCACTCACCAAATTATAGTAAGTGAATTACCTCTTTTTAGTTGTTTTTATGGCAGTTTGGGGATTTTCCTAATCTGAGGCAATACTAGGTACCATTAGGGAATGATAAAGAACTTTATGAAAGAGAATAAAATTACCTTGTCTCTATTAGATGGAGTTCTATAATATAGCAAGCCTTGACTGGTCAGAAGTGGCCATAGGAGGATGACTTGGAGCTGACTGCAAGAGTCTAGTGAAGCAGACCAGAGCCTGAATTGGGATGATGGTCATGACCATGGTGGAGAGGGGCTAGAGTCCAGAGCTATTTGAGAAGAGAGGAAATGGAAGCGTCCAAGATGTTTGCGGGATCCTGATTTTCTTCAGGAAAGAGATTTGCTTCCTACCCTAATGTTTGCCAAATAAGAAATTCCTTTAAAAAATCAGAACTGTGAGGCAAGTGTAATGTGAACTTTACTAGAGGAAACGTGGATACCACTGAGCAAATACTACCCCTCATTAATGAGAGAGACTAGAGTCTCCAGACAGAAACAGCTCTGCTCAGATTAAACTGTGACAGTAGGGTAAGAATAATACATCACCATAGTGAATGCTAATTTGTGGATGTTGCAGTATTGTTGTCATTGTTTTTTAATCGAATATGTATTAAGCTTCAACAGGGTGGTATGAATAATGCCAACTTGTAGTTGATTTGAATGCAGAGTTCCAAAGAATAGCAAGGAGAGATAAGAATGCCTTCCTCAGTGATCAGTGCAAAGAAATAGAGGAAAACAATAGCATGGGAAGGACTAGAGATCGCTTCAAGAAAATTAGAGATACCAAGGGAACATTTCATGCAAAGACAAGCACAATAAAGGACAGAAATGGTATGGATGGACCTAAGAGAAACAGAAGATATTAAGAAGAGATGGCAAGAGTACACAGAAGAACCATACAAAAAAGATCTTTACGATCCAGATAATCACGATGGTGTGATTACTGACCGAGAACCAGGCATCCTGAAATGCAAAGTCAAGTGGGCCTGAGGAAGCATCACTACGAACAAAACTAGTGGAGGTGATGGAATCCCAGTTGAGCTATTTCAAACCCTAAAAGATGATGCTGTGAAAGTGCTGTACTCAATATACCAGCAAGTATGGAAAACTCAGCAGTGGCCACAGGACTGGAAAAGGTCAGCTTTCATTCCAATCCCTAAAAAAGGCAATGCCAAAGAATGCTCAAACTACCATACAATTGCACTTATCTCACACTCTAGCAATGTAATGCTCAAAATTCTCCATGCCAGGCTTCAACAATACGTGAACCGTGAACTTCAAGATATTCAATCTGGGTTTAGAAAAGGCAGGGGAACCAGAGATCAAATTGCTAACATCTGTTGGCTCATCGAAAAAACAAGAGTTCCAGAAAAACATCTACTTCTGCTTTATTGACTATACCAAAGCCTTTGACTGTGTGCATCACCAGAAACTGTGGAAAATTCTGAAAGAGGTGGGAATACCAGACCAACTTACCTGCCTCCTGAGAAATCTGTATGCAGGTCAGGAAGCAACAGTTAGAACTGGACATGGAAAAACAGATTGGTTCCAAATTGGGAAAGAGGTACATCAAGGCTATATAATGTCACCCTGCTTATTTAACTTATATGCAGAGTACATCATGAGAAACGCTGGACTGGAAGAAACACAAGCTGGAATCAAGATTGCCAGGAGAAATATCAATAACCTCAGATATGCAGATGACACCACCCTTATGGCAGAAAATGAAGAGGAACTCAAAAGCCTCTTGATGAAAGTGAAAGAGGAGAGTGAAAAAGTTGGCTTAAAGCTCAACATTCAGAAAACTAAGATCATAGCATCCGGTCCCATCACTTCATGGGTAATAGATGGGGAAACAGTGGAAACAGTGTCAGCCTTTATTTTGGGGGGCTCTAAAATCACTGCAGATGGTGGCTATAGCCATGAAATTAAAAGACACTTGCTCCTTGGAAAAAAGTTATGACTAACCTAGATAGCATATTAAAAAGCAGAGACATTACTTTGCCAACAAAGGCCCATTTAGTCAAGGCTATGGTTTTTCAAGTGGTCATGTATGGATGTGAGAGTTGGACTTTAAAGAAAATTGAGCACTGAAGAACTGATGCTTTTGAACTGTGGTGTTAGAGAAGACTCTTGAGAGTCCCTTGGACAGCAACGAGATCCATCTAGTCCATCCTAAAGGAAATCAGTCCTGAATGTTCGTTGGAAGGACTGATGATGAAGCTGAAACTCCAATATTTGGCCACCTGATGCGAAGAACTGATTCATTTGAAAAGACCGTGATGCTGGGAAAAATTGAAGGTGGGAGGAGAAGGGGACAACAGAGGATGAGATGGTTGGCTGGCATCACAGACTCAATGGACATGAGTTTGAGTAAACTCCAGGAGTTGGTGATGGACAGGGAGGTTGCAAAGAGTTGGACTCAACTGAGTGACTAAACTGAACTGTACTGAACAGTTAATTGATTTATCAGGACACTTGGAAGACTTTTGTAAACCACCGGTAAATGGAAGCTCACAGAACCCCTTTGAGGTGGTAAATCCAAATGCCATTTCCACAGAGGCAGACAAGTGAAGTGGGTTGTATTTGCTCTGTTGGCACTGTTGGTGAGAATAGGAGCTATCGAAGGAGAGAGAAGTTGTTTGTCTGTGCCCAGGAATTGGGTTAGAATACAGTAGTAAAGAGTTCTCCATCAGTGTGTTCCAAGTTGTGGAATTTTAATTAAATCATTCTAGGTATTGTCAACACTTGCATTTTCAACTGATGACCAGATTCTAGGCTAACAGATTTCTAACTTAGGGGTAGGGGTTGCAAAGTTCTTTGTTAAATGCAGATCAAGAGGCCCTGCTCCCAAAGGTTCTGATTTGGTAAATCTGCAAGGGGCCCTAAAGGTTTCCTTTGTAATGGGCATCTGAGGTGCTTTTGTCCTCAGAGGAGGTTCAGTGTCCCTTCAGAACCTCAGCCTTTTCCTTCTTGTAGTTTCTGTCTTTTGCCACCAAAATCTAGCCTCTTCCTGAGACCAAGACTTGTGATTTAGTATCTGTACAGACTCCTACCACTTGCTTAGTAAAATCCTGCAATCCACTTATTTCCAAAGACGCTATGAGCCACCCTGATGGAAGACCCACTGTACTGCTAGCAACCTACAGGACACGTCGCTCCTGAGACCTTAGTCCACCTGGTATTCAAAGTATGCCCGTGGGATTCATAGTCTTCTTCTATTTCACAGGTGGGAACTAAAAACCAAGAGGGGATGTGAGTTGGTGAGCTATCTCAGTAGTCTAAACCTATTTGATTGAAATCCAAGTTGGGGCTTGGATTCCACTTTGAACCACAACTGGGGTCAGATCCTTGGCAACTGTTTTAAGTGGAATGTATCAGAAAGAAAAAGTTCACAGTGCAACAGGCAAGAGGAGGGCAGGAAAGGTAGAACTGACAAATTCAGTTTTTCATTATTTCTCTGTTATTTCTCATGGTTCTTTAACATAGGCTAAGTATTGAACCATTGCTAAGCAAATAGTAACCATGTGATGATTGTTTGACTCTGAATATTCTATGAAAAGGAAACATTTCTCAGGAAAGCCTGAAAAGAGATGTGAGCAGAGTCGTAGCATGGAGGAAGGCTTTGTCAGTGGAGATGAGAACCGCAAGGCTTCAGAGAGAATCATCTTTGCCTTTTTTGACTTTTTTAGCTTCTATCTGGCAGTAATAACCGGCTTTTCATAGCACTTGTTAATTTATATTCTTGAGGTAGAAGACATAAATATTTGTTGTCTCATGGACTCACATTCATTCCTGATTAAAGTGAATTCAACTTTCTTCTGTGGTCCCATACTCACTTTTTATCAATGGCAACCTTTTCATGAAAATAAGAGTTCCTCTTGGGAGCTGCATTAATGTAAATTGTCTGTGCACAGCCTAAAATATATGTGATTCATACCGTGTGTTTGTTCCCACATCAGCACTAAGTCCCAAGATACAATTACCCTGCCCACTCTCTCCTTCCGTCATGAGGACTGTGTTTATTCTTTGGATAGCTGTACGCTGGATACCAGCCAAGCTTCTTCTATGCCTTGGTTTGCACACCTGCATAATGTGGCCACAGCTGACCCTCTGAGTCTGACCCTCCTCTATTTTTTCCTTAAAGAACACTTGCGTTTGCCAAATGCTGGTACACATTGCTTTGCAGTGTTCCTTCTATATATCTTTATACTCACATGGTAAATATCTTAGATAATTTTTCTGCATCTAAGATCTGCCCAATTTTCACTGCATTCTCTTTCTGTTGTTTGCCTTAGCATCTTGTGTTTCACATAGTTTGATACTTACCTGCCTGTAGTTTGCTCTATAATATGGTGACTTGTGGACATACTAACTCCTTAATGCAGCTATAGGCATTTGGAAGGCAGGGAACCAATGATTTTCCTTTTTTGTTTTTTCAGTCCTGTCATTCATATCAGTGTGTATTGAATATTTGATAAATATTTATTGAAAACTGCACAAAAACTGTGCTAAGTGGGAAGACAGAAAGCGAGAGAGAGAACTGGAGCTTGGTTTTTCCCTGTAGCCGCAGCTGTGACCTTACTCGTGGTAACCTAATAGGCCCCAGAATCTCCGTTTCATGTTGCAAGGGATGGCCTTTCCCCATTAACATTTCCAGCCTGGTGTCATGGGAAGTGCAAGAGTTAGAGCTCTGGGGCTCAATGTTTGGGTCCCTAATTCATTTTTTTTTTTCCTGCCTGAGTGACTTAGAAAACTGTTTTTCTCTGACCTTCAGTATCCTTTTTTATTTTTTGTAAAATAGGAATAATATCTGCTCATCTTTAGGATTGCTGGGAGGATCGAATGAGAAAATATTTATAAAAGCGCTTTTCTAAACTTAGGCAGTTCTCTGTTGATAATGGCGGTGTAGAGGGAGCTGTGATTTGCTTTTCACGTGTTCCCAGTGGTAACCACGTCCCAGGCTGTGTACAGTGGACTGGGTAACCGGCCAACAATGCTGCTGGTTCCTCTTGGAACAGGGAGTTGGACTGAGAGAAAGTGATGAACAGATGCTAAATAATCAGTAGAGAATTGATGTATCTTTGATTGTTAGAAAACACGATTCCTGCCATTTCAGGTAATTTCCCCCATAACTTTTCCATTCTAAGCCTCTGAGATAAGACTTGATGTGTGTTTCATCTTTTCCCTTCTGCCTGCTTGCTAAGGTGTTGTCGTTCTCACCTGTCTGTTTCCATTTCCATTAGTCAGCTAGTGACTGGGACAGCAGTACAGCTGAATGCAACTTCCTTTCTGAAGTGGTTATCAGTAACCCTATTTTTGAAACGAGTGTTTTAAATTGTATCTTGTTAGTATCTGCCCTACATCTTCTGTATTTTCAGCTATTGAAGTGCACATACACTAAATAGAAACAGTAATTTGGTTCCAGTAAGTGGCTCTAAGGGAAAAAACCAACAACAATGAAAAACTTTAAAATACTTATAATGTTAGGGAGGTTGTATTTATATGAATGTGTGACAATAACAGAACTTCTCAGTAAAAGAGAAAATGAAGATCAAATCTATACCCATCATTTTTGCTGTTGAGAAAACATAAGCTTAGAAAGGGGAGGCAATTTGCCCAGGGTCACCCTACTGAATTAAGACAGAACCGAGATAAAGTGTCTGGTTTGCTGCTTCTCTGTTCTCCTTGTCTACACATGTACCTCCTGATTCACTAAAGGGATTTCTGTGGTTGCACTGGGTGGATAATGTGTCACTTTTCTGGATCAACATTTCCCAATACTCAATCAACCTCTGACATTAGGGCACTTAAAAGCTTCTTAGGAGAAACTTGCAATACTGTCTTCATTTACTTGACAGTGAGTTCTGAGTGGGAGGACTGGAACAAGGAAGCATTGATTCAGATCTCCCTGCCCCACCCTCATCACTTGGTTGGTTGACTAGTAGCAAATCACTTGTGCTTTCTGGTTCTTTGTTTCCTTTCTGGTTTGATTATGGTATCCTAATAAGCCCTAGCTGAGCTTCTTCCTGTCTCCAATGTCTATGAATCTGAGTGTCTCCATCCATTCTGATGTTTCTCTTCTAGGAGTTTCTGCAGCACTGGTTGGCATCTGTGTGTCCATATTGCGTTCTCAAGTGCTTGGAGGATGGACTCTTCTCTTGGCTTAATTTTGTTGATCCTGTCCCACCAGTGACACTGGAAGTCCTTGGACAGTGCCTGTGCTCCTCTCGTCCCCAAAGTTTCCTCATCTGGAAGATGGGACCAGAGTAACTTTCTGCATGTTTCATAGGTTCCTAAGAGGAACACTTGAAACAATGCATAAAAATATTTTCTTTAGAAAAGATGTTTCACAGTATAAGGTACTCAGGTTTTAGACTGATTTCAGTCCCTTCACTGAAGTACTATCCCCAACATCTAAATCATTTCTTTGGAGGCATTTTATTGTATTTAAGTGAAAATGTAGGAATAACTGCTTAAATTTCCCTTGGAATTCTAATATTAATGAGTTACTTTTTATATTCTAATCATCTATAATCTATTTACAATTTCCCAAACATCCTTTATCTGGAAGACCTGACTTATAGTGTTTAGTACATAGAATCAGAGTCAGGAAGGTTTAAAGGAATTTCTCACCCCCCTTATCTGCTTCGACGACAAGCCCTTGGCTTTATAGCTTTGCCCACTTGACATGGAATGCTTGACACAGGAGCTGAACACTTCCCTTGGATTTCAATTTTGGCAACATTTTGAAGAGTCTTGAAAGAAATCAAGGATAAAAGTTGTGAGGATGATGAACCGATATATAAAATTAACACCACATTTCTAACTATTTAGATAGTTCAGTTCAGTCGTTCAGTCATGTCCGACTCTTAGAAATCCTATGGACTGCAGCACGTCAGGCCTCCCTATCCATCACCAACTCCTGGAGTTTACTCAAACTCATGTCGATTGAGTCTGTTATGCCAGCCAACCATCCAACCATCTCATCCTCTGCGTCTCCTTTTCTTCCCACCTTCAATCTTTCCCAGCATCAAGGTCTTTTCAAATGAGTTACTTCTTCACATCAGGTGGCCAAAGTATTGGAGTTTCATCTGCAACATCAATCCTTCCAATGAATATTCAGGAATCATTTCCTTTAGGATGGGTTGGTTGGATTTCCTTGCAGTCCAAGGGACTCTCAGAATCTTCTCCAACACCACAGCTCAAATGCATCAATTTTTGAGCACTCAGCTTTCTTTATAGTCCAACTCTCACATCCATACATGACTACTGGAAAAACCATAGCCTTGACTAAATGGGGATTTGGTGGCAAAGCAATATCTCTGCTTTTTAATATGCTGTCTAGGTTGGTCATAACTTTTCTTCCAAGGAGTAAGTGTCTTTTAATTTCATGGCTGCAGTAATCATCTGCAGTGATTTTGGAGCCCCCCCAAAATAAAGGCTGACACTGTTTCCACTGTTTCCCCATCTATTTGCCATGAAGTGATGGGACCAGATGCCATGATCTTAGTTTTCTGAATGTTGAGCTTTAAGCCAACTTTTTCACTCTCCTCTTTCACTTTCATCAAGAGGCTCTTTAGTTCTTCTTCACTTTCTGCCATAAGGGTGGTGTCATCTGCATATCTGAGGTTATTGATATTTCTCCTGGCAATCTTGATTCCAGCTTGTGCTTCATCCAGCCTGGCATTTTGCATAATACACTCTGCATATAAGTTAAATAAGCAGAGTGACAATATACAGCCTTGAGGTACTCCTTTTGCTATTGGAACCAGTCTGTTTTTCCATGTCCAGTTCTAACTGTTGCTTCCTGACCTGTATACAGAATTCTCAAGAGGCAGGTCAGGTGGTCTGGTATTTCCATCTCTTTCAGAATTTTCCACAGTTTATTGTGACCCACACAGTCAAAGGCTTTGGCATAGTCAATAAAGCAGAGATAGATATTTTTCTGGAACTCTCTTGTTTTTTCAGTGATCCAGCAGATGTTGGCAATTTGATCTCTGGTTTCTCTGCCTTTTCTAAATCCAGCTTGAACATCTGGAAGTTCTTGGTTCACATATTGTTGAAGCCTGGCTTGGAGAATTTCGAGCATTACTTTACTAGCATGTGAGATGAGTGCACTGCTTGAGCATTCTTTGGCATTGCCTTTCTTAAGGACTTCCCTGGTGGCTCAGATGGTAAAGTGTCTGGAAGACCTGGATTCAATCTCTGGGTCAGGAAGATCTCCTGGAGAAGGAAATGGCAACCCACTCCAGTATTCTTGCCTAGAAAATCCCATGGACAGAGGAACTTGATAGGCTACAGTCCATGGGGTCGCAAAGAGTCGGACATGACTGAGCAACTTCACTTCACTCACTTCTTAGGGTTTGGAATGAAAACTGACCTTTTCCAGTCCTGTGGCCACTGCTGAGTTTTCCAAATTTGCTGGCATATTGAGTGCAGTACTTTCACAGCATCATCTTTTAGGATTTGAAATAGCTCAACTGGAATTCCATCACCTTCACTAGTTTTGTTCATAGTGATGCTTCCTAAGGCCCACTTGACTTCACATTCCAGATGTCTGGCTCTAGGTGAGTGATCACACAGTCGTGATTATCTGGGTCGTGAGGATCTATTTTGAATAGTTCTTCTGTGTATTCTTGCCACCCCTTCTTAATAGCTTCTGCTTCTGTTAGGTCCCTACCATTTCTGTCCTTTATTGAGCCCATCTTTGAAAGAAATGTTCCCTTGGTACTCTTATTATCTTGAAGAGATCTGTAGTCTTTCCCATTCTGTTGTTTTTGTCTATTTCTTTGCACTAATCACTGAGGAAGGCTTTCTTATCTCTCCTTGCTATTCTTTGGAACTCTGCATTCAAATGGGTATATCTTTCCTTTTCTTCTTTGCTTTTGCTCTTTTCACAGCTATTTGTAAGGCATCCTCAGACAGCCATTTTGCTTTTCTGCATTTCTTTTTCTTGGGGATGGTCTTGATCCCTGTCTCCTGTACAATGTCATGAACCTCCATCCATAGTTCATCAGGGACTCTGTTTATCAGATCTCATCCCTTAAATCTATTTCTCACTTCCACTGTATACTCGTTAGGGATTTGATTTACATCATACCTGAATGATCCAGTGATTTTCCCTACTTGCTTTAATTTAAGTCTGAATTTGGCAATAAGGAGTTCATGATCTGAGCCACAGTCAGCTCCCAGTCTTGTTTTTGCTGACTGTATAAAGCTTCTCCATCTATGGCTACAAGGAATATAATCAATCTGATTTTGTTGTTGACCATCTGGTTATGTCCATGTGTAGAGTCCTCTCTTGTGTTGTTGGAAGAGAGTGTGATATTTACTTCTGGTTATTTCTGTTGCATTGTTGGGGAATGGGAGAAAGTGGTTTCTGGAATATTTCATGCCTTAGCTCATTGTTCCAATGCATTTGCATTGTACCCAAATGCAAAAGTATCTTCCATGAGATTTTAAAACAAAATTAATAATATAAATATCTGGTATAATCTTTTATCTACTGCATGCTGCAAAAGGGACAAAAAATATTTCATCTGTCTATCTGTTTCATTGGCATTGAAATGCAAGCTACTCCACTATTCTTGCCTGGAAGAATTTCCTGGAGAAAG
Organism: Bubalus kerabau; assembly: GCF_029407905.1. Lineage (NCBI taxonomy): Eukaryota > Metazoa > Chordata > Mammalia > Artiodactyla > Bovidae > Bubalus > Bubalus kerabau. The sequence goes on along the minus strand of NC_073625.1, from coordinate 125,259,930 downwards.
GAAGCTAGTGGGCTATAGTCCCTGGGGTCACAAAGAGTTGGATACTATTGAGCTACTGAGCACACACACATTTGTTTCACAAGTTCGAATGATGATTGTTCTTCTTCCCCCTCCACCCTCAAGTATTGTTTCCTTAATGGCAAATCCCAGGTGGCACTATTGGTAATGAACCCTCCTGACAATCAAAGAGACTTAAGAGATGAAGGTTTGATCCCTCATTCAGGAAGATCTCCTGGAGAAAGACATGGTAACCCACTCTTGTATTCTTCCTTGGAGAATCCCATGAGCAGAGGAGCCTAGCAGGCTATAGTCCATAAGGTTTCAAAGAGTCAGACATGACCGAAGCAGTGACTTAGCACGCACGCAATGGCGAGTCAAACTTGTTTTTTCTCTACCTTTTAAAATTACTTCTACTTGTATTATTTTGTGTTTATTGTATTAGGCAAAGCATTCCTGGGAAAGTTTCCATGATATTATATGATGATACCTTTATAGTTGTTCAAGTGGATGTATCTCCTTTTTACACATGCACACATATTTGTGTGTACACAGAAAGTACCAAGAAGGTAGCTTGGTATAGTGTTCACTAAACCATGTGTGTGGACTGATTGGCAAGGTGGCTCCTCCAAGGATCCCACTTATTCCTCTCTAGCTTGCCCAGAGGGAGAAGGCAATGGCACCCCACTCCAGTACTGTTGCCTGGAAAATCCCTACGGAGGAGCCTGGTAGGCTGCAGTCCATGGGGTCGCTAAGAGTCGAACACGACTGAGCGACTTCACTTTCACTTTCCACTCTCATGCATTGGAGAAGGAAATGGCAACCCACTCCAGTGTTCTTGCCTGGAGAATCCCTTGGACGGAGATTCCTGGTAGGCTGCAGTCCATGGGGTCACACAGAGTCAGACATGACTGAAGCGACTTAGCAGCTTGCCCAGAAAATCTGCGGTGGTGATTTTCCAACTTTTGTAGAACTGCTTCAGCAGACATTACTGGAGGCAATGGGGAAAACCCAGTGGGTGGAGCGCTGCACTTCTCTGCTTGTACTTGAACCAGAGCAGCTCTGTTTTTAATCTGTTTTAAATAATGGGGTTTGGTGTGTGATTTCATTTTTGCCATAGGGTTCTGCTGCTTATAAAAGGCCTGCCAAATGTCTCTTTTACTGCCAAATAATTAATCTTATTATCAATGGGTCGGTACTGTAAGTATTTTTCTATGTTCTTATATAGCTATTGTCATACATATTGACCTTTTTTTTAATTTTAAGGGACTGGTAAAAGAGTACATTCTCAATATTACCTTTATTTTATAAAGATTAGAATTTAGTAGAAATAATTCCATGAGCAGATAATACACTGACAAGGTGTTTTTGGGTTGTTGTTGTTGCTGTTGTTCATTTGCTTGCTTGTTTTTGACTGTTTGTATGTTTTGCCTTCTTATCTGAAGAGAGCAGTGAACACAGGGGCCTCACTCAGCCACAGAACACTTTATCCATGTCCCTGTCCTTTCTGACATTTCAGTTGACTTACACTGTGAGTGGGCCTAACTCTACTGTAGAGTTTGGGTCTGACTGCAAGTGGTCAGTGAAGATAGTGGCACGCAAGCTATGAAATGTCATTTTAGACTCATGCAATGTGAGCGCTTACAAAAAAATAAAAGAGGACCTGGAAGGTTCATACCCTTCATTTTACAGAAGTGAAAATTGAGTTTCAGAAAGGAAAAGTGACTGCCTGCTGGTGCTATACAAGTAGACCTGACCCCTTACTGTCATCCCTGTGAATGAGCTCATGGTGGCTGCTTCAATCATGCTGATGGTGGGATTGAGGCCACTGGAGTATTTCCATATAAAGAGTTCATCATTAGGATCCAGGTGGATGAGATCTGGCACTGGAAGGCTCAGGCTTAGGGCCATATCACTCTCCTTTTCTTCTTCCCTTCCATTCTCCCTCTGATCCTTCATGTTTTTTATTATTTGCATGCCCACTCATCCCCTCCCTCTGATAATTACATCTCAGCTTCTTATATGTTCTGATTATTAGCCACAAACATGATCCTTTGTGTTTATCATAACTACAGTTCATCCTCATGGCAGTTTTGTCACATGTTGCTTGGTTAGAAGGAGGTTTATTGCCTCGCTTATCTTTTTGTCACAGGCCAAAGGTTAGATTGCCAGCCTGCTTGTGGACAGGCTGTCCAGCCTTGCTTCCGTGGGTCAAAATGTTGGGAGATAGAGTCTCATGGTCCAGAACATGGCTCTTTCGCAGCAGCAGCTAAGGTCAACAGTGTTTCCTTTAAAGAGATATGGTTTGACCAGACATTATCAATGTTGAGTGAGTGTGCTAGGACTGAAGAAGATGAGATGAAACAGAATAGAGAGGAAAAAATTGAGGCAGGTGTCAAGCCTAGTGCTGAGGTTTCATCTTGACGTTTTTTGCTTCAAGTATACTAGAACCATGAAAACCTCTTTGGTCCCTGTTGTTACCTTACTTTCTGTCTATTCATTGCCATACTCTCAGTTGCCAAGCTATTATTTTTGTTTGAATTGTGAAGAGGTTGTCTCTGTTTCAAATGTTAAGTGTTTGCACCAGAAAATGGCTTTGTATGGCACCTTTTCCCCCCTGTCCTTAACCTGTAGGGTAGATGACTCTTCTTACATAATAGTGAGACTCAAGTTTTAACCTAGTTTTGCACATTAGAAAAGTTGGATTGTATTTCTATCAATCATTGGATAATAAGCTTCTTAGGGAAGGTTTTTGTTGTTGCTGTTTAAATCTCTGTCTTTCCATGTGGTTTTAGAGAGTCCTAGAGAACACGGTATATTTGATAGCACTAGGCAAATGTGAAAGTCGTATTTTCTGGTAAACTATAACCTTCTTGAGGTTGGGGATCATGCCTTTCTTAGACTGCTTGCTACTTAGTACAGTGATCTCCTAGAGCAGTGCAGGAGAAGAGACATTCACATGAACCAACAATGACTTACCCTATGAACATCGCTATCGGAGAGAATTTGACAGAGAAGAGTCAGTTATCATATAAGCTAGGTTACCGATGATGAATTCCTGAAAGAGAGTATATACAAGAAGATAGATGGGCTTTTGGAAACATAACTTCAATTTAGTGAATGTGAAGAAGAATGCACAACCATCAAAGCATTTCTTTCTCTCCCAACATTTTCTGTCAAATTCAATAATGTGACATTTCTATTAGATAAAATAGGTCATATTTTCTGCTGAATGGAAAACCACTAGACCATTCAGATATGACCTAAATCAAATCTCTAAAATATACAGTGGAGGTGAGAAATAGATTTAAGGGACTAGATCTTATAAACAGAATGCCTGATGAACTATGGATGGAGGTTCATGACATTGTACAGGAGACAGGGATCAAGACTATCTCCAAGAAAAAGAAATGCAAAAAAGCAAAATGGCTGTCTGAGGAGGCCTTACAAATAGCTGAGAAAAGAAGAGAAGCAAAAAGCAAAGGAGAACAGGAAAGATATACCCATTTGAATGCAGAGCTCCAAAGAATAGCAAGGAGAGATAAGAAAGCCTTCCTCAGTGATCAGTGCAAAGAAATAGAGGAAAACAATAGAATGGGAAAGACTAGAGATCTCTTCAAGAAAATGAGAGATATCAAGGGAACATTTCTTGCAAAGATGGGCTCAATAAAGGACAGAAATGGTAGGGACCTAACAGAAGCAGAAGATATTAAGAAGGGGTGGCAAGAATACACAGAAAAACTATTCAAAAAAGGTCTTCATGACCCAGATAATCACGATGGTGTGGTCACTCACCTAGAGCCAGACATCTTGGAATGTGAAATCAAGTGGGCCTTAGGAAGCATCACTACGAATAAAACTAGTGGAGGTGATGGAATTCCAGTTGAGCTATTTCAAATCCTAAAAGATGATGCTGTGAAAGTGCTGCACTCAATATGCCAGCAAATGTGGAAAACTCAGCAGTGGCTGAGAAAAGGTAGTTTTCATTCCAATCCCAAAGAAAGGCAAAGCCAAAGAATGCTCAAACTGCCACACAATTGCACTCATCTCACACACTACTAAAGAAATACTCAAAATTCTCCAAGCCAGGCTTCAACGATACGTGAACTGTGAACCCTCACATGTCCAAGCTGGTTTTAGAAAAGGCAGAGGAATCAAAGATCAAATTGCCAACATCTGTTGAATCATCAAAAAAGCAAGAAAGGTCCAGAAAAACATCTATTTCTGGTTTATTGACTATACCAAAGCCTTTGACCGTGTGCATCACCGGAAACTGTGGAAAATTCTGAAAGAGATGGAAATACCAGACCACCTGACCTGCCTCTTGAGAATTCTGTATACAGGTCAGGAAGCAACAGTTAAAACTGGACATGGAACAACAGACTGGTTGCAAATAAGGAAAAGAGTACGTCAAAGCTGTATATTGTCACCCTGCTTATTTAACTTACATGCAGTGTACATCATGAGAAACGCTGGGCTCGTTGAAGCACAAGCTGGAATCAAGATTGCCAGGAGAAATATCAATAACCTCAAATTGCAGATGACACCACCCTTACGGCAGAAAGTGAAGAATTAAAGAGCCTCTAATGGAAGTGAAAGAGGAGAGTGAAAAAGTTGGCTTAAAGCTCAGCATTCAGAAAACTAAGATCATGGCATCTGGTCCCATCCCTTCATGGCAAATAGATGGGAAAACAGTGGAAACAGTGGCAGACTCTTTCTTGACAAGGGGTCACTCCAAAATCACTACAGATGGTGACTGTAGCTATGATATTAAAAGACACTTACTCCTTGGAAGGAAAGTTATGATCAACTTAGACAATGTATTTGAAGAAGGCAATGGCAACCCACTCCAGTACTCTTGCCTGGAAAATCCCATGGACGGAGGATACTGGTAAGCTGCAGTTCATGGGGTCACTGAGGGTCGGACATGACTGAGCAACTTCACTTTCACTTTCCACTTTCATGCATTGGAGAAGGAAATGGCAACCCACTCCAGTGTTCTTGCCTTGAGAATCCCAGGGGCGTGGGAGCCTGGTGGGCTGATGTCTATGGGGTCGCACAGAGTCGGACACGACTGAAGTGACTTAGCAGTGGCAGCAGACAACATATTAAAACGCAGAGACATTACTTTGCCAACAAATGTTCATCTAGTCAAGGGTGTGGTTTTTCCAGTAGTCATGTATGGATGTGAGAATTGGACTATAACAAAAGCTCAGCACCGAAGCATTGATGCTTTTGAATTGTGTTGGAGAAGACTCTTGAAGAGTCCCTTGGACTGCAAGGAGATCCAACGAGTCCATCCTAAAGGAGATCAGTCCTGAGTGTTCATTGAAAGGAGTGATATTGAAGGTGAAACTCCAATGCTTTGGCCACCTGATGCGAAGAACTAACTCATTGGAAAAGACCCTGTTGCTGGGAAGGATCGAAGGCAGGAGGAGAAGGGGACGACAGAGGATGAGATAGTTGGATGGGATAACCAGCTCAATGGACATGAGTTTGGGTAAACTCTGGGAGTTGGTGATGGACAGGGAGGCCTGGCATGGTGTAGTTCATGGGGTTGCAGAGTCAGACATGATTGAGCTACTGAAGTGAACTAATGTGGGATTATACTAAGAAGCTATGGCACTGTTTGCATTTTATTTTGATCCAGATTTCTCTTATTCATAATTTGGATTGGCTATAGGCATTTTCATGCAGCGTTAGCCATATAAAATACACACTCTTTGCTCTTTCAAACGTTCATTGTGTTGGAAACATGCTTAGAGCAGTAGCTCTCAAAATGCAGCCCTCACACCAGCACCATCAGTATCACGTGGGTAGAACTTGTTAGAAATGTACGTTCTTGGTCCTCACCCAAGATATACAGATTCAGGAACTCTCAAGTTGGATCCAGTCATCTGTGTTTTATCAAGCTCTCTGGCTTGTTCTATACAGGCTAACGTTTGAGAAACACTGATCCAGAATTATGTTCTTCACTGCTAATTTCTAGCACCATTACATGTTAAGAAGCATAGGCACCCCACCTCATTGAAGTCCCTAGCAGCTGATTTTTATTTTGAATCAAAATGCTTTTAAAAGTTAAAAACTCAGTTGATTCACCATGTCAGCCAATGAGACTGTGATCAAGGTAGTACTTGAATAGCTGTTGTTTATTGAATACTTAAGATGTGAACAATACTTGACATGTATGAACTCATTTAATCCTTACAACAACTCCATGAGAAATTGAGACCCAGAGACCTCAGGGAAATTGCTTAATGTCACAAAACTGGTAAGTGGCAGTTGTAGGTTTCAAACCCCTCCATTCTGACTCCAGAGCCTTTATCACTACTTTTGTTTCTTATTAAGGATGCTTTGGGGTAAAATTTAATAAAAATGATCACAAGGAAATTCACTGATTTTATTCTTAGCTTCCTCAAAGACAGAAAGATGATGGGTAAATGATACATGCTCAGTTTTGTTGCTTAGAGAGAATACAACTTTTCTTGTATCCCTCTTGTTGTCACCAACCATTATCTTTTAAACATTAACTTTAGAAATAAGTGGATAATGAACTTTACTGGCCATAAAAGAAAATAAAAATGAAGTGAAATTCCCATTGTATTATTAATACTCAATACCACTGAGAAGAAAATCAAAATTGTATTTAAATGGAATATATTGTTTTATGCTACTTGCCTCCTAAGGTTCCCTAGAATGACATGGTTTTATATTTCTAAGCTATCATGGATAGATTTTTTTTCCCCTAATGAATCACAAAGGGAAGTCCAGGAATGAATAGGTGTTGGGAGTCCCTTGGTGTTACACATGGGGTCTGCCCCAATGAGTTCCATGAGCTTCACAATGTAAATATCTCAGGTTTAGTGCCTCCAGCATCAAGTTTTCTCTCTGGTTATTTTGAGCAGTCACATGCAGATCTTGACTCCTCAGATCCCCTTTCTGTGATGTGTCAGTGTGATTGTTTGGCTATGTCAGAGATTCTGGAGGTTGTTGAGGATTAGGTCAGCTCATGCATGTTTGAGTGTGACACTGTCTATTAACTCTAATTCTAGGATATAAACTTCCTAGGGCAGAGAGCAGTTCTTAATCAACTAGACTATTCCCTGATCCTTAGTTCTTCTTAGCAGCCTGAAAGAGAACTCTCTCTTTAATAATGTTGATTTGATCATTAGGTTCCTGAGGTTTTTTTTTTTCTTTTTCCTTATATAGCAGGGGACCTTATAGTTAGTCCTGCTCCCTACCTCAAAAAAGAAATGAATACTTACCAAATAAATTGTTATTATGCTAAGCAGGATCCATTTATTTTCGTTCACTGATAATGGATACTTTCACCATTGTGCAGATACCAATGCATTAATCCATTGAGGCAAGGATCATCTGTGGATGCTAAAATCCTTGGATAAAAGGTTTCTGATGAGCAGAATATTGGCAGAGTCTCAAAATGTCACTTCACGGATCATATTTTGATTTAAAAGGGAAGAAGGCACTTTTGCAGTGAAGAAATCTGGTGGACAGTACCTTAACCAAGTCATCAAACTTGTCATCACTAAATGGCCAAATGGCATCATGAACTTCCTGATGTAATGCAATGGAAAGGTATAGCATCATGCACAGAATATTCCCGACAAACTTGTGTAATCTGAATCTGATCATCAGACAAAGCCAGATTGATCAACTTTTTACAAGTCGCCTGTCCGGAATTCTTTACGCAAAATCAGTTTCATGAAAGACAAACATAAGCTTTGGACCTGTTCTAAATTAAAAGAGAATAAAAAGACACATCACTTAAATGTATGATCTTTGATTAGGTTCTGGATGGCAATGAACAACAATCAATAAAAGGACATAGTGGGACTTCTGATGAAATGTGGGTCTGAGAATGGTATTGAAAAATTAGTTCTTCAGACATGTTAAGCTGAAGTAAATGGAAGGGAAGTTTCTACACCTTCTTTCAAAGAGTTAAACCACAATAATAAGCAAGCAGCTATATTTGTTATTGGAGAGAGAGAGGCAAAATATTGGCTACTGTTGAATTTGGGTATCTAGATAAAGGCTGTGTGTATGGAGTTCATGTTACTACTTGTTCAACTTTTCTATGAATTTTTTTTTTTTAATAAAAACAGTTGTATAAAAGAGTAAGTATATAAATAAATATAAATGAAAGCTCTTTCATGACTCAGCTGCTGGTTCTTCTTTATCTGTCACCTGTAGTGTGGTGACCCATATGGCTTCACATGCTATGCATTTTGGTTCTGGACTCTATTTTAAAAAATATTTCTGTGTACTTATAGTGAGAGAGTCATCACCCTGTAGTTCTACTTGGAACTAAGAATTGTGATTTTCTCAATTATAATAAGCCCCTATTGTGATTTGTTGAGCTTTTATTAATATTATATACATATTTGTTGAATAATGAAGTTAAGTGTCTTACAGAAAATAATATCCAATAAATGGCTTGTTCATGTGAGTTTTATAGCTGTTAATAAAAAGTCATAGTCATTGTACCCTATCTCTCCTCCTCTCATCCTGTCTTCAGAGGCCAACCACCACCTCTTCATACATATAACCTGGCAGTCCCTTGCCTCAGCTGCAAAACCTTTCTCTCACTTTCTGTCCTGGGACTTTCCTTATATCAGTGTACTTCTTTGGACAGGTAGGAGCGAGTTTATAACCCTCTAGATGATATGCAGATGACACCACCCTTATGGCAGAAAGTGAAGAGGAACTAAAAAGCCTCTTGATGAAAGTGAAAGAGGACAGTGAAAAAGTTGGCTTAAAGCTCAACATTCAGAAAACGAAGATCATGGCATCTGGTCCCATCACTTCATGGCAAATAGATGGGGAAACAGTGGAAACAGTGTCAGACTTTATTTTTTTGGGCTCCAAAGTCACTGCAGATGGTGACTGCAGCCATGAAATTAAAAGATGCTTACTCCTTGGAAGGAAAGTTAAGACCAACCTAGATAGCATATTCAAAAGCAGAGACATTACTTTGCCAACAAAGGTCCGTCTAGTCAAGGCTATGGTTTTTCCCGTGGTCATGTATGGATGTGAGAGTTGGACTGTGAAGAAGGCTGAGTGCTGAAGAATTGATGCTTTTGAACTGTGGTGTTGGAGAAGACTCTTGAGAGTCCCTTGGACTGCAAGGAGATCCAACCAGTCCATTCTAAAGAAGATCAGCCCTGGGATTTCTTTGGAAGGAATGATGCTAAAGCTGAAACTCCAGTACTTTGGCCACCTCATGTGAAGAGTTGACTCATTGGAAAAGACCCTGATGCTGGGAGGGATTGGGGGCAGGAGGAGAAGGGGACGACAGAGGATGAGATGGCTGGATGGCATCACTGACTCGATGGACGTGAGTCTGAGTGAACTCCGGGAGTTGATGATGGACAGGGAGGCCTGGCGTGCTGTGATTCATGGGGCCGCAAAGAGTCAGACACGACTGAGTGACTGAACTGAACTGAACTGAACTGAGATGATTCTAACCCAATGGAGAACTAGAGTCAGAGGGTAAATATTTCATTCTCTGGGAGGGAAAATCTGAGGCTTATTTCATGGAACTCCTTAGAGTGCTCCCAGGAGAATGGAGCCGTAGTTGTCCGTATTGGTGATCAGTTCAATTAGGCACCTTTGAAATGGCTTTTCCTCCTTTCTTTCTTAAATTATTCAGTCATTCAGGACTGTTTTTTTTGGAGGGGTGATTGATTCACAAAACCAATTTTGTCTCAAGCTTTGTTTTTGGCAGAACCTGGCCTAAGACAATGGAATCTCTCTGTTGTTGAAGAATGTAAGAATCATTATTATTAAAGTGACCAGTTTATAGGTGGCCTTGTGGTATCTAGAAAAAGCATTAGGCAAAGAGGCAGGAGACTCCTCTTTATTGTTACTTGGCCTCAGGCAGGTCATTCAACCATCAGGTGACTGGTAAGGCTATAGTGACAGGGAATTAAGGAGAAGACATGCAGGTAAGTGAGTAGGATTCCATTAGCTGGTTATAGAACTGTGTCCTAGTGCGTAGTGTTACATGTTGAGAGTAATGAAGCAGCTTCCAGGTCTAAAGGTGCTGTGGTGGTAGATGAAGCGCCATGACCAGGCCTGGTGGTGGGACTTGTGCAGGACTTCCGTTCTTTGAACTGAGACATTAAGTAGAGAGTTGGCAATGAGAAAGAAGCCTATCCTAGTCCGTAATGGGAATTGAAATATAGGAACAGAGCTCTTACCAGAAGGCCAGGTGGGGCAGCAAGGGGAGTCTTAGGTGAAAAATCTCACAGCTTTAGTCTTGGTAGTGTTTTTTGGTGTCATGAGAAATGAGAAACTGACAATGGGGAGTAGTCCCAATTCAGAGGAAAAAGAGGATGAATCTTACGTGCTCAAGCTGGTTGGGCACTGTAATTACTCACTTCATTGCATTGCTCAGAATAATTCTGTAACTTTTGAGACTCCATGGTATCCAGTACTTAAGGTGTGGGCAGTTGCCATGCCATCTGCTACAGTAAAGTACAGATGCTGAAGACCTGATTAAGTCCTGTCTCTTTGCTGATACCCCAAGGGAATACTTAATGAATGATGCTTCCTTTAAGAAGAAGAATAATTAGCAATAACTATATTATTCATATTAATTTATGGTTACTGGTTGCTATAATTATTGCTATTTAAGAAAAATCATTATAATTATAGCGCTTTACAATTTAAAGAGTGTTTTTCCCATCCATTTTCTTATCTGAGTCTTGTAACGTCCCTCTGGCTTAGGTCAGGCAGGTGATCTTCTCCTAGTTTTATAGATGAGGATACTGTGGCCCAAGGCAGAATTTAACTAGACTCCAACCCACCACCCATATCAATATTTTGTGCTGTCCATGAGTTTATGGAAATACAGTGATCGAATTTCATGTTAATAATACTGTTTTTTAGCTGCATATAAGAGAATCAGGTTCACACAGTTCTCAGTTGCCTTCCATAACAGTAATGTCCTACCTTTCCTTGTACCAGAATCCATTGCCAGGATGTTCACATGAATTTTAAATTTTAAGAGACTGGTGTCCTAATAATACTACAGTATTCCATAGTTACTCAATGAGGTGAAGATGAGATCGCCTCTGATAGAGGGATTCACTCCTTGAAAACATCTGGTCCTAGGACAGAGGTGCACTGGCCTTAGAGAGTCTGGTCACACTGGAGATTCAGACACTGAGAAAACATAAACAACCTGTCATTACAGTGTTTGCCCATTTCTGGCTATGGCAAGGGGGCTAAGGAAAGTCTCTCAATTTTCACAAGAAGGACCTTCCAGTCTGGGCCTAAGATGTGAAAAACACAAACACACATAGGTGTGTACACACATTCATCCTGAACCTTTTGTTTCCTTTCATATTCATTGATCCTGCTGTGCTTCTAGCTGATTTGACTCAAAAGATGCTGATATAGGAGAGGTTACTGGCTGGACCTATGGCAGAGTCTGCCATTACTTATTCATTGATTTACTCCAATTATTTATTGAACATGTACATGCATCAGACTCTGAGCAAGATTCTGGAGAAGTGATGAGGAGGGAAACAGACAAGTTCCATGTCCTCATGAAGTGTACATTCTCCTGGGGAGACTGATGATAGACTCTTTGTGACCCTTTGGACTGTAACCCACCAATTCCCTCTGCCCATGGGAGCTTTCAGGCAAGAATACTGAAGTGGGTTCCCATTTCCTTTCCCAGGGAATTTCCTTGACCCAGGGATCAATCCCACATCTCCTGTGTCTTTTGTATTGCAAGCAGATTCGTTACCCATTGAGCTGTCTGGGAAAGCAGAAGTCAAACATGCATAAAAGTTAATGTTAGATGGTGATAGATATTATGAGAAATGTAAACAAAACAGATTGAAGGAATAGAGTGCCAGAGAGGGGTCATGGGGCTTCCCTGATGGCTCAGATGGTAAAGAATGTACCTGTAATGCAGGAGACCCAGCTTCAATCCCTGAGTTTGGAAGATCCCCTGGAGAAGGGAATGGTTACCCACTCCAGAATTCTTATCTGGAGAATTCCATGGACAGTGGTTACAGTCCATGGGGTCATAGTGAGTTATTCATAACTGAGCAACTAACACTACTTTCAGAGGGATCATACAAATATATTCAGAATGAGAAGATGATTAAAAGATTGTTTTAGATTTTCTGATTAAAAAGTACCCATAGTTAGTATGAGGAAATTTTTGAAGAGATTATAGTTGAAAATTTCCCCATGATGGAAAAGGAAATAGTCAATCAAGTCCAAGAGGTGCAAAGAGTCCCATACAGGATAAACCCAAGGAGAAACATGCCCAAACACATACTAATCAAACTAACAAAGACTAAACACAAAGAAAGAATATCAAAAGCAGCAAGGGTAAAGCAACAAGTAACATACAAGGGAAATCCCATATATTTAACAGCTGATCTTTCAGCAGAAACTCTGCAGGCCAGAAGGGAATGGCAGGATACATTTAAAATTCTGAAAGGGAAAAAATCTACAACCTATATTACTGTACCTAGCAAGGATCTCATTCAAAATTGATGGAGAAATAAAAAGCTTTTCAGAAAAGCAAAAGTTAAGAGAATTCAGTACCACCAAACCAGCTTTAAAACAAATGTTGTTGTTGTTGTAAGTCACTCAGTCATGTCTGAAAGCGACTTATATAGTCAAAAAATACAAAAAAAAAAGAAAAAGATCTACAAAATCATCCCCAAACAATTAAGAAAATGGCAATAGGAACATGTATATCAATAATTACTTTAAATATAAATGGATTAAATGCTCCAACAAAAAGACACAGACTGGCAAACAAGACCCATATATATGCTGTCTATAAGAAACCCACTTCAGACCTAAAGACACATATAGACTGAAAGTGAGAGGATGGGAAAATATATTCCATGCAAATGGGAAGCAAAAGAAAGCTGGAGTAGCAATCCTCATATCAGACAAAACAGACCTTAAAATAAAGAAGATTGTAAGAGATAAGGAAGGACACTGCATAATGATCAAAGGATCAATCCAAGAGGAAGACATAACAATTGTAAATATCTATGGACCCTACATTGGAGCACCTCAATACATACAATAAACACTAACAGACATAAAAGGAGAAATTGACAGTAACACAATAATAGTAGGAGACTATAGCACCCCATTCACACCAATGGACAGATCATCAAAACAGAAAATTAATAAGGAAACACATGTCTTAAATGATACATTGGATGAGATGGATATCATTGGTATCTTCAGGACATTCCATCCAAATGCAGAAGAATACATACACCTTCTTTTCAAGTGCACATGGAATATTCTCCAGGATAGACCACATCTTGGGTCATGAATCAAACCTCAGTAAATTTAAGAAAATTAAAATCATATCAAGCATCTTCTCTGACCACAAACCTGTGAGACTAGATATCAATTACAAGAAAAAAACTGTAAGAAAAACAGACACATGGAGATTAAACAATACGTTCCTAAATAACCAACAGGTTACTGAAGAAATCAAAAGGGAAATCAAGAAATTTCTAGAAACAAATGACAATGAAAACACGACCACTCAAAATCTATCAGTTCAGTTCAGTTCAGTTCAGTCACTCAGTCGTGTCCGACTCTTTGCAACCCCATGAATTGCACCACGCCAGGCCTCCCTGTCCATCACCAACTCCCAGAGTTCACTGAGACTCACGTCCATCGAGTCAGTGATGCCATCCAGCCATCTCATCCTCTGTCGTCCCCTTCTCCTCCTGCCCCCAATCCCTCCCAGCATCAGTCTTTTCCAATGAGTCAGCTCTACACATGAGGTGGCCAAAGAACTGGAGTTTCAGCTTCAGCATCATTCCCTCCAAAGAAATCCCAGGGCTGATCTCCTTTAGAATGGACTGGTTGGATCTCCTTGCAGTCCAAGGGACTCTCAAGAGTCTTCTCCAACACCACAGTTCAAAAGCATCAATTCTTAAGCGCTCAGCTTTCTTCACAGTCCAACTCTCACATCCATAAATGACCACAGGAAAAACCACAGCTTTGACTAGACGGACCTTTGTTGGCAAAGTTATGTCTCTGCTTTTGAATATGCTGTCTAGGTTGGTCATAACTTTCCTTCCAAGGAGTAAGCGTCTTTTAATTTCATGGCTGCAGTCACCATCTGCAGTGATTTTGGAGCCCAAAAAGATAAAGTCTGACACTGTTTCCACTGTTTCCCCATCTATTTCCCATGAAGTGATGGGACCAGATGCCATGATCTTCGTTTTCTGAATGTTGAGCTTTAAGCCAACTTTTTCACTGTCCTCTTTCACTTTCATCAAGAGGCTTTTTAGTTCCTCTTCACTTTCTGCCATAAGGGTGGTGTGGGATGCAGCAAAAGCAGTTCTAAGAGGAAAGTTTAATAACAATAGAGTCCTACCTCAAGAAACAAGAAAAACATGGAATAGACAACCTAACTTTACACATAAAACAACTGCAAAAAGGACAAAAACCCCCAAAATTAGTAGAAGGAAAGAAATCATAAAGATTAGAGCAGAAATAAATGAAAAAGAAATGAAAGAAACAATAGTAAAAAACTAAAATAGTAAAAACTAAAAACTGGCTCTTTGAGAAGATAAAATTGACGAACTTTTAGCCAGACTTGTCAAGAAAAAAAGAGAGAAGAATCAAATCAACAAAATTAGAAATGAAAAAGCAGAGTTTACAACAGACAATGCAGAAATACAAAGGATTATAAGAGACGGTTATGAATAACTATATGGCAATAAAATTGATAACCTGAAAGAAATGGACAGATTCTAGAAAAGTTCAACCTTCCAAAACTGAACCAGGAAGAAATAGAAATTATGAACAACCCAATAACAAGCACTGAAATTGGAGCTGTGATCAAAAATCTTCCAAAAAACAAAAGCCCAGGACCAGATAGCTTCACAGGAGAATTCTATCAAACATTTAGAGAAGAGCTAATGCCTATCCTTCTAAAACTCTTTCAAAAATTTGCAGAGAAAGGAACAGTTCCAAACTCATTCTATAAGGCCACTATCACCTGATACCAAAACCAGACAAAGATGACACAAAAAAGAAAACTACTGGCCAGTATCACTGGTGAACATAGATGCAAAAATCCTCAGTAAAATTTTAGCAAACAGAATTCAGCAACACATCAGAAAGCTCATATGCCATGATCAACTTGGGTTTATTCCAGGGATGCAAGGATTCTTCAATATATGCAAATCTATCAATGTGATACACCATATTAACAAATTGAAAGATAAAAGCCATATGATAATCTAAATAGATGCAGAAAAAGGCTTTGACAAAATTCAGCACCCATTTGTGATTGAAACTTTTTAAAAAATGGGCATAGAAGGAATCTACCTCAACGTAGTAAAGGCCATATATGATAAACCTACGTCTAACATTATTCTCAATGGTGAAAAACTGAAAGCATTCCCCTTAAGATCAGGAACAAGGCAAGAGTGTCCACTTCTACCACTATTATTCAACATAATTCTGGAAGCCCTAGCTACAGCCATTAGAGAAGAAAAAGAAATAAAAGGAATCCAGATCAGGAAAGAAGTGAAGCTCTCACTGTTTGCAGATGACATGATTCTGTCCATAGAAAACCCTAAAGATAGTATCAGAGAATTACTAGAGCTAATCAGTGAATTTAGCAAAGTTGCAGGATATAAAATCAATACACAGAAATCACTTGCATTTCTATATACTAACAGTGAAAAATCAGAAAGAGAAATTAAAGAATCAATCCCATTCACCATTGCAACAAAAGAATAAAATATCTAGGAATAAACTTACCCAAGGATACTAGAACAAATAATTTCACAATTTGTATGGAAATACAAAAAACCTCAAATAGCCAAAGCTATCTTGAGAAAGAAGAATGGAACTGGAGGAATCAACCTGCCTAACTTCAGGCTCTACTACAAAGCCACAGTCATCAAGACAGTATGGTACTGGCACAAAAACAGAAATATAGATCAATGGAACAAAGTAGAAAGCCCAGAGATAAATCCACGCACATATGGACACCTTATCTTTGACAAAGGAGGCAAGAATATACAATGGATTAAAGACAATCTCTTTAACAAGTGGTGCTGGGAAAACTGGTCAACCACTTGTAAAAGAATGAAACTAGAGCACTTTCTAACACCATACAGAAAAATAAACTCAAAATGGATTAAAGATCTAAACGTAAGACCAGAAACTATAAAACTCCTAGAGGAGAACATAGGCAAAACACTCTCCGACATACATCACAGCAGGATCCTCTATGACCCACCTCCCAGAATATTGGAAATAAAAGCAAAAATAAACAAATGGGACCTAATTAAACTTAAAAGCTTCTGCACAACAAAGGAAATTATAAGCAAGGTGAAAAGACAGCCTTCAGAATGGGAGAAAATAATAGCAAATGAAGCAACTGACAAACAACTAATCTCAAAAATATACAAGCAACTCCTATAGCTCAATTCCAGAAAAATAAATGACCCAATCAAAAAATGGGCCAAAGAACTAAATAGACATTTCTCCAAAGAAGACATACAGATGGCTAACAAACACATGAAAAGATGCTCAACATCACTCATTATCAGAGAAATGCAAATCAAAACCACTATGAGGTACCATTTCACGCCAGTCAGAATGGCGGCAATCCAAAAGTCTACAAGCAATAAATGCTGGAGAAGGTGTGGAGAAAAGGGAACTCTCTTACACTGTTGATGGGAATGCAAACTAGTACAGCCACTATGGAGAACAGTGTGGAGATTCCTTAAAAAACTGGAAATAGAACTGCCTTATGACCCAGCAATCCCACTGCTGGGTATACACACTGAGGAAACCAGAAGGGAAAGAGACACGTGTACCCCAGTGTTCATCGCAGCACTGTTTATAATAGCCAGGACATGGAAGCAACCTAGATGTCCATCAGCAGATGAATGGATAAGAAAGCTGTGGTACATATATACAATGGAGTATTAGCCATTAAAAATAATACATTTGAATCAGTTCTAATGAGGTGGATGAAACTGGAGCCTATTATACAGAGTGAAGTAAGCCAGAAAGAAAAACACCAATACAGTATACTAACGCATATATATGGAATTTAGAAAGATGGTAACAATAACCCTGTGTACGAGACAGCAAAAGAGACACTGATGTATAGAACAGTCTTTTGGACTCTGTGGGAGAGGAAGAGGGTGGGATGATTTGGGATAATGGCATTGAAACATGTATAATATCATATATGAAACGAGTCGCCAGTCCAGGTTTGATGCACGATACTGGATGCTTGGGGCTGGTGTGCTGGGACGACCCAGAGGGATGGTATGGGAGGAAGGAGGGAGGAGGGTTCGGGATGGGGAACACATGTATACCTGTGGCAGATTCATTTTGATATATGGCAAAACCAATACAATATTGTAAAGTTAAAAAATAAAATAAAAATTTTTTAAAAAGATAGAATAAATTAAGAGAGATGAAATGACTGCTTTAAAAAAAAAAGAACTTACACAGAAAATTATAAGACACTAATGAAAGAAATCAAAGATGACATAAACATATGGAGATAGATCTGATCTAAACAGATAGATTAGGTCCTGAAACATTAACTCTTGCTGGCTAAATTCACAAGAAACTGACTAATATACTAGGTCTCATTTGAGCTGTTTTATGCGGAGAATTAAATAAGTTTAAGGACTCAGGAAAGGTTGTTTGGGGAGCAAGCTACTAGGAGAAAAGAAACCAGTGGTCTTAATAGGAAATACCATTATGCTGTCATTGTATCAAATTCATAAAGATAAATTTACTTAGATAATTATAAGATTTAAACACTATCTTGTCAGGGCACCCTAATTTTTGTTGTTGCTGAGGATACTCTGGTTTCTTGGCTTTTTCTTCTAAACACTTCAAGACACTATACTGATATTTAACTTCCTTAGACAAGTTCTGTAGAGTTGATTCAATTACACTAACTTCTCATTATTTCATTCCTAATGGGCCTTACTGCACATTCACTTTGATTTCTCTATGGAGTCTTAAGAGACATTCCCATCACATGTCTATGATCATTATTACATTGTTATCTTAAAAGATTATTTCGGGTCACCCTGTTTCCAAATCCTAGGGCTACCCTTTTATTTCCTTTGTATTTCACTCTTTTATTTTCCCTGGTGGCTCAGAGGGTAAAGAGCCTACCTGCAAGGTGGAAGACCTGGGTTCGATCCCTGAGACCTGGGTTTGATCCCTGGGTCAGGAAGATCCCCTGGAGAAGGAAATGGCAACCGACTCCAGTACTCTTGCCTGGAAAATCCCATGGACAGAGAAGTCTGGTGCAGGCTACAGTCCGTGGGGGTCGCAAAGAGTCGGACGTGACTGAGCGACTTCACTTTCACTTTCTTTCACTCTTTATTTCCTTGCCTTAAACTCTAGGCAAACTTCTTGTTTTTCCCAAGCCTGTTCCAACTTCCTGTGCAGGCCCTTATGGGGGTGTTAGTGCCCTCTGCTCACTTCACGTGGATTCTGAATGCAAGCAACAGTCAGTTCTCCTGCTAACATGGAACATTGACATGAAATTCATAGATCCTGTGCTTCATAATCACTGGTCACTGCCACAGGCTTCTTCTCCAGCCCCTTGGCTACACCCTGGGCAGTCTTACTCTAGTTCATCATTTAGGGATATCTCTTTGGGCTTTCCGTCTCTCTCTGACATAGACACACCTAATCCACTGATCCCTCACTGATTCCTCTTCCTGGACTTGAAGTCTCTCCTTGCCTTTTCCTGCTTCAACTAAAATCCCATCCTTTTATACAGTGGCTTCTTTTCTTTTTTTAAACTTTTTGGCTGAGCTGGGTCTTTGTTGCTGCAAGTGGGCATTCTCTTGTTGAGGTGAACAGGGGCTACTCTCCAGCTGTGGCAAGCTGGGGCTGCTCCCTGTTGTAGCGGTGCTCAGGCTTCTCACCGCGGTGGCTTCTCTTGTTGCGGAGCCTGGGCATGCAAGCTTGTGGGCCGTGGGCTTAGTTGCCCTGTGGCATGTGGGATCTTCCTGGATCAGGGAGACCCATGTCCCCTGCATTGGCAGGTGGATTCTTAACCACTGCAGCACCAGGGAAGTGCTATACTGTGGTTTCTGAACACAGAATTTGTATCACCTCTCTGGCTGGATCTACTCCTTGAGTGCAGGTATGGAGGCAGTTACTTCCTTTAACTTGCATATGCATCAAAGAAAATGTCCTTTAAATAAGAATATGACCTTGGGAAAATCTTCTCATATATTCCAGTTGTCTTATTTGTCAAAGAGGGATAATACTCCAGCCTACCTCAAAAATTTTATAAAAGCTAAATATATGAAGTGGTAAAAAGCTTAGACAAAGTCACTTTGTACTTGAGAAATTTGAACCCAGACTGAAATGGATGGAAACCGGAAAGTTCCACTTTTAATGTAAATATATTACTTCTTGCAGGGAAATCCTGGAGGCAAGACCCTTGAGGAGAGACGCTCCAGCCTGGATGCTGAGATTGACTCACTGACTAGCATCTTGGCTGACCTGGAGTGCAGCTCCCCCTACAAGCCTCGGCCCCCGCAGGTAAGTTAGCTGTGAATATTAGCCACAGATAATCTGCAATTACCTGAAGCGCAAGCTGCTTCTTACAGCCCTTCTTTCTTTTTTGATTTTCTCAGAGTCGATGGTCTAAGTTATCTTTTTAATATCAACGTGTCAGTCAACAGAAATTTCTTTAACTGATTTGGTTAGTATTTTCTCTAAAATAGCACCACAACATCCTACCCATTTATAAGTTAAATCTTCTTATGCCATTGCCCTGCTCCTTTTCTGGCTTTGCCTAGGTGGATACTTTGTTATATGTTAGTAGAATCCTCAGAGATATGGTTTAGCATGGCTGTGTTAAAGTCAGGGTGAGAACTACATCTTTTCTAAGAAATTCCTTACATCAAATACATTGAGACACCTTCCTTTCTCAGTTGTTGTAAGTAATGCTGTCTAGGACATGTTCATGTATATTTTCTTTGGAGCTATTTACCTGACTCAGAATTTTTAGAGTGGGATTTCTACATTGGGGGTCATGACTACTTCTTATTTTTCTTTCCATGGATACTGAATAGCTTATATTAGCACCAACAGTTTGAATATATAAGTTTCTCCCCAGTTGTACTAGCATTTGGTACAGCAATTAATGTATTTTTCTTTTTAATCTATTTTTTTTAACTGAAGGATAATTGCTTTACAGAATTTTGTTTTCTGTCAAATATCAACATGAATCAACCGTAGGTATACATATGTCCCCTCCCTCTTGAACCTCCAATTGTTTTTTTTCTAATGCAAGTGGTGTCTTGTTATTAGTTCTTCTTTGTATCCCCTGGCTTCCTTTGGAGTGTGGCTATTTTTCTTCACTTTTATTTATTATCTGCATTTCAGAAGCTGACCTTGCATTGCTAGTGGTCATTCCTTGCCTCCCTCCAGTTTCGAGAAAGTAATGGTAAATCAGTTTCAGAGCTTCTGAGCCCTCGTAAGACAGCCAGCTGTACTCTTCGTGCAGACCTTGGACGGGAGCTGTTGCCACTGTGTTATGTTTGCTTGACCTTCAGCCCTCCAGTTCTCCAGTAGTGTCTCCAATATTCACAGTGATTCCTTTCACAAATGAAAAACCAGTCCTGCTTCTCTGCTGTCAGTCATTTCAACACAGGACTGAGTAAGGCGCTTTCCTCATTAGGCATGCTCCAGCTGCCTTTTCTAGACATATCATCGTGCTGTCAGTTACGTGGGGCACGAGGCAGCGCACGCCAGTGCCTAGTTCTTCCTTAGCTGTCATCACTGTTGGCTTCACTTGGCCTGTCAGTGGTGAAAATGCACTTTGTTTCTATAAACACGTGCTGAGCTGCAGAGAGGTGGCACCTGCTGTGGTCTTTTGGGGGAACTATTAGAAGGAGGAAAGAGGTTGGTTAAAAGGAAGAAAAATAGGACCAAATGGTCCTCTTTCAGAAACCCATAATAAGTTCAACAGTGGCAGATATATCAAAGAGCAAGGAAAAGACTGAGATATTCTTTTAAAGGTGGCAACATCTGAAAAGATGATTCCAAATACTTGCATGTTCTGCTGAGGGATGGAGGGGTGGTGATGTTGGAGGCGAGAGGGGAGAGCAACCTGAAGGAAGGTTCAGGCTGCATTCAGAGAACTGCAAGCTGCCCACTGGTTGCAGACGAGGCCATTGAAAGCTTCAAGTGGACTATAAGCCTGGAAGGTCTCCTGCTCACAGCCCATGGATATGTTTGAGTGCCAGATGAAGATTTTGGCTTGTTTTATAAATAATGGGGGATAGTTGAAGATTTCCAAGCAGAGAAAATCTACAGTTCATCCTGGAGAAGGAACATAGGAAATAAGACACTGTTTCTCATGTGATTGATCAGTGTCTCTTGAGTATGGCTTTTTCATAAAAAGAAAAACATTCAGAGAAAAATCTGGATATGATCTAGAACTTGAAAATCAAACACAGGTCTAATTTCAAGGTCCAGCTGTGCTCACATTGTGGTCATATGTCCTCAGACAAGCCACTTACCTCCTAAGTCTTAGTTTCCTCATCATAAGCATCTATGTCTCAGAGTTGAGATATCTGTGTTTCACTCTAGTGTGAAAAGATGTGAAAGTACTTTATAATCAGTAAAGCACTGTTTAAATATCAGTGATTATGAGTTTGTGTGCACAGTGAGATTGCACAAACAAAATGTGGCTGCTGAATAAACCCATTAAAATGCAAAGGTGAATTGGAGGCATGTGTAGACAGTCTTAAAGAATGTAGGCTATGTTAAGAAAAACCTCTAATCTGAATCTCCCCAGTATATATTAGGGTATGAGAATTTAGGAGGAAAAAACAAGATTAAGTAAAAATCCTATTTAAAAAAGAGAGAAGGCATATATATGTATTTATGTACTAAATGGATGAGTGCAGTGGCAAAGTCAGTGGCCTTGCCATTGTGTAAAGTGGGCACGAGGTATTTGCTGGGGTGGAATTGGAAACATGCTTAACATCAAACAACATTCAGAAACTCAGGAGTAAGCAAGGCTAGCTGGAGAACATTTCTGAGACCTGGGCCCATCCTCTTGCATCTTTCTAGAGTGAGAGGTACAAACTATTGGTTATAAGATAGGCTCAAGGATATGCTGTACAACACAGAAAATATAGCTAATATTTTGTAATAACTGTAAATGGAAAGTTACCTTTAAAAACTGTATGAAAGTTAAAAATTAAAAAAATTATTAATGATAACTCAAGTAGAACAGGTTGAGAATTCCACTTTTCATGTTTCTGTTCCATTCAGAAGTTAAACAGCAATCCATTCTAACTTCTTTATTCTAATTTACGAAAGCAAAACTTAAGTGGGAGAAACAGCTCATTCTTCTGAATTATCTTAACTCTGGTGGAACTGAATTAGATACGTTAGTATTTATTGGTTAACATAATTATATACTGTGAGAACAATAATCACACACTTAAAATATTAAAAATATGTGCCAGGAGAAGATGGTGTTTGCAGTAGACCGTGTTGTGTTGTAATTAAAAGGTACTTGAGCAGTCCTCAAAATGTGGACTGTTAATGGCCAACTTTGATGTTTCCATTTTTGATCCAAAGCTAATCGCAAAACCTGTTAAATCACTGACAACTTAAAGTATGCTAGTAGGTCTGTGATTTTTCATTATTCAGTCATGCGTTGTGCGCTTTACTGAACCCACCTTTCCTGAATCAGCTTTGCAAGGCTGCATTGACTCATGGATAGAGGCTAAAATGATCACATAGGTAGAATGTTTGTACAGTAAGGGTCCGAAGTTGCTCTATTTACTTAACAACTGAAAATACCTGAAAACAGATTTTATGGGGGCATTTTCTTCCTTTTACCAAAGGA
Organism: Bubalus kerabau; assembly: GCF_029407905.1. Classification (NCBI taxonomy): domain Eukaryota; kingdom Metazoa; phylum Chordata; class Mammalia; order Artiodactyla; family Bovidae; genus Bubalus; species Bubalus kerabau. The sequence continues at coordinate 125,237,012 of NC_073625.1, read as the reverse complement.
GCAATTTCTACTGTCATATTTCCCAACTTTATTTCTATTCACTTTTTTATCCATATTTTTTATTTGGGAAATATGCTTCATTCCACATTTTCATTCATTCAGCTAACATTTATTGAGATCCCATTGTGGGTTAGGCATTGGAAATATAGAGGTTAGAATCCACATTTTCTTGCTTTAGAGGAATTTCTGGTCTTACAGAAGAGACAAATGCATAAACAGTTCAGAGGGGCATAAAAGAAGGGCTTGTTGGATGTGCTACTTGAAGTTATTGTGTGACTCACTGGATGTTGAAATTGTTGGGAAATCAAAAATAGGAATATCAACTTTATATTTTACATTTTTCTAGGGAAGTGTCAGGGAGGACTACCCTCAGCAGGTAGAATTTGAGTTCCTTTGGCTGCATATTTGGGAAGGGCATGGAATTCAAATGAGAGAATAACAGAAATACGTAAGTCATGGGATGTTGAAAGAGAATGAATGCCTTTTTGAAAGACTAAAGTAGTTCATTTATGACATGAGGTGTGTGAAGTACAAAGGGAACAGCAGATGGAATCCCATGCTCTACTTAATACCTAAATATCCTTCTTGATCCCCAAGGACTCTTACAGTAAAAGGAGAAATTTGGGGGATGGGTAGCAATTATATTTCTGGTTAGAGTGGGTTTAGGGGTAACACCTTTTGAACTTTTACAGAAGATTTTAAAATCTATTAACACATCTATGCCAGCCATTGCACAGAGTAATGTGATTAAACTACCATAGTGTTTAGTACTGAAATTTCTAATCATGATAAAAAGTGTATGTTAGGGAGTAGTTTTAGAAGAACAGATGTGAGAAATTCTGAGATGGTTGTGGGTTGAACTGCAGACTCAGTATGATCTTAGAGTATCACAGTTTAGAGGTCTTTTAGCCAAACTCTAGTTTTTGTCTAGAGAGAGGAAGAATATTGCTCAGTGAGGCTCATTAGAGGTAGAATCAATGATTTTTTTGTTTTTTCTTTTTCCTGAACCAAGAGGTAATGGTTACATGTGGATACTAAGAGCCACCGAGGGACATGCTGGTTCCCTTTAGTGTTTCAGTAAGTCTGTTCTAAAGTGGCTCCCTTTTGTGGCACTTCCTCTAAAACATGGCTTGGAAACATGAAGGAGTAAACAAAATAAGATATAACTTAAAGGAAAATTGAATATTTATGATTATATATATATTTTTAATTAGTATGAATATAGACCCCACCCATCTGGCATTCTGCTGTTAATAAAAGCACAGATTAGACTCCTGGGAAGTGTACATAGGGTCAACCTTGAAATTCTCTTGATTTCTTAGAATACAAAGGATAAATCCATGGACTTATGATTTCCTTTCCCTTCTCTTGGCAAAACCATGCCTAGAGTGCTGGCTTTCTAATTCCTGGTACAAAGCTGACTTTTCTTCCCTGCACTGAGTTTGGTAGGGCAGGGACTGGTACCTAGGTAACTTGGAGGAAATTTCGGGTATTTTATATTAATTGTAATTAAAGATTTAGTATTTTTGAATTAAGTTTCTTTGGAATTGGTCAAATACAATTTCTCTGTCTTCATTTAGGATAGTATGAAAACATTTGGAGCAATTCCTGGGATAAGGATAGGATTGGACAGCCTATTATACAGATTGAAGTAAGCCAGAAAGAAAAACACCAATATAGTATACTAACGCATATATATGGAATTTAGAAAGATGGTAACGATAACCCTGTATGCGAGACAGCAAAAGAGACACAGATGTATAGAACAGTCTTTTGGACTCTGTGGGAGAGGGAGAGGGTGGGACATTTTGGGAGAATGGCATTGAAACATGTATAATATCATATATGAAATGAATCGCCAGTCCAGGTTTGATGCATGAGATAGGGTGCTCAGGGCTGGTGCACTGGGATGACCCAGAGGGATAGTACAGGGAGGCAGGTGGGAGGGGGGTTCAGGATGGGGAATACGTGTACACTCGTGGCGGATTCATGTTGATGTATGGCAAAACCAATACAATATTGTAAAGTAATTAGCCTCCAATTAAAATAAATAAATTTATATTAAAAAAAAAAAAAACCTAGCTTCCCAAGCTTGCCAATAAGAGCACTGTCTTCTCAATTCCCTGTGATCGCCTCTGTAAAAAGAGCTCCAGTTGTGTGGATTGTCCATATCACCAGTCTGAGCTTCCTTTTCTATATTTCTAATATGGGCATGGTAACTACAATTTTCCTCTTTTGCGGAGAAACCATGTTTTCTAGTCCCAAGAAATAAGATGTTGACTTTGAGCAATGGTCCACTCAGTCTTTCCCATTTTTCATTTTTTTTCTTTTTGGATGTGAATCATTTTTAAAGTCTATTGAATTTATTACAGTGTTGCTTCTGTTTTATATTTTGAGTTTTTGGCTCTGAGGTATATAGAATCTTATAGAAAGAGATTAAACCAGTCAGTCCTAAAGGAAATCAGTCCTGAATATTCATTGGAAGGACTGATGCTAAAGCTCCAATACTTTGGCCACCTGATGTGAAGAAGTGACTCATTGGAAAAGACCCTAATGCTGGGAAAGACTGAGGGCAGGAGGAGAAGGGAACAACAGAGGATGAGATGGTTGGATGGCGTCAGTTCAATTCAGTTCAGTCGCTCAGTCGTGTCTGACTCTTTGTGACCCCAAGAACTGCAGCACTTCCCTGTCATTCACCAACTCCCAGAGTCCACCCAAACCCATGTCCATAGAGTCAGTGATGCCATCCAACCATCTCGTCCTCTGTTGTCCCCTTTTCCTCCTGCCCTCAATCTTTCCTAGCATCAGGGTCTTTTCAAATGAGTCAGCTCTTCACATCAGGTGGCCAAAGTATTGTAGGTTCAGCTTCAACATCAGTCCCTCCAATGAACACCCAGGACTGATCTCCTTTAGGATGGACTGGTTGGATCTCCCTGCAGTCCAAGGGACTCTCTAGAGTCTTCTCCAACATCCCAGTTCAAAAGCATCAGTTCTTTGGTGCTCAGCTTTCTTTATAGTCCAACTCTCACATCCATACATGACTACTGGAAAAACCATAGCTTTGACTAGATGGACCTTTGTTGACAACGTAATGTCTCTGCTTTTTAATATGTGGTCTAGGTTGGTCATAACTTTCCTTCCAAGGAGTAAGCGTCTTTTAATTTCATGGCTGCAGTCACCATCTGCAGTAATTTTGGAGCCCAGAAAAATAAAGTCAGCCACTATTTCCACTGTTTCCCCATCTATTTGCCATGAAGTGATGGGACCAGATGCCATGATCTTAGTTTCCTGAATGTTGAGCTTTAAGCCAACTTTTTCACTCTTCTCTTTCACTTTCATCAGTAGGCTTTTTAGTTCCTCTTCACTTTCTGCCATAAGGGTGGTGTCATCTGCATATCTGAGGTTATTGATATTTCCCCCAGGAATCTTGATTCCGGCTTGTGCTTCCTCCAGACCAGCATTTCTCATGATGTACTCTGCATATAAGTTAAATAAGCAGGGTAACAATATACAGCCTTGACAAACTCCTTTTGCTATTTGGAACCAGTCTGTTGTTCCATGTCCAGTTCTAACTGTTGCTTCCTGACCTGCATACAGGTTTCTCAGGAGGCAGGTCAGGTGGTCTGGTATTCCCATCTCTTTCAGAATTTTCCACAGTTTATTGTGATCCACACAGTCAAAGGCTTTGGCATAGTCAATAAAGCAGAAATAGATGTTTTTCTGGAACTCTGTTGCTTTTTCCATGATCCAGTGGATGTTGGCAATTTGATCTCTGGTTCCTCTCCCTTTTCTAAAACCAGCTGGAACATCTGGAAGTTCACAGTTCACATATTACTGAAGACTGGCTTGGAGAATTTTGAGCATTACTTTACTATCGTGTTGCTGCTGCTGCTGCTAAGTCGCTGCAGTCGTATCCAACTCTGTGCGACCCCATAGACGGCAGCCCACCAGGCTCCCCCGTCCCTGGGATTCTCCAGGCAAGAACACTGGAGTGGGTTGCCATTTCCTTCTCCAAAGCATGAAAGTGAAAAGTGAAAGTGAAGTCGCTCAGTCATGTCCGACTCTTAGCGACCCCATGGACTGCAGCCCACCAGGCTCCTCCGTCCATGGGATTTTCCAGGCAAGAGTACTGGAGTCGGGTGTCATTCTATCATGTTAGATGAGTGCAATTATATGGTAGTCTGAGCATTCTTTGGCATTGCCTTTCTTTGGGATTAAAATGAAAACTGACCTTTTCTCAGCCACTGCTGAGTTTTCCAAATTTGCTGGCATATTGAGTGCAGCACTTTCACAGCATCATCTTTCAGGATTTGAAACAGCTCCACTGGAATTCCATCACCTCCACTAGCTTTGTTTGTAGTGATGCTTCCTAAGGCCCACTTGACTTCACATGGATGGCATCACCGAGTCAATGGACATGAGTTTGAGCAAGCTCTGGGAATTGGTGATGAACAGGGAAGCCTGGCATGCTGCAGTCCTTGGGGTCTCAGAGAGTCGGGCACAACTGAGTGACTGAACTTATTAAACTGAACTACTGGCCTGCCAGGGAAGTGCCAGTCCTTCCTGTTTTGTTTTCAGATGGTGAACTTGTGTTGGGATCTTGCTTGTAACTTCAGGTCTTTGAAGGTTTGGGGTTTGTCTTTCCTGAATGCTGCTACTCTATCAATGATATATTTATCTTTCTTATTTAAAACATTTTAAAATTATTACAATTTCTTTGTTTGGAAACTGAGTACATACTTGCTGTTTGGTCACATGAACATATCTTGAGTTTCAATCCCAGTGCTCTCATACTGCATTCCTTTCATAGAGCAATAATTTATGAGGCAACCTAAAAAATTTTTTCAGGTGTGTCTGTGTGGCATGGAAGGCTTTTTATTTGTAATTCATGTGGCCTGAGGGCTTGCTGGTTCTGTAATCAGGGTGGAGTCTTATATGCCATGGATCTTCTATTCTCTTGTGCTCCTTGTTCTAGCTTGCAAAAGCCATGAGCAGCTGCAGGGGAAATTAATAATTAAATTTTTAATATTCCATACTATTTGTTGCAACCCAAACATGTATGCTACTGGAGGATGAGACCTGCGACATGCTGATACTGTGTGCTAAGATGGAGAATATTCCTGCAGAATAAGACTTGGGTGTTGCTTTGTTTGGCTTCTTGGAAATGGAGATAGGAACTGGGTCTTATACTGTTGAAAAAGAGAAGAGGTATGGATAGTTTCATTTTCCTCTTCCCGTATTCCTTTGGGAAAAATGTTAGATTCATAACATGATTTGATTGGGCTTCCCAGGTGGCTCAGTGGTGAAAAATCAACCTGCCAAGCAGGGGACATGGGTGGGGAAGAGCCCCTCTGGAAAGAAATGGCAACCCACACCAGTATTCTTGCCTGAGAAATCCCATGGATAGAGGAGTCTGGTGGGCTACAGTTCATGGGATCTCAAAGAGTCAGACAGGACTCGGCAACTAAACAATAAGAACAAAAATCACTTAAAACAAAACAAAAACCTGATTTGTCCATGTATCTGTAATGTGTGCTTACTAATAGCTTTCTTTGAAAGCTATGGTCAAAGTTGAAATATAGTAGAAACCTCATATGTAAGTTGCCAAATGGAATCCATTAAAGTAATAGAGGCAAAATATCATTTTAAAAGAAAAGAGGATCTAATTCTTTGGAGTTCCCATATTTAGTAGATCTGGGGTATTTTGAATTAGTCTGTACCTGCCAGGAAACCTCAACTGTTAAGTAACAATGAGGTGGGGGTGGAGGAGTGGTTAGCTGACTCAGAGTTGCATGCCATGATTTTGATGAGAGGCAATTAATTTTCGATGCACGATACTGGATGCTTGGGGCTGGTGCACTGGGATGACCCAGAGGGATGGTATGGGGAGGGAGGAGGGAGGAGGGTTCAGGATGGGAAACACATGTTTGCCTGTGGCGGATTCATTTGGATATATGGCAGAACCAATACAATATTGTAAAGTTTAAAAATAAAATAAAATAAAAAAAAATTGATTGTATATAATTGCATCTCAATAACATTTATACCTCTTCCTTTTATAGAAGCTGATGTTTGTATTTGTGTCTTAAGTGACAAGCATAACACAGTTAGCTTTTCAATTTTGAGTGCCAAGAAAATGTAGCATTTTCACGTGGAACTTTATGTTGAAGATCTTCCTTGGGTTGCTGCTGCTGCTGCTGTTGCTGCTAAGTCGCGCCAGTCGTGTCCGACTCTATGCGACCCCATAGATAGAAGCCCACCAGGTTCCTCTGTCCCTGGGATTCTCCAGGCAAGAACACTGGAGTGGGTTGCCATTTCCTTCTCCAATACATGAAAGTGAAAAGTGAAAGTGAAGTCGCTCAGTCATGTCTGACTCTTAGCGACTCCATGGACTGCAGCCTACGAGGCTCCTCCGTCCATGGGGTTGTACAGGCAAGAGTACTGGAGTGGGATGCCATTGCCTTCTCCAGTTGCACCTCTCCAAAACTTCTTCCCCAAAATGCCCATTTGACTTGCCCCAGTGTAAGAGTGTGCTCTGAGTGTGTGATATGGGTAAGGTCCCAGCAGTGAAATAGGAGGAAGGGAAGCAAGGCAGCTGTGCTGTGAAGTATCCAGGAGAAGCCGGCTCTACTGGAGCCTAGGGAGGGAAGAGGAAGCCTTCTCTGGTGTCCTGGCCATGGTCCCTGGGGTAGGTTTTAGCTGTGATTTGTAAGACCTTGGCTCAGAGATGATTGTGTTACATTACAGTGAGTCACTCCATCTAGACATTGGTTTAAAAAGAAGCTCACAAAGCTGCCTGTTGAGCTTCTCCATTTTATAACACAATCTTAGTGGAAATAATTAGCTCTATGTCCATGCGGAAGCACACATCACATTTGCAAAATTAAAGAGCTTTCTTGTCAGGACTGCTTTCCTTATTTCTTTCCTTCTCTCCCACTGTTTAAATATCTATTTTGGTGGTAGCCTTAGTCTCAGATCCCATGGTTCTCTTTATTCCTTTATCTTTTTTTAAAATTTATTTAAAAGCAAATAAACAACAAAATACAAATTTGTCTATGTTTTTTACTCAAGATGATTAGATTTTACCATGGCAAATGCATGGGAACGTTGTGTTTTAAGAGCAAGAGCCGAATCTCAGTTAAGATATTGTCACATTTTTGTGCGTTTCAACACCCATTTCCTTTGTATGCCTTGTAGCTAAAATAAGCGTAATGATGATAAAGGTATTCTCTTTGAACAGAAGATTGGAGGTGGTTAATACTAATCCTACATATCACCATTTGTCATGGTGAGTAACTGGTCTGTCCTCTCCACAAAAATACCATGTTGGAAGATAACTGCTAAGTTTCCTTTCATACTGTGGAAGAATTACCAGAAAAGTCACATGTCGTCTTTCAGTGAATACATTAACTACAGATATGAAAGTTTAATTTGGTATATTTTGTTATTTGAACATACTTATTTCCAGTTTACATAAAACTGTGAACTGGACATTTGTTGAAATGAAAGATACCAATTGGGTACTTACGGCTGTTGAGCCAGGAGGTACACTTTTCATGTACGAGCAAATGGGGCCACTTGTGAATTTTAGAATTTGTCTCTGGGAATTTGACCTCTCTGAGGTCCTGAGTCCAGACTTGCTGTGCTATCATATTGGGGTTCAAGACCTCAGAAGAGAATTGGATTATGTTTTGCTACTCTGAATCACAAATTGCTCAAATGTAAAGTTAAAATTCCAATAATTTTACCTCACAGAGTATACCTTATAGATGGTCTAAAAGTGTACATACAATGCCTGAAGCTTGTGCAGCTGATAAATCATTGTGTTAAATACCTGACTATATAGCCCTTGAGGCAAGATTATCTTCTTGTTTCCTGCAAACAAGAGCCATATGAATTCATATTGGCTTAGTAAATAAGTAAATATTGTCAGCAAATCCAATAAGGATGTAAGAATTCACATTCTAGAAGTCTGCTAGAAAACCCACTTTGGAATTGGCATTGAATTAGTTCATACATAGTTATAACTGCTTTCTGGTTTCTCCATAAGTAACAGCAGGTATTTGTAGCAGTAAAAAATAGTACAACTGAGGCAAGTGAGGTATATATGGACAACTTAACGGCAGCTACTGATTCAGCTAAAATTTCTCGCTTTATCTCTGCACTGCCTTGTATCACTTGAAGGCAATGCACTTGGTTGAAAAGATGATGCTTTCTGGGATTATAATTCAATACTATAACTCTTTTTTTCTTATTGTGATGATATAAAAATAAACAACAAGTTCTTTTCTGTATCCTCTAAGTAACTGCTAAAAAGAAAGGACCATTATGTTACTCAGTGTTTCCTAATACAAAGATCAATATGATAAGTTCTTCAGATTCAGTGATAGAAGACAAAAAGTTACTTGACTGATGAGCTAATGTATGCTTCTTTTTTTCAGAAAAAAAAAAATAGCAAAAATTCTGCAGAATTATCATATGACTCTTTTGTTTGAGCCTCAATGATTCATCTCCTCCTTCCTTTACTGCATTATTTCTGATACCTCCTGACCTGATATTTGAAATATTATGTGTTGTGCCAATTGTAAGCCATTTTTAAAACTGATTGTCTTAACCTAACCAACTTGTACTTTTTAAATGGAAACAAGCTTTCTATCTATATGTGTCTATGAAAATCCTTAAAAATAAGTAAACTTAAGACATTTTAAAGCGATCATTTAATTCTAAATAGATTGCTTATATAGATGATAAACAATGGATCCATAACAGTAATATTCTGCTGATATAAGTAAACTATAAGAATTAAAGTTAGTTAAAGAGATGAATATTTGTTTAAGAAATGTGTTTCAGAAAGCTTCAAGTACTAGTCGTCAGACATGTAAGCCCATTACTCAAAGTAAGCCCATTACTCAAGTTATTTTAATAAGTGTCTTGACTGTTTTGAGATTGTATCATCTTGATATTATACTACTTATATGAAAATACTGGAAAATGTTATTTCTTAGATACTGCTAGAAGTGCAATAAGGAATCCTCTTGGCTCCCTCTGCCACCCAACTAACAGAGAGTGATGTTTTATTTTCTAAATGACCAGTGTGTGTGTGTGTGTGTGTGTGTGTGTGCGTACATGTGCGCAGTCGCTCAGTCATGTCCTACTCTTTGCAACCCTATGGACTGTAGCTCACCAGGCTCCTCTGTCCATGGGATTTCCCAGGCAAAAGTACTGGAGTAGATTGCCATTTCCTTCACCAAGGGACCTTTCCGACCCAGGGATTGAACCTGCATCTCCTGCCCTGCAGGTGCATTCTTTACCACTGAGCCATTGGGGAAGCCCAGACCAAAAGTACTAATAGCTTAAAAAACAAAACAAACAAACAGAAAAACCTGATTCCTTAGACTTTTCAAAATTTAATACTTTTGTGCTTAAAATGACACTATCATGGAAGTGAATAGCAACCCATGGACTGGGAGAATTCACTCGGATATCATGTATATGATAGATTTCTATCTAGACTATATGAAGACTCTTATACATCAGTAAGAAGACAAATAATCTGATTTAAAAATGGACAAATGATCTTTTTCTCCAAAGATATACTGGAAGCTAATATCATAGGAAAAGATGTTATTAGTTATCCAGGAAATAAATCAAAACTACAATGAGATACAACATCACCCACACAAAAATGGTTATAATACAAAAGACAGAAACATATAAAAAAAAAGATGTAGTGAAATTGGAGTTGTCATACTTGCTGGTTAGTTGTAAAGTGGCACAGCCATTTTGAAAAAAGCCCACCAGTTCCTCAAAAGATTAGACTTAAAGTTATCATATGAGCAAACAACTTTGTTCCTAAATATATATCCAAGAGAATTAAAACATTTATCCACACAAAAGCTTGTCAATGAATGTGCATAGCAGCATTATTCATAATAGCCAGAAAGTGGAAACAATTTAAACATCAATCAATTGAAGAATGAATAAACAAGTGTAGTATATCCATCCAATTAAATATTATTTAATCATAAATTAGAATGAAATACTGATACATGCCCAAACACATATAAATCTTGAAAACTATGCTATATGAAGAAACCAGTCACAAAAGATTTCATGTAACATGATTCCATTTATATGACTAGGCTGATCTACAGATTTAGAAAGATTAGTGGTCTCCAGTGACTGAGAAGGGGGAAAAATGGCAACAGTAGGTCTTTGGGGAATGATCAAAATAATCTGCAATTAGAAAGCGATATTCATTTTACAATTTGCAGGAGGCCTTCTGCAGTACAGAAGCCATGGGTTCAATCCCTATGTAAGGAAGAAACCCTGGAGAAGGAAATCGCACAAAGGACTCTTTGTGACCCCATGGACTGAGGCCCCCAAGCTCTTCTGTCCATGGGATTCTCCAGGCAAGAATACTGGAGTGGGGCACCATTTCCTTAAAGTAATAAGACGCATCTTTAAAAACCACAAATGAGTATCAGAGTAATTAGTGCACTTGGGAGTCCCACCTTATACTGAGGCTGTGAAGTACTCTTTCCCCTGTCTCCCAAGCCCAGCTCTCACTTGTGTGTGGAGGAAGTGTGTTTTTTTGTTTTGTGAAATCCGTAACCCAGCTGTGACCCTTCCTTCCACCTCTACCTGTACGTCTGTTCCCTACAGAGTGCTGCTGCCTCAAGTGAGGTGCGTGAGGCTTCTGTAGATGCTGGGGAACAAGATGGAACAAAAATGCTTCACGCCTGGTGCCCACATTACAGGCACGCTGGGCTCGGGCCAACTTCAGCCCACTCTGCTTTCCAGATTGGGAAATCCAACGGACAGTGGAGCCTGGTGGGCTACAGTCCACAGGGTTGCAAGAGTCAGAAATGACTTTGAGACTAAATCACCACCTCTTGTGGGGACAGTCTAATTATTTTGGGAAGGATCAAATAGTCAGCAATTAGTGATATTCATTTAACAATTCCTTAAATATACTAATGACCAACAGACTGGTTCAAACTTGGGAAAGCAGTACGTCATGGCTGTATTTTGTCACCCTACCTATTTAACTTATATGCATCATGAGAAATGCCTGGCTGGATGAAGCACAAGCTGACATTAAGATTGCCAGGAGAAATATCCATAGCCTCATATATGCAGATGGCACCACCCTTATGGCAGAAAGCATAGAGGAACTAAAGAGACTCTTGATGAACGTGAAAGAGGAGAGAGAAAACGCTGACTTAAAGCTCAACATTCCAAAAACGAAGATCATGGCATCCGGTTCCATCACTTCATGGTAAATAGATGGGGAAAAAATGGAAACAATGACAGGCTTTGTTTTCTTGGGCTCCAAAATTAATGTAGATGGTGATTATTGCCATGAACTTAAAAGATGTTTGCTTCTTGGAAGAAAAGCTATGACCAACCTAAAGTGAAGTGAAGTCGCTCAGTTGTGTCTGACTCTTTGCGACCCCATGGACTGTAGCCTACCAGAATCCTCTGTCCATGGGATTTTCCAGGCAATAGTACTGGAGTGGATTGCCATATGACCAACCTAGATAGCATATTAAAAAGCAGAGACATTACTTTCCCGACAGAGGTCCTTCTCGTCAAAGCTACGGTTTTTCCAGTGGTCATGTATGGATGTGAGAGTTGGACTATAAAGAAGGCTGAATGCCAAAGAACTGATGCTTTTGAATTGTGGTGTTGGAGAAGACTCTTGAGAGTCCCTTGGACTGCAAGGAGATCCAACCAGTCCATCCTAAAGGAAATCAGTCCTGAATATTCATTAGAAGGACTGATGCTGAAGCTGAAGCTCCAATACTTTAGCTACCTGATACAAAGAGCTGACTCATTAGAAAAGACCCTGATGCTGGGAAAGATTAAAGGTAGGAGGAGAAGGGGATGACAGAGGATGAGATGGTTGGAAGGCATCACTGACTCATTGGACATGAATTTGAGCAAGCTCTGGTAGATGGTGAAGGACAGGGAAACCTGGTGGGCATGCTGTAGTCCATGGGGTCGCAAAGAATAGGACATGACTGAGCAAATGGACAACAACATTTCACCATTTCTTGAATATACCAGTGATCACTGTACATTTTTGAAGAGTGGACTTAGTGGTGTGTGAATTATATCTCACTTAAAAAAAATAGAGCTCTATATTGAGCAATGTGCCTTTAATACAGAGATAAAATTGCCCATGGTCCACACTTTAAAGAAGCTCATAGTCTATTGGGAGAATGCAAACTGACAATTGAGGCACAGAGTGTACATCCTAAGGAAGAAGCATATATAGGATGCTGCCGGAAGAGATGTAACTCAGCATGGATGTTGTGGAAGCTGCCTGGGACTCCTATCCGTATTGAATAGGAGTCACTGCAGGTAGGAGCAGACTTCCATGGTGATCCAGGGAGCATAACACAAACTAATATTTTGAAGGCAGTACCTTTCTAACAGTAAGGACAGTTGAGGTTCAATGTAGGCTTCCTCAGAAGATTGCTTATTTGCCTTCATTGGAGCCAGTTGAAATGATTCTCTGGCATTTACTGGGTGAATTTTTAAATGCTCTAAAACCTCAGTTATTAACCTGAGTTAATAATACTTCTCAGAGTTTGCATGAGGACCACATGGAATACTGGGTGTGTGTGCGGCGTGTGAATGCGCTGTCCTGCACATAATAACACTGTTACTGCCGTCGCTGTCACCACCACCACCACCATCATCAAGTGAGTCTTGGCAACAACTCTGGGAAAGTAATTCAGGCAACAGATGGGAGAATTGATTTGAAAGATACTAGGATTTTGTGGTTTTCTCATTCTTGGTCACAGGGCTTGGAGTTTTCTGTTCCTTGATGTAAAACTTAGAAGTAAAGACAGACTTTGGTCCTATCCCAGGCCCCCATATTGACTATTTCTGTGCTTAAGGCAAACTACTCAGCCTCAATAAAGGTTTTTGTGCTGCTTGCTATAACAACTAGCAGAGATATGTGATTTTTTTAGAACTGTTACTGAGAAGAATTTTTGATGGGGACTTCCTGGATGGTCCAGTGGTTAAGAATCTGCCTTCCAAAGCAGAGGACACAAGTTTGATCCCTGGTCAAGAAGCTAAAATTTCACATGCCACAGGGCAACTAAGCCTGTGTATCACGACTGGAGAGACGCCATTGCATACAGGAAAGCCCATAGCTTAAAAAATTAATTAAATTAAAACAGATTTAAAAAAGAACCTTAATGACCTTTGGAGATTGTGTTTATAAATATCAGCAGAACTCTGGTGAACACTGGTAAGAGCTATAGGTGAACAGAGTGAGGGTAGAAAGAGATTCCTTCCTTAACCTTGCAAAAATATGCCATCTTGTGAAAACAAGCAAGTGGAACAACTTAGTTGGACATTTAAAAATATTATTTAAAATGTCTTGAGAGGTCTCTGATACTGGGAAGGATTGAGGGCAGGAGGAGAAGGGAGCAGCAGAGGATGGGATGGCTGGACAGCATCATCAACTCAAAGGACATGAGTTTGAGCAAACTCCAGGAAATAGTGGAGGATGGAGGAGCCTGGCATGCTGCACTGCATGGGTTCTCATAGAGTCATACACGACTTAGCAACTGAACAACAGCAAGAGGTCCATAATTTCCATCATCAGCCCAGGTGTCCAGTGGGTACGCTACCTCTTTCTGAGTCTGTTTCAATATTTATAAACTGGACTTGAAAATGAGATAATCTCTTATGGTGTTGTTAGCTTGAACTGGTATGGCTTTTGCCCTGTGTAAAAGAAGAAAATGTGTATATATTTATTTTTCTTTCTGTCCTTTAATTATTTCACTGTGGAAGTTTTTCTGTACTACCCATTTGGAGTTCCTAGGAGTCATTATGTGCAACCAGAGGGTAGTGTCTGCAAATCAAAGGGCCAAGTTCATGTTTTTCAGGATAATGTGAACTTAGGTTCATGGTGTTCAGCATGTTTTGCAAACAACCTGGTAGCATTTAAGATTACTTAGAATGCACTCTATTGGCGGTGATTAAAATAATAGATTCTGGGACTAGACTGCCTTGAGTTCAAATCCTAACTCTGCCACTTTCGTTGTGACCTGGGATAGATCACTTAAGCTTTTTGTGCCACAGTTTTTCATCTCTGTAATGGAGATAGAGTATCTACCTCTTAGGATTGTAATGAGAAATAAATGAATTGCCATGTGTAAGCACATAAAACAGTGTTTGGTATATAGTTAGCACCATTTGCTCAGACGGAAAAGAATCTGTCTGCATTGTTGGAGACCTGGGTTCTATTCCTGGGTTGGGAAGATCCCTAGAGGAGGGCATGGAAATCCAACACCAATATTCTTGCCTGGAGAATCTCCATGGACAGAGGAGCCTGACAGGCTATGATCCATTGGGTTGAAGAGGCTGACATGACTGAGCAACTTAGCACAGCGCACAGCGCAGCACCATTTGCAGTAGCAGATTTTATTATTGGGAATTAAATGCTAATCCTTATTTTAAAACTGTCCAAGTTGTTGCTTTTATGTTAAAGAAAAAGATTGATTCATAAATTTCGTCTGTGACCACCATACAACTGTCTGAACAGATCATCTATCTCACATAAATTGGTCGTCATTCTTATATCATGTCACAGTGTGGGTCTAGCTGTTCCTGAGCCTTTGTCCAGTTCCTTTGGTTATTTTAGCATCTTCTAATGCATGGATTCTAAGGCCAAAACTAGAGCAATAACCTTTCGTCTGACATATGAATGAATCATTGACATCTATTTCTGTGGATCACAGGGTAATTCCTCTGATAACTGAATAAAGTTCACTGTAAAAACAAAAATCATGACTCATAGATTATGAACTTGTCATGATTTAATAAGCCTAGTATTGAACTATTGGTATAATTTATTCTCACTAAAGCAGAAACAACTATGCTGCTACTGCTAAGTCACTTCAGTCGTGTCCGACAATGGCGTATAGTCAAGTTAATTTTCTTCCAGCTGTCCTGGCAGATTTGTTGGGAAGAATGCTGGTCTCTACTCTCTGAATTTCTGTTGCAGGATGTCTGCAGTAAGGCTCAAGAATTTGTATTTCTAAAAAGTTCCCAGATGTTACTGATGTTGGGGTCCCACTTTGAGAACTCTTTGCAGCTGCTTGTCAATCAAATGCTTTATGAGCAGGATCCTTTCCCTCCTTTGTCTTACCTCTACGGTTGTATTCTCCGAAGACTTGCTCTAATGTCAACAGTGGGCACCAGTCTAATGTTATTTTCTAGGGGAGGAAACCCAAAGTCAGAGAAGTATTTTCCCCTGGTTACACAGTAAATTGACAGAATCTGGAAGATTTTTGTTTTTAATTGAGAATGATTTGCATCTCTAATTCTTAGACTAAGCATGTAGATTTAGAAAATGAGCATACAATTCCAGCTCTTCCATATTAGGAAGTATGAATTTTAGTTGCTTTATCTCTCTGAACCTCATTTGCTTCATCCGTGATATGAATACCCCCTCTGCTTAACATATATGGTTTCATGAGAAGTAAAAGACATACTGTGCATTAAAGTGCTCTGTAAATTATGAAGTGCTATACAAATATTTTTCACTCATCCCAGTTATCAGATGCAACATCATGTTGAACATTTATGATAGGAACCTCATTCTGCCGCTCATCTAGGGCAAATATTGACTTTTCTAACTTATTTGGGAAGAAATAGTACATTATAAACCTGTCACCTTTTGCACAGAATTTTTTTCATTTCCTTCCTACGTTGATTTCTCTGCTAATATGCTTCTAAAGAATATGCAATTAGAATTGCATTTAGCTGCTTATGCATCTGAATACTTACACATATGTGAGATGTGGTCACACTCGTATGCACGACCTAATAATTTTTCCCCTAGTATCCTTTCATTTAACATATGCTACAGGTCACATTTATTAAGAATGAAATAAATTAATTATTAAATAAGTGAGTTACTATTTTGCTTGAAATGATTTTTTTTTTTTTTTTTTGCATTTGCATTGGAAGCAGAACTGAGTTGAACAAGCAGAAATGGATTTTTCTCCCAGTTCTGCAATTAACAAGTTGTGTAAGCGTTTCTCTTTCTGAGCCTCAGGTCCGCATTTGTAAATGAGGCCAGATCTTACTCATACCTTCCACTCACAGTGTCTATGGTATTAAAATTATAAGTCACCTTTTAAATCATGTTCTTCACCTCCTTGAGAAACTCTGAACAGAGTATCCACATTGACTTGGATCTATTCTAATAAGATATTTTCCTTTTTGTATCTCAGGCCCAAGTGCTGTTTGTATCCAATGCAGTATAACTCCTCCATACCTTTCCTTCAGGATATGACTGGGTTTCTTGGGGCTGTTTTTCTGTTGCTATGGTTTAAAATGTAACAAGACTGTGTCCTTTTTGGATCCCCTGAGATAGAGATATTGGGTGGTGGGGATGGAGACAAGGCTGTCATGATTTTAGTGAGTTTTTCCCTTCAGGGATATTTGGAGGATCTTCCTTATTATTAATGCATAGTAAAAAATATTAGTTCTCTATTGCTGTGCAATCGATTACTTAAAAACCTAGCAGCTTGAAAACCCCACACATGGGACTTCCCTGGTGGTCCAGTGGTTAAGAATATACCTTCCAGTGAAGGGGGCTTGAGTTTGATCCCTGTTCAGGGAACTAAGATCCCACATGCTGAGGGGAAACTAAAACCTGTGCTCCAGAACTAGAGAGGCTGTGCACTCTAGAGCCCATGCTCTGCAACAAGAGAAGCCTGCATGCTGCAGTGATGATCTAGTGCAGCAAAAATAAATAAATAAATAAAATAAGGTAATTAATTAAAAAATAACACACCTTCTTACATTTTTTTGTGGGCCAAGAATCTGGCCACAGCTTAGTTGGACTATCTGTTCACAGTTTCTCACAAATCTGCAATCAGGATATCAGCTGAGTCTACAGTCTCATCTGAAGGCTCAACTGGGGAATGATCAGCTTCCAAGCCTGTGTGGTTGTTGTCAACAGTTCAATGTCACCTGGCTTGTTGAACTGAGGGTCTTAGTTTCTAGATGACTGTTAGCAGGGGGACTGGCTTCAGCTCTTGTGCAGCTCTCTAGCCTGGTAGCTGAGTGTATCAAACCATGGAAGCTGAGAAGGCAAGAGATATCTGCTCACCAGGTGTCAGTCTTAATCATGTGAAACCTAATGGTGGAGGTGATATCCCATCACATATACCACGTTCTGTTGGTTAGAATTAGGTGACTGGGATCAGACCACACTCAGGGTGAGGAGTTTACACAAGGCTGTGAATACAGGAGGCAGGGATCACCGTCCTTAGATGCGCCATCTAAGAAACCTACCTACCATAGAAGGGGATGAAATAAGACATCTTATGCCTAAATAAGGAATTTAATACAAACATGAATTTGCTTGTGGAATCTGGTGGATTTGTGAGTCAGGGACAAGGAGGCAAGTGGGATACCAAGAGAAGAATCCAGTCTGGAAGGAATATGCAATAATGAAAGGCTCTAACAGGTGGAGGAGGGATTCTTCTGTCTGAGAAGTTAAAGCTGGGTGGAGTTTTAGAGGTCTTTTTATCTAAACACCTCATTTTCTCAAGGACTCCATGGTTCACAGAGGGTCTTACTCAGGCCACAGAGATTGTAGCCAGATCAGTTGGATCAAAGTCCTCAAACCCCTTTGACACAGCTCTGGATTTGGCATAAAAAGATTTGACTTTGTGACTTTCAATTTGCCTCTGAGTAGCTGTGTTACCTTGATTCATTTTCTTCCTTAAAATCGTTATTCAGTTGGTAACGTGGAGCTTTTGTTTCTCTTGTATGTTTATTTATGTCTGATAAACACATTGGGGCTTCCCAGGTGGCACTAATGATAAAGAACCCACCTGCCAATGCAGGAGACATAAGAGACATGGGTTTGATTCCTGGGTCGGGAAGATCCCCTGGAGGAGGGCATGGCAACCCACTCCAGTATTCTTCCCTGGAGAATCCTCATGGACAGATGAGAATGGCAGGCCACAGTCCATAGGGTTACAGAGAGTCAGACGTGACTGAAGTGACTTAGCACACATGATAAACACATTGACACTTGTTTGCAGAAATTTGTACAACTTAGAACAGCATTTTATTAAAAAAAATTATGTTTTTATTGAAACTAATGATGTGTAGTTTGAAGCAAAACAAGCATTCCTTTTTGTCAAAAAGGATGACTATCAGTTCATACAAATATAGATAATTTTATCTATTTCTAGATTTGTGTCAGACATCCATTGGTACATGCTAAACTGCTCCCAAACACACTATTGCTTATTTTGCTCATGAATCTTCACTTTGGGTACTGTTTCGTGAGAATGGCTTATCTCTATTCTGTGAAACATGCCCGGTGGCTTGACTTGAATGTGGAGCATCCATTTTCAAGACACATGATTGTTGGTCAGCAGATTGGTGCTGAGAGCTTGGCTAGTGCTATGGCTTGGCGATCATGGCTTCTCCCAATGTTCATACCTCCACATATTGCTTGGGTTTCCTTATAACATGGCAGCTGAGTTCCAAGAGTGAATAAATAGCCTAAGAGAACAAGGTGGATTTTTAAGACCTAGTTTTAGAAATTACATATAATGTTACTTCCGTTGTACACTGTTGGCTGAGATAGTCACAAAGACTCACCCAGTTCAAGGGCAAGGGACGTAGACTCCACCTTTTAATGGGGTTATGAAAGGTTTGACAATAACATATGTGCATGAGATATTGTTGTGGCCATCTTTGGAAAATATAGTCTATCACTGTATTGTGCAATGATAGTGTAGCACATTAGCATAGCACTGTGTTGTATTTTGTTGTACTGTGTCATGTCATACTTAATCCTATCATATTATAATGGCCTATGTTACATTTTATTGAGTTCCGTTGTTGAGTACTTACTAAGTGCCAGACATGTTGTAAGTTCTGTAGTTCTCTTAAAGTTCATTTAATTTATACAACAACTTCACGATGTAGTCATTATTTTCATTCTGACAAATCAGAAAACCAAGGCCCAGAGATGTTAAGTAAATTACCCAAGGTCAAACCAGTTCATAAACGGCAGAATTCATATTGAAATCAAGGTCATCTAGTTTTGGAACCCATGCTTTAACTACTCTAACCTGAATATGTCCATGTTTTATCTATATCTCCAAACCTTGCCCACACCATCCTCTTACTTACACCTTTCCCATCTCCATCACCATCTGTCTACCTTAAAAAGAATGAAGAAGCAATATTAATACAGAGGAATCACAAGCAGGCAAGTATTGCCTTTGAAAGTAATAGGTCTGAGCCTGTCCCCAGGTGCTCTAGTCGCCAATGCTAGGAAACCGCCCCTGCCACCCCACCGCCAAAAAATAACATTCCACTGGTTCCATCCATAGTGTGTAGTGGTTATGATGATTTTGCCTTTAATTTAATGAGACATATGGGAGTCTGGGGTAAGCTGGGAAGAATAGCTGAGTAAGAAGAGACAGATCAGAATAGAAAATGGAAAATAGGTGGTATTAGTTGAAAACTAAAGAAACTGAGGGACATCTATTCTTGTCCCACAAAAGTTCAGCTCCTTGGTGTTCTGCCTGGTGACCTATCCAGTAAACAAAATCCTATATCGGAATTGGTTCCTATCTTGGAATTTTTACCAAAGTCTAACCCCCAAATTGAGAAAACTATAGCTAATTATGTATTAGTTTGTATCCGTTTTAAAAACTTGTTCATTTATCAAATCATTCTCATCTCTTTTCTCAACCAGCACATATTAAGTCCTTACTGAATACAGGATGCTGCAGTTTAAAAATCAGAGGGACCAAAGTTCTAGTGCTCCCCAGCCCACAAAGGACTTCCAGTGTAGGAAACAGATTTGTAAACAGACGGCAGGGATAGATGGCAAATGCAATGAGCAACACTTTATGGATTCATAGAGCAAGGTGCTCTAGTTCCCTCCTTGAGAGATCAGAGGAGGCTTTCCAGAGATGCCTTATGTGGATTTACTAAGGAACTGGAAATAGTTTAGATCAGTTGGAACTGAGGGTGTGTAGGGCAAATGTCATGACCTAAACTTGGAAAGGCAGGTAAATGTTTCTGCAAATGCATTCTTTCCTTCTGTCTTCCCGTCTGCCTTATAGACATAGTATTGACTCAGACCAGGAATCTTAGACCACAGCAGACAAAGATGCACAGTGTTACATTTCTCTGTGATCCCTCTGTCTGTCTGTCCTCAGTGCAGATACCTCATTGCCAGTGACTCATCTAAAAACTATCAGGATGGGGCCTAGAAAGTTCTGTGTCACATCAGGGTAAAATTACACCAGTCGTAAGTCACTAGAACCGCTAGGGTCAGCCTTTTTTCTCATATCCCTTCTTTATAAAACTGCTGGGCCTCTCTGTAGCAGTGTCATGTGGTAACATTCATGATTTGGAAGTGCTTCATTGCACAAAAATCACACTTACCATACAGTGTCTTTTTGACAACGTACCACATGTGGGTTATTAACCCATCTAATAAAAGATGAAATTGAGGTCCAAAAACGTGAAATGTCTTACCTTAATTCTCATGAAAAGGAAACTAAACTCATTGCTTCAATCCATGGTCAGTCAGTAGTCCTCCATAGCGTGATCTCTGTTCCAATGAACTCTGAAGTTTGAACTTGGTATATAAAATGGCTAAAGTAAAACAGATCTGGTTAAAACATGAAGTTGGGACTTGGATCTTTGTTGAGCATCATCCTCTTTCTCCAGATGCTGCCCTGAGGCATCTCCATATCTAATATGAAAACCAGTCCCATTGCACTGGGCTAATTCTTCATGTCCTTGGAGCCCTCAGGAAAGACCTAATGATCATTTTGCTTCCCAGGGTGGGATTAATGAGGGAACCAATCCACTGCCCATTTGGGGTCAGTCACATCATTCTCCCACCGATCCCATTGTAAGTTTATGTGGCTCAAAGCCAAACCCATGCAAGAATACAAAAACCAGATGATGAAGGCAGTGTGGTGCCATGGGTAGAGCATGCAGATTCTCATCTTAATTTTGGCCCTGACTTGCTGTAAGATTTTTTTTTTTGCAGACAAGCTACTTCCATTCTCTTATGCTAACACTTCAGTTTACAAAGGATTTGAACTCTAGATCTCCTCAGGTTCTGTTAGAAATTATTCCATGGGTTCTTCATTCCTTGAGGAAGACTCATAACCTATCCTACCCCAGATCACAAAAGGATGAATTCTAATGTTTTCTACTCCCTTTCATGACCTCCTTTGGTAGATGTTTTGAAGTGTCATTTTTATGGGTACAGGGAGCTTGACCTGGTGAATTGGAAAAGTTATCACCATATAGGAATTAAGTGCTTACTCACTTTTTGTCCAGGCTTCCCAGGTGGTTAGAGTGGTAAAGAACCTGCCTGCCAGTGCAGGAGACCTGAGAGACACAGGTTCAATCCCTTGGTCAGGAAGATCCCCTTCTGGAGGATGGCATGGCAACCCATTCCAATATTCTTGCCAGGAGAATCCCATGGACACAGCAGCCTGGCGGGCTACAGTCCATAGCATCACAAAGAGTCAGACACGACTGAAACAACTTAGTACACATGCGTGTACTTTTTGTCCATGTGTTGGTAAGTTGGGTTCGAACATTTCATTAGACTCCTGCCTTGTATTGCTGCCTCAAATGAGGGTATAATCAGTAAGGAAATTCTTGGGGTGAAGATGAGGGAGGGCAAAGGCAGAAAAGAAAAGGGCTATGAATATAGAAACTGCCAGCCACTGTGTCTCTTGTCCTAAAACTATCAAGACAGATTTGATGTGGATCTAAAAAGTAGGAAGAAGGTGAAGGTAGACCCCAGGAGGGGCACAGATGGTGTTGATGGCGGAACCCTTTGTGATGGGCTGTGCATTTCACCTTTCCTTACTCCAGCACTGCAGTGTTGGGTAGATTCTTGGAAGTCTTCTGGACGAAGTCTCTTGGTCTTAAAGAGGAGGACAGCAAGTCTCGGGCTGGGGACGACTGTGCGCATTCACAACGCTGCTGCACAGTGCTCTCACAGCTTAGTCTGTTGGAGAATGGCCTCCACTAGGGAGTGGTGCATGCAGGGGCCAGGTGGCCCTGAGATGCCCCGGTACTGTGGGTCCATCTAAACAGTCACTAACAGGTGCTTGGTGCTAGGGGTGAGACCTAACTGAGAAGAAGCTAAGACTTCCACAGGAATGGCAGGAAAAGAAAACCATAAACTTAATATTCTGATAAAAACAGGCACCACCATCATTCCTGGAATATAGTTAATGCATTTAGAGGCTTTAAATCTATGAAAATAGTTATGAGGTGTTCCAATACAGTGTCCCATTTAAGCTGGATGTTGGTAGATAGTTTAAGTGAAGTCTTTGTTTTGTTTTATTCATTATTGATTCCATTTTTTTTTTAAAAAACTTGGAACGTGTGATACAGCAGTACTAAAATACACTGTCTCCCTTTGCATATTAAAGCTCCATATTATTTTTTGAAAATCCAAGAAAGAAAGAAATTGATGGGACCTCACTGTGGTGTTTCTATCTTTCCAAATCTTTTTTTTTTTTCCCTAATACCATAAACACCACCAGAAGAGATTAGAGGATATTGACTTGACTGATAGCTCAGAGACCTGCAAACCGTGGTTTTTAAAAGTAATTTTATGTAGTTTATGTATCTTTGGTAGCTCAAAGCCTGATTACCAGACAATTCTGCTTAATTGCAGTGGCCTGGCTTAATGCTGAAGGCTGTCGCATTGTGCTTTATCTCATCATCTCCAAGTACAGCATCTGAGATGCAGAAAAGACTGATAAGCCCAATACATATAAAGTTAGTTTACTTGAGACTGAGGAGCACAAAAGCCTCCACCACCACCCATTTCCTTTTCTCTATGTGGGAATGAGGTTCTTCATTAAAAATTATGACCACTTCACAGCCTTTCCTGACGTGGGAAGGAAATATGAGCACAGGCTTACACAGCTATGCTCGTTCCCTCTTCAGCAACTTCTGAGAAGGTAAGACCTTAGAATGTGAGGATAGATTTGTAAACTTAATCTAAAGATGTATCACTATCGTGCTGTAAGATATCTAAGTGCTCGTCTGCTTTTTTTTTTTTCTTAAACAAACACAGGATATATGTTTTTAAAGCTGTTATCTATCAAGGCCTTTGTATTTTTATTTGTGAACTAGTTTCTTCCCATCTCTAGTTTTTCCTTCATCACTTTCATAACTTCCCCAACCTCTCATGCACAGAAGCATACACACATTCACTTATACCTCTTATACCCGCATACTCACACATTTATACAAATGCATCATATATACATCTACACTTATGCAACATACATGCACATATATAATTACATAAACAAGACATACACATGTGCAACACACATCCCTACAGTTTTATACATATGCACACACTTTATACATATAACAGATATGTACACCAAACACCCATACATCCTGAGCACTCTGTGGAGTTGTGATCTTTATTGTCTGAAGACATAATGGTCATAGTTGGTGTTGCCTAAGTTCCTATTATTTGCCAAGATCGCTGCCAAATGTTTTGTGTATGTTATTTTGTTTTGTGTTTATACTTAAGAGGTGAACTCGTAGTATCTCAGTTGAACAGAGGAGAATCCTGAGGCCTGAGGGTGGTTAAATAAGTTTCCCAAATTCACACAGTCCATGACTGTATAAGTGGGAATTACAGGTGGGCTGCATGGTTCCAAAGCCCTTACTCCTATCTCCAGCACAATAGAACTCTGAGATAGTACTGAGAAAAGATTTGACCTCTTATAAGAAAGACTTTAAATCAGAATTATTTGCACATTGAGATTTAGATCAAATAACTTTTCCAGACAAGGAGCTGACCTTTTATGGTAGGAATAGATCTGGACTAGAAATCAGAACACTGAGGTCCTTATCATTTTCTCTGTCTCTGGTAATTTTGGGCAGATACATTAATGGGAAAATAATTCAATTTATTATATCCTCATAGAGATATAATTAAACTCTGCTGAGATGGTGCCAAAAGAGTTCTGTTGGAAAACATGCAGAAATTCTCTGCATTTGAGGTGTGGCCAGTCCAGTCCCTTTCCCTCTCATACCATCTTCTGTTGACCTTGTCATCTAGTTGTCTCCTCTAGAGGGGAAGCCAGGCCACATCTCATCAGTGGTCGCATTTATTCTAGCAAACACTTGGATTGGCTTCACTCCTATCTCATTGCAAGGATACTCAAGCCAAGACACGGCTCTTAGCTAATGTGAACAATTCTGCTCCCTGCAAGGACCAGTATCCCAGGCTTGTTGGGCATTCTTTTCCAAAGCGCTGCCTCACGTGTGTTGCACTTACTATAATTAAGAACACTGTCATATGACTGACTTCAGGTTACAGAGTTAATATTTAGAAGATCAAGAATTTAGAAACTAGGGCTTATAATTACCAGCCCAGTTGTCTTTTCATTAGCTTATCATTCCTACCTTGGAAGTTGATGAAACACATGGGGCTCAAGGTTGGTGTACGTTAAAACATCAGTGCTAAATTTTCATTTCTGCTTGTGCAGAACGTAATATTTGTGACTGCTGTTGCTGTATTTACATCACTTTGATCATGAAGCTTTCCTGAACCTCATGTAGATATCCGATGATGTAGTTATACTGACAAGGTATTTCTATGGTGAAAGAAAAGGGATTTTTTTTGATGTTAATGTGACCAAGGTACCTCAAAGGCAATCTTACTTTATCAGAATCTTAACAGAACTCCCTCTCCCCATTGGACACTCTCCACAACTTTTAAATTAAAGAAACTCCCTGTGTTACAACTAGTGATGTGCTGTAGTCCGTAGGGTCGCAAAGAGTCAGACACGACTTGGAGACTGAAGAACAACATCATAATTCAAGATAGAGCATAATAAGAAATCAAATAAGGCAAATCTAGCATTGCAATATTTTTTGGAAAATAAGGCAAATAAACCTAGGCTACTTAGCTCAAAAGGAATTTCCAGTTCCTTTCAATGCGAGCAACATTGCTCCACTTTGACCATTGTTCTGTAGTCGTGTCTCCCTCTGACTACAGCTCAGAAGGATTCTCTGCTGTTAAGAAGGCCTGTGATTAGATTAGGGCCACCTGGATAATCCAGGATAACCTCTCCATTTCAAGATCTTTAATCTTAATCATATGAGCAAAGTCTCTTTTGCCTAAATCATGCTTTCAGAGGTGCCAGGAATCACAATGTGGACATCTTCAGGGGAACCATGATTCTATAAACCTTGGTCTTTTTATGGAGATGTAAATAATTTTAGATTGTTAATAATATATAGAGAGGGAGGATGTAACTGAGAAGAGCTGAAGTAGACAGATCATGAGGTGTGTTCTGTGCTTTATGTAGAGTTCCAAAGCATCCTGATGGCAACAAGGAGCTAGACAATGCTTTTTAGCATGAAGGCACTTGATTTACAATGAAGTTAAACCGTTGCAGTAAGTAGCTTGATGCTACCCAAAAATCCTTTGCTTTTATTTCTATGGGAAAATTAAGTCTAGTTTTTGACTTAATGTCCTGGGACATATTTCATGTCATTTGCATAGTGCTGTGTCCCCCGTTTCTTTTTTACCATATTCTTTTTTGCCCTCTTCCTCTACTTAGTTTTTCTGGAGCACAAAGGAATGCCATTCACGGTCTATGACTTTTTTAGGTGAAAAGTTCATGATGCCTTTCATTGGGCAAGATGTCTCAGATTTTGGAAAGTGGAAGGTGGTAGCAGCTAGGGTGCTTGGGAGGACAAAGAGATGCCTGTTCCTTGGTACACTGAACTTGTGCTTCCTGGAGCAGACAGAGCCTGAGTGAGGGGAAGGATGACCTCTTCATATATTCAGTCCAGGAACAACAGCTTTCTCTTGTGTCCCCAGGGAACAGATCTAGGAAGTCAAATTAAAGAACTGCCACGGCTTCCCTGTGACTTTAATGTAGAAGTGGGCATTTAACTTGTGTACTTATTCAAGAATGATGTGTAATGCTGAGGGGAGTTAGTGAATAGGAAGGATCCTAGGAAATTGAAAGATTCAACTGGTGGAACAGGGAAATTGAGATTTATTGTTCCGTCAGGTGCAATTACCCTGTTGTGTTGCGGAGGAAAGCAGCTAAAGAGTACATTGGCTTGTGACACCACCACGGTGGAATCAGCCTCTAAGGAGACAGTGTCAGAGCCGGGTTCAGTGCCTGAGCTTCTACCATGCAAGTCACTTGTGAGACAATCCCTTGACACAGAGAATCAGGGTGCCCACATTATATCTGATCACAGAAATGTTAATGCAGGGGAGTAAATTGGCTTTGATCTTTGTGTAATTGCAGGCTGGGGAATAGAGGGTTGTATTTTTAAAGGTCATCTCTATTATTTATGGGAAATGTGTTTTATGCTTACATGAGACTTCATATTGAGAATGGGAAATGAGCGTATTTGAAGGAAAATTGAAAGCTATTTTCCATGTGTGAATTTCACATGTGTGCATATATGAATATGTGTGTGTGTGTGTGTTTCTGGAAGAATTTAGCATCCTGAACATTTGTTCCTTCTATGCTGTAGTTGATGGTATCCAGCATCCACAGTGGTGCATGGAGAGGAAGAAGACTCTATCTCCCACTTTAGATGTTAATTATGTACCACTTTTTTTTCAGAAAAGGAATGCAATTTCAAATGTGACTTCTTTCCTAACTTGAGAGTAGAGTTGACAACAGTGGACAATTTTCTGTACATGAATTCTGAAAGGGTATCTTTTGAACAAGTACTAGCTGAATTTCCTATCAAACTACAAACCCAGAGAGATTGGAGGTGAATTGTTCTTTACTTGGATGAACGAGGAGAGCCCATGGGGCTAAACCTGTTTGTCTGAGGTCGTGCAGAGGTCAGCGGCACTGCCAGCGCTGGAGCCATCATCACCTGACTCCCAGTTAACTTTCTTTCTAGTCCAGCACAGCTGCCTCCCAAGTTTAACAGTCTATGACTCACAGTCCAGATCTATGGTGACATATAATATGTTACTTTGATTCTAAATCAACAAGCTACTTTTAGAAGTGCTTACACTGCTGCCTTCCTTTTTACGCTATTGGATTCTTCACACTGGGTCTTATTTCTAGAACTCCTATAAGAGTAACAAGAGGAGCCATGTATTCATGATCGTTTGAAGGATGTATTGAACACTTGTTGGGTGGCAAGTCTCTGAGAGGGTGAAGGCACAGCTATGAATAAAACAAAGTGTATTTCCTCAAGCAGTGCATTTTCCTCTGGGGAGAGGTACCATAAGTATATAAGCAAGCAAACATTTAAGTCTAATGGAGTTAAGTGCTATGTAGAGAAAAATATAGCAAGACTAAAAGGGGAGAGAGAGTGCCTTGGTTTGTTGTTGTTTAGTTGCTTAGTCATGTCCAACTCTTTTGTTGGACATAGACATGAGCCCACGGACTGTAGCCCGCCGGGCTCCTCTGTCCATGGGATTTCCCAGGCAAGAATACTGGAGTGGATTGCCATATTCTTCTCCAGGGCATCTTCCCGACCCAGGGATCAAACTCATGTCTCCTGCCTTGGTTATTTTATATAAGGCAGTTGGAGAAGCTTAGAGAAGGGAGGTAGGTGAGGGAGTGAGGCATGCAAGTATCTGGGACAGAAGGTAGCATGTTCCAAAGAGAAAAGCACTGAGGAAGGAGCCTAGCTGGCAGATGTATGGTTTGAGAAAGGGTAGAGGAGCCAAAAGAAGCTGGAGCTGAGTGATCCTAAGGGGAATGAGAAAGGATAAGGGCAGGGAGGAAACAGGGACTGTTGCACAGGATCTTGTAGGCTGCTCTGAGTGAGATGGGGAACACTTGGAATCATGTGATTAACATTAAGCATCACTCTAGTCCCTTTGTGGAGAAGAGAATGTGGGCTAGAAATGATACTTTGTTGGTAGGTAAGGGGCACATGCTAACAAATGAGGTTCTGGATATATTTTGATGGTATCATGCACAAGTTTAGTACACAGATGAGATCTAGAGTATGAGAGCAAAAGAAGAGCCAAGAATGACTGCTAGGTTTTAGCCTGAGCAGTGAGAAGGATGAATACTCAATTTAGTGAGATGTCAGGAGGACAGCAAGATAATTAGTATTGTGTTTTGATTTTTGTTTCTTTGAGAACAAAAGGTGTTCAGGAATTTGATTTTCAATATGCTAAATTTGAGCCAACTGTTAGCCTTAGAAGTAATGGTTGAGTAGACAGTTATGTATTTGAGCCTGGGGTTCAAGGGCAAAGTGTTGACTTGATATAGATTTAGGAATCAGTAGATATAAATTTCAGAGAAGGCAATGGCACCCCACTCCAGTACTCTTGCCTGGAAAATCCCATGGATGGAGGAGCCTGGTAGGCTGTGGTCCATGGGGTCTCGAAGAGTCTGACACGACTGAGTGACTTCACTTTCACTTTTCACTTTCACGCATTGAGAAGGAAATGGCAACCCACTCCAGTGTTCTTGCCTGGAGAATCCCAGGAATGGGGGAGCCTGGTGGGCTGCCATCTATGGGGTCACACAGAGTCGGACACGACTAAAGTGACTTAGCAGTGGCAGCAGATATAAATATAAAATCATGATACTGAGTGACATTATCTAAAATGATAGATTAAGCTCTGGGGCCAAGATTTTGATGTTTCTTGGAGACATAGAGGAACCATTAGAGATGTCATGAACAAGGATATTGAGGTTGAAAGAGAATCTAGAGACAAAACCATCTAAAAATGTAATGTAAAAGTGCTTCAGGAGTGAGTGAGTGAATGAGCAATTTATCTGCACTGTTAGATTAAATGCCATGAGAATTAAAACATGGACAACTGGATTTAAATCTTTGATGGCTGTTACCTTAAGACAAACAATTTTCACCATTCTTCTGAGTCAATGGTTCACGCGTGTTTTACTTTTTCTTTGTCCAGGTGGAACCCACACTAAATAATTGTTAAATACAAGGACTCTGGAATTATACTGCTTGGAGTCCAATCCTCATTCCATATTTACTAGTTGTTTGAGGGTGGAAAACTTATTTGCCCTTCCTCTGTGCCTTTTTTTAAAGAGAGGAAGTGATATTATCCACCCATAAGGTTATTGGGAGGATTAAATGAGATAAACACTTGGCACAGTATCCGTCACACAGTAAATGACCCAGGAATGAAATGAAGCAAAAGTAAAATTAAGAGTAAATTTAACAAAAATTCTTGGTATGAGTTAGGCTGTCAGTGGATGTTTGCTGAACCAGTGAAGACAAAGGGTGGGAAGGGGGGTGGAATAAAACCTTCAATACTTTCTTTTGAATGTGTTTTTTTTAAAGATTTTTTGATGTGAACCATTTTTAAAGCCTTCACTTAATTTGTTACAGTGCTTCTGTTTTATGTTTTAGATTTTTGGCCTCAAGGCATATGGGATCCTAGCTTCCCGACCTGGGATTTGTCCTGCACCCCTAGCATTGAAAGATGCATTCTTAACTGCTGGGCCACCAGGGAAGTCCCAAACCTTCAACACTTTTTAAAACAACTCAGCAAAGAGAGTTTCTAGAACTGCCAGGCCATAGTTATTTTTGCCATTTTTACCTCCCCCGTGCCATTCTAAATACAAGCAAAGTAAAACCACAGGTTTACCCCAAAGGTCAGAAATGAATGTGGTGAATTTAAAGGATAATGGATCACACTGATGAAGTCTGATTAACTTTCTGTCTAGGGATGGGCATAAGACTCTGCTTTTTTCAGCGTAGCAATGCCTTTGTTCTACTCTGAATTCATGGGGAAAAAGAAGAGTTATTGTTTCAACAAAGAGCTTGACGTTTTGTCTCCAACAGGAAACACAAATCTCCATAGAGACTAGGAAACAAACTATCTGATTTCCAGCACATATTCTGCTGTTCCCTTGCTGGTTCAGTGATCTTAACGTGTCTCTGTTCCTTTTGGGCCTTAGTCTCCCTAGATGTCACATAAGGGAGATGAAGTAGTTAATTTCCAGTGCTTCCTCCAGCCTGGAATTCTAGGTTTGGGACTGAGGAATAATTCCTTCTGACGACATATGGCCCAACCTTCAGCTCTTACTTGGCCCACCGTCATGATCACAAGTACTTGATTATTCACACATTTTTTAAAAATATGAATTGCATAGAGATGTTCAATGATGGTGAAAACTGAGTCCTAAATATTCTATCAGATGTATATGTAATGTCACCTATTCAGGATCTCAGTAGAGTGTAAAATGATAAATGAAATATGCACAAAGTGAAAAAGGCTTAGAACATTATAAGGAAGTAATACAATTTGAGTTTTATGAGTTAAGGATGATAGTATATTAAGAGCTTCAGTTATAAGAAGCCTGAAGTTGACGTATATAGTACTGTCTCTAGTAAGGAAAACCAATTAGGATGCGTTGTTTTCATTCCTGAATGTCCATGTTCAGAGAATCAACTATTTCACTCAAATATGGAAAACAAAGCTTCTTGCCAGCCCCTCTGTCCAAGTCATGCTGGCTCCTGACTCATGCTAGTTATATTTATAGTTTTGCATATTTTATTAATCTTCTATTGCAGCCATGCCACAAAGAGAAATATTTTCCCTTTGAAAAAGGTACCCAGAATCACCCAGTTTCTCATCAGAGAAAATAAAAACACTTGCCTCGCATAAACTCACTTCAGAAAATATGAATGTAACACTGTTCCCCAAACCACTTTCTCTTTTGAATGCCAGTTGTCAACACAGCAGCCCTCCTGCCTCCTCCTTCCACCATCTCAGAATCTTCTGCCTGCTGGCCTGGGCCGGGGCTGGGGTCATCCATCTGGCAAAGCATAAAGAGCTCCTGATCTCCCTCTGGTATCTGGAACCTGGATTCTTGTTCTGCCACTCAGCAACTCTGTGGGTGCTGGTAGAGTATTGAACTTCTCTAGATCTGAATGTGCTCATCAATAAGAGAGGAATGATTACATTTACTTTTTGATGGGGCCAGAATTATGAGAAAGAACACGTGCAAAACATCCATCCGATAACCCATAGTATGTGCAGGTTTGCCTCCCCTCCTCCAGGTGACCAGTGGTCTTTGTAGCGTCACCTGGTTTTTCTCTCTGCTATGCCATTTGCAAAGGGTCTTCCACTGATCTGATAAGATAGGAAACATGGCATGCAACCACCGCTCAGGACTCCATCCAATTTAGTGAAGCCTCAGAGGTGATACTAGTGGTAAAGTATCTGCCTGCTAATGCAGGAGATGCAAGAGATGTGGTTCCGATCCCTGGGTTGGTAAGATCCCCTGGAGTAGGAAATGGCAACTCGTTCCAGTGTTACTGTCTGGAGAATCCATGGATAGAGGAAGTAGGTGGTCTACAGCCCATGGGACCACGGGAGTCAGACACTTCTGAGCAATTAAGCGAAGCACAGCACAGATCACTACCCAGCAATCTCTGAAGCACTGGCATGTCAGTTTCCGTGTGTTTCGTAGGCTTCTGTTATTTCACAGTCTCCATAATGTAATGTGGGATCCACCAGACCTGGACTCCAGTCCTCACTCTCAGATTCACCAACTCTTTAACTTCTGCCAACTCATTTCTTTCTACATATTTAAATAACTCCTATACCCTTGGACTTCCCTGGTGACTCAGTGGTAAAGAACCTGCCTGCCAATGCAGGAGATACAGGTTTGATCCCTCAGTCGGAAGGATCTCTGGAGTAGGAAATGGCAACCCACTGCAGTATTCTTGCCTGGGAAACCCCATGGACAGAGGAGCCTGGCAGACTACCGTCCATGGGGTCACAAAAGTTTTGGACATGACTGAGCGACTAAACAACAACAAGCTATCCCTTAAGGTCTTCCCAGAACTGCATAGATTCTTTATGCTTGTGTTTATTCGGTATTGAAGTATTGAGGGCCATCCTCCCCTGCATTCCCTTTCTTTCCTAGGATTCAGAGTTTATATGTACCCTCTGTTAGGCCTGGAACAGTCACTCTGTAGCATTTCTCAGTCTGGCTGGTCTATGGGCCCTTCAAGGGCTGGTCTTCCTTCTTGATAATGATAAATTCAGTGCTTTCCTCTGATATCTTAGAGTTTGCAAAGTAATTTTTGTTTTTGAAGTCTCACGGTAACTCTTGAAAATGGTAATCCTCATCCATATTTTAGATACGAGGAAACAGACAAAATGATTTACTCAGGAGTCCTATAGAAGTGCTGCATAGCCTAAATTTCAGGCAGCACCCTTCTTCTCCCAGACCAATGTCCTGCCCTTTATTCTGAATGTAAATGTAACTGCCAACCTGGTTAGGATGTCTTTGTGCTTATTATGCCGTGTGTTGTGCTTGCCGCTCAGTTGTGTCTGATTCTTTGTGACCCTGTGGGCTGTAGTCTGCCAGGCTACCCTGTCCATGGAATTCTCCAGGCAAGAATACTGAAGTGGGTTGCCATGCCCTCCTCCAGGGGATCTTCCCAAACCAGGGATCGAACCCAGGTCTCCCGCACTGCAGGTGGATTCTTTACTATCTGAGCCACCAGGGAAGCCTAAGAATACTGGAGTGGGTAGCCTATCCTTTCTCCAGCTTATCTTCCCGACTCAGGAATTGAACTGGGGTCTCCTGCATTGCAGGTGGATTCTTTACCAGCTGAACTACCAGGGAAGCCTGTGTGCTTATTAGTCTCTGAACAAAAATGTTTTTTCTTACATGAGTATAAACTGAAGCTTTTATTTTCTGGAAGGTTATAGAATCTACATATTCCTCCTTTTCCAATAGATTCCTAATTCTAAATTTCTTGTTAAGCTCCAGGGACATTTTACTCAGTGTAGAAATTCACTGTTGCCATTGTCTTCTGCAGAATTCTTAGTAAAGCATTATTTCTTCATTGTGATGGGCAAGGGGGGTGCTCTCGGTAGCTGAATGTACCTTGCCTTGGGTAGTGATTTGAGAGGCAGAGCTGTAAAAGAAGGCACACTTGTTTTAATAAGTACTCTTGACTTTCCCCCCATCTCTTTAATGGAATGCCATCTCATACTTAATAACCCACTGGGCTTGTCAGTACACATCCCTGTCATTACTCAAAAATGTAAAGAAACATTATGCTGTGGAAAGAGCACTGTGTTAAAAGTCAGAAAGGCAGATTCTAAACCCTCCTCTTCCATAAATTATTTGACTTTGAAAAATCACTTCACTTATCTGAACATCTTGTTTATTTTTTATAAGGCATTGAACTAGATCTTTTCTAAGGTTCTTTGGTAAATTCAGCCAGTTTTCTCCTTCCTAATTTATTGGAGTACTACCCTTCATTGTTTGCATTTTCCAAGGAAATGCTTGCTGCATGTAAAATTAAGAGGCTGTATGGCTATTTATTGAGTACAGACTATGTGAAATATAATTAAAGTGTAATAGAAGTTTGCAGGAGGGAGACATCCGGAAGAGGAAATTTTGAGTAATGATAGGACAGTTTGAAAGTTCAGGTTCTATTGAGAATGGGGCATCACTGAGGATCTATTATACATGGAGGTGAGCAGTTAGGTATAAGGTTGTAAGGAATGGCGGCGGTTTGGCGTGAGTTTACAGAGTGTACTGCAGACATGCTCTCTCCGCCTTGCCCCTCTCTTTCTCTCAAACACACACACACACACACACACACACACACACACACACAACTCTTTTCAGGGTCTCCTAACTGTTGCTCTTTTTACTTCTGGAAACAGATAAACTGCCAACATTAAGTAGATGTGTAGACTAGAGAAGTAACTCCTTTAAAACGATGGAGAAAGTCGGGTTTACCAGCATCTCTCAGTCACATGATTGTCATTTGGGATTCTAAGAGTTTATCTTCCCTATTAATGGTAATATCCTGTGGGACAAAATTTTGTGTATATTCTTTCTTGAATTTCCAGCACCAAGCATGGTTCAACCATAGTTGGTACGCAGTAGTATATGCTTGTACTGGATTGCTGCTGCCTAAATTGGAAAATCCCACGGACGGAGGAGCCTGGTGGGCTGCAGTCCATGGGGTCGCTAAGAGTCGGACATGACTGAGCGACTTCACTTTGACTTTTCACTGTCATGCATTGGAGAAGGAAATGGCAACCCACTCCAGTGTTCTTGCCTGGAGAATCCCAGGGACGGGGGAGCCTGGTGGGTTGCCGTCTACGGGTTCACAGAGAGTCAGACACGACTAAAGTGACTTAGCAGCAGCAGCAAATTCCTAGGAGGGAAGGAAAGGAGGTAGGTGGTTTTTCTTATATTGAATCACTAGGAGGGAAAAAAAAAATTTAATGAGCTACCAATAACAAAACTGCAGTGAAGGAATTGACAGCCTGGATCTGTAATCTGCCTGACCTGACAATTAAGAGAACTTCTTACTGTGTCAGCCTGCCAGCTGGATCTCCTTGAAGTGTAGCGTGTGGCGCTTCTGAGCACAATTCAAGTGTGAGCTTCCTTTTCTCCCCACTTCGTGTTTGTTGAGCTTGGGAAAGAAGCAGTTTTATGTGAACTAAACCCACTCATCTCAAGTGTGTTTAATGACAGCCGTATGTGACAGATAAAATAAAATCCTACAGCCTCATTTGATGTTTGTTTTCATTTCAGACCTTAGTGAAAGGAGACAGGGGAGATAAAATAATGTGGTTCAAGCAAAGTTTAAAATAAATTATCTATTATCACAATCTTGTCAGTTTCTCTCCAGGGAAATTTGAGAGGTCAAATAATACAAACAGTACAAGCAGTAATTGTGATTTATAGAGCACTTGTAGTGTGACTTTGTGTTCATATCCCATCCTGTCCCGACGTCAAGTCTGTGAGTTTACCTGGCCAGAGACTAGTGTCCTCTTATTACACACAAGGTTGAATACAAACCCCTACTTATAAAGTGATCCTGTTGATTTTAATTTTGAATCCAGTGATTCCTCCAGCTTTCTATGCTGACCCACCAATCGAATACATGTGCAGTACATAGAAGACATTCTGTTCCTTAACTTTATTGAAACACACTTATGATGTAGTATATGGATAAACTCTCATCACAATATCCTAACTATCGAAGTATGTAGAATAGACCTTCAGAGTCATCTCTCACTAGCCACTTTATTTATTTCTTCTCTGCCCACACCAACTCTGTACTTTCTTCATAAAGTAATTACTATAGTCTGTTTGTATATCTTCCCAATGCTTTACCAATATATGTGTGTATATATAGATAGCAATAGCTTTGTAAGTAACATTTATTTTAAAATGTATTATCATACATGAATTGGTTTCCCTGGTGATTCAGCAATAAGGAATCTGACTCCAATGCAGGAGACGCAGGTTCGATCTCTGGGTTGGGAAGATCCCTGGAGGAGAGCATGGCAACCCACTCCAGTATCCTTTCCTGGACAATCTCATGGACAAAGGAGCCTGGCAGGCTACAGTCCCTGGGTTCACAAAGAGCTGGACATGACTGAAGTGACTAAGCATGCATGTACACATGCACATCATACATAAATATCATACAAATGATATTACCTCTTGTCTCTAATTCAGTCTTTCCTCTGTTCATTTCAGTAAATGGGATTTGCATTCAGTGCTCCATATTTTGAAATGCACCATCATGTACCTCATCTGTGCTGGTAGGCATTCAGAATGGGCTTTAGCTCTTTAGTAGAAGTCATACTAAGATGAGCTTCCTTGCATCAATATCTTTGCTTTTGCATAAGTCTATAATTAAATGTCCAGAAGTATAATTGCTTGGTTTTTTGAGATTTGTCAAAAGACAGTTTCAACCAACATTTCAGATGTTAGAATACTTATATTAGTCCATGTTATAGACTTGAGCTTCCACTTAGTTGTTCAAGGATGTGTTTTTCAGACCAACTAGACACTTCTCTAAACAGATGGTTGTGGCCAGGAGAGTGAATGTCGGGGTGGTTATTTTCCATGGCTCTGTGGTTTGGATACAGGGAGTACTCACCATGGAAGAAGAGTGGGGTATTCTTGTGATGATTTTGTTTACTTTAAACAGCCACATTCTTATTTCAGCTAGAAGAAGGTACTTAATGCAATAAAAATATCTACTAGAATTAAAAATGCAAGTGGTGCCATGTGCTTAAAACTACCATGAGTTTATTCTTTATTAAGAAACAAATCTTTCACATAATCAGTCTTGAAAAAAAATACAATTCAACTTTCTGCACCAATTATATGATATAAGGGTCCAGAGAATCAATTCTACCTCCCAAGCCCTCTTGTCTCTTTCCACCTTTCTCACTTCTTATTTCTAGAGGCAATTAATAGGGACTGAATTCTGAAAATGTGGGTATGGAAAAAGAAGAAAGCTCTCGTACGTTATTATAGATAGCAGATGAGCCTTCTCACAGATGTTTCCCAAATCACAGATAATGTGTTACAAGAAGAGACAAAAAATAACTCCCTTTCCCTCCATCCTTCTATTTTTCTTTTCCATTGTTAAAAGGCTCGTTATTTTTAAAACCATAAATATACCAGTATAAGTCAGAATCCTGTTTACCTAAGTTCTTTTAAAATAAAGAAATTGTTTCTCAAGTTTGTTGTCCTTAGGTCCTTTCCAGTTGCAGGAAACCAAGATGTGCTTAAAGCTACCTCAGATGACATTAGACGGTAGGAATTTGTGGTAAGGATACAAAGAGAAGGAAAGAAGTCCTAAAATTGTGTCAACAGCCAGACAACCAAGCCTCATGGAAACTTGGAAGATCACTAAGGGCACAACAGTAGCTGATTTTGTCATCCCTTCCAAGTAAACACCCAGTACTTCCTTATCCAGTGGGTCTCCATTCCTATGACCTAACTTCTTTCTTTCCATTCCCTACTGCTGCTCTTGATGACTCTGTTTAGTCTTCTGAACCCCATGATGCTCACTCTATATTGCCCTCTCCTGACTTGGCGCTTCTTCATACACTCTGTTTATCTCTTGCTTTTGCTCCATTCTATTTCTACTACCAACCATTCTTTCTCCGTATGCCTTGCACTCAGAGCAATAGGATCCATTATTTTACTTGGTTACTATCCAGTACAAATTGGGAAGGACACATCTCATGGAGCTGGTTTTGGTTCAACATCTGATCCAATTAGTCGTGGACTAAATTCAGAATTACCTGTTTACAAAGCTGTGGTGGTAGATTTATTAAAAATAAACCACTTTTTGAGGCTCTCACCTTACACAGAGCTGTGGATATGGTAGAGACTCAATATTTTATGCTGTCTTCTGTCAGAGAGAGGTTTTAACTCAGCCGAATGGAAGGTTTTGATGATGCAACATTCAAGTCTACATGTTCCAGAAACATTCGGAAGACTTAGATTCTGGTTCTCGCATTATTCTACCCAGAAGTGGAACTTCTTGGAATTTAGCTCTCATTGCTAAACTTCAGTTTATCCATCTTTTCAAGAAGTTTGACTGTACAAAAAAGAAAAAAAAATCTACCTTAAGAGAAGAGTAGGACTAAATCTAAGTGCCCACTATCCTCTGCCTTCAAGTGAAAGTGAGACCTGTTTTCCCTTGGAAATGCACCCATGGAGTGGGAGCCATGGAAGATATTGATGGATGTGGAGAAGGGAGGGAATGAGGGAACCAGCAGCAGTGGCTGGGATCAACAGCATGACTGGAAAGATTAGTTTAGCACAGAGATTGGGTATTTTTTCCTCTGTTCCTACAGAGAGAGATAAGTATGTCTATAGAAACAAAGATAGGTTGATAAGAAGTGAGTGACTAGGGGTGAACATTTATGCTACATAACCTCACTCTTTTCTAAAATGAAGAGGGAAGTTATGTGTGGAAAGAGGGCATGGAAATGTGTGGACCCTTTGGGAGATATTTAATGAAGAGATACATGAGGTCGTGGTGTAGCACTGAAGGTCATTTGAAATTAATGATTAGGTCTGCACTATTTCTTTCTTTTTTTTTTTTAATTAATTTATTTTTTAAATTTTATTTTATTTTTAAACTTTACATAATTGTGTTAGTTTTGCCAAATATCAAAATGAATCCGCCACAGGTATACATGTGAATTCATGCAATCCAAGAACTACCAAAATGAAATGAAATGAAAAGAAGGAAGGGAGGAGACACTGGCTGGTTACCATGAGTTAAGGTTAGCAGAAACTTTGGGTGAAAAGAAAGAAACATGGCTAATTGAATATTAATTGTTGTGACTTCAGGGAGCACAATAAATAGTACCCTCCTCTCTACCTGGGAGAGCCGCACAGCTTAGTCGGTAAAGAATCCATCTGCAATGCAGAAATCTGCTTGTGATGCAGGAGACCTAGGTTCAATTTCTGGGTCCGGAAGATCCCCTGGAGAAGGAAATGACAACCCACTCCAGTATTCTTGCCTGGAAAAGCCCATGGACGGAGGAGCCTGGTAGTCTATAGTCCATGGGGTGACAAGAGTCAGACACGACTTAGCGAATAAACCACCACCACGTCTCTACCCATGTTCTGCAAGTAATTGAAAGAAACAGGAATCAGACAGACAGAGACTAAAATGTTAGCCTTATGACAAATAGAAGTACCATGGATGACTAGCATGAGCTTTAGGTGCAAGGAAATTACTACTGTTTTTCCACTGAAATAACAGATGGCCCTTTGATAATAGTCCGTGATGGTCACCTGCAGGCTTCTCCTGGAGTGAAGCTGTCTTCCACACAACCTTCCCCTAAACAATTCAGAGTCTGAAAAAGTAGAGAAAAGCATCATCTTGCCAGCAGCTGATTCTGAGTAGAACTCGGAAAGTAGCTGAACTATACCTGCTCTGTTTCTTTCCTCAAAGTCACCAGTCGGTTAAGTCACCGCTCCTTCTCAGGAAGTTGAGTGGGGCCTAGACAGATGATAGGAATATTTCTCCATGGAAGGTCCCTCCACATGGAAAACTCAAAGAGTAGGGAATGTGCTTCCTCCCTTCATTTAGCGATGGTAATTCTAAATGGGGTGTCAAGGAACTGGTTGAAGGCAGAGTGGTTTGACGTAGAGGCAAAGAGACTCGAGATGGCTCAGGCAGATGGAAAGGACCACCTATTCTGGAGAGAGTGTGGTGATGAGCGGTGGAGGTGAGGTCTGGAATGTAGCTGGGTG
Source organism: Bubalus kerabau (assembly GCF_029407905.1). Lineage (NCBI taxonomy): Eukaryota > Metazoa > Chordata > Mammalia > Artiodactyla > Bovidae > Bubalus > Bubalus kerabau. The sequence continues at coordinate 125,197,914 of NC_073625.1, read as the reverse complement.
GTGGGTACTGCTGAGTGGATGAGAGTGGCTGGTGAGGTAAGAAAGAGGGAGGTATTATAAGACTGCCTGAAGGGGGCTTTCTCCCCTGGGCTTGCAAGTGAACAGGTTTTGTAACTTAGAGATCAGTTTCTCTCCTTTTCCTCCCGCCTCTTCCTCAGGCTCCAAGTCCATCTTCCATGTACTCAGTCTTCACAACTATAGGGTGGCACAGTCACCAGTTTTGTGTCCGCTGAAAGGCAGTGCAGACCGTATGGTTTTTCCTAATGTTGTAATTTATACAAAAGCTCATGCGGGCTTGCCTCCAATGGCAGTATCCCATCAGAGCCTTGTTCACTTATCTGTAATAAGAGGTGCCTATTGTCAGAGGTTTTCAAGTGAATTTGTAAAATAATCATTCTGGTTGATCCAGACATTAAAAAGAATTCTTGGGTTTCTGATGTGCAGTCTCAGTGAAATTTACATAGCATCTAAAATGGAAATTTTATCATAAGTGCATGATTAATAAAGGAAATTACTGTCATGACTGAAGATTTGTATTTCAAGTAATGTTCACACCTTACCGACTCTTCAGGGTATACAAGAACAACTTTTTTTGTGTTTGCCTTTGTACAGAATGTAAAGCTAAGAGCCAAAGAGGTCTAGTCAAACAGTAGACTCAAACTAAAACAGTAAAATCCTCACAGGAGAAACTGGCTCCCTTGACACTTTCAGATTGTTAATTCCATCAAGTGGAATACTCATTTCCTTACAGATGCCTCTTCAGATACAAACACACCTATGAATATACACCTATGAGTATATAGGTGTGTGAGGATCAGACAAGTAAGTTCTTTTCCAACAAAACATTTCTTCTGCCAATATGCTTTAAAACAGATGAATTAGTAATCCATACAGAAGCACTTTACAGATTTCTGATAAGGAGAATTAGCACAGCAATGAGCCCATTAAAAAACAAATGTGAGATCGCATCACGAGTTCCAAAATATTTCATCTTATTTCTGTCCATTAAAAGCTAAAATTTCTAGTAATTTTTTTTTTTTGGATGCTGGATAGGACTTTAATTTCTTTATAAATATGTTGCCAGGCACATATTGTGTCTTATGAATTGTGGGAAAAAATTAAAGAATCAATTAGAATAAAACATGTTGTGTTCAGCCACCCAGTTTTGTGTTACTTTTTGCGAGCCCGTGGACTGCAACCCATCAGGCTGTTCTGTGTGTGGGATTTTTCAGGCAAGAATACTGGAATGGGTTGCCATATCCTACTCCAGGGATAATAAAACACAGTTGATATTAAAATAAATTGAAAGCATCCAATATTTGATGACTCAAAAATACTTTTAGTATACCTCAAGTTTATTTTTAGTAACATGTATTATTAGAAAATGTATGGAAATTCCTTTTACTCACAAACTCTTAAATTGTTGCAAATGTGGATAGAGCTTTTTACCAGAATATACAGATTTTCTCTATCTGCCACTAAGAAATGATGTGTGTGTGGGTTTGTATACTATCATTTAGGATTTAGAGACAAATGATTTTGGAACAGCCTCTTGCTCTCAGACCTTTGTATGAGGTTTAATAAGTTAATGTAATTAATAGAACTTTTCATATGATAGAAAAATGGGTTGTGGTGCTGGTGGTGGTGGTTTAGTCTCTAAGTCGTGTCCGACTCTTGTGACCCCATGGACTGTAGCCTGCCAGGCTCCTCTGTCCATGGAATTCTCCAGGCAAGAATACTGGAGTAGGTTGTCATTCCTTCTCCAAGAAAAATGGGATAGTAAGGTTTAATTTTATATTCTCAGTAGCTTTTCAATAAGGGAAGATCCTTGATGAATAACAGTCGAGCAAGTAAATAGTTGTGTTTATTTTCAGTCATCTCTTATGTGATTATGAGACAATACAAAAGGGATTACACCTTGGTTGCTTTCCCTAATATATAATAGAATTTCACAGGTGACTTTGAATATCATGTCTTGACTTTCTTATGTGGGAGCAGGATTTTGCAAGTAATTTTTCTGTACTTTAAGGGATTATATATATAAAAAGAACATTGTTTTGAAAATGAGCATTGATGGGGACCATGCTATTTTTAATCTGTGTCATATTTCATATGTTACCTTCACTAGATATTTCTTAAAACCTCACCAAATAACTCAGAGTTTTTTTTTTTAATCTCAACTATGTTCAGCCTAAGAACAATGGTCAAATATTGGTAATGTAATGTAACTGTAATAGTTATATCTCTGGAAGTGCTGTATGTATTGGTTTTGAAGCCCTTCCTCTCACCTTACATATCATACTCCTGAATTTTTCTGTTTAGTTCAGAGAGCCATTATTTCTCTTTATTGCTACTAATCATATTTGGGAAGCTTGCTTAAGCTTTTTTTTTTTTTCTTAAATACCATGCTGTAAGATATGATGCCAAATTGGATCTTTTTTCCTTTTATAATAATTAGTCAGCAACATTTATTTAATGCCTACTAAGCTCAGAGCAAAAAAACATGGAGAATGGTGAAAGGCAGAAAGTAAGTAGATCTAAACGCAAACTATCATCTCCAGGGTAGCTGCCTATGTCTTTACGAAAGCAGAAAATAGATAAATGAAAGGATTAAGAAAACTTAAAAGCAAAGTCTAAATGAGCACAAATTGATCTGGGAAGAATTGAGTTCTATAAATGCAAAGAGAATGCAAATTAAGAAAGCTTGAAGTTCAGTATTTAAAACTGGTATCTTTCTACTTTTATTTTCATAATACTTTGCCATGAGAATTGTTAGAGTTTTATACACCATACACTTTGGTGAGCAAAATTTCAAGGTTTATTTGGGCCATTTAGAAAAAGCAAACCTAATTCTTTTTATTTTATGGCTAGCTGAAGCCATAGAGTTTCATGAGTCCTTGTTGATCTGGTCTTAATTAAAACTCATTAGGTAACCTAAACAAGCTACTTAACCTTTCTGTGCCTCAGTGTTCACATCTGGAAAAAGTAATGATAATAGGGCCTACCTCATAGGATTGTTAGGAGCATTCAATATGTAAAATTACATTTCTTCCACTTTATGAAGCACCTTTCTCCCACTTGGTTCTGTTTCTTTGAGGTTGATATGTATGCTGTAACTGATTTCATAAGATTTAATTGTGTTACAGATTTACATGCAGGAGTTCTTTCTTCCTTAGTGGTAAAAAATTAACAATGCATTTTACTATCAAAGGCATCATATTGTATGTATAAAGTGCTTTTAAAACAGAGTCTGACCCTCAGTGGACTTCCCTGGTGGCTCAGTCCTTGAAGAATCTGCCTGCAATACAAGAGACCTGGGTTCAATTCCTGGATCAGGAAGATCCCCTGGAGAAGGGAATGGCTACCCTCTCCAGTATTCTTGCCTGGAGAATTCCATAGACAGAGAGCCTGGCAGGCTGCAGTACATGGGGTTGCAAAGAGTCAGGCACAACTAAGTGACTAACACTTTCACTTTTTCACTGACCTTTGGTCAGATAGGTCTTAAAGAGTGATACCGTTATCATGGTCTAAAGACCATATTTGTGGTTTGTAAGACATTTGTACCTCATCTCATTGACTTCTACATTATGAGGCAGATATGCTCATGATTCCTGATCTTTATTTGAGTAAATAGAGCCTGGAATATTTGCCAGAGATCTCACTGCTGGTAAGTGAAAAACCTAGGCCATGAACTGAGGTTTCTTTTATTTATGCTGTATTTGTCTCACCTTTATTGAGTCCTCCCACATTGTATGACAAAGATCAAAGATCCGTATAGACAAAGCTATGGTTTTTCCAGTAATCATGTACAGATATGAGAGTTGGACCATAAAAAAAGGCTGAATGTCAAAGAATTGATGCTTTCCAGCTGTGATGCTGGAGAAGACTCTTGAGAGTACCATGGACAGCAAGGAGATCATATCAGTCAATCCTAAAGGAAATCAACCCTAAATATCATTGGAGGGTTTGATGCTGAAAGTGAAAGTGAAGTCACTCAGTCGTGTCCAACTGTCTGCGATCCCATGGACTGTAGCCTACCAGGCTCCTCCCTCCATGGGATTCTCCACACAAGAGTACTAGAGTGGGTTGCCATTTCCTTCTCCAGAGGATCTTCCTGACCCAGAGATTGAACCCGGGTCTCCCGCACTGCAGGCAGACGCTTTAACCTTTGAGCCACCTGAAGTTCAAATACTTTGGCCATCTGATGCTGAGAGCCAACTCATTGGAAAAGACCCTGATGCTGGGAAAGATTGAGGGCAGGAGGCAACGGAGAATGAAATGGTTGGATGGCATCACTGACTCAATGGACATGAGTTTGAGCAAACTCCAGGAGATAGTGAAGAACAGGGAAGCCTCACGTGCTACAGTCTATGGGATCGCAAAGAGTCAGACACGACTTAGTGACTGAACAGCAACAACACTGTTTGAACTCTGGGTACTGAGGATGAGAGGTAACTTTGGCAGACGAGGTTTTGTTGTTGTTTTTTTTTTTCCCTGACCTTAAATACTGAAGAGTGGTGAGGGGAATGTAAAACATAAAGGAGTTGGTAAACAAATCTACATGATGAAACAGGATAAAAGGTGCAGATAGGAGTGTCTGGCAGGATGTTTGCTGAGAAGGTCAAGCAATGTTTCTTAGAAGCGTTAACTTCTTAAGTGACAGATCCATGTCAAGTTGAGAACTTGCACTTGCAGAACAGTGCATGTACCTGAGACAGAAATGAACTTGGATCTTTTAAGGAGCTAGAATGGACTGGGGTGGACCAGGGGAGTAGATGCTTACAGTCCTAAGGTAGTTGCGATTTAAGCTTCAGTAATAGATGCTGAGTTTTGTCTCTCAGGAGCAAAGGATTTGGGCATCTTTTACCATACCTTTTAAACTTACAGTTTTTGAGTGCTTTAGGGAAGTTCTTATAGTCTAGAGAGGGATGTGAGAACATGGATTGCTTTATCCTCTTTTCAAGATGAGTACACTGAAGAACAAGCTATGAAATTATTTTCCCTAGTTTTCTAACATTGTAAAGTAAGTGATATCTAGTTGCCTCACATACATATGCCTAGATGTCAATTTTTGAAGTGATTTTTTTTTGTTTTTAGGGCTTTTTTTTTTGGCGGGTTTTAAAAACCTACACTCTCTCCCAAGTGGAAGTTTCCAGTACTGGAAATCCATAAGGATCGATTTTCATACTGTATAGAATTTTTCTATGAAAGAAATCATTAGTGATTTTTTCCCCCACTCCTGTTGTTCTTTGGTATTGCCTCCCTTGGTATCAACTGTTTAGAAATATCAATTCTGTGGCATTGAAACATGTATAATATCATACGTGAAACGAATCGCCAGTCCGGGTTCAATGCATGATACAGGATGCTCGGGGCTGGTACACTGGGATGACCCAGAGGGATGGTTTGGGGAGGGGTTTGGGAGGGGGGTTCAGGATGGGGATCACGTGGTGGATTCACGTTGATGTATGGCAAAACCAATACAATATTGTAAAGTAATTAGCCTCCAATAAAAATAAATAAATTTATATTAAAAATAAACCATTCCTTTTAAGAAAACAAAAAAAATAAAAATTCTAAATTTGAAAAAAAAGAAAGAAATATCAATTCTGTTTTGAAATACCCCATCAAATAATGACATATGTCAAGCCAAGAGTTTATTTATTTCTCTTTTCAAGATTACCAACTGTTTAATCTGATCATATAAAAGAAAAAAAAAAAAACACCTGGTGATATATTTATTCCCAAACATAGCTTTAAAAACAATATTTTGCCCTTACTTAGCACATGCTCATAACTCTTGATATGATTTCAACAGTGACATGCATCTTTCAGACACCATTAATAATGTTGATTTGGGAAGAGGCATTCTTTTGGGTAATTGCTTACAATTACCCAAAAGAATTACAGTTACAATCTTGGATAATTTGCTTCTTTTATTTTGTCTGATTCCTCACTTATAAAATGTGGATGTTGAAATATCCACATTTTATAAATGTGGATTTTTAATACCACTATTAATTCACCTACTGAGAAATATCATATAGAGTGGGCTTTTATAGTAAGTGGCTCAGTGGTTTAGAATCTGGCTAACATTTTCATTTTTATTAAATCACTTAATTAAATATAACTGAACATCTTATAGGTACTAGGCTTCACAATAGGGATGCAAGCAAATACGACCTCAGTCCTAGCAACTGAGAGGTTGAATTACAGTGAAAATCATAGATTTTTAACTCAGACTTTTTATAACAGATTTTTTTTTGTTGTTATATAATTCACTTACCATACAATTCACTGATTCATATGATTTTTAGAGATGACTACTACATTTACTCAACAAGTATTTTATGAACATACTGTGTGTGAGGAAAACTGTTTAAGTGCTGGGATTAGAGAGACTGACAGTGGTTCTACAAAACCTAGCTTCTCATACTGTGTCCATCAACAGACTATTTTGTTTTATTATTTTTTTTACTGAAGGGTAGTTCATCGACAGTGTTCATTAGTGTCAGGTGTGCAGCAAAGTGGTTCAGTTTTGCATACATATTTATCTATTTATTCAGCTTCTTTTCCCTTAAAATTTACTACAGAATACTGAGTATAGCTCCCTGTGCTATAGAGTAGTCCTTGTTGGCTACCTATTTTATATATAGGTAGGTTTGCTTTCTGTATCTATGGGTCTATTTAACAGACTTTTTATATAGTGTTGATGTCCAACGTTTGGTGTCAACAAAGGGTACTCAGGGCTTCTCAGGTGGCACTAGTGGTAAAGAACTTGCCTGCCAGTGCAGGAGACACAAGAGACTTGAGTTCAATCCCTGCATCAGGAAAATCCCCTAGAGAAAGCCATGGCAACCCACTCCAGTACTCTTGTCTGGAAAATCCCTAGACAGAGGAGCCTGGTGGGCTACTGTCCATAGGGTTGCAAACAGTCAGACATGAATGAAGTGACTTAGAGGGCATGCACGCAAGTGTACTCTGGGGTCACAACAGAAGGACAAAGAAAATATACTCTGGGGAGACCTTGGGAGGTTTCTGAGAGGCTGTTATCTCTAAACAGAATCTGAGAAGTCTGTTGAGAGTTTTCTAGGTGGATGACTGGGGACCAAAGAGAGGGGAAAATGTTTTGGGAAGAGGAAAGAAACCTGCCCACACAAAGAGGTGTGACATCGGTAACTCACAGCAGTTCAGTAGGGTTAGAGCAGTGGGGGTGGTATGAGGACAGTTTCTGTTGAGTCTGAAGGTCTGAGAGTGTGTCAGTGTGTGCCTTCATAGAAATGTGTGTGTCTTACTTTGAGGTCACAAAGGAAGATGAGGTCAGTGAGAGGATGTGACACGTGAGTTGAGTCACAAAGGATGTCTAGGAGGGTTTTGAGGTAGTCTACAGTTAGTCCAGGCATAAGGAATTGCAATTGTAGAAATAAAAGAATGGTGTTTTTAGCTGGGTAAGGAATTTGAAGGACTTGGAAGATGAGGTAAGTGAAACAAAGAAAGAATAGAGCCAAAATATTACATTGGTGAGGGTTGAAGGGTAGCTTCTGAATAAATTCCGTGCAATGCAATGAATTTGTACATTGTGCTCTCCATCCTGTAGGCAGCTGGGGGAGTAGGGGCCGAAGTTCGAGAGAAGACTGGAACATTGAAGATTTGAGAAAAGAAATTAGAAGTATGCTTCCGAAAGATAACTCTGGCTATACTCAAATCGGAGGAGCCCTGGGTTGAGAATGAAAGTAGGAGTAAGCCATCTCTATTGTTTAGTGTAGTGTTTATCTAGTTAACATTTTATGTAAATTCTACCTATCAATTTCCCTTTGCAGCAATGGTCAACTGTTTCTAATATTAGGAAATTAATTTAAAGATATGGAAATGATAGCCAACATTCATTGAAAACATTCTATATCACTTCCATGTATTAATTTAGTTGGTCCTCACAACTCAGTGAGGAAGCCTGTCATTTCACCCCCATTTTACAGGTGAGATAGTGGTCTAGAGAGGTGAAACCTGAAATTTCTAAGTGGCAGAGCTGGTACTTGAGCCACAACAGTCTAGCTCCTACACCAAATTATAAGAATTAACAGATGAATGCATAATCAAAACTACTAACAGCAATGATGTTGATGAGGAATTTGGGTGCAGTTTTTTGTTTGTTTGTTTGTTTTTTATGACTCAGTGATTCAGTGATTTTTGCAACCATTAGCCTGATCTAATCTTAGCACTTTTCTTCCATCTCAAAAAGAAATTTCATACCCATTTGGAGTCACTCTCTATTCTCACCTCCAACTCTTTATAACCCTGTACCTGCCTTAGTGGTCATCAGTCTTTAAGTGAATGTGATTTCACTTTAGTGACAGTCTGTTTTAAATAGTAGCAATCTGATAGCTTTACTCAGTAACTCAGGAGGGTAACATAGTTTGAACTTATAATTTCTAACATCTGCATGTGAGCAATGTTCTCTGTTCTTAATTTAGACAGAGAAGTGTAAAAGTGCCAGCCCCGTGTAAGTCATTGGTCATATGCACATGAGTAAGACTGCGCCAGGCTCCACACTTGAGTTCATATGTCTTTTGGAGACGCTGACACAGAAATAGACACATCATTGAACAACACTAGAGAATGGACTTCATCTAGAAATTTTGACATATTTGTTGAAGGACTTGTGTTAAACTTCTTTCTGCTGGAACCCATTGAATTGTTTATAAAAATCTAGATTGTATGAAGCATTTGGACTGCTTGGCATTTTGAGGATAAAATCCACACTGATGTTAGGAAAAATAAAACTCCCCATCCAGAATAGAGTAGTGATTGCCAGACATGAAATAGCCCAGCTGTGCAGTGACTTACAGGACAGTTGGTCTCAAGCAGAGAGTACTAGATAGGATGTGGCTGCACAAGTAACTGTAAGCCCTGAATTACTGTACCTATTTGGTAGCACATATATCTAAAATGGCTTAAAATAAAAATTGCAAATGCACCAGATTTGATCAATCTTAGCATTTCTTTTTCTTATTTTCTCAGTCCCAAGTTAAAAATAAAATCCTCCTGCCTCATTTTCTTGTGTGCTAGTTAGTTAGGATTAACTGGAGTTCTCAACAGGAAAGCGATAGAGTAGACGACATTGTATAGTGGGTGAGAGCCCGGTGGAGATAATTATACAGTCACTCCCACTATATTACCCTTCAAAGAAACTGAGCCTAATATTCTCCTCCTAAGCAATTTAACCAACTTCTAAAAAAAGGTATAAGATATTATTTAGAGAATGAAATAGCTACTGTATATAATCAAGAGGGAGAATTATAGCAAATTATAATACTCATTTGATAAGTATATAAAGAGCTAGACTCAAAGCTTTGTATCATACCTACTAAGTAATTGTTCAGTGGTGCTAACTGTCCTTTATAAAGGAGAGGAGATAAAGAACTGCTAAAAAAAAAAAAAATCAGCTGTTATACTTGTTGAGTAAGGTTTCTCCCTCTAGGCATAGATTAAATCTAATTTCATGCTCTGCAAGGGTCCAGCACACATTTGGTCCTCAAATGTGTAATAGTGGTGATTTCTTTGGCTTTCCAAAGCTAATACCCATGTAAAAACGTAGACACTAGTAGAACTAAATGCAATTAAAATGTGTTTTAAGAGTATGTCTGTGTAAGTATAGATGATATATACCTGTGTTCACTGATATTACATCCCAAAATTTTAAAAATATAGGGCTACATGCAGATTTTTTTCAATAATTCTTTGAAGATAATCAAAAGGAGGTTGAGACTTCTGCTAAATTGTCCATTTAGCAGTATATTAAAGTGTTGGCAGTAATAAGTGTTGGTTTGCTTTAAACAAGACAGACAGGTGTAAATTTTAAGAGGCTTAAGTGTGAACACTTTCTTTGAGTTTGTAATTCCTGTACTTCTACTGCTCCCCCCCCCCCACCAAAAAAAAAAAGAGTACTGATCTGATTGTTGTGATGAGAATCTGTACTATATAGTGGCTAAGAGCAGTTACTCGAAAGATGGCAGCTACCTTAGATGGTCACACCACTTACTAGCTGTGTGACCTTCAATAGGCAGTGTAATCTTGCCACGCGTCAGTTCCTGATTTCAAATGGCTGGAAGAAAATCCTGAGGGTAATAGTGGAACCCTCTTTTATCTTTGCTCTTGATGACTCAGTGAAGAGTATTATGGCAAAATTCATAGAACTTTCATGATTTTCCTTTGCAAGGTGGTTCAATAGGTTGAATTCTAAATGTGAAGAAGCTTTTGGAATGCTTCAGTTTGTTTCACACACATACACACACATATGTATATGTGCAATGGAGTGACATTTTTAAAAGACTGTCTAAATCATTTAAGAATGTTTCTTTCAATAACAATAATAACTTATTTAATAACAAAACACTGTCATAATTTAAGTAACGATATTTTTTGTTTCTACTGGTGCAGTAATGGTACATTTTATAATCAGTGACATCTTTTTTGATGGGTCACTGTAAGCACCCAGAAAACATTAGCAATTCTAATTAGTATTTGGGTTGAGGTTAATGTGTCTACATTGTTAAAGGTAATGGTCTTAAGGCCTTTAATTTTGGAGTCAAGTGTGTTGAAAGAATATTTTGCATTTGCCACAAGTATACAGATACATCAGTAAGACTTGGATATTGTGCTAACTAAAGTTGAAATTCACATCTTCTAAATACCTACACACTTCTCCTTTCTCTTGATTATGAAGGTTAAATTGAATAATAGAAGTGAAAGCATTCTGTAAACCAAAGTTAAGAAATATCAGGATAAGTCAGGCAATGCTATGTTAACAACTATTCTCCAAATCTCAGTTCTTCAAACAAAAGCTATTTTTTTGCTTCTGTTATTTGTTCACTCTGGATCAGAATTTCTTTGCAGACTGATGGAATAGCCACCATCTCAAACATTGCTGTCCCGCATCCCAGAGTAAAATGACACCACCCTTACGGCAGAAAGTGAAGAGGAACTAAATAGCCTCTTGATGAAAGTGAAAGAGGAGAGTGAAAAAGTTGGCTTAAAGCTCAACATTCAGAAAACGAAGGTCATGGCATCCGGTCCCATCACTTCATTGGAAATAGATGGGGAAACAGTTGAAACAGTGTCAGAATTTATTTTTCTGGGCTCCAAAATCACTGAAGATGGTGACTGCAGCCATGAAATTAAAAGATGCTTACTCCTTGGAAGGAAAGTTATGACCAACCTAGATAGCATATTGAAAAGCAGAGACATTACTTTGCCAACAAAGGTCCGTCTAGTCAAGGCTATGGTTTTTCCTGTGGTCATGTATGGATGTGAGAGTTGGACTGTGAAGAAGGCTGAGCGCCAAAGAATTGATGCTTTTGAACTGTGGTGTTGGAGAAGACTCTTGAGAGTCCCTTGGACTGCAAGGAGATCCAACCAGTCCATTCTGAAGGAGATCAGCCCTGGGATTTCTTTGGAAGGAATGATGCTAAAGCTGAAACTCCAGTACTTTGGCCACCTCATGCAAAGAGTTGACTCATTGGAAAAGACTCTGATGCTGGGAGGGATTGAGGGCAGGAGGAGAAGGGGACGACAGAGGATGAGATGGCTGGATGGCATCACTGACTCGATGGATGTGAGTCTCAGTGAACTCTGGGAGTTTGTGATGGACAGGGAGGCCTGGCGTGCTGCGATTCATGGGGTTGCAAAGAGTCAGACACGACTGAGCGACTGAACTGAACTGAGCTGAGGGTCTTCACCTCGCAATTGCATACTCTGGCCTGTAAGTAACACATGCAGACTTGTACTTACAGCGTTTCAGCCAAAACTATTCATAGGGCTCCATCTAGCCATAAGGGTGCCAGAAAGCAGAGCTGGAAATACTTAGAAAGCAGCATTGATGGCTACCACAAAGTTTGTAATAATAATAATAATTATGGCTCCTATATACCAGGAACTGTTTTTAATGCTTTTCAGGTGTGGAGTTCTTTAGTGCTCGTAACATAGGTATGCTCGTGATTCCCATTGTACAAGTGGGCAGAAAAGTGGTAGATTAACCACTGCAGAAGAGGAAGAGCAGGACTTTTACAGGATCTGTAGCATTGATATGTATATCAAGCTATAATGAAATTGAATGTATTTTTTAAAATTGTAAAAGGAAGATAAAGTTGAGATTTTCTGAAAAACGAGAGAGTGGACTAAGTGATCCTTAATGCGTCCTAAAATTTCACCTGAATCCTTAAATGACCTGCAGAAAAGGTGACTCCCCTGTTTCTTTTGCTGCATCATCTTCAGAAGCCATGGGCCCTCTCCTGACCAGCACACTTCTCTGTTAGCTCAGGAGAGGAACATTGTCCCAGGAAATGAGCTGCCAGTGTTTCTGGGAATGTTCCCCTTTTGATTTATTTGAACTTTCTATTTGAGAATGTCAAACATATGTGTAAGTAGAAGATTATAGTGAACCCATTGTTCCAAATGATCAGTTATCCTTATACAGTTATCAATGCCCACCCAGTCTTGCATGATTTAGCTTCTTAAGTTAATCTGGCCATCTATCAAGTAGACGTTTGAACACAGACTGAGTTCCTTGAGTTTGTGGGGCTCAGAGAACAGGACTTCCAAAACAGAAAGCCGGTGACCAGTTGGCAGCTTTGTGATGAGTAGGCTTAGTGAGGACATGGGGAGGATGGGATTGAAGAGACTGATTTGAAGAGAGGGCATCACTAATCAATACTTTAGACAAGTTTTCAAGCTGAGGATAAATGATGTGACAGTATTTAATCATTCATAAGACATTCTTCCAAGGTAAGTGGGGAAAGGAGAGATTTGTTGTTAAAGTGTGTCAAAATGATTGCCTTTCTCCCCAGCTAAAACTGTAGTCTTATTCACCACAGAGATAGTTAATAAATGGAGAGCGGACAGGTGATGTCTGTTATGGGGCAGTGCAGGGGAGCTCTGTGTTCTGGGCCCTACTGTCAGGCAGAGAATCCTCTGAACTAGAAAGCACACTGCTTGACCACCCTGGGCTTCCAAATCAGCTATATCCAGAGGGCCCTGGGTCATTGAACCTCCCTGTCGCTTTGAAAGACACACATACTAACCACTCCGGGGCCTTACAAACCTCTTATAACATTCAATTAACAAATGTTCCTCAAATGCTGTGAGCTCCCCACTTGGATAGATGTGACTGAAATGTAAAGTACCTTTCACTGCCTTATTTATTGCTCCAGCAAACACGTTATATGTTGGCACCATTTATCTTCATTTTAATTTTATCTCCAACAAATATAGGCATTAATTTAAATCACATACAGAACATAACAGTTTTTATAGAGGCAAACTTATTCCAGTGTGCTGCATTTTAATATCACACTTTACCATCTTTTCTCACTTGATTCAAGAATAGTATCTCTTCCTGCCTCAGCATTTAAGCTGAGGACAACAGAAACTTTTTTTGTGCGTACATGTTCTTGCTCTCAAACTTCGTCTTTCTCGCTGTTTTGTTGTTGATTGCCTGGAAGTTTGTGAGCATGAACACAGGAGTTTATTAGTGGTTTTCTTTCTCATTTTCCAGCTTAACTTCCCATTGTGTTTGTGGTGAGGGTGGTGGGGGTGGGGACCCAGCATAAGGAGATTTGTAGCTGAACTTAATTCTAGGTACCTGTTCTAACTGAAACAGACACAATGGAAGGTATCCCTGCCTCCTGAAATTGACTTTTTCTTCCAAATGGAAAATTTCCCTTTCCCCCTTTTTCTTCATAACTTACTTCTGCAGGAGCAGAGTCTCTCCCCTGTGGGGAAACAGGCTAAGTCAGCTGCTGTATTTATGACCACGAACCATTCCAGTTAGCTGCTACCCACTAAGCAAAGGCAATTTCCCAATCCTTAATTTGTGGCCTGCAAAGCTGTTGTCCCTCTTCATTTAAGACTTGCTGGATTGACTCTGACATGGCAGCATATTCCCAGAAGTCAGGGCTACAGAGGCAGGAATAACATAAGCACAACCATTAGACAATGTGGATTTAAGCCATTCCAGGATCCTTTGGGAAGCTTTCAGGGACTTTCCCTCTAAAGCACTAAACTGAAAAGAAAACAAAACTTACTGTTCTAATTTTTTAGGTTTCTGAATATCTGGTTTAGAGACATCTGTCATACCCCCCACCTTTTTTTTTTAAACATTAGAGTTTAAATGTACCAGTTTAAGTTCTCTGTTTTATCCTTATAACATCCCCAGGTGAGGGATGCCATAATTATGCTCCTTTTACAGATGAGGAAACAAGGCTTAGAGAAGTTATTTTTTATTTTTATTTTTTTCTGAATTCATGCAGCTGAGACATGGCAAGGCCAGGATTTTGAATCCAGACCACTTTCTCTAATTTGCTTTTGCTATAGCTAGCTCTCTTAAGCTTCAATTCTTGACCTCTTGTTTGATGCAGACTCTCCCCAAACCCTTAATCTTTGTGTTACTAGGTGCATTTTATCTGTGGCAAGAATACGGTTACCCTGGAAACCCACTAGCTAGAATGGCAATCCAATTATAGCACCACTGCTCCGGTTTTATTAAATTAGCATTGCTGATGACGTGGACTTCTTGATGGAAGGATGCTCAAAAGTGGGTTCTCACCAGTTGTCCTTGCCTCTTAGGACCCTTTGGGGTCATTATTCTACTCCACCAAACCAACAAACAAAAAATCCTCCTTTGGGTGATGGATTGAATTTGAGAGAGAAATTGGGATTGTTTTTTTGACCATGGGCTTTCAGCGGTGGATGAAGATGTATGGAAGTGCATGGAAAGAAGCCTAATTAAATTCTGCCTGCCCTTTGACTAGCCACGCCCACCCTACCACAGTCTGCTGATTTAGGACTCTAATATGAAGGGCGGAGGCTCATGGTCATCTGTTCATGTGGTTCTTAGCCTGTTGGTTATATCCAGACTTGATTCAGGAAAATGTGCAGCTCTTTGATATTCTTTGGCCCTTTACAGACTTTTGATGGATCAAGAATTTGCTTTGATGGACACTGATTCTATTGATGAGCTTCCTTTAAGCACATAGAATTTAAATAGTGTTGAATATAATCAGTGCTTAGCCCAGTGACACCAGCTTGGAGGAAAGGATGCTCTTTATGCCAGTGGGCTGTTGGCTCCCTGAGATGGTAACTGGTAGGCTGGCAAAATGCTGTGTTACTTTCTTTCACCTATCATGTACTGCGCCAGGCGCATACCACCTATTACCTCGGTGAATTTCATCAGCTCTATTATTAGCTCTGTTTTATAGAGGAGGTAAAGGAAAAGTTAGAACAAATGGCCTGCTTATGTGCAGGGTTCTGAGGTTATGATGGTGGGTTCTGAGGTTATGATGGTGAATTCTGAGCACCAGTTCCTAGTTTGCACCCCAGCGTTTTCTTTATACCACAGTGTGTCAAGATTGGTCTTCTCTGAGTATGAATTTTTAACATTCTAATGCCAGAACTGTTTTTGTCTTGAAAAGAGTGTGGGCATATCCTGTCTAGAAGGATGGTAACCAGGGAGGAGAGTGGACTGCATATTACTATGTACTCTGGAGAAGGGATATTCCCATGACTCTCTCTATCACCAGGGAGCAGGTCTCCAGAATCACAAATTCAAAATGATGAAGAGAATTATGAATCTTTATAAAGCATTCTACAGTCTATGTTAGATTTTTCACTTACCAGTAATTAAAGGCATTCACTGAAGTTCTGGCTTCCCCATTTACTGGCCTGATTACTTCAACTAGTATGCTTGATGCCTTCATTCCTCATTTCCCTGTGAGAAAAATGGAACACTAATAATATTGGATAAGTATATTGGGTTGTGAAGAAATGAGTAAGAATTATGCTCCCAGATGCAAAAAAGGTAATCTCATGGAAGGTAGTAGTGTTCTCTTGTGATTACCCAGTGATCCACCTCTCTACCCTAATATTGTCTGATTGTTTAAAACTTAATCTGAGAGTATCTTTGATATTCCTTATGTGTAACTATAGGGACTTTCATTTTAAAATCCTGATTCTTGGTGTTATTACTTTGACAGCAAATTCTTCTCTAATTACTCCATGTGAAAGGAGAAATAATGCCTTTGAAACCTCTATTATATTCTCTCTTAATTAGATGTGAATCTATATATTATTTGAATTGTGACATATATTTTCATAAATATACTAGTATATGTGCATTTTACAACATTTAAAGTTACAGATACACTAACAGTCATTTCTGGAGTCACAGGAAAAAGACTTCTTTCTTATACTTCTCCATGTTTTTAAAGTTTTTATAATTAATCTACTTTATTTTGTTCTTCATTTATAGTATAATTTATATAAATGTTTTGGTAGATGTATATAAATATTTATTTCATAACTTTGTATAAATGTACATATATATACACACACACACACATACAGTAGGGCTTCCCTGTGGCTCAGATGGTAAAGAATCTACCTGCAATGGTAGCCGAACTAAGATCCTACATGTCTAGGGGCAATTAAGTTCATGCACACCACAACTAGAGAAGACCCACAGGCTGCCACAAAGATAAAGAATGGCCAATATAAAGCCAAACAATCAAACAACTGCCCACCCCCCTCCCAAATAAAACCCAATAAACCCAATTAACATGTACAGGGGGTAAATTTTTAAGCTATTAAATTTTTCCTCCTTCCCCTCTCCCTCCCTTTTCCCCTTCTCTTCCTCTTTTTTCCATCAGCCTATTAATTTATCACCTAACCTTCCCTCCATCACTTTCTTCTTTCTTTCATCTCTGCCCAGCACCTTTTACCTTTTTAGCACTTTTTAGAATAGAAACTGAAAATAATCTTGATCTTAAACATAACGTGTTAGAAAAATTGAATGTGTTTTTTGAGAAGAGATATCTTGTCCTTGTATCCACATATCATTGTGATACTTGAACCTGTCTCAAAACAGAAGTAGAACTATGATTTTTAACACTAATTTCAATCTTTAGTGAATAGACTTTCCTTTCCCAACCACCCTGATGAGAGAGAACAGAACACTTAAACACAAGTCTGGTAGTTCTGATACCACTGGCAAGTTGAGTGCCTTTTGTGGTTCCCAGTGGCCATGATGATTTCTATTCCTTTTTAAGTTTGTAAGATCTTGGTTGGTAATTTTTGTAGCAGCCACGAGTTTGGGTCCTAGTAACTGAACCTTATACACCTTTTTTTTTCCCTTCCTCTCCACGTATCTGCTCTGGGACCACCTTGCTCTATTTATCCTTTTTTGTATGGTGTTTCCCTTGTCAATTCATGTAATGCTGTTCATTTTAGTTTTTAAGATATGAATTTAATCCAGTGAAGGGGGCAAGTATATGTGTGTCTCTCTGAATTTTTTAAAGGGGAATATTATTTCTCACTTGAGGAAACTGGCTTTCACAGTCCATCCTCTCACTTTTTTCTTTTTTCAATTTGAACTGGCCAACTAAGGAGATCACATTTAGTACTTGCTAGTTGATACTTACCTTCTCCCATTCTGAGTGAGTCCTCCTGTGGCCCCCTCTCCCAAAGGTGCACTGAGTCACAATGCGATTAGCAGCTGCCTGTGCTCTCTTGCACATGGCACACTAAACCATGAGGTGTTCAAGGTTCAGCTTAGGAAGGACTTTCAGGAAAATATGGAGACCCTTTCCCTACTCCGATCATTGAATAGTTGCTTGTAACTGGTATTAATGTTATAAATGATTATCTCTAAGTCTGTCTCAGTTCCAACCCAGATGGAGTTTTGATTTTAGAAAATCATTCAGTGAAATGTATTTCCTGTGCCTGGTAGTCAGTGATCACTTACCAAAAAAAGTGGGGGGGGAGGTGGGAGAATAAAAATAAACTTATGATAATTCACATACACTTAACCTTTACTGAGTGAGTAATACCAAAAAGGGAATGAAGCACGCTCTGCTGACCAGCATTTCCAAATGGATTCCAGGAATGTGGTTAGAGTTGCCAAAGTAATCTCTGAATCCTGCCAAAAGCTTCCTTTGGGATATTTTTTAGGTTAGGGAAAGCGAGGGATATGAAGGTGTGTATATGAATATGTTTTAAAATTTTCTTACCAGCAGTGCATGGTGAAAAGAACACTGGCTGAAAATTGGAAAACCTGCATTCTAGACCTGTGCTGTGTGCTGTGCTTGGTCGCTCAGTTGTGTCTGACTCTTTGCGACCCCATGGACAGTAGCCTGCCAGGCTCCTGTGTCCATGGGATTCTTCAGGCAAGAATACTGAAGTACTTGGGTTGCCATGTCCTCCTCCAGGGGATCTTCCCAACCCAGGGATCAAAGCCAGGTCTCCCGCATTGTAGGCAGATTCTTTACCGTCTGAGCCACCAGGGAAGCCCCTCATTCTAGACCTGGAATCATGCAATCTCCATCATACTGGAAAAGTTACCTACCTTCCTGGGCATTTTATTTATCATGTGTAAAATGAGGATGTCAGACTAAGATCTTTCTTTTTCATCATTGATAACCTGTGCTTTCAGTTCAGTTCAGTCACTCAGTTGTGTCCGACTCTTTGCGACCCCATGAACTGCACCATGCCAGGCCTCCCTGTCCATCACCAACTCCCTGAGTCCACCCGAACCCATGTCCATTGAGTCGATGATGTCATCCAACCATCTCATCCTCTGTCGTCCCCTTCTCCTCCTGCCCTCAATCCCTCCCAGCATCAGGGTCTTTTTCAATGAGTCAGCTCTTTGCATCAGGTGGCCAAAGTATTGGAGTTTCAGCTTTAACATCAGTCCTTCCAGTGAACACCCAGGACTGATCTCCTTTAGGATGGACTGGTTGGATCTCATTGCCGTCCAAGGGACTCTCCAAGAGTCTTCTCCAACACCACAGTTCAAAAGCACCACAGTTCAAAAGTTCTTCGGTGCTCAGCTCTCTTTATAGCCCCAACTCTCACACCCATACATGACCACTGGAAAAACCATAGCCTTGACTAGACAGACCTTTGTTGACAAAGTAGTCTCTGCTTTTCAATATGCTGTCTAGGTTGGTCATAACTTTCCTTCCAAGGAGTAAGCGTCTTTTAATTTCATGGCTGCAATCACCATCTGCAGTGATTTTGGAGACCAGAAAAATTAAGTCAGCCAGTTTCCACTGTTTCCCCATCTATTTCCCATAAAATGATGGGACCAGATGCCATGATCTTAGTTTTCTGAATGTTGAGCTATAAGCCAACTTTTTTACTGTCTTCTTTCACTTTCATCAAGAGACTCTTTAGTTCTTCACTTTCTGCCATAAGGGTGGTGTCATCTGCATATCTGAGGTTATTGATATTTCTCCCAGCAATCTTCATTCCAGCTTGTGCTTCCTCCAGCCCAGCATTTCTCATGTTGTACTCTGCATATAAGTTAAATAAGCAGGGTGACAATGTATAGCCTTGACATACTCCTTTTCCTATTTGCTTTAGATTATTCCATAACAGAAAGGCCATGCATGTTCATTGTGTCACTGAGTTAACTAAACTAAAATAAATGAAACAACAAGAACAAAAGCAACCTCATTTAAAAAAAAAATGAAAAAGAAGTACATATACAGTATTTCTAGTTAATCAAGATACAACAATTCTGAATCTAATATTTTTAAACACCTTGTCAAATTAAGAGCTCAAGTTCAAGCGCTTGGCTTATGCAAACAATAGTACTATATGCATTGCAACTGACAAGGCACCAAGAGCTATTTTACCAAAATTCCTCTCACATTTCTTATGAGAGTAATACTACAAATGTTGTAGTATTGTTTTTCTCAATAGATCCCCTCCTTTCCCAATTAAAAAAATTAGGCCCAAAACATTTAGTGTTTATTTATAATTATAAGCAGATAAAACCTATAAAGAATTGAAGTATCAATAATGCCTAAAACCTCTCTCTCTTCAATTGTATGTTTTTCTCCATTGTTATTGCTATCCATTTCTGCCCTGTCCCTGATTTTAATTACTTCCCTTTGTATGTAGAGTATGAAGAATTTGTGTTAGCTTTCTTTGTCTTGTAGTCGCTGCCCCTCTTCTCATGGGACAGCTGAAACTTTCCAAGGGTTCCAGGAAGACCCATCATGAACGACCCCTGGGGAGATATATTGCTAGTGTTCTTGGCTTATAGTAGGAAGGCATCTCTTTTCAGAAGCAACCTTAAAATTTTGTTTAGGGTGGAATCAGAATATAGCAAGAATGGTCTACAAATAGTCTTGCAGCAATTTTGGCAGACCTTACGAATGGTTTGTTTTTTACCAAAAGTCAAAGATCAGCCCATGTGACTGGAGATGCCTATAGAAGGTACGTTAGTCAGTGTTTTACCAGAGCTGTTGCTGCTGCATCGCGTCAGTCGTGTCCGACTCTGTGCAACCCCATAGACGGCAGCCAACCAGGCATCCCGTTCCTGGGATTCTCCAGGCAAGAACACTGGAGTGGGTTGCCATTTCCTTCTCCAATGCATGAAAGTGAAAAGTGAAAGTGAAGTCACTCAGTCGTGTCCAACTCTAGCGACCCCATGGACTGCAGTCTACCAGGCTCCTCCATCCATGGGATTTTCTGGGTAAAAGTACTGGAGTGGGGTGCCATTGCCTTCTCTGACCAGAGCTGTTAGGAGATACATATAAGAAATTCATTACAAGTAATTAGCTTTCATGATTGAGTGGGCTGGCTGAGCAATCCAACATCTGTAGCATTGGCTGTTGGGAGGGGTAGGCTGGAACTTTTCTAAAAGAGTTGACACTACTGTCCACAGGTAGACTTTTCTCCTTTAAAGAAGTCTCAGCTTTGATCTCAAGACCTTTCAGCCTTCAATCAGGCCAACCCACATCATCTGGGATAATCTCCCTTACTTAAAGTGAATGGTTTATGGACTTTAATCACTTACACAAAATGCCTTCACAGCCATACCTAGGTTAGTGTTTGAATAACTGCGGATACTATAGTCTAGCAAAACTGACACAGAAAACTGATTATCACAGAAGGCCAGCTATTTTCTATAATAGATAAATCTATGGTACACAAAACACGGGCACTGAGAGGTCAGAAACAGGGAAGGCAGGAATGATGTAGGAGGAGCCTCAAGAATCCCAGATTCATCATCAAGATTGGGGCTGGGAATGATGGTAGATGTAGGGGACAGTAAATATGGACAGACGAGTGTTCTGCCTCATGCTTGTTGAGAACTGAAAAGGCTTTGCCTACCTGCTCTGGGAATAGAACTGTTGATTGTCAAATACTTCCTGTTCTAAGTTCCAAACAGCAGAGCTGATGATAGTTCTTCTGTGTTCTTTACTGAGTTAAAATTTAGTAACCTATTCATATGCTTCTTCAGTGTCAAAAGCACTTGCTAAAATGCCTTTTCCTTTACATTGCTATCATCCTCTAACCTCCTGGTCCTGGTGGTCACTTACTGACCTCTTGACAAATGGCTCACTGTTTGTTCTCTGGGTCCAGGTTCTCAGTCTTGTTGGAAGAGTTCAGGCCTCAACTTGCTGGCTTATTAGTCCTTTGATCTCTTATCTCCTGTGACTCTTCTCTCCACTCAACTGTAGCCACCTGTCCCCAGATTACACCCTGGATCTTGTCATTGATTGGTTCATTAATCAAACAATTGAAACCAAACAAAAACCCAACCCTGGATTGTTCCAGCTCTTAGACAACTCCTGCTCTACTCCTCTTCAGTATCTTTGCTTTCCATTGTCTTTATTTCTATTTCCCCATCAGCCCCTGACTGTATTTCTTCTTACCCATTTTAGATTCTCTTGTTCAATACTTCAGCCCATTCTTTCCACTGTTGACTTTCTTTCAGTCAACTATTTTCCCAGAGTTTCACTTTGTATACCTACCCTGTTTCACCTGACGGCATGTTTAGGCCATCTTGCCAACTTTTCTAGGTTTTATGGATCATGTTGCCTTGGTTTTCTGCCTTCTTTTCTGAACAGTTCCACTTCTAGGGATCTCCTTAGCTCTTCTTTTGCCTTCTCTTAGATGTTGGTTTTCTTTGGTGGTGGCGGTAAAGTGGGCCAGGGGTGGGGGTATCTTTCCTCAAGTCTGTTATTATTCTACTTCCCACACTTGGTTTGGAGACTCTCATTTCTGTGGCCTCAAGTACCTGTGCTGTAAAGTTTCTTTATAGATGTGTTTCAGCAAGCTTTCTTGCACTTTAGATCCAGACCTTTCTCAGTGCTTATTGGCCAGGTGCAGTTGTATATATCTCAGAAAACTTAGTCTGAACGTGTCTAAAATAAATTTATCAACTTATCTCTAGAATTCTTTCTCCTCTTGTGTTGTTAAATTTAACCATGTTGCCATCTAGCCATTTTCCTAAGCTAGGAATCTGAGTGCTCCTTTACATTCCTCTCTTTTCCATATTGTCAATTTTAGCTTCTAAAAATTTCACAAACCTTTTTACTTCTTGCCATCTGCATGGCCTCAGAAGGATCTCAGGTGGACCACATTTGTATGGCTTTGGTTTTGGTCATATACTCCTAATTGGCTTCCTTGTAGCCCTTTGCCTGCTTCCCAGTCTGTTCCTAAAATGCAAATCTCACTGCAGAATTCCCCTGTCTAAGGTCTTATGTTTTTAGCCTGGTAATATAACTGATTAAGAAAACAGGCCCTGAAATCAAATAGAAATGTGTTTGAATCTCACTTTTATGATATGTAATCTTAGACAAGTAACAATTTTTGGTTTGTTTCCATATGTAAAATAGGAATAATGATAACAGTTATTCTTTTTTTCTCTCCCCTCTCCCTTGTTTGTTTAAGGTGTTTTATGCCCTTTTTAACCTTTGACTTCTTCTTTTACTTCTGTCCCTCTTGTGTTCCATGAAGCCATACTAGACTTCTCTCAGATCCCCAAAGGCACTGAGCTGCCCACTAGACAGTCACATGCTATTTTCTCTCTGTTGCCTTGTCTCAACACAGGTGTCATTTCCCTTGAGAAATCGTTCAGCAACCTCCTCCACTCCTGTGTAGTTTGGGTGCCCTTGCTATGCGCTCCTCTTGAACTTCCTAGTCGCCATACTTTCTACCCTGTTCTGTAAATGCTTGTTCACTCACTGCCTCCTCCTCCCACTTGATCATCCACTGTCCACCCACTGTAAGTGCCATGCACACATTGACTACTGACCCTGATCATCTTGTTAAGCTTCCTGTTCCTGCTGCCCAGAGCTTAGCACAGAGTCTTGCAGAGATTGGGCACTCATTCAATTTTCGATGAATGTTTATGAGACGGTCTCACTAATTCACTGTTTCCATCAAAGCAATCGCACTATTTCTTCTTTGGGAGAAAGCATACCATAACGTATAATCCCCCTATCTCTGATGGCTCCCTAGGAACCTGACTGTCTAGAGAGCTGTTTATGCAATGAACTCAAACGGTATTTTGCTAGGAGGGAAAGCCCCAGGATAAGTCCCTTGTCTTGACCACAGAGTTCTATGTTTTCTATCTTTCCTTTCGAAATCTTGGTTTCAGCAAAGCAACATTTTTATCTTCTGCCTATAATCCTAGCATTGTAATATAGAAATATGTTTATACTAAATCCCCAATAGATTATAAGGTTCACTCTTGGATGAGTAGGGGGAACAGCAAGCACCAAACTCACTATTGGCATTACTTGGAAGGAAGTTTCTAGGTATATAACTGACAAGCATTCATGGAGAGCTGCTTTACTTTTCTCTGGAGATTTTGGGAGTTTTTTTTTTTTTTTTTTTTTTTTTTAACAGTTCTGCACGCTGAAAGAAAGTTCACAAATTTTGAAAGGAAATGTGGCCCTTTTCATTAGCTCCTTTTACCTCATGCTGAGTCATGGATGAGAGAGAATTTGTAGGCGGCTGAGCTGTAGGAAAAGTAATACTGTCATTTACACTTGCAGGCTGTTATGCTTTCCAGAAAACTTTTTCTGTAGGTTGTGAAAGTGATTAATCTGCTGTTAAAACTGACAAAGAAGGTTCTCTGATAAGAACAAGAATTAAATGAGGGATTTTTTTTTTCTTTATAAAGTAATCTCCTATTTCCAGTTTTAGACTAGGAAAAAATAGGTTTTGGTGTTGTTTTTTACTTTTGGTCTTTTTGCGTCTGTGTGAATTTGGTCATGGCTTAAAACAATCACAGGACATTTTCTATTTAAATTATGCTATTTATTGGCATGGTTCATGCCTTATGTTTTATATCTAAATTATTCATTTTTACATCCTGTTCCCTCAACGTTTTTTTCTTTCATATTTCTATATCTAGGTCTTACTTTTTAATACTCTACATACACATCATCTTATGTCTCAAACCCAGATTTCTCCTACCAACTTCTTTTAACATAAAACTGGTAAAGATGGTCTGCATTCTTTCTGTGATATAAATTTCTCCCTCTCTGAAAAATGTCATCCATGTAACATTTATACGTGGGGAAGGCAATGGCACCCGACTCCAGTACTCTTGCCTGGAAAATCCCATGGATGGAGGAGCCTGGTAGGTTGCGGTCCATGGGGTTGCTAAGGGTCGGATACGACTGAGCGGCTTCACTTTCACTTTCCACTTTCCTGCGTTGGAGAAGGCAATGGCAACCCACTCCAGTGTTCTTGCCTGGAGAATCCCAGGGACGGGGGAACCTGGTGGGCTGCCGTCTATGGGGTCACACAGAGTTGGACACGACTGAAGCGACTTAGCAGCAGCAGCAACATTTATACAACAGTTGAAAAAACTTGTACAAAAGTTGTTCGATACAACTGAGATGAGACATCATTGCCTTAAGAGTTTTGAAAATATGTTTTTATGTTTTATTTTACTTGAGACATAAAGCTTTTCCATTGAGTTCTGGAAAATATAAACGTCGTTTGAACCTTTCTTTAGGGAGCCCACATTTCAGCTGGCAACCTAAAGCAACAAACACATCAATCCCATGGCATAAGTCACTTTTTTATAATTCCGTGGAGAACTAGTGACTTATTTAGAGGGTTGAAAGTCCTCAAGAAGGTAGAATAACATGTTAGAAGTTTATTAAATTTGCTGCATATTTTAATGCCTGTTTTTTAAAAATATATAACAAGTTCATATTGGTTGTTAAAATGCATGGGCTTGAACCTCTGTTTTGTTATGCATTTTGGTTGTTTGAAGGTTTACCATTTTGTGTTAGGATATGTCAGCTTATTTTCCTCTTTTCCTTCTTCCTCTCCTTATCTTTTGAAGACTGACTTCTGCACTTGAGCTGTTCTCTTGGTAGCTGAATGGATTCCTGGGAGTAGAGAGAACTCTCTTACAATTCTTGACAGCATGACCTCCTTTAGACAGAGAAATGGTTCCTTCTGTAACCCAGATGGACCAGTCTAGGAAACTTTGCATTCTTCTTTCATTCCTAAAGTGTGGATATGCATATGGCTTTTGTCCCTGGGCTACAAATCCGGGTCTTAAAATTCTGAAGTTGAAAATGTCCAAATGATTTGCCACTGAAAACCTGCTATTACTGTATATTTATATCAGTATTTCATGAGGAAAAAAAATAGAGAACTTGTAAATGTACTTGTTTTATATCTGAACTGCCAAGATTATTTCTGTTCCTTCATTAAATGTGTGTGAAATATATGCAAACACACACATAAACACATATCTGTATATTTATATACATATATAAATCTACATAAAGAGCAGCATTATTAGATAACACTCTTACAGTTTCTTAATCCATCTCCAAATGCTGTCACATACTGCATCTTGTAATAAAAGATTACGGTTTTTTGGAGGGGGTCTCCTTGGGGCAGGATGAAGTGTGGAGAGCTTTTACATTCTGCTATTAAGCAGAGCAAGGTCATTGCTACCTGAGGAAGTGGCTGTGTGCAGACTTGTCCATGTTTTCATGACAAGGCGGAATAACCTTCAAGCTAGAAGGAGGAAA
This sequence comes from Bubalus kerabau, assembly GCF_029407905.1. Classification (NCBI taxonomy): domain Eukaryota; kingdom Metazoa; phylum Chordata; class Mammalia; order Artiodactyla; family Bovidae; genus Bubalus; species Bubalus kerabau. The sequence continues at coordinate 125,172,058 of NC_073625.1, read as the reverse complement.
AAAAGGCCTCTTTTGTTGTTGTTTTTATTGTTGTTGTTGAGATTGTCTTAATTTGACTGTAGCATTTTTAAGTTAGGAACACTTTGACTTGACATTTTTAAATGGAAAAACTTCTTTAGATTTTATGGAAAAGTCTTTTTCTTAACCAAATGCCAGTGACAAAATTTAGACCAGAAAGTAGTCATGAAGCAACAGTAATGAGATATGATTGTGGTTTAGTGGGAGAAGTAAAGCCCTGTAGGCAACAGCACAAATGCAGTAAATGATGAATCGCTACTAAATAGGTCTCATTAGTCCACCATTGACTATGTATAATTGACATTAGGAAGATTCTGGAAAACTTGGGAAGTATATACCAGAAAGCTTGATGTTACACTAACATAAATCTTTAGAGTGTCTGTTTAAAAAACAATTGATTGTGCATGAGGGTCCACACAGTGGCACCCATGTCACTAACATGTGCTTGAAGAAAAGCTGTTTATATCTCTGAAGAGAAATGTACCCACAGAACACTGGGTGATATGAATTTCTCCCTTGTGTGCGTGTGTGCTAAGTTGCTTCAGTTGTGTTCAACTCTGCAGCTCTTCTGTCCATGGGTTCTCCAGGCAAGAATGCTAGAGTGGGTTGCCATGTTCCTCCACAAGATCTTCCAACCCAGGGATCAAACCCACATCTCTTAGGTCTCCTGCATTGGCTGGTGGGTTCTTTACCACTAGCGCCACCTGGGAACTCTGCGAGTATCTCCCTCAGTTGTAGATATTTTCCACAAAATATAGTAAACCTTGGCTGTTGTTCTAAAGAAGATTGACTCTACTGAGGACTGAAGCACAAGAGGGCATTGATAGTGATTATTTTCATGTTGTTACTCTACATGGTCTGTGAAGCCTGAGTGCCAGATGCTAAATTCTATCAACATAATGTATCTTTAATTAAATATTATATTTGCAATGCAATTAATAATGTGACCTGTTTCCATAACTTTATTAAGAAATTACCATAATTTTTGTACAATAAGGTAATAAAAAGGCAGTGTGTTTTGAACAGCCTTTCCTGAAGTGCTTATGTGCTTTGTATCTGTTGAATTTTGAATTAAATGAAGAGATTGATGGCCAGTATTATCTCCTGCAATGTACTCAGAACTTTACATTAATAAGGGGCCTTCTGTGATTTTTCTTCTTTTAGAGTAAAAGAGGTTTCTTGCTTTTCAGTGGGTTCACTATTCAAGATATTTAGAGAATAATTCATTTTATTGGCTTTATGCTCCCTCCCTCCCTGTAACTCTTTCTAAAAACTCTAAGCAATACCAAACAATGTTAATTTCAAGTAGTTTACTGTACATTGCACTGTGATGATTCCTAATAAATGGGAAGTCATGTTTCTGGTTCTGTGGCCATCATTGATGTTGTTTTAATTTTCACAATGTGTTAACATGATAATTAAATTCCCCCAGTGTCCTGTGAGGAAGGAGTTTTAAATGGCACCACATGTAGAGGAAAATCTTAGGTATTTAAAAATATTATCTTTTAAATTGATATTGTATGTGGATACAGAATAGTGTATCTAGCTGTGAAAATAGGATTTTAATAAAAAAATATTTTGTAAGCTGCTTTTTTCAAGACTGTTTGACAATGTCACCCTCAGCTAAATAGAAGTAATTTGCATCAGAGATGCGTGTGTGTGTGTGTGTGTGTGTGTCTGTCCTTACTCTTAATGAAACAGCAGTCTCTCTCTTCAAAAAGTAATTGTTCTCCTTGCAATGTATTTTTCTCTCAACACTGAGAGTCCCTCTCCTGCCCTTCTTTTGCCCTAATACTTGTCCTTTAATTCTATCAGGTTAGTTGTCAACTAAAATTAAAGGCAGCTGTTACCCTTCACAGTCTGTCCTGATCTAATTTTGCAGACTTGTTTTAGGTACTTGCTTTTAGCATCAAAAGAGCTAACAGAACAACTTGTGAATAACAAAGTGTAGATTCAGATACCAATATTATATTATTCTGTGACCTTGGGCAAATAACTTAAGCTCACTAGACCTCAGTTTCCTCATCGATAAAATGGGAATAACAGGCCCTTCCTCTGTTGTATGTAAAGCACTTACATAAGGACAGGCACAAAGGATGATCTCAGCTGTTTAATATTCAGGTCCTGCCAAACAACTTTATTGTTCCTTCCTGTCCTTTTGTCTGTGTCTCTGCTCACATTTTTTGCTTGAAACAGAATCTACTCTCCTCTTGCAAGGCAGGCGCATACAAGCATACAACATGAAGCCATCCTCGTGTGCTAATTTTGTAAACCCCACAGAACAGCTCCAAGAGCCCCTCTCTGTCTGCCAGTTTGGGGCTAATCCATCTGAAACCTTCTATTGTGTGTCTTAGTATGCTGAACTGTTACAGGTATATGGTAGTGTAATTTTGTCTCTTTTTCTGGTATGTGAACTCCTGGAATCCAGGGAAATCTTGTGATGAATTTCTCCCTGGTCTAAAGAGTCTATTTCCTTTGTGACCTGTGATCATTATTTATCTAAGAGTGCTTTTCTTTATATCTTATTTGAAATACTTCTGAGTGTACATGATGTATTCTGCATTTTTGCATTAAGTCTATCACTTCTGGGCATTGGCAAAAGCCAGAAAATTAGGAGGAACAAAATTAAATACATTTAGCCCATTTAAGCAATATGTGAGTTCCTCTTGTGTTTCCTTCCTTCACTTAGCTCTTAATAGTTTTGCAAAAGAATGACAGATACTTTGTTAAAGGAAAATGAAAGCAGATCTGTTACTTCTATGATATGAATGACATTCTTTATCAATGGATAATTAGAATATTTAAGTGTATATCGTTAATGCACGTGTATACTCTATTTATAAAAACTGTAAGAAACTCGCTGGGCCTGTATATTTTGTGTGTGTGATGTTCATGTGAGTTATAAACCAGTTACATTCTGAAAATTATAATGCCATTATGTCTTTAAAAATATTATACTCTTAAATAATATTTTAACACTCTATATTCCGTGATAAAACTAAGCTGTGTTATTTCTTTACTGCTAGAAACTTGTGAAGCTCAAAATAGTTTAATCTTTATACATTTAAATTATTTGATTATATTTTAAAACAAATCATAAAACATAATTTTGCAAATTCTATTGAGAAATATTTTATTATTGGACTTTTTAAAGACTGTAGACTTTTTTAAACACTTTTAAATGGTAGAGCCACTTTTATTTATTTGTTTTTAAAAAAAATTTTGGCTGGACCTTGCAGCATTGTGGGACCTTAGTTCCCTGACTAAGGATCAAACCCACATGCCCTGCATTGGAAGGCAGAGTTTTAACCTCTGGACCACCTGGGAAGTCCCAAAGACTATAGACTTCATTAAAAATAACAAATTCTGAATTAAAGACATGGAATACATAGCTTGTATAGCTTGTTTGAGAATACAAAGGTTTTACTATCTGCAGCAGTTTTTGCTTGATTTTACTTTTGTTTTCTATTGCCCTTGATTTTTTGTTGGTTTTTCCAACAGTGTTTCCTTATTTGCTTCTTGTTTCTGTTGCACTGTACCTCACTCTTGTACATGTATGTAAACAACCTCTATGTCCCCTCAGCGCTGAATGATAATTCATTTGTTCTAGGGTGGTAATTTCAATGTCATAAATTCAGGTAAGTGATCAAAGCAGACCAAAAAGTATGGTTGGTTTCATAATGACATTTTAGGTTAGGTTTTCTCTTTAGATACTTCTCGTTTACATAGGGCATACCTAAGAGTAATTTACATATCTTCCATATTTCTTAAAGCAAATAGTTTTCCTATTTTTTAAATAGACAGGTCATTACATAAGAGGTAATTCACTTTACCCTTTGTACTTGCGCATGCTAAGTCACTTCAGTTGTGTCCAACTCTTTGTGACCCCATAGCCTGCCAGGCTCCTCCTTCCATGGGATTCTCCAAGTAAGAATACTGGAGTGAGTTGCCATGCCCTCCTCCAAGGGATCTTCCTGACGCAGGGATTGAACCCATGTCTCTAATGTCTCCTACATTGGCAGGCAGATTCTTTGCCACCAGTGCCACCAAGCCACAGGAGATAAATGGTTAATTGACACCTAGTCTCTGATTGGGAAATATTTAGGGAATGATGAGGACCGTGGCATCTGTAAGCCATGGTGCATGTAGCAATGCAGACTCAGTGTTGCCAGCTCCCTGGGACCAAGCTCTACATAAATGGCCTGTGATTCCTGAGACTTTATCTGTGAGATTTGACACCACTGGAGAAGGATGGGTTCAGTGCTTCAGTTAAAAAAACCGAAGTGGTCATGCTTTTCTAATGCCAAGTCCCAATTTTGGTTGAACTATTTAGACAAAGTCTAAGAAATTATGAAATAAATCCAGTTTAAGGGGATGACAGAGGATGAATTGGTTGGATGGCATCACTGACTCAATGGACATGAGTTTGAGTAAACTCTGGGAGTTGATGATGGACAGGGAGGCCTGGTGTGCTACAGTCCACGAGGACACAGAAAGTCAGACACAACTGAGCAACTGAACTCAACTGAACTGAATTTCTTTTTTCCTCCTCCCCTGTGAGGGTTTGTAATATATAGGAATCTTTACAAACAGATAACATTCCAAATCAGAGGCAAGATTGTATCTTTGGATTTTGGCTGCAGTCAGATTATTTAGGGGCTTCCCAGGTGGCTCTCTAGTTTAAAAAAAAAAAAAAAATCCACCTGCCAAGGCAGGAGACCAAGGAAATGCAGGTTTGATCCCTGGATCCGGAAGATTCCCCTGGAGGAGGAAATGGCAACCCACTCCAGTATTTTTGCCAGAAAATCCCATGTACAGAGAGGCCTGGAGGGCTACAGTCCTTGTGGTCACAAAGAATTGGACACTACTGAGCAACTGAGCACAAATCATTTAGGACATTTGGACATATATGTGATGCTGCCCCACAAAATTTTCTAACCGTCTGTTAAGACAAATACATGACTACTGTAATACTTGTATTTCCTAAAATAAACAAATCACCCACTCTCTTAAAGGAATCATAAACTACTTAATGTGAATAATATTTATTTTGACTACCAGACTTCAGACCTTCAGTTTTAGCAACCTTATCCCATGATCCTGTTTCTCTCTGTTCTGACACCCTAGGTGTCTGAACAGTGATCATTTGAATTATATTTTCTTGGTTTCCATCAAATCTGCCACACCAGTGGGTCCCATTTTCTCCATACCTATTCATATTTGGAAGCAACATTGTACAGAATAAAAGATGCTGGGAAAAGATCTGCTGGGACAGAATTTGGCCACGCATGAGCTCTCTAGTTAGTATTTTCAAACTCTGTCCCTCATTTGGACCTCTCATTTCTTGCCTGGAACATTGTCATAGCTTCTCCTCTGTTTTCCTTTGTGTCCTTCATAAACACATGGCTTCTAGATTAATATTTCTTCAACACAGGCTTGGTCATGTCAGTCTACATGTGGCTTCATAACAATCTACCTGTTATACAGGTGTGCTGTGCTTAGTCGCTCAGTCGTGTTCAACTCTTTGTGACCCCGTGGATTATTTTAGCCTCCCAGGCTCCTCTGTCCATGGGGATTCTCCAGGCAAGAATACTGGAGTGGGTTGCCATGCCCTCCTTTAGCAGATCTTCCCAACCCAGGGATGGAACCCAGGTCTCCTGCCTTGTAGGAAGATTCTTTACTGCCTGCAGCACCTGGGAAGCCCAAGAGTACTCAGTCTCCAGGGGAACGTCCCAACCCAGGACTCAAACTGGAGTCTCCTGCATTGCAGGCAGATTCTTTACCAGCTGAGATACCAGTGAAGCCCACCTGTTATACAGATAGAAGGAATGTAATGATCATGATAATAATGGTAATGAAATAATACTTAGTGAATGCTCTTGAATGCTCCATGCAAAATATCAAATGTCTTGAGACACCAGGGTTTTGTAATTCAATATCAGAGGATTTAACATTGAGGTATTTGTTGTGGGTCTGAATTACATGTGTATAGTGTGGCTGATTGAAAGATCATCTGATATACATGAGAAGTGAGTGGGTGGGGAATTGACATTTTGTTAGAAGTGCATGCTTAGTGTTTTGATAAACCATTCCATCTCCTCAAACCTTTGTTATCAGAAACAAACTATGTTGTCAAGAAAATAGAGCATAATTCAGGACAGTGGGAAAATCTTAATGCTTTCCATCTTCCTCCTCTTGGTTTCACAATTAAGTATGTATGCTAAATAGGAGAGGATTGTGTCTGAGTGTTCATATCTGTTAAAGCAGATTGACTACTTGGTTACCACATTGTAAACAGTTTTTCTGAAGAATTTTTAAATTTGTCATTTATGATATGCTAAAAGAAAATGTAAGATATAAAACTGTGTAATAAACAGGGTTCACATTTAAACACTAACCTCTATACCAGCCACACACATGTGCACACACACACACAAATATACTCAAATATGATTGCAAGCATAATACACAAATATACATGTAAATGCATAGGGAAAATAAAGCTTGGCAATTCACCAGAAGTTTACTGTTACTAAAGTTTTTCATTTTCTTTATTTTTTTTAATATTCCCCATATTTTCTACAATGAGTATTACTGCTTTGATGAAGAAACTGCAACTTACCTGAAGATTCACATAGCACACTCATTCACAAGTCCAAGCAGAGTGAATGGCATCGTTTTGTTTAAACATCTTTGAAAAAATGATTGAGTGACACAAGAATAAATAGTCAAAGTTAAATTATCTTTTTATAATAGTAAAGTAAAATCTTAAATAGTGCCACTGCCTGCCATCTATGAACAGTATTTCTGGGAAATTGTATGGTTTGTATTTTTAAATGACTGGAATATTGAGTAAAGAAATCTAGCAATAAAATGAGAAGCTCTATAGATTACATCTCTGATGCCTGGGATCATTTTTGGTAATTTTCCCTTTTTTATTTCTACAACTTTACTTTTTTTAAATCAGCAAATAGTGATATAGATGACACCTAGCACTCACAAGGTTCACACACACAGACATCACGCACACACAAATAAAACCACAGAAGTAAGGAAATGGGCGACAAGTTCATACTTACTTCATACTTGAAAGTATTTATTAATGCATTGGTTCCTTGGTAATGTTTTGGTAACCTACTGTGTCTTAATCTTTATGCTACAATTTTCTAAGTGTTATGTAAGGATGGATAGATGAATATTAGAATGCAATCCCTACTCTCAACTTATTTAGCGCTGCAGTTCTCAATCTTGAGAGTGCATGAGAATTACCTAGATATTTATCTGACATACATAGTGTATCAGAGAAAGAATAGGCTAGATGTTTAAACAGGAAGATATTTGAATTCAGCTGCCTATGTGATGTTTAGAAAAAAAACATGTCTAGCCAGCACCTTAAGGGGAAAGAACTGAAAAACAGAGAAGATAGCAACTTGCCTAACATCTTCCAATAGTTACAGAGTAGAATGAAGGACCTTGGTCCTTGGCCTCTTAAGACAGTGCTATTTGGCTGGCTAGAACTCAGCTCTATGTTTAAGAAATGAGTGGGTTGCAGTAGAGTAGTGTCTTCCAAGTAGAGTTTGTCAGAATTTTGGAAATCTGAAAAGTTTCCACTGGTTTTCTGCCTGTTTCCCCTATCATTGAATTCACTGAGGCTAGAAACCATAACTTGTTACCCAGTAGTTGGCAAAGTTCCTGGTATTTACAAGGTGGTCAGTTAATGGTTGATGACTGTATGAATGACACCATTTTAAAAAAAATTCTAAAGTCATATATTTAGAGGCAACTAAGGTATTTCTTTGCTATTGGATGGCTTGGGAAGATAAAGTGTTTTTTCTGAAAGGAAAAGATATTTGAATCTACTATTCTTTTTCTCTGTAAGAAAATCTATTGTACCTTAAATATTAGTACCCATGTTCATTTTGTAAACTAAAATGAAAGAGGAGAAAGGACAAAATGCTTATTTTTAAAAATAACAACCACAAAATGTTTTTTCTTAATCAGATATTGGAATTAAATCATGCTATACATACAAGTTTACGTTACGTTCTTTTATTTTCTTGTAACATTATAACATAGGCGTGAGTGAGTGAAGTCGCTCAGTCGTGTCTGACTCTTTGTGACCCCATGGATTGTAGCTTACCAGGCTCCTCCGTCCGTGGGATTTTCCAGGCAAGAGTACTGAGTGGGTTGTCATCCTTCTCCAGATAAGAGGGTTAGCATACTATAATATATATAGGTCTTGAGCTTTATCAAAGCAAATGTTGAAAACAGCAGCAGCATGAGAAGTGTCTTGGTTTATTCGCCATTCCAGAGGACCTCAGGTATCGTAGTTTATGGAATCAAGGCTTTCCTGAGATGCTCTATGCAACCAGACAGTTTTGAATTCTTCTATGCAAATCCTCTTATCTTATAAGGAAAAAATTGAGACTCAGAGAACAGCATGAGCAAATTTGTTTCAACCCAAAAAGAAAAGAAGGATGACATAACTCTTCATTTTACTTTCAAAAGGAAGTTCCACTGAAGAAATGAGGCCCCAGATGATTGACCTCTGTCAGCCATTTGTAGGATTTCACCTATTGGAAGGTTCCAAAAGTGGTGCCCATACTCTGACCTTGCCCAGCCACCATTCCTTTGCTCGTCAAGAGAGCTTGGTCACCATGTGCCATGGTGAAAATAATGGTGGTCCCTCCTGTAAGCCAGCTTCAGATCTCCAACTGACAGTGTCTATCTAGAAGAAAGAATGGGTTCTTTACTAGTTCACAATCTAGCACATTTACTGCACTGCATGATCTAAAATATCAAATGAACTCTATCTGTAAATATTTTAAAAAATATAAATGGACAAAATAGCAAAGGGTGGTTTGGGGGCCCATTCACACTAAGACTATTGTTCTTGCCACTGATGTGTTTAAGGAGACTATCCATATATTGTGAAACATTGTGCCAATTTCCCTTCACTTCTGAGGTTGAGAAACTCAATCCTCTTACCTAAATAGTTGTCCAGAGAAAGCAAGAAGGGAGCTACCTTAACTCCTGTTCGGTGACTGACACAGACAGGCGTGAGACAAACCTTTGCTTCCAGATCAGCTCCTCCATTGCCTCCCCCTTTTTGGTCATCCCAATGAGCAGAACTGAATCTACCCCATGCAGTCATTGCAGGATTTATCTGGGTATTTGCTGAACCTGCTCGCAATTTATTTTTATTTCTTCCGATAGACATGGGTTTGGCATGGGAGAGTGAATTCTTTCTGAAACAGCAGATGTGCCTGGTACACTCGTTTGCTATAACCATTTGTGCTGTGGTTGAAAAAAAATTTTTTTTAAGAGTGCAGAATTGTTGAGGGGGGAGGGTTAAAAAACCAGAACCATTTTAGTGATTATGCAAAGCTAGAATGTGAGTAATTTTGCTGCAGTTAGTCATTATGTGCTTTCATAGCTTGTTTTACAAGTATAAAGGGATATGTACAGGTTTGGTGAATAGAGCTCTTATTTGTCTCTAGTAGTCGCCTTTTATAAAAACATTTTCCACCCTTTCTCCTACTATGTGGCAAAAGTGCTCTCTCCTTTGAAATTATACCCTTCTGTGATTCAGCCCTTTTATCCATCCACAGTAAGTGGACAAACAGCCTCCATTTCTGGGAACAATATGTTAGGGGAAGAGAAACTTCATTTTCTCATATAATAGATAATGCAGATGATGCAGATTCAAATAATAAGAATATAGTGAGCATTTTAAAAAAGCATGTTTTCTGTAAAGGGAGAAAAAAATACTAAGCAAACATCTAGTGACTGTGCTATGAGCCTAATGTGCTGTAAATATAGTGTCCTTGAAGCATTTTATGTGAAATATTTGATAGGACTTGACAGATTTTTGCTTACCGTATTGTCTGAGGATTGTAACACACCACCTATTCTTTTTTTTTTTGCTTTTGGTCACCCAAACTCCCTTGGACATATGTGAACGAAGGTCTGTTTGTTTCCACTGAAGCAAATATAGTCACTTGCTCACACTGGTGGGTTCTCTCACTGAATTCCACTACTATTTTGGAAACTCCTGTATGAAAACACAGCAACCCAACCTGTCCCCATGGAGCCGTATGGGTGATTTCCACGCAGTGCTGCCCAGTGTCTGTGTAGTGAGGTTCGCTTTTTGATAAAATACAAAACTGGGCTCTGTTTCCTTTTGGTAGGCTTGTTACTACCTCTGGGAATTCTGGTGTAATGGCAGGAAGGCTGGCATTGGAGTCCCAACAGTGGTCTTAGAAAATCTGAATTCTAATTCTAATCTCTCAAGGCTTTATCACATTGGATGAATTGTTCCTAAGCCTAGTGTCCTTGAGGAGAGGGTAGAAATTTATGACCTATAAATTCCTTTCAGCTCTAATACTCTGTGATTCTGTTAGTGATATACAAATAAGTCAACTTTATTTTTTCTTTCTCAAAAATTCCTTCGTGTCTATATCTGCACCAGATAACTCTCTACAGACTGCATTTCAAAGCTGGCCACATTTTAACTTCACCCTGACAGGCAAATTTCAGCAATGAGAAACCCCTGTAGGACTTGAGAGAAGGGATCGCATTCTTTTACATTTTTTGTCTCTTGATGGCTTCTGAGTAGCAATAATAGACTGGAATGGTTGGTTCTATTGTAGTAGTTGGTTGTAAACAAGAGCTGTTGAACCAAGCTCACCATATTTCCTGTTACCTACAGCTTAGAAATTTAAAATGCATAAAGTAATTCAGAATCATTTCAGTTCAGTTCAGTTCAGTCACTCAGTCATGTCCGACTCTTTGCGACCCCATGAATCGCAGCACGCCAGGCCTCCCTGTCCATCACCAACTCCTGGAGTTTACCCAGACTTATGTCCATTGAGTTGGTGATGCCATCCAGCCATCTCATCCTCTGTCATCCCCTTCTCCTCCTGCCCCCAATCCCTTCCCAGCATCAGGGTCTTTTCCAATGAGTCAACTCTTTGCATGAGGTGGCCAAAGTATTGGAGTTTCAGCTTCAATATCAGTCCCTCCAATGAACCCCCAGGACTGATCTCCTTTAGGATGGACTGGTTGGATCTCCTTGAAGTCCAAGGGACTCTCAAGAGTCTTTTCCAACACCACAGATCAAAAGCATCAATTCTTCGGCACTCAGCTTTCTTAACAATCCAACTCTCACATGCATACATGACCACTGGAAAAACCATAGCCTTGACTAGACGGACCTTTGTTGGCAAAGTAATGTCTCTGCTTTTGAATATGCTATCTAGGTTGGTCATACCTTTCCTTCCAAGGAGTAAGCGTCTTTTACTTTCATGGGTGCAATCACCATCTGCAGTGATTTTGGAGCCAAAAAAATAAAATCTGACACTGTTTCCACTGTTTCCCCATCTATTTGCCATGAAGAGATGGGACCGGATGCCATGATCTTCATTTTCTGAATGTTGAGCTTTAAGCCAACTTTTTCACTCTCCTCTTTCACTTTCATCAAGAGGCTTTTTAGTTCCTCTTCACTTTCTGCCATAAGGGTGGTGTCATCTGCATATCTGAGGTTATTGATATTTCTCCCAGCAATCTTGATTCCAGCCTGTGCTTCTTCCAGCCCAGTGTTTCTCATGATGTACCCTGCATATAAGTTAAATAAGCAGGGTGACAATATACAGCCTTGATGGACTCCTTTTCCTATTTGGAACCAGTCTGTTGTTCCATGTCCAGTTCGAACTGTTGCTTCCTGACCTGCATATAGGTTTCTCAAGAGGCAGGTCAGGTGGTCTGGTATTCCCATCTCTTTCAGAATTTTCCACAGTTTATTGTGATCCACACATTCAAGGCTTTGGCATAGTCAATAAACCAGAAATAGATGTTTTTCTGGAACTCTCTTGCTTTTTCAATGATCCATCGGATGTTGGCAATTTGATCTCTGGTTCCTCTGCCTTTTCTAAAACCAACTTGAACATCTGCAAGTTTGCGGTTCACATATTGCTGAAGCCTGGCTTGGAGAATTTTGAGCATTACTTTACTAGCGTGCAAGATGAGTGCAATTGTGCGGTAGTTTGAGCATTCTTTGGCATTGCCTGTCTTTGGGATTGGAATGAAAACTGCCCTTTTCCAGTCCTGTGGCCACTACTGAGTTTTCCAAATTTGCTGGCATATTGAGTGCAGCACTTTCACAGCATTATCTTTCAGGATTTGAAATAGCTCAACTGGAATTCCATCACCTCCACTAGCTTTGTTCGTAGTGATGCTTTCTAAGGCCCACTTGACTTCACATTCCAGGATATCTGGCTGTAGGTGAGTGATCACACCATCATGATTATCTTGGTCATGAAGATATTTTTTCTACAGTTCTGAATACTTTTTAAAAATTAGATTGATTTACACAAACCTTTATCATGCTTAAATACTTCTTGGATAAATAATTACAGGTTTGGCTTCACAAAGCTGATGGGGAAAGTAAAATAGTCTGGCTGCTGTTGCTGCTAAGTTGCTTCAGTCGTGTCCACTTCTGTGCGACCCCATAGATGGCAGCCCACCAGGCTCCACCATCCCTGGGATTCTCCAGGGAAGAATATTGGAGTGGGTTGCCATTTTCTTCTCTAAAAATAGCATGGAGGGGTGATCATTTAGCCAACTACTGCTGTTCTTGTTTTATTTCATTGAATATCTCTTTGTAGATTTTGTTAATAATGCTTTCTTAAAATGGTTTCATTCACTGAATACATATGGAGTGTGTTTGCTGGACTCTAAGCATATCCCTTATGGCAGAAAGTGATGTAGAACTAAACAGCCTCTTGATGAAAGTGAAAGATGAGATTGAAAAAGTTGGCTTAAAGCTCAGCATTCAGAAAACTAAATCATGGCATCTGGTCCCATCACTTCATGGCAAATAGATGGGGAAATAGTGGAAACAGTAAGAGACTTTATTTCTGGGGGCTCCAAAATCACTGCAGATGGTGACTGTAGCCATGAAATTAAAAGACGCTTGCTCCTTGGAAGAAAAGTTATGACCAACCTGGACAGCATATTAAAAAGCAGAGACATTGCTTTGCCACCAAAGGCCTACCTAGTCAAAGCTATGGTTTTTCCAGTCATCATGTATGGATGTGAGAGTTGGACTATAAAGAAAGTTGAGCACCGAAGAATTGATGCTTTTGAACTGTGGTGTTGGAGAAGACTCTAAAGAGTCCCTTGGACTGCAAGGAGATCCAACCAGTCATCCTAAAGGAAATCAGTCTTGAATATTTATTGGAAGGACTAATGTTGAAGCTGAAACTCCAATACTTTGCCCACCTAAGGCGAAGAACTGATTCATTTGAAAAGACCCTGATGCTGGGAAAGATTGAAGGTGGGAGGAGAAGGGGAAGACAGAGGATGAGATGGTTGGATGGCATCACTGACTCAACGGACATGAGTTTGAGTAAACTCTGAGAGTTGGTGATGAACACGGAGGCCTGGTGTGCTGCAGTCCATGGGATCACAAAGAGTCGGACATGGCTTCGCAACTGAACTGAACTGAAGTGAACTGAAGCATATAATGTTGAACAAGAAAAAGTTCTTGCCTTTGTGAAGCTTAGAGGAGAAGAGAATATTAAAGACGTTAATTGAAGGACTTCTCTGGTGTCCAGTGGTTAAGACTCTGTGCTCCCAGTGCAGGGTACACACCCCAAAATTAATTAATTAATTTAAAAATAAAAAAGATGGAATGACAAAACAGTGGACAAGTGCTATCATTAAGCAAAGTACGGTGTTTTAAAAGGATAACACTGTTGGACACTTATCAAGACATGGATACTCAGGTCTGGCTTTCTAGAGTGTCATTCATTTGAAACCTCAAGGATGAATACTGGTTAGGAGTTGGGAGGTGGGGCAGATTGGAAAGCATTCAAGTCAGGTAACTGCAGAATGGCTGGAGCATCAAGTTTCAGGTGGAGGGAGTTGAGAGAGTAGATTAAGAAGCAAAGTGATGACTCTATCAGGAAAAAAAAAGAACTTCATCCTAAGAGCAATGAGACTCTTTGGGAGATTTAGTAAAAGAAGGCAATCAATTTAAATTTTAGAAATATTCTGATTGCAACATAGAAAGTGTATTAGTGATCAGTAAGACATCATTTAAAAATACCTATATCGTTTGAAATACTTATAACCTTAAAATTTACTATAGACCATTATTTTGAATACCTATTCCCTTGCTTACCAGCTGCATAACATTCCATCAGAACAATGCACCAATGATTTTCTCAACCATCTCCTAATAACGTATTTTTAAATATACAATCAGTGTAAGTTACTGTCATTTTGATAGCTCTTCGTTGCCAGTTTACCCACCAGAGAAATTGTTTCAACTTCGAGTTTTACCAGTCATATAATTATGCACGCACTAGCATATTCTCACAGAGATTGTGTTTTATTATTTCTTGACCTGTTAGGTCAACACCAGGCACTTTATGGTAAACTCCTGGCCTGACTAGAGAAAATCACATAGGCCCTTGAGGCGATGATTCGGTGTTACGAGGTCACTTTTAAGTAGACTGTCCTCTTGCCACATCCCTAGATTACAGAACACACTCAGATTGAATTAACCCTCACCACAATGCCGTTTTTTCCAGCGCTAATCACATGCATCCTAGGCACTAAGTGTTCTGTATTCTATGGGTATTTATATAAATTGAAGCCTCAGAGACTGTCCAATATTAGTGACATACCATCTCATTTGATGGTTATTGGGGGAAAAAACTTCCTAAAATACTGGATTTCTAGGTGTTCATATGATGATATGTTAGTTTTATGAATGAATGAGTGCAGGGCCTCCCCTGGGTCATTGCTTCTCTGTTGAATAATTAGGGGTTAAGAAAGGAAGACTTCAGGAAGGCAGAATCTTGGTGCTCCCAATTGCCTAAATTTTATTTCTGGGAAAACAAGTTGACGTACTGGCATCCATGTCTTCAATATCCAGGGAGCAGTTTGTCTTCAAAGTATCTTATACCCATTCAGAATTCCATGGGAATTAATTAAGTGGAGAAGTTTCAAAGACAAAAGCTGATCTGGAGTACAATACCATGGTGTACTGTTTTTGCGATTTCAGCCTCCTGAAGGTATTAAGAATAGCCCCTCTCTAGCTGTCAATACACGTTCTCAGAGCCAAAGCATTAAACTGTGAAATGAACAAGGGCTGATACAATAATGGAATTTAAATTAAATTTAAAATAATTTATTTATTTCATACATATTATTCAAAATCTATATTTTTATGTATATGTATGTGTAAATATATACACACATCAGAGGAAGATCTGTATCTTTCACAATATATGATTGTGAAAAGCATTAAACTGTGAAATGAACAAGGGCTGATACAATAATGGAAGTAAGACATCTTTATGTCTCTCTGACAAGAACTCTTTGGAGGATTTGTCAGGCAGTGTGTGTGTGTGTGTGTGTGTGTGTGTGGTTTAAGAGTCCATCAATGAATGAAAATTATATTAGTAGTGTCCCTGTATTGGTAGCACTGTTTTGAACTCAGTGAACCTGATTAAAATCCTGTGATTTTACTTTCAAAAGTAATCTTTGAGATCATTTTAACCATTCACCAGTTTTCAGTTACCACACATGAGGTAATTTTTTCTTTAATGAAGAAAATACAGAAACTTACGAAGATGAAAGTAAAAGCTTCTGTTAATTGCATCAGCTGATGCCATTTTAACCTTTTAAAAGTATTTTAAAATTATTTAAAAATTTTTACTATGTCCCTTCCTTTTTTACTGTGCAAACACACACACAGAAGTTAAGATACTACAATATTTTTGATGTGTATTAAATTTAAAATAATTTATTTATTTCATACATATTATTCAAAATCTATATTTTTATGTATATGTATGTGTAAATATATACACACATCAGAGGAAGATCTGTATCTTTCACAATATATGATTGTGTTAAAAAAGTATATACTCTAAAATCATCCCCTTAAAATAACCACTATTATCATTTTGGGAATAGATATTTCTAGCTATGTGTGTGTGTATGTGTGTGTGTATATATGAGAGGTATAGATAGATGTATATATTGATAAAACAATGTTCCCTAATCTGTTTTTAAAATGTATAACTTTCTTTTTCTTTTTTTCTTTCCTTTTCCATGCCTCTTTCCCATCATTTTTTTGCTTTCCTGCTCTAGTAATAGACACATAACAAAATTCACCACCTTAATCATTGTAAGGATTCATTTAGGTGGCATTAAGTATATTCATATAGTTGTGCAATCATAATCCATCTTTAGAACTTTTATACTTTCCCAGACTGAAAATGCACATCAGTTAAATAATTACTCAACATGCCTCCTCTCCCCTGACCTCCTTGTTAACCAGTTTGCTTTGTCTTCATGAATTTCATTACTTATCGTATATCATTGGATTCATACTGTATATATCCTCTTTAACTGGCTTATTTCATCTTAGCCTAATGTTTTCATGATCCATTCCTGTTTTAGCATGTTTCAGAATTTCTTTCGTGTTTTAAGCTGAATATTACAACATTTATGTTTATACTATATTTTGTTTATTCATTCATCTGTCAGTGGACACTTTGGTTGCTCTCACATTTTGGATATTATGAATAATTCTGCTATGAACATAAGTATATGGATACTTGATAAGAGTCCTTCCCTGTTGTGAGTTCTTTAGGGTAGATATCCAGAAGTGGAGTTGCTGGATTATTGATATATTTGGAAACATTTTAATAATACAATATTTCATTGTAGGAATGTTCCATCATTTATTTAACCAGTCCCCAAGTACTGATTATTTAAGTTGCACATAATATGTTATTTTTATAAATTACATTGCCAAGAACATATCTTGAAACTGAAGGTTTAACCATCTATGATTATTTCTTTTGGTTAAATTCTTAAAAATGAAAGATTGGCTTTTGTTAGGACTTCTGATGCATATCACTAAATTAGCTCTCAAATTGCCCACAAGAAGTTTACAGAAACAAATATTACCTTCGTCCCTAAGTCTGAATTATATGAACATTGCCCTTTGAAGACAGTTGGGATAATGCCCTCCCATCACACATAGCCCCCAACTCCAGGTATAATTCCCTATTCTGCTTTAACCTAAATAGGTGGTTCTCAACTCCAGTTTCAACAGAAAATCCTTTCTTCCTCCCCTTTTTAATTTCCAGATTTCACTCCCCAAGTAATAGGTCTAAGATAATTTGTATCTAAAAAGCTCTAAGTGAAAGACACTTTGTGTTTCTAGAGCACTCAGTGATTCTGTTTGCAGTCAGACTTGAAAAGTACTTCTGGATATATAGAAGCATATTCATACATTGTACTCTTAGTCTGTTGGATTGTTTTCTATCTCATGGTGTCATCTATTAAATGAAAAGTGTATGACTGGAATGAGCAAGGAAAGCAACCATGGGTATTAAACCCTGAATAATGGAAGACAATCAGTGAGGGGACTCAAGATGGAAAATTAAATCATTTTCTATATTAAGGGCTTGGAAAAAATGGTAAGTAATTTTTCTTGAGCAAAAAACAAGTAGCAAAAAAAAAAAAAAAAAAAAGGGATGCATGGCATTATAACTGAAATAGGTAAGCTAGGGTTTCTTTTTTTTTTTTTCCTTGCACTATGTAAACTCAGACACCAGGTCTGTCCATTCATTTATCCCGTCATGGTTTACTAAGTACCTACTTGGTGTGAAATTTTAGTGATAAGATCAAGCTCTTTTTGGCCAGTAAAACTCATTGCAAATATTCAGAATTTACTCTTGGTATCACTCAGTTTTCAATGTCCTTATGACTTCTTTTGTATAAGGATAGTATTAGAAGGAAAAGAGACATGAGCATACTCCCCTCAAGTCTGTGTCTTGAGCAGTGAAGCTCCTTTTTTGCTGGTTGTTATAGAACGACTTTTATTTGAAGAATAAGATAGACTACTTATTTAGAAAGGAGGATAAAATGACAGTATTCCTAGATCTTGTTTGTTGTTCAGCTAGAGTCAATCTGGGGAAGTAGTGTGAATTTTCCAGTGTCACTCAGCTCTAAATAGTGGCAAAGCTGGGATTTTTTTGATCCTGAATTTTACTGCAGGACCCTTCAATTTAATTGATCATCCTCTAGGGCAATATTTCTATCTGCCAGTATCCTTAACTGAGAATAGAAGTTGGAAAATGCACCTCCTGCAGTACAATTGGCCTGTAAAAATCCTTCATTTGGTTTCCTCGTGTTTGCCCCCCCAAAAAATGAGCATAGCTTTAAAGTCAGAAGAGGAATCTCTGATCCATTTTCCACACAGCAGTAATCAACTGACACAGCACAGCACAGCACAGCAGCTGCCTTGCACCACGGACTCTTATTTTACACAGTTCATGTCCCTCAGTTGTTTCCCAGATAACAATGCTAAGTATCACTTGCTGTCTGTTGCACCATTTACTCCATTAGTTTTCTTCTACACAGGAATATTTTTCTGAACCCACATAGACTGAGAAGGCCTCTATGTTTGTTTACGTGAATTTCTCATATGTGGTTTATTTTACTTTTTCTTTACCCAAGAATGATAGTAGTGTTTAGTTGCTCAGTTGTGTCCAACCCTTTGCAACCCTTCGAACTGTAGGCCGCCAGCCTTCTCCATAGGATTTTCCAGGCAAGAATATTAGAGTCGGTTGCCGTTTCCTTCTGCAGGGGATCTTCCTGACCCAGGGATCAAATCCACATCGCCTATGTCTTCTGCATGGCAGGTGGAATCTTTACCCCATGAGTCATTGGGGAAGAGAGGTAGAATGGTTTTTAAAACTTCAAACTACAGAACAGAACTAGGCTGCCTGGGTTGAATCCTAGGTCTGCCATTTGCTAGCCATTAACCTTGCATAAATACATGTTAAAGATACATATGCTTCAGTATCTTCATCTGGAAACTAAGGATAAGTAATAGATTCTGTCTCAAGGGTACCTGCGAGGAGTAAGTATGAACTGCATTGGATACAAAATGTTTACGCAAAGTAAATGCTTTATAAGTGTTTACTATTATTATATCTTTTAAAAAATACCAGTTGGTATTTTAGTTTGTTTTTCCTGCCACAAAGATATGCGGACGAAATACATAGCTCCAAGTGACAAATGGCCATTAGGTTTTGTTCAAATAACTTTACACAACTGTCACGAAAAGAAAATTGAAGCTGAAATATTTGTAACCCTATCTTCTAACAAATAACCATCACTCTTTCCATAGTTGTTCTGGTCCTTGCCCATATGGAAATACCATTCTGTGTAGCCTCAGTTGTATTGTACATATGATTGATTTCACATTCTGTGTTTTTCATTTAACATTTACATTTTCATTTAACATCTTAAGCATATTTTCATGTGTTTATAATATCTAGAACCAAATTTAAGGAAGGGGATTTGAGTTTTATGTTGCTGTGTATATGTCAGACTTTAGCTTTTATATATTTTCCCTTTCTGTTACCTTAGAAAGTTTTCATTCCAAATAGAAGTCATTTTTGCTCACTACAAACATTTTTGTAAAAAATTTGAAGGAAGAATTATTTAGTGCAGCAACTTTGATTCCCTTTGTCTTCTTGTGGCTTTAGCAACTAGCTCAGTGCCTAACATAGCAGAATTTCAGTAAATTTTTGTTGAATAGATACTTTGGATTATTTAGATTTTATGGGATTGGGATATTATAGTTATTTGATAGTTAATTCAAAATATGTTTCCTTTCAATATGTGTTAAAGATTATTTTTAAATGTTTTAGTTTCTTTCTTTTCATGGTACAATTATTTAAAATTTGCCACTTGACTCTTTCTGTAGGGGATTTGAGTGAGTATCAAGTAAAACTTACATATATAATCTGACCATTAAAATGAAAATAAGCACTTCAGATGCTTCTTTGAAAGATAGTAGTAATTAATAAATTCCAATAGTAAAGTCCTTAAATTATTTAGAGGGAGGAAGAAACTAATGAGGTTACTGTAATTAAGCATGCATTAAACATATGAGACTTCCTTGATTGTCAAGTAATAAAAGAAATGAGATACCTTATATTTTGCTTTTTTTTTTTTTTTTTTGCAATCTGACAAGAGAAATGCATTTTTCTTGGGAGACCATTATTCATTTATTCAAATATTTGTTAAATGCCTATTATGTGCTATGATATGAAAAAGACAGTGGAAAGCAGCAGTAAAAAGGGGACTGTCTCTAACCCTATGAAAAGAGACATACACAAGCGTGATATGTGCAGAAAAGGAGAGAGAGAGTGCCCATTGTGCCAGAGGATTTGGGCAATGGTTCACTGAGGGAACTGACACTCAGGCTGAGACTTCAAGGGTTCTTAGAAATTAGCTCAATATAGAATCCAGAGAGAGGTGGGGAAGCACAGAGATATAATCCATGAGATGGCAGACAGTCTGGCACATCAACTATGAAAGGAAGTCAGTGTCAGAGAGTGACATGACATTGACCTCTCAAGGAGAGGCAGAAGAGATAGACTGGGTCCAAATCACTCCACTAAAGCACTGAATACTTTTCAACAGGAAAGTAATGTGATTAGATAGATATGCATTTGAAAGAAATCACTCTTCCTATACCCTCTTACAGGCTTCTCTCATAGCTCAATTGGTAAAGAATCTGCCTGCAATTAAGGAGACCCGGGTTTGATTTCTGGTTGGAAAGATCCCCTGGAGAAGGAAATTTCAATCCATTCCGGTGTTCTTGCCTGGAGAATCCTATGGACAGAGGAGCCTGGCAGGCTATAGTCCATGGGGTTGCAATCAGTCGGACACGACTTAGCGACTAAACCACCAAACCACCCTACCCTCTTACAGGTGACGCTAGTGGTTAAGAATCTGCCTGCCAATGAAGGAGATGCCAGAAATGAGAGTCTCATCCCTGAGTCAGGAAGATCCTCTGGAGTAGGAAATGGCAACCCACTCCAGTATTCTTGCCTGGAAAATTCCAGCACATTCCAGCACTATGGTGGGCCATAGTCCATAAAGTCACACGAACATAACTGAGCATGCACATCCCACCATTCTTATTTAACTCTTCCTACAGAATGAAGGATTCATTAAAGGGGAACAAGCATAGACACTGGGAGACCAGAGTGAGTGCCGTTGGATAAGTCCTTGTGAGAGGTGGTGTAGTGTCTTGGAGTTGGCTTACAATAGAGGAAATGGTGTAATGCAGATGTTGCCTCTTTAGGGAATAGGATCACCAGGATTTGATGCTTGAATGGGATGTGAGGGAGAGGGTCAAGAATGACTTCTAGTGTTCTCATTAGAAAAACACCAGAATGGACAAGAAAACCAAATGAAAGGCATGAAAAGCAGATTCAAGGAAGATGCTGAAACAGTTTTTAACATCTTGAGGCTGAAGAGTGTCTGAGACATCCAAGTAAATGCATGAAATAGACAGTTGAATATTTGGACCTGGTATTTCAAGTATAGATGGGTTCTGCAGATAGAAATTCAGGAGAGTGTTCATACAGAGAAGGTATTTCAAGTTGTGGGCATAGTTCTGGAGAGATTTAATAGAGAGAGGAGAAGAGGTCCTGTGTCAGATAAAAAGGATCAGTATTCAGGGGCCATTGGGCAACATGTTGACTCAAGTTGTTAGTAGCACTTTTATAAAAATATTGGAAAAGTACTTCTGGCAGAAAGCTATAAAGAGGCTGGGTCCTTGCTACCACTGTTGAATAGACATGGTGGTTCTTGACTGCCCTTTCTATTACAGAAGACAAATTTCTACCTATGACCATGATAATTTGATTTTCCCTGGTGGCTCAGATGGTAAAGAATCTGCCTGAATGTGAGAGACCCGGGTTCAATCCTTGGGTCAGGAAGATCCCCTGAAGAAGAGAATGGCAAGCCACTCCAGTATTCTTACCTGGAGAATCCCATGTACAGAGAAGCCTGGCAGGCTATTGTTTATGGGGTCACAAAAAGTTGGACACTACTGAGTGACTAACACTTTCACTTTCAGCTTGCAGTTTGACTTCTTCCCAACTTAGAAAAAAGCAAGTTAGTTATTAAAACACTGTAAGGTAATTGCTTTAATGGAGGTCTATACAAAGCCCATTGTGGCTATGACTAAAGTACTGTAGAAATCCTTCTAGGTGATTTTCATTTTTCTATTAAACATTTTGTGAATATCATCAACATGTTAATCTCTGTGAGCTATTGGGAAGAAGATAGTATTTTAGGATGTCTCCCTGTTCCCCAGCAGTTTATAATATGGTACAGGGGTGAATACATAGTAACTGTTGAATGAAGGTCTCTAGACTTCTGGAAAGACATTACAGAAGAGGCATCACTGGAGTGGAATGCCATTGCCTTCTCCTGAAGAATTAGTAGCAACTGCCAAACAGAAGATGGCTGTGTCTGAGCAACAAAGGAGAAACATAGTGGAGAGTTATAAAGAACAAGTCATAGATGGTAGAAGGAGGTCCTGGCTAACAGATATGAGTAGACACATGAGTGTATGTTGTATTCTTATCTCTACATAAGCCTAATATTGGATGTATACTGTGAGTGATGGTGGAAATAGGGAGGTGGCTGGACAGGAAGACAAGGGCTAGATTGTAGAGTCCTTATAAAGGGTATTTAAAAAGGTAGAGAGAATAAAAAGTTCAACACAAGGCAGAGTCATTTGCAAATGAGTCAGGATCAAATATTCACATTAGAGGTAATATCACTGTGACAGTATTGAGGAGATATGGGAGAGAAATAACGTTAGATCATGACTATAAAGAGCTCTGAAAAGTGATAATGAAAGCCAGAACTCGGAGAGAGAAAGTGAGACTAGGGTAAAGTACAGGGATGCCAGAGATATTAAGGGCTTATGTAGAAGACATACCCCTCATCCAAGGTAAGGAGCAGTGCTGCACTTTGCTGGAGCAGCCGTGAAGAGATACCCCATGTCCAAGGTAAGAGAAACCCAAGGAAGACGGTAGGTGTTGCAAGAGGGCATCAGAGGGCAGACACACTGAAACCATAATCACAGAAAACTGGTCAATCTAATCACACGGACCACAGCGTTGTCTAACTCAGTGAAACTAAACAATGCCATGTGGGGCCACCCAAGACAGGCGGGTCATGGTGGAGAGGTCTGACAGAATGTGGTCCACTGGAGAAGGGAATGGCAAACCACTTCAGTAATCTTGCCTTGAGAACCCCATGAGCAGTATGAAAAGTCAAAATCATAGGATACTGAAAGAGGAACTCCCCAGGTCGGTAGGTGCCCAATATGCTACTGGAGATCAGTGGAGAAATAACTCCAGAAAGAATGAAGGGAGGGAGCCAAAGCAAAAAGACTACCCAGCTGTGGATGTGACTGGTGATAGAAGCAAGGTCCGATGCTGTAAAGAGCAATATTGCATAGAAACCTGGAATATTAGGTCCATAAATCAAGGCAAATTGGAAGTGGTCAAACAGGAGATGGCAAGAGTGAACGTTGACATTCTAGGAATCAGTGAACTAAAATGGACTGGAATGGGTGAATTTAACTCAGATGACCATTGTATCTACTACCATGAGCAGGAATCCCTTAGAAGAAATGGAGTAGCCATCATGGTCAACAAAAGAGTCCAAAATGCAGTACTTGGATGCAATCTCAAAAATGGCAAAATGATCTCTGTTCGTTTCCAAGGCAAACCATTCAATATCACAGTCATCCAAGTTTATGCCCCAACCAGTAATGCTGAAGAAGCTGAAGTTGAATGATTCTATGAAGACCTACAAGATCTTTTAGAAGTAACACCCAAAAAAGATGTCCTTTTCATTATAGGGGACTAGAATGCAAAAGTAGGAAGTCAAGAAACACCTGGAGTAACAGGAAATTTGGCCTTGGAAAACGGAATGAAGCAGGGCAAAGGCTAAGAGAATTTTGCCAAGAGAATACATAGGTCATAGCAAACACCCTCTTCCATCAACACAGGAGAAGACTCTACACATGGACATCACCAGATGGTCAACACCAAAATCAGATTGATTTTATTCTTTGCAGCCAAAGTTGGAGAAGCTCTATACAGTCAGCAAAAACAAGACCTGGAGCTGACTATGGCTCAGATCATGAACTCCTTATTGCCAAATTCAGACTTAAATTGAAGAAAGTAGGGAAAACCACTGGACCATTCAGGTATGACCTAAATTAAATCCCTTATGATTATACAGTGGAAGTGAGAAATAGATTTAAGGGACTAGATCTGATAGATAAGAGTGCCTGATGAACTATGGATGGAGGTTCGTGATATTGTACAGGAGACAGGGAGCAAGACCATCCCCATGGAAAAGAAATGCAAAAAAGCAAAATAGCTTTCTGGAGAGGCCTTACAAATAGCTGTGAAAAGAAGAGAAGCAAAAAGCAAAGGAGAAAAGGAAAGATATAAGCATCTGAATGCAGAGTTCCAAAAAATAGCAATAAGAGATAAGAAAGCCTTCCTCAGCGATCAATACAAAGAAATAGAGGAAAACAACAGAATGGGAAAGACTAGAGATCTCTTCTAGAAAATTAGAGATACCAAGGGAACATTTCATGCAAAGATGGGCTCCATAAAGGACAGAAATGGTATGGACCTAACAGAAGCAGAAGATATTAAGAAGAGGTGGCAAGAATACATAGAAGAACTGTACAAAAAAGATCTTCATGACCAAGATAATCACAATGGTGTGATCATTCACCTAGAGCCAGATATCCTGGAATGTGAAGTCAAGTGGGCCTTTAGAGAGCATCACTACGAACAAAGCTAGTGGAGGTGATGGAATTCCAGTTGAGCTATTTCAAATCCTGAAAGATAATGCTGTGAAAGTGCTGCACTCAATATGCCAGCAATTTGGAAAACTCAGCAGTGGCCACAGGACTGGAACAGGTCAGTTTTCATTCCGATCCCAAAGAAGGCAATGTCAAAGCATGCTGAAACTACCGCACAATTGCACTCATCTCACACACTAGTAAAGTAATACTCAAAATTCTCAAAGCCAGGCTTCAGCAATACGTGGACCATGAACTTCCAGATGTTCAAGCTGGTTTTAGAAAAGGCAGAGGAACCAGAGATCAAATTGCCAACATCTGATGGATCATTGAAAAAGCAAGAGAGTTCCAGAAAAACATCTATTTCTGCTTTATTGACTATGCCAAAGCCTTGAATGTGTGGATCACAATAAACTGTGGAAAATTCTGAAAGAGATGGGAATACCAGACCACCTGACCTGCCTCTTGAGAAACCTATATGCAGGTCAGGAAGCAACAGTTCGAACTGGACATGGAACAACAGACTGGTTCCAAATAGGAAAAGGAGTCCATCAAGGCTGTATATTGTCACCCTGCTTATTTAACTTCTATGCAGAGTACATCATGAGAAACACTGGGCTGGAAGAAGCACAAGCTGGAATCAAGATTGCTGGGAGAAATATCAATAACCTCAGATATGTAGATGACACCATCCTTATGGCAGAAAGTGAAGAGGAACTAAAAAGCCTCTTGATGAAAGTGAAAGAGGAGAGTGAAAGAGTTGGCTTAAAGCTCAACATTCAGAAAACGAAGATCATGGCATCCAGTCCCATCACTTCATGGCAAATAGATGGGGAAACAGTGGAAACAGTGTCAGACTTTATTTTTCTGGGCTACAAGATCACTGCGGATGATGATTGCAGCCATGAAATTAAAAGACGCTTACTCCTTGGAAGGAAAGTTATGACCAACCTAGATAGCATATTGAAAAGCAGAGACATTACTTTGCCAACAAAGGTGTGTCTAGTCCAGGCTATGGTTTTTCCAGTGGTCATGTATGGATCTGAGAGTTGGACTGTGAAGAAAGCTGAGTGCCAAAGAATTGATGCTTTTGAACTGTGGTGTTGGAGAAGACTCTTGAGAGTCCCTTGGACTGCAAGGAGATCCAACCAGTCTATGCTAAAGGAGATCAGTCCTGGGTGTTCTTTGGAAGGACTGATGCTAAAGCTGAAACTCCAGTACTTTGGCCACCGCATGCGAAGAGTTGACTCATTGGAAAAGACCCTGATTCTGGGAGGGATTGAGGGCAGGAGGAGAAGGGGATGACAGAGGATGAGATGGCTAGATGGCATTACCGATACGATGGACGTGAGTTGAATGAACTCCCAGGGTTGGTGATGGACAGGGAGGCCTGGCGTGCTGCAATGCATGGGGTCGCAAAGAGTCAGACATGACTGAGCAACTGAACTGAACTGAACTGAACTATGTAGAAGACATGGTAGTAGATTAGATTAGAAGCATGTGTGCACATGTACACATGCGGGGGTGTGTTTAGGGAATGGGTGGGTCATGGGTGAAAGGGGTAGAGGAATGTTAGTTGTTATTCCACCTTGGGCATAAAGGAAGTTGAGGGCTTGCTCCCAAAGTGGGCACAAGATGTGCACTTATAGCCCCTTGTCTGTTCTTGTCTCTTGGCCACAGCCAGTTCTTTCTGGTAGTGGAGACATCCATTCGACAGTTATTGATTATTTATCAGTCCTTCCTCAAGACTGCAAACTCCTGGGGAGCAGGTAGACATGCCCTCTTCATCCTGGAATACTACTCTTCTTCCATTAACCTTGTCAAGCTTTCCATGTTGAAGAAGCCTAGAAAATGATTGATGGACAAATAACCATATTAAAAGACTGCTACAGACATTCGAGTCTCAGGGAAAAAATATATATGTATGTGTATATGTGTGTGTGTGTCATCTTTAAAATGTGCATGATTTTCAAAATTAAAATGTTAAATCATGATAAAACTTCAAGAATTCCTGCAAAAAAAGAAAAAGAAATGAAATGCCCAAAAATAAATATTTGGAAATGTCTAATCCAGTAAGTAGAAAAGATTCGCTATGTATTTAATTGAATATGTGGGCCAGGAAAGTGTTGCCATAGCTCTCTTTTACCATGAAGAATATAAATAAATATGCTTTAAAATGATTCCTGTTCTTTACCCCCTTCCACCTCCAATGAGGTAAAGAATTTTAAATTGCAAATGAAAAAAAAATTATAGCTAAATGTGCTATTTTCACACACGTAACTATGAGATAGAAAACACTCAGAAACATGCCGGCACATACACAGCAGAATTTATAATATAGTTTTGAGAATCCTTCTCGTCTAGTGAGCTGTTGCCTAGAAGAAGGCAATGGCTCCTGAAATTGCGCCCTGATGCCTTCCTTCAAAGACTTTAGGAATCTTTAAGCAGTGTATGTGTGTGCACATGTGTGCATGTTCACCAAGAAAGAAAAAGAGAAATTGGTTGAAAAAAGTTGCTTCTAAGGATTAGGATTAATTCTTTGTTGTTTACTTTATAAATATGACTGGTTTTCATCTGCAAAGTATGTGACTGTTAAGTGTCTGTCTGGGGGCAGACTCCTTTCCAGCTGCGGTGTAGAGTATGCCTGCCATTAACCCAGTTGCTCTGTCAATGTCTCCATTTATACTTGGGTTTGTAAAGTGTTTAAAATAGGAACTCTGGGTTTCTGCTGATCTTGAGTCATCAAAGAAAAGAAAAGCTTTATTCCTCCTTATATTCAATTCCATTCATGCAGACTTTTTTTTAAGATTGACATGGTTGACTAAAAAAATCTAACTTTATATGTTTTTAGGTTCAAACTGAATCTTCTGTACTCTCTTCTTCAGAATATCAGGATCTTACTGAGTTTTTATTTTGGAGTTTTTTCATGAAAAAAAGTGAAAGTGAAGTCGCTCAGTCATGTCCGACTCTTTGCCACCCCGTGGACTGTACCCTACCAGGCTCCTCTGTCCATGGGATTCTCCAGGCAAGAATACTGGAGTGGGTTGCCATTTCCTTCTCCAGGGGATCTTCCCGACCCAGGGATTGAACCCGGGTCTCCCGCATTGCAGGCAGACGCTTTAACCTCTGAGCCACCAGGGAGGCCTGATTTTCATGAAATGTATTTTAACAAATTGCTTAATGTGGAAATAACATCTTCTATTGGGTACTATTGGGACCACCTTCCTAGAGAGGGAAATGCTACTCCACCAAGACAAGAACTTTGACGTCACTTAAATTACAAAAGGAAATGGCAAGTTGGCCCTTTGAGAGGCTATCTAAAAAGGGGGAAAAAAGATAACTTTATTCAACAGTTTCTTATAACTTAACAGAAAAGTAAATCTAAAATTACAAAATCTCTGGGAAACTACAACTGAGACAAATCACTAATGATAGGAAAAGATAGCTGTCACAGTCAGAACCCAATAAAAATGATACCACACAGAAACCAGCCCCTTCCAAGGAACTGATTTATAAATGTCCTGTGTATATAGGTCTATTGGGGTATAGAGAAGCCATTAGGGACGAAATGATAATCTGGGGCTAGCAGAGTCAGAACTGTCTTCCTGTACATTCAAGAGGACCAACGTGCAGGGGAGCAGTTGATTGTGAATAGAAGAGAGTGTTGTAGAAGACAGATCCTCGAAAGGACCAGTGACCCTCCACGGTTGATAGCTAGGGACATCACAATCAGGTTGCTGGAAGAAATGTGACTCAAGAGTTTTTTATTTTATTTTTTATTTATTTTTTTTTCCATTTTATTTATTTATTTATTTTTAACTTAACAATAATGTATTGGTTTTGCCATATATCAAAGTGAATCTGCCACAGGTATACATGTGTTCCCCATCCTGAACCCTTCTCCCTCCTTCCTCCCCATAAGATCCCTCTGGGTCGTCCCAGTGCACCAGCCCCAAGCATCCAGTATTGTGCATCGAACCTGGACTGGCGACTTGTTTCATATATGATGCTGGGCATACACACGCAAGAGTTTCTTAGTATCTGTCGACAGGGGCACTGTTGTCCTCTTTGGTTTAACACTGATGTGTTTTCACCTTCTACCTGCTCAATGAAAATAGCATCCCCTAATCACTGTAACAATAAAAGGCATTGCCACACATTTCTAATCTCTCCCTGGTCACTAGGTGATTCCCTCTCCAGCTAAGAACCACTATATGTTAATCACATATCCCTGGGATTGTTTTAATGTTTATCTCTGGCTGAGATCACCGTAAAGCTATCCTCAAAAAGCCATATATCTAAATAGATCTACTTGGATATTATGGCGAGAATAGGATAGCTGTACCATGTCCAGCCCCACAGCCACATCCCAGGAGGGAAGGAGGAAAGGGGAACACTAGGAAGGGATGATGCTATGTCAGGAGAGCTGTAGTTTTTCCAGAAATGCTTTGCATACATCTCATTGGCCTGAGCTGCATCATATGGCAACTCCTGCATGCAAAGTAATCTAGGGAAGTGTGAGCATATTGCTGCTCTTAATAAAACTGAAATCTTTTGAGTAATGAAGAAGGGGAGTGTGTATGAGAAAGCAGTTAGCAGCACCTGCACCCCTGCCATGTATATCTCTCGAATGGCTTGGTGTGAGTAAATGACACTAGAATAATACACTTATATTGTTTTTTCTTATACATATTGGAATTTATTTGGAAATTAATGAACAACCAAAATAGGGTGTAGTTATTCATTTCTTGTATTAACAAATCTAATCATAGTAGGGAAGAGCAAAATTAAAACATTGTTACTGGCATGTTTACAGATCCCTAATAGATCAGTGCCTCAGGATGAATGTTTGAATTTCCAGCCTTTACTTATTCCCAGACTAACCAAGACATCTCACAGTTAAGCAAAAGGTCTCTTAATCTTTGTGCTCTTGGGTCCTTTTTAGGATATTCAGCAAGTATTTTTGAATTGAACAAATGAATGCAACAGAAATAGAAGACATAAGGGCGGAGAAGGCTGCTTTTGTGTTATCTTTAGTAAATCACTGTTAACAGGAATCTTTGATCCTAAACTTAGTATTTCTTTGATTGTGCCAGGGGTATATGTTTATTCCTCTCAATGCTTCTCGTTTTTACTTTTGTTCCCTCTGTTTAGCCCTTTCCCTCTCTTTTTCTAGTATTGTACTTTATGGTGATCAAGTCTTTGGGCAGTTTATTTGAGATCACATTGTTCAGTTTATTTTCTCTTAGCTCTGATATTTCAGTATATATTTTTAAAAGTCATTACCAAGTCCACTGTCATAATTTTTTTCCCTCTATTTTTAAAAAAAGAGCTTTCTCTCTTACATTTTGATTTGGTGTTATTCTTTGTATGAGGTGTAAAGTAAGGGTCCAGCTTCATTCTTTTACATGTGGATGTCTGGTATTCCCAGCACCACTTATTGTAAAAACTATCCTTTCCCCATCAAATGATCTTGGCACCCAAGTCAAAAGTCAAGTGACCGTGTATGCAAGGGTTCATTTCTGGGTTCTCTGTTCTATCTCATTGGTCTATGTTTGTCTTTATGCCAGGAGAACATTGTTTGCTTATTATAATTTTGTAATAAATTTTGAAATTGCATGTGGGAACTTCAATCTTCTTTTAAGGTTGTTTTGGCTATTCAGTCTCTTGAGATTCCATTTTTCAGAAAAGTTCAGTTGGAATTTTTACAGGGATTACATTAAATCTGTAGATTTCTATGGATAGTATTAACATATTTACAATATTGTCTTTCAATCCATGAAGATTGCGTGTCTTTCCATTTAGTTGTGTCTTCTTTAGTTTATCAGCAGTATTTTGTACTTTTCAGTGTGTAATTCTTTCACCTCTTTGGTTAAGTTTTTTTTTCTTTCTTTCTGATGTTATTATAAGTGGAATTGTTTCCTTAGTTTCTTTTCTGGATTGTTCATTGCACAGAAGCACAGTTGATTTTTGTGTTAGTCTGTGAACTCTTAGATGGCAGGAGCCATGCCTTCTTTTTGTTTTGCAGAGTTAATACAAAAATATAATAACATTTATTAATATTTGTTTATGTACATTTATTTTGCATTAGCAGTAATCTTTGTCTTTTTTTTTTTCCTTTTCTCTCTCCTGCTTTAGGGTACTACTAGTTCAACAGCTTCTCCTCCAGTCTCCACCCCTGTCACAGGACATAAGAGAATGGTCATACCAAACCAACCCCCTCTGACAGCAACTAAGAAGTCTACAATGAAGCCACAGCCTGCACCCCAGGCTGGACCAATCCCTGTGGCTCCAATTGGAACACTAAAACCCCAGCCTCAGCCTGTTCCAGCTTCTTACACTACAGCATCCACCCCTTCAAGACCTACCTTCAATGTGCAGGTGAAGTCAGCCCAGCCCAGCTCCCATTACATGGCTGCTCCTTCACCAGGACAATTTTATGGTTCAGGGCCAGGGGCCCAAGGTTATAACACTCAACCAGTTCCTATGTCTGGCCAGGGTCCACCTCCTTCTACACGGGGAGGCATGGATTATGCATATGTTCCACCACCAGGACTTCAGCCTGAGCCTGGGTATGGGTATGCTCCCAACCAAGGACGCTATTATGAACCCTATTGCGCAGTGGGGCCTGGCTATGGGGGCAAAAATGACTCTGATCCTTCCTATGGTCAACAAGGCCATCCAAATACCTGGAAGCGGGAACAAGGGTATACTCCTTCTGGCCCTGGGAACCAGAACCCTGCTGGGATGTATGCAGTTGCTGGTCCCAAGAAGACCTATATCACAGATCCTGTTCCAGCCCCCTGTGTACCACCACTGCAACCGAAGGTAGGAAACTTATTAACATAGTGGTGGGAAAAAAGGGTACCTATCTCGGCCTGCCTTCCCCAGAAAGCAGATCCTAAGGCAAAAGTATTAATATATGTGCTACTTTTATTTCATTAAAAAGTGCAGTCTGAAGGAAGTGCTTGGATAGAGGCAGGAAAATGGGGAGATCCTATTTGGGGATATGGGAGAGTGTTATCAATATGAAATCTGTTAAGTATCAAGAACAACTAATTGTTCAGTTTTGAAGGACCAGCTTCCAAAAGACCATATGAACCATAGCAGCTCAGGATAATCTCTCCCATGGGAAAGAAGGAAAAATAATTTATTTTCCCGCTCTTGTTTCCTGTTGATCAAAGCCTTCTACCGTGGGTTAGAGACTTCCTCACACTTAGATGTTGCATTTACTTGGTCACTAAATAGATCTGAAGCATCTGATGTCTTAGCAGGGGTAGGGAATCCCTAGGTGTGGAGGTGAGAGGTGCTCAGGGCAACACAAGATGAACTGCTGTCAGATTGGGCTCTTGTGAAGGTGGTCACAACCCAGGCAAAGTTGGTGCCACAGTGACTGCTAGGGAAGAACAAGTGGATAAGGGCCCAGGAGACAGCTGAGGCTAAGGTAATACAGATACCTTGTCTAATTTTCTTTGGGAGGGGGCTGGAGTGCAGTGGCCCTTGTTTATCTACATCAGTGAGCCTCCAGGAAAAAATATTACTCTCCAACCTTTAATTCTATTAGGCAACTTAAAAAATTTCTTTATGACAGTTCTCTTGTTTATTGTTTGATTTAATTTCAAGCTTGTATTAGTTTTAAGTCAACATGTTTAGTTATGAACTTCTTATGACTAGGCAGTATACAATACTGTACACACCTAGTCACCTACAGCTTGGGTTTTTCTTGACTGCTGGAACCAACATGATGATGTTTCCTCTCACCTTGAAAAGAGGAACCAAGGAGAGTTACTTGGAAGGAGTGAGATGGAGAAACAAATCTAGTTTCCAGCCATTGTGTTAAAACCAAGCTTTCCCTTCCCTTTAGTCAGAACCATGAGAAATCAGAAATTGAAGAAGCCTGGATTAAATAGAAGTTCATTGGTAACCTGGGTGGATGGAAGTTTGTATCATATATATTTAACCCTTTACACATTTGAGATCGTCAATTTCAAGACATATCCATTTGCATTTTCAATATTATAACAAAAATTAGTGAGGTCCTCACTCTTCCAGGGAGTTTATTCAATCACTGTTCTCACATGAAAGCATCAGCTCTGGTGCAGGTGGATTTTAGGTTCCTTAGGGGTAAGGAACCCTTCCTAGAAGGTGAGGCCTGAGGATAGCTAGAGGTATCCATCTATCTTACAAATGCCCATTACACAGAAGTGAACCAGCCATGATCATTTTCCAACATAAAGGCTCCAGGCAAAAATGTTAAGTGTTTCTGAGACATTACTCTTGGACAGACTTTCTTTTGAAAAATCTCTTTATGAAAAGAAATGTTATTCAGGGTTTTCTGTTTTATTTTTATTTTTTTTTTAATATTGCCCAAAATAGCCAACCTGGGCAGCCTTGCCCTTTGTTAACATTGCAGCATATTTGTTTTCATCCCTCCTGGCCCTGAAGTGACCTGTTGAGAAAAAAATGGGGTTATTTAGCTTTACCTCACTTTGGGACAACCGCAACAAATTCTCCTATAGAAGATTGAAAGTTTAGGTTGGGACAATGGCCTTCACTGTTTAAGTTCAAATAGCTATGCAGTTTTGCCCTGTCTGAAACACCCTGACTGTAATAGGATTACTGGGTGATCATCATAAGGGCAGGGGACTCAGGCCTGAGTTGTTTAATGATCCTATTACCCAACCTGGGGAAACAGACATGAGACAGAGCAAAAGTATGTCTAGGTGGAGAGAATGACCTGGTGAGAAGTACTGAACCCAAATTCAAGTTTCCTGTTTTCCCACCATGTCTCTGGGCAATCTGGAACCAATCCAGTGGAATAGGAAAAAGAATCTGTGCCCACTGCAAGACCTGGATCTAAACTATTAGGTCCAGACATATCACTAATATTTGGTCCTGTCTTCATCAACTTACTTGAGATGACAGAATGAATTTCTATTAACCACTCTGCAGAAAGCTTGAAACTTTATTTTCCTTATTGGAATAAGATAATTATTCAGGGTGATCCATTCCAATATTGAAGATCCTGGATATCAATAGATTTTTTGTCATTAATTTGGCAAAATTAATACAATTTTATAAAGTTTAAAAATAAAATAAAATAAAAAAATCTGAAATATTTATTTTTCAACAGTGTCATGTGTTTTAACATCATACTATACATTTTAAAAATGAAAATCAAATCATGTACTTTTTGCAGTGATTATTAAGGAGAGTGGTTAGAGGTTGATATTTAACCATCTGTCTTTGTTTGGGGAAATGGGAAAGAGGCTGATGAAGCTACAGATATTGTCTGGGGTGTGTTGGGGGCCATTGATGGATGAAGGGGTGGTCTCTTTCACAGTTGATCTTTGAGCAGAACACTACTGTATTCAACTGCACCTGTTCACAGGGAACCCTATTGTCTCAAATAGTGACTTGGCTTGGCTAAGCAATGTGACTCTTGGCTTGAGAAATGAGCTCCTAATTCTAATCCCAGTTCCTCCCTTGACATTCTTCTTTCAGCTTTAGGAAAGCCTCTAGACCTTTTTATGTCACGCTCTCAGCCTCTGTAAAGTGGAATGTCATCTTCACTAATTAATTAATGATTGCAAAGGGCCTGGAAATTTCCAAGGGCTGAATAATTGCCAAGTGAGGACTTGGATTCAGCTTTTACACTGGCTTTCATTTATTTCCAACTTTTTTAGGCACCGATGGAAAATATACCTCTGTGGCTTAAAACAATTATCTTTTGTTACCTCAAGAAGTTCTTAGGGATTTGGCATTTAACCCATTAAGGAAAAAGGTTTTTAAAAATGTAAGAAATGATCTCCTCTATGTTTGAGAAAAGCTGCTTTAATTTCTCCATGCCGTGGTATAATATAAAAGAGGAGGTAGAAGAAAGGAAGGAGAAAATAGGAAAGAAAAGGAAAAGAAAAAGAAAGGAAGAAAAGAATGAAGAAAGGAAGGAGAAGCCCAAGTCAGAACCTGCAAGGCTTAGGGGATCGTGATTATATTTGTATTTCCATAATGTGCTGAGCAATGAATTTGCATGCTACGGTAGACCATAATGTGTTTCCTGGACCATCTGAGCTGAGTTCCTTGAAAAATATTGTTATAAGCAAGTTTTTTTAGTTGTTTAAGAGAGAAATGTTCCCTTCTCGCTGGAAATCCTCTTAAAGTCACAGTGGAATCTCTTCTCTTTGCCATTTTATAAAAGCTTATATCTGTGGGTTGCTGTGTTGTTCACAGAACTGTTTCCTGTGTGTTGGCTTCACATTCCTGTGAGATGGGATGAGTATTTTCTCTAATTTTCATGTGAGGTGAGTCAGCGTTTGAAAGCCCCAGAGTCAGGACCTCGAGGCTCCACTTCCTTGTCATAAACCTAATCTATGACAGCCTTGGCTCTGGTGAAGAGACAGACGTTATTGTCGTTCAGTTGCTCAGTTGTGTCCCAACTCTTTGCAACCCCATGAACTGCAACAGGCATTCACTATTTCCCAGGGTTTGCTCAACTCATGTCCATTGAGTCGATGATGCCATCCAACCATCTCATCCTCTGTCACCCACTTCTTCTCTTGCCCTCAGTCTTTCCCAGCATCAGGGTCTTTTCCAGTGAGTCAGCTCTTCGCGTCAGGTGGCCAAAGTATTGGAACTTCAGCTTTAGCATCACTCCTTCCAGAGAATATTCAGAGTTGATTTCCTTTAGGATTCATTGGTTTGATCTCCTTGCTGTCCAAGGAACTTTCAAGAGTCTTCTCCAGCACCATAGTTTGAAAACATCAGTTCTTTGGTGCTCAGCATTTGCTCCATAATATGAAGAGTGCTGGTACTATGCATCTCGGGAAAGCTGTGGAGGCCCACCTGGTGTGGGAGTTAGGTTACATTCTAAAATCATCTGGTAAAATTTCCTTGGAAAATCTTTCAGGATGGGGAGAACTTGGAGATCAACAAACTACATTTTAATAAATCCAACACAAAGTTTTATGTTGGTTTGTTCAGAGTCAGAATCGATCGCTGCTGTTCATTTAGTGTTTGAAACTGGAAGATATTTAATGTTTCAGAGAGGAGAGTGAAGGTAATGAACTGCTGGGGTCAGTGTTGACAGGCCCCCAAGACCTGGGAATTGTTGAGAGTAAGAAAATACCTGAGAATGTTGATATAGTGGCATTTCAAATATTCAAATAATATCAAAATATTTAAATTTCCTTCCATTGTGGAAAAGAGAAGGTGGTATAGATCGGGTGTCCGGCAGAGAATTGGTCGCATTTGGGAGAACGCTTTAGGGTAATCCTCTTACTAAATATCATGCAATTCCAGGATCAGAGAAACAAAGAAGAGATAGGATATGGAGAGGGATGGATACAGGTACAGGTTTTGGGTCAGATGCTAGTAATACTTGGATCTGTATAAAGCTGAGGATGGAGGCGATTGCTTGTAGAGGACAGTGACTGTAATATTAGTAATTCCTCTTTACACAGGGCTTTTCCATTTCCAAAATGCTTTGTGGATCTCGCAGAAAAACATGAGTGATAAGCACAGATAGAGGTGTTTGTCTCTCTTTTACTGATGGGGGGATTCAAAAGCTCAGTAATAAGAGTCACTCACCTAAGTTCATATGCCAAATTCATGGGTAATCCACAATTCCAAATTAGGGTTTTTGAAGGCTGTCCTCTTGCTTTCTCCACCTAGTAAACCGTGGGTGTTGTTTTGGTGTTTGGGTGCAATGAGTGCCACGTCAGCATCTCCAGCCACTGTATATGGCTCTGCCATGGCCCTCCTGATGGGCAGACACGTCAATGGGCTCTGACAGTCATGGTGCTGTGTCATGAGATTAACAGCTGGAGGGGTAAGCACCAGTTGAACCCCTGATGGGCACCCAGCCTTGGCATTGTGGGACTATGCTTCCTCTTCCTCATCACCCATGTACAATTTATCCCAGTGTTTCTACCTTCACAATATCTCAATTCTGCTTTCTTATTGAGATCCGCCTTGCTACTGTCCTGGTTCAGTTGTCCCACCTGAGCCGTTGAAATGGCCTCTTAATGGGTGTCTCTACCTCTAGTCAGAGACATGGTTCAATCCCTGGGTCAGGAAGATTCCCTGGAGAAGGGAATGGCAACCCACTCCAGTATTCTTGCCTCGGAAATCCCATGGAAAGAGGAGCCTGGCGGGCTACCACCCACGGGGTTGCAAAAGAGTCAGACACGACTGAGTGTACACGCTTGCATGTGCTACCTCTAGTCTTACTCCACATTCATTCATTCTATACATGCTACCAGATTAATATTTCTACTCTACAGCTCTGTGCTTGTCACTAACTGCCTTTTTAAAAAAGCCATCAGAAGTTCCAAGCCAGTTATGGGATGAATTGAAACTCCAGCTTAGATTCCAGTTTTATATCCCCCTTTAAGCACCCCAGCTTCCAGCTAAGAAATTACCTGCCTAGATATTTCTCACCTTGGTAGCTTTTGTCATGGAGCACCTTCTTTCTTGAATGCCTTCCCAGACCTCCCTGCAAATTAAATATTTGCATATTCAGTGTGACCCATTAAGACTGAGCTAAAGTGGTCATCTCTCTTGTGAAGTTTTGTCTTTCTAAAATTAAGCTGTGTGGTTTTTACTCTGTCATGGAAAGTTCCACACTTTTACTGTACTAGAATCATTTATGTACTTGTCTTCCACCAACCTATGCATGCACGCTAAGTTGCTTCAGTCATGTCCTGTCCTTTGTGACCTCATGGACTGTAGCCAGCCAGACTCCTCTTTCAGTGAGTTTCTCCAGGCAAGAGTACTGGAGTGGGTTGCCATGCCCTTCTCCAGCGGATCTTCCCAACTCAGGGATCAAACCTGTGATTCTCATGTCTCCTGCATTGGTAACTGGGTTCTTTACCACTAGAGCCATCTGGGAAGCCCCACCTACCTAAGATTTAGAGGATAAAAATCAGATGGTATCTGAACACTGTTTCCTACTGAATAACTAAGACAGTACATAATACATTCTTGTTTAATGAAGATGCTTGAAGAAGTGTCCTATGTCCTAGTAAAATAAGGAATAAGCCCTGCTTTAGAACATAGCAGATTGGTCATCAAAATCCCAAAACCCAAACCTACACCACCAAATCAGCTTAGGTGAACTCAGTAACACACATGTTGTCACATCAGCAGCTTAATATCTAAAGTAGCTACACAATTTCTCATGTTCACAATTGTGCTAATATTTTACACTCCTTCTGGAATACATGTGTTTATGTTTATGCTTTTATGTGCATAGTGTGTTTTACTTTCTGCATTTGCCAAATGTCCATAGAATTTGTTGATTGGGATTCTTTAGTTATCTCTTTGGGGTTCAATTTATATGCAATAAAATGTATGCACCTGAGCACATCACAGTCGGGATAGAGAACATTTCTACTTCACCACGGAGGTTTCTCAGGCCTGCTTGCAGTCAGTCCCCTTGACCTTCAGTCCCAGGCAACCTTTATGCTTTCTAACATGGATTATTTTTACCTTTGCTAGAATTCCATATAAATAAAATCATATATTAATAGTATACAGTCTTGCATCTAGACTGTTTTTACTCATAATTTTTGAGCTTTATTTGTATATGCATCCATTGTATGGATATGCTATATTTTGTTTACCCATTCACTTATTTGGAGGCTTTTTTTTTTCTATTTTGAATTATGAAAAAAGCTGCTATGAGCATTCATGTATAAGCCTTTATATGAACATACTTTTTTCTTGAATAAATACCTAGCAGAGTTATTGCTGGATCATGTGGAAACTATTTAACTTTGTAAGAGAATGTCACACTATTTTCCTGAATGTAACATTTTACAATCTCACCAAGGATGTATGAGAGGGCCAGTTGCTCCCTAACCCTAGAAACACTTGGTATTATCAGCCTTCTTAATTTTAGCTATTTTCATGCTCTATAGATATATATTTACATTTTACTTTTGATTAATGATGTGGAACACTTGTTATTCATGCACTTGTTGGCCATTTGTATATCTTCTTTTGTGAAGTGTTATCAAAATTTTTTGCCTACATTTTAATTGCTTTGTGTCTTTTTATTCTAACAGTAC
Source organism: Bubalus kerabau (assembly GCF_029407905.1). Classification (NCBI taxonomy): domain Eukaryota; kingdom Metazoa; phylum Chordata; class Mammalia; order Artiodactyla; family Bovidae; genus Bubalus; species Bubalus kerabau. Next base: position 125,133,229 of record NC_073625.1, on the reverse strand, counting down.
GTTTTATATTGTGAATAAGAATCCTCAGATATATGCATTACCAATATCCCAGTCTGTGACTTTACTTTTCACTTTCTTAATGTTGTTTCCTAGAAGCAGAAGTATTTAATTTTAATGAAAGTCAGTTTATCACTTTTATTTTCTACAGTGTATGCTTTTTGTGTCTTTAGATATTTTTGCCTCCTCATGGTCACAGTCACTTTTTTCTATGTTTTGTTTTTTTCATATTTTTTTTTTCCAGGTAAATTCAGGGTTATTTTTGTGTACTGTGTGAGATAAGGGTCAAAGGTCACCCCGCATTGGTATATACACTTTTCCCAGCATGAGTTGTTGAAAAGACTCTTTCTTCCATTGAAATACCTTGACACCTTTGACAAAAATCAATTGATCACAAATGTGTGAGTCCATCTGGACTTTGTTCTATCCTATAAACTTATATATCTATCCTTAAGCCAATGCCACACAGTCTTCATCTCTGACTTTTATAAAATATTTTGAAATCTGGAAATAGAAGCTTTCCATCTTTATTCTCTTTCAAAAGTGTTTTGACTATTCTAAGTCTTTTCCATCTCTGTATAAATTTTCGCTTCAGCTTATCAATTTCCACAAAATTGCTTCCTGTGATTTCAATTGAGATCTTGCTGAATCTATAGATCAATTTGAGAAGAGCTGATATCTTAATACTGAGTCTTCCAAACTATAAGCATGGTATAGTGCTCATTTATGCTTTTATTAAGTTTTCTCAACAATGTATTATTGTTTCACTCATATTTTGTTAAATTATTTCTTACTCTGGATGCTATCATAAATGGTCTTTTATTTTTTTAGATTCATTTTTGTTAGAGTATAGTTGTTTCACAATATTGTGTAAGTTTCTGCTGTACACCAAAGTGAATCAGTTGTATGTATTCATATATCCATTCTTTTTAAGACTCTTCCCATATAGGTCATTATAGAGTATTGAATGGAGTTCCCTGTGCTATACTGTGCTGTTGTTGTTGTTGTTGTTATTGTTCAGTCACTAAGTCATGTCTGACTCTGCAACCTCGTGGACTCAGCACACCAGGCTCCTCTGTCCTCCACGGTCTCCTGGAGTTTGCTCAAATTCATGTCCATTGAGTTGGTGATACTATCTAACCATCTCACCCTCTGTTGCTCCCTTCTCTTTTTGCTCCCTTCCATCTGTCCCAGCATCAGGGTCTTTTCCAGTGAGTTGACTCTTCTCGTCAGGTGGCCAAAGTATTTGAGCTTCTGCTTCAGCATCAGCCCTTCCAATGAATATTCTGGGTTGATTTCCTTTAGGATTGACTAGTTTGATCTCCTTGCACTCCAGAGAACTCTCAAGAGGCTTCTCCAGCACCACAGTTTGAAAGCATCAATTCTATACCACTCAACCTTCTTTATGGTCCAATTCACATCCATATATAACTACTGGAAAAGTCATAGCTTTTCCTATATCTACCTTTGTCAGCAAAGTGACATCTCATTTTAATATGCTATCTAAGTTTCTCATAGCTTTCCTTCCAAGGAGCAAGCATCTTTGAATTTCATGGCTGCACTCACCGTCCACAGTGATTTTGGAGACCAAGAAGATAAAATCTGTCACTACTTCCACTTTTTCTCCATTTGTAATGACATAATGAGACTGGATGCCATGATCTTAGTTTTTTGAATATTGTTTTAAGCCAGCTTTTTCACTCTCCTCTTTCACCTTCATCAGGAAACTCTTTAGTTCTTCAATTTCTGCCATTAGAGTGGTATCATCTGCATATCTAAGATTGTTGATATTTTTTTCAGCAGTCTTGAGTCTATCTTATGATTCATCCAGCCCGGTATTTCACACAATGTACTTGATCTAAGTTAAATAAGCAGTGTGACAATATAGAGCCTTGTTGTACTCCTTTCCCAATTTTGAACCAGTCTGTTTCATATCTGGTTCTAACTGTCACTTCTTGACCCACATAATACTCAGGAGACAAGTAAGGTGGTCTGGTAGTGCCATCTTTTTAAGAATTTTCCATAGTTTGCTGTGATCCACACAGTGAAAGGCTTTAGCATAGTTAGTGACACAGAAGTAGATGTTTTTTCTGGAAGTCCCTTGCTTTCTCCATGATCCAACAAATGTTGGCAATTTGGTCTCTGTTTCTGTCTCTTAAAAACCCAACTGGTACATCTGGAAGTTGTCAGTTCATGAATTAGTAACCTATTTTATATATAGTAGTGTATATATGTTAATCCCAGTCTCTCAATTTATCCCTGCCTCTCTTTCTTCCTTGCTAACCATGAATTTGTTTTCTACATCTGTGACACTATTTTGTAAGTAAGTTCATTTGTACCATTTTTGTTTGATTCACATATAAGTAGTATCATATGGTTTGAAGATATCCCAGGTCCTTAATCTTTTTGGAAAATTAGATAGTTTTAATAAATGTCTTTCGTAATATGTACTATTTTGTATTTAAGGGCAAGAGAATGCATTTCATTTTGCATATGGAATCACTGATTTGTCCCTCTAGAAATCTCCTTTCCTTCTTGGCTAGCAGCAAACACTCACACTGTCCTATTTCAAAGAAGAAAATATAGTTCCCTTCCCCAGAAAGCAAAGAGGCTTGACCACTATCAATGTATAATAATTAGTGGTAAGCATAAAAATTTTGACAGATTTTACACACAGAGTTTCAGGAAATATCCCAAAGTGAAAGTCAAATAGTTGACTTCCCAAAAATGCTACTTCCCTAGAAATATTTACTTGTTATGTTAGCTCTTTGATTTTCTGGAACATAGAAAACAACTTTCAGATACACTCTTAGCAAATAATATGATGTTTGCTGTATTTTATCCTTGGAATTCTGTGAATGTTCTTTAGAAAATGTAATATAGTTTATTTCAGAAGTTTACTTACTTAAATATAACAACTTATATAATAATAATGTGTAGCATTTTTTTTAACCAATTGGGGTCAGAGCATTAAATGACCCCTCCCTGGGGCTTTCCTTGGGGCTCAGCTGGTAAAGAATCTGCCTGCAATTCAGGAGACCTGGGTTCGATCCCTGGGTTGGGAATATCCCCCTGGAGAAGGGAAAGGCTACCCACTCCAGTATTCTGGCCTGGAGAATTCCATGGAGTGTATAGTCCGTGGGGTTGTGAAGAATCAGACATGACTGAGTGACCTTCACTCACTGGGGCATGAGTTGGTTTATCCATCCAGGCTCTGGATCCATAGGTTTTAGCCAAGTGTGGTTGTACTGTAGGGTTGTCCTTGTGGGGACCTTAAAGGAGGGTAAATTGCTAATTAAAAGGAAGTCATTGCTTTTTTCTTATTGAGGAATAAAGAAATGGAGAATTCAGGACTAGAAAGATCAAACACATCTACCATTTTTATAACCCCTTACACAATTTACCAAGCACTTTCATATGTGGGGGAAACTATGTAAGAGATCTGGAGGCAACTTACCTAGTAAGTATACCAACACCCTAGTATCATACCAACACCCAGTGTCAGAGGAAGGATGAGCTCTTAGGTCACTGACTGCCAGCCCCAGTGTGTTCTTTCCACTGCATGACACTTGACTCCATTTATAGCTGCCTGTGTTTACCTGTGTCAGCTCACTGTACAAATCCAAACATCAAATATTCCTTGGGCCCAACAGTTTAGGGATTAAAACTTTAGATTCGTATTTCTGAGATATATTAATAGCTTATTTAACATTTGAAACCCAGGGTTCAGTCAACATTATATTAAGAATCCACGAGGTGAAACTATATACTAAATATAAGTTCCAGATAACAAGCCCCTTTTATTGTCTTTATAAATGTTTGATACATTGATTGCTCAAATATTGACCCCTTGCTTATTTAGGGTGTATCTTTAGGGACTATTATGAAAAGCGGTAAGAGAGTAGAGGTATGCTTTGATTTCTTCATGGATTTGTTAGCTAAATATATATTTCATGGTACATGCATGCAATCTTTAACATGAATTTGGACAGAATTACTATAAAGATGATACTTATAATCTTTACCGTGTGGCTCAGTGGTAAAGAATCTGCCTGCCAAGCAGAAGACATGGGTTCAACCCCTGGGTCGGGAATATCCTCTGGAGAAGGAAATAAAAACCCACTCCAGTATTCAGGCCTGGGAAATCTCATGAACAGAGGAGCTGGTGGGCTACAGTCCATGTGGTGGCAAAAGAGTCAGACGCCACTTAGCAGCTAAAAACAACAATAATCTTTACCGGAAGAAACCTTATTTTTAATCCTGCTACTCGTCCCATCCAAAGGACACAAAGTTTCGCGCAGTCTCTATGAGATAACTGAGGCTGTAATATCTGCAGAGACAGGGAAATTGCTAGTTACCAGTGGAGAACCAGAGAAGAGTTAAAGAGGCAGGTGGGGAACATGGATGAGGGCCCAGCCAACTGCAGCCCAAGGGCCAATCTCACCTGCCACCTGGTTTTGTAAATAACGTGTTGTTTGAAATTCAGCCACACTCCCTTGCTTGTGCCTTCTGCCTGAAATGCCTTTCCCCACATATCCACTCGGCCTGTTTTCTCACCTCCCGAGAAACTCCACTCTAAGGTTCCTTTGCTGGGGAAGTCTTCCCTGACCACCCTAAAATCCCTCCCCTGGCTCTAGGTGTCCCTTTTCACCTTGACTTCATTTCCCCTGTAATATTTATTACTGTTTAACATACTGTGTTCAAATATATGGCACCTACTAATGTATGATTTTCCCATTAATGTATGATTAATGTGTTTTCCCCATCCCACTTGCCTTCTACTACCTAAGCTCCTCAGCCCTCTTTTTAGCTCCATGATAGTGTTGACATGGTAGATAGACCCTAATATTGGATGTCAAGTCTGAGGTTTGAGTTCCAAACTACAAGGAATGTCCTATGTGATGACAGATGGGCAAGTAATAATCTTTATATCTTTTTGATTATAATACCACACCTATTTAAAATGTTATTGTTAGATTTGGAAAGACTTAGAATAAAGGAGGGTAACTAGAAATCTTAAGTGATAGATGGTGTTAAATATTTTAAAGCCATATGGATCAATAGCTGCTAATATTGATAACATATTTGTATCAGGTTCTGTGCTAAGCACTTTCCATGGATTAGCTCATGCCATCTTCTCAGTAACGCTTTCTGGTAGATAGTGTTATTATTTTCATTTTGCAGGCAAAAACTGAATCTTGGAGACATCAAGTAGTTTTCTTAATCCAGAAGCTCTTTCTTTTATAAATTTTCATTAATATAAACAAAGTTAAGAGTTAAAGCCAATGAGGTCATCTTTATTGGATGACAAAACACGTGGCTTCATTTGTACGTTTACTCACCAAAAAATTACTCAGCCTCTATTTTTAGTGCTGGGTTAGAGTCAGAAAGAGGAAAATAATTTCATTCCTCTGAAAGCTTACATTCTAGTAGTGTTTTCAGAAGAGAAGCAGTAAGACATAATTTTAGGCAGTGATAGGTGCTCTGAATATCCACTTCCCAGGTGGCACAATGGTAAAGAATCCAGCTTCCAATGCAGGAGACATGGGTTCAATCTCTGGCTCAGGAAGATCCCCTGGAGTAGGAAATGGTAACCCACTCCAATATTCTTGCCTGGGAAATCCCTTAACAGAGCCTGGTAGGCTACAGTCCATGGGTCACAAAGAGTCAGACACAACTTAGTGACTAAACAACAAAAACAACAACTAGCTCTGGATAAGATATTTTAATAATGGGATAAAGAGTGGCTAGTTTAGGTAGCCAGCTCAGGAAAGACATTGAAGAAATGACCTTTGAGCCTAAACCTGAAAAATGCACAGGGGCCAGCTCTTCTACGATCTGTGTGAGGAAAATTCCCAGCAGACGACAACAAGGATGAACCCTCTCAGCCTGGCATTTACAGGAATAGAAAGAAAGCCAGGGAAGCTAGTCAAAGAGAATGAATAAAGTGAGGTGAGAACGGTGAATAAGGTCCAGATCTTATGGACCATACTAAGGAGTTTGTCCTTATTCTAAGAGAAATGGAAGTCCAGTGGAGAATTTCAGCACGGGAGCAATAGGTCTGGTTTTGTTTTAAGACAACCCCAGCCACGGTGTAAGATCCAAGAAGATGTAGGAATATTTGTTCTATTCTGCTGCTTCTGTGGTTTCCCTTAACTATTGAAAAGATGGGCTTATAAGCTTTCTTATTTGCAAACAGAAGAGCTTTATGTCAAGAAATGTGAAGGTCTGGGCCACTTTATGAGTATAGAGTTTATAGCTCCAGATTCTTATAGTGGTCTATTTAAACAGACTCACAGGCTCTAGCTGTAAGGGCAGTTGGAAGAATATGGTTGTTGAATGAGAAGGAGAAATATCAAAGACACACCATTTACTCTCTCACAAGTGGCAGGGCAAGTTTACCCCACATAAGTAGTAATGAAAGTCGTGGTAGTTCAAGACATTTGGGAGATGAACTAGAGTTGACTGTTTTTCAAAATCTTCTGGTTTTAATTACTTCCTCGTAAAGATATAGTATTACACTGCTATATATATATATATATTTTTTTTTTTTTTTTTCTTTAAATGGCACTTGGGCAGCCTCTGACCGCTGCTACCTTCTTATTGATCAGTGTGAAGTACTTTGTTGTGGTTTAGTCTCTAAGTCATGTCTGACTCTTTGCGACCCCATGGACTATAGCCTGCCAGGCTCCTCTGTCCATGTGATTTCCCAGGCAAGAATACTGGAGTGGGTTGCCATTTCCTTCTCCAGGATATCTTCCCTACCCGAGGATCAAACCCACGTCTCCTGCATTGACAGGCGGATTCTTGACCACTGTGCCTCCAGGGAAGCCCCATTAAGTATTACACACACACACAAAGAGCTAACATCCCCACTTGTTTAGAGAATAGAGCATTTTCCCCCACAATCAGATACTTAAGGATAAATAGTTCACAGGAATTGTAAATGCTAAAAGAAAGTCCCTGAGAAAGTTCTAGTGATCTTCAGAAGAGGTAGCTGTCTTAAGTTTTGGAACGCTTCAGGTAGAATGTGATCTCTATTAGTTCTGAATCAGTAGGAATGAGGGGTTAGAAAGTAGGCAAGATTAGATTGTATAATTGTCCAGAACCTCTAATGGCTGTAGAATCAAAAGTTCTTCCTTAAGTTAAATTTATTTCAGTATTAATTAACTGCCATTCTGCTTCTTCATTTTTCTAGCCATTTACCTCTAACCATAAGATCAATTTAAAGGCTGGCTCACAACCTGTATCTTTACAGGTATGTGATAGTTTAAAGATAAGCATGTGCTGTATAGATAGCACAGTGAACTATACTCATTGGTATCAATAATAACCTATAATGGAAGATAAAATGTAGAAAAATAATATATTTTGCATGTATATATATATATACATATATATATATAATCCTTATAACTGACCACTTTGTTGTACACCTGAAACTAAGACAATATTGTAAACCAACTGTGTTTCAATAATTTTCTTTAAAAAATTAACAACAATAAAAGAGAAGCATGCATAGTGAAGTCTGTAACATAACCTTTTGTTTGTTGTCAAAGATAGTTGGTAAGTAATAACTAATACATGATGTATATTAACAATAGTGAGTTTTACCTACTTATGACCCCTTAGCAAGTACATGCTAATCACTTGAGAAACTATGCTTAAAAGTCTAGTGTGGCAAAATGTCTATGTGTTCTGAAGTTTAAAACCTGCTTTCAGGTATGAGTGCCAGATATCACCCAAGATGGGTTATTATTTCTCTGTGTGATCCTTTCATGTGCATTGGCTCATTTAGTCCTGGCAGAAAGTATAAAAGAAAATAGTGTTGATACCCTGATTTTTTACTAAGTGGGAAATTAAGATAGGGATTAGATTCCTTGCCCAAGACCACATGACAAGCTCTTAGCCATGATACTACACAAATTCTCTATAAAAGGATGTAAACAGAAATCCTCCCTGGTATGTGGCAGCCCCACCTTAAACTTTAAATCAGGCTCTCTTCTGATCCTGTGTAGAACCCACATGTTAATCTGCTGAGGATACCTTTTCTTAGCGTCTAGTTTATTAGGATGTTACCTGCTAGGAAAAGTTTGTAATAAATTTTCTAACAGATGACATAAGTTCATCTCTTCATTTCTCATCTACCATTCTGTCCTGCCAGGCACTCATGAAGCATCAGTGTTGGGGGTGTGATGGGCGGGCTACAGAATGGAGCTAAATGGAATATCATAGACAAGAATCTAGCCAATAGCCTTGAACTTCAGTGAGGAAAGTACTACTGAGCGCCGAGAGATGCAGGACAAATCGCATGAAGATGAAGGCCTCCTCAGAGTCAATGTGTGACATCAGCACAGTGTGTCCACGTGAGAAGGAAGGACTTCAAACAAAACCAAGAATGCCAGCTTTTCAAGTGTGGTGTAATTTCCCCCAAACATGTGAACTGCTTGCAAAATGCCAGGGGTAACATCGTTTTGTACATTGGCACAAGTAATTGACGTTGTCATTGGAGAGCTAATCAGTAAAGGGTAAAGGGGAAGAAAAAGTTAAAATAATCCGTAAAACTCAGCACATTTATATCCAAAGTAGAAAGTCAGGCAAAGTGAATATCCCATTGACTCGTGACATTTGCTATTGATTCCAAATGCGTCCACCCTGAGAGGGATTAAATCAATCAATAAAAATCCTGAACTGTCATTCTTGAAATCCTTGGGTAGAACACTGATTTGCATTCCTGTGGGAGAAATGCCAGATGAGTGAGCCTAGGCCAGGTTTGTTTCAAAAGCCTTATTTAGTGAACCGTGGAAGTGTGAACTTGATCACGTGCAGCGCTCAGGACTGTTTGGCTCTCTGTGGCAGTTCTATGAGTTCTAGTGCCAGGCCATCAATAAGGAGGCAAGCACAAGTGTGTGCTGCTGCTTACTTTCTTTCTTTTTTTTTTAACTGCATGGACCATGTTCATAAAGGACCCTTTCCGTTAGCAAGAGTTTTTTTTTTTTTTTTTTAATTTAATGTGTTTTAGGTGAGTCATTGTTTTCCATTTTATGTCTTCAGGTTCCATGCTTATATCCATGCTAAATGTTAGCATTCTCTATTAAAAACAGAAGTCTGGTTTTCTTTCGAGTCTTAACCAATTACAGTGTCAAAATGAAGTCCTAGAAATGAAAATGAGCTTTCCCAGTAGTCTTCTGGAACATAATAACCACCACAGAAATGTTCTCAGTGATTGGGAGTTCTTAGATTTTTAGACTGTCAGAAATGAAATGTATTCCTTTGTTTTCCCAAGAAGTCATCTTGTCTTTTTATAAGAAATTAAGACCCAGAGAATGATTGTCCAACATCTCACAGGTAGGATCTAAAAACAATCCTTAAATCTCTAGATTTGGTAGATCAAGATCAACCCTACATGTACATTGATAGTTCCTTTATAATTTCCTCCAATAAAGTAACAGTGAACTTTTTAATGTAATACATTCTCATATCCATTGTCTCATTTGTTCCTGAAAACAAAATGAAACTTGTCAAGATGGACAAAGAGTGAACTATTATCCTCTTATACAGATGATGGCATGATTTTAAAGAAGTCACTTCCCAGTTTTGCACACTATATAAATCATAAAATCCTTGTCCCTTGTCTATAAAATCCAAATCATGTAACACGGAACTAAAAGGAATTTCAATTCCTAGCTTTTCTGTTTATAGAATGCCCCCTGCAGTCATTTAACATTGAGACCGAAAAACAGGAAATTCACTAAACAGGATAGGAATAAAAGATGTGGACTGATATCTAGTGATATCTAGGTGTTCTTCAGTACTCCCTCTGAGAAGGGTCTGTAGATAATGGGCCGATTGGACAAATCTCAGAAGCCAAATAAACCTTTTGATTAAATGATTGAATCCTATTCACCACTTGGTAGTTACAATATAAGCAACTGTTGAAGATGAAAAATTTTTATTAAGAAGTATGTATAAAAAGTAAGGATTTCCAACAAAACAGCCTTGGCTTTCACTCTGTAGTTAATACACCCAACAGTGAATAGTGAAATTACAGTGTGTGTATGTGTGTGTGTGTGTGTTGAGATATATTCAGATTCTATGGGACATAAAGCTTTGAGGTATATCACTTTGGGGAGACTTTTTTAAAAAGTACAAAATTATGACCAGAAAATTATTGCATGAGTTTGCTAGGTCTGGGTGGCTTAATCAGCAGGAATGTATTTTCTCCTGTTTCAGAAGGCTGGAATTCTGAGGTCAGAGTGCTGACAGGGTTGGCTTCTTCTGAGACCTCTCTCCTTGGTTTATAGATGGACATCTCCTAGTGTCTTCACTTAGTCTTTCTTCTGTGTGTATCTGTGTCCTGATCTCCTCTTCCTACAGGGATATCAATCACATTGGTTTAGGCCAACCTATGCATGCATGCTAAGTCCCTTCAGTCATGTCTGACTCTTTACCATCCCATGGACTGTAGCCCGGCATCCTCCTCTGTCCATGGGATTCTCCAGGCAAGAATACTGGAGTGGGTTGCCCTCCCTTCTCCAGAGGATCTTCCAGATCCAGGAACTGAACCTGTGTCTGTCTCCTGCGATGGTGGATGGGTTCTGTACCACCAGCACCACGTAGGAAGCCCCTAAGCCAACCTAACAATCCCATTTTAACTTAAGTTTCTCTTTGAAGGCCCTGTTTCCAAATATAAGCACATTCTATAGTACTAGGGCACTTCAGCATCTGAATTTGGGATGGATGTAACTCATCCCAAAACAATTATGCAAAAAAAATGAATATTTATTTCAAATGAGAAAAGCTAATAAAGCACAAATTGATTTTTAAAAATCTGTGAAATCTAACAAAAATCACAAAATCCAGAAAAATATCAGTTTAATTAATTAATTGTCCGGTGACTTTTTCTTTCATTTTTTGGCTGCATGCTCTCTGGTCACCTCTCCGTGCAACCTAACCATACTTTTTTTTCCTATTGAGAGAATAGAAAAAATATTTCACTCTTTCCTCTTAAATAGTTGATATAAATTTATTTTATTATTATGATTAAAAGTTTGGAAAACTTCCTTTAATCTGTATAACTTTCATTGGTAATATCCCCAAACTTCAAATGATTGTCAAATTTAGGGAAACTGATATAAAGTTTCTTTTTTGAAAGCTGTTACAAAAATACTTGTACTATTGCTGTAAGTTAATACACTGATAAATTCTATTTTGTGAAATCCACATTGAAAAAGAAAATGAAGTCAGTGGTGCATTTAAAAGTGCTTCTAGTACATACTGAGCACAATCCTTATAAAAGAAAGCATCTCATTTTGCATCACTGAGTGCTGAGTAGTCTTCCTTTTGTGTGTGCTTTTATATATCCGACAGTTGGTAGAACTTTCAGCTGATTTAGTTTTATGCTCCATACATTTCACACCGTTTCTCTTTTCTGCCTGCATCATCCACATGCTAGATGTTATAGGACACATTCTTGTCACAGGGTTTCTGGCTCCATACCCCTGAGTCCCAAAGCTAGGCAAGTAGTGGACCCAGGGGCATTGAAAGTATGCAGACTAGTCATTCCTAACCATGATAATTGGCGATACCGTATGCACACATTGTAGCAACAGCAAACCATGTAAATGTATCCCACTTCACTGAACTAAATGTAGCCAAAGTGCATCCTTCCCGCACCAAACTCCCAATTTCCTGACACCATTCCAACAGTGTCCCACGTGAGTATGTAACAAGACAGTCAGAATAGGAAGAGGCAGCAGGGAGCATACTGCTTGGGTCCCCCAGGATCTTTGAAGGAGCCAAAGAAAGTGAGAAGGCTGAAACTTTTTTTTTCTTGTCAATCCATATTTGTTTAAAAGTATATCTTCTACTCTGGGTATTTGCTTGGGAAGATTATTCCTTCCCTTCCTCCTTCCTTCCCTCCTTCTATATTTATTCTGTGGATACCATATTCTAGGCCCCATGTTGGGAGGGGTAAGACATATATGATGATGTCTACAGCACAGGTATAAAGTGATGGATAACCAAAGCTATTGGGCTTCCCAGGTGGCGCTAGTGGTAAAAATCCACCTGCCAATGCAGCAAACGTAAGAGTCGCGGTTCAATCCCTGGGTCAGGTAGATCTCCTGGAGAAGATCATGGCAACCCACTACAGTATTCTTGCCTGGAGAATCCCATGGAGAGAGGAGCCTGGCAGGCTAGAGTCCATAGGGTCACCACTGAAGCCACTTAGCATGCATGCACACAACCAGAGCTTTTAAAGATAAAATTTACTGGTATCAAATGATTTAGGCTCACATTAAGCCTGAGTAATCAGGAAGCAGCACTTGATCTGGCCTAAAGGATGGCTGGGATGTGTATTGGTGATACAAAAGGACCTTCCTGAAAGCTGCATATAGCTGCACCTTTACAGGACATTTTCTGTGTCTGTAACATTTAAAGTTTTATTTGGCTACATGGTTGAGACAAATGAAATAAGGGGCAATCCTTGATGTGGTGGCCAATCTCCATGCTTTTGTGAAATGCCCTTCAAAGTTTGATGCCATGTTCAAGGTTCAGAACGTCTGATCACATATTTGTTGTGGGATCCCTTAGGTCATTTCTGTGACAGCATCTGAAGGAATTAAGCTAATAGCTTTGTCCAGTTCACCAGAAATAGACTTCAAACAGCCCTTTCGCAAAGACCCCATGTTTCAATTCTAGCACCCAGGGACAGATAGAGTCTATTCTCCAGTGATGGGATCTTCCCGACCCATGGATCAAACCCAAGTCATTCTCCAGTGATATTTGGTGGGAATGTTGATGCTCCATGTTTACCTGGCTGTTTGTTTCTCTCGCTGGTCTTTAGCTCTCTCTGATATTTAGGATTTGCTTGTATTGTCTTACCCTCCCCCCCAGCCCCATTTGTTACTTTGCTTTGGTTTTTCCAGTGGCTTTTCTCATTCCCATAAAAGACAGTCTAGGCATGGCCTTCTTTATGAATTTTTCATGGCCCAGAGGGATAAAAGTCTAGAAAAGTGTCTATTCACAGACTATCTGAGGCAAGAAGTTGGCCCAGAATTACTCAGTGTGACCTGGGGACAGAACCAGTAGACACCAGTAGGGATATTTGAATGTTCAGTCATCTTTGCATGGTTCTGCCAAGTCATATAGATCTGTTGGTTATTTTAATCTTTGTGAGAAAAAGCATTTTGCCATCATCATACTAGATTGTGAGTCTCATGAGAGTAAGGGACATCACTTTTCTTCCCTATCATCCCTGTAGTAAAGTACACAATATCTTGGTGGCCGATGGCTGGTAGCATCAATCCATCTAAACAGAACCCATAGAAGACTGCATCCCACTTCACTACAGAAACACAGTTCTTTGCACAGAACGCACATTCAGTAAATGTTGTATTGATTTTGTCATGGCTTCCACAACTCTTCTTAGTGTAATTTCAGGAGTAAAGGTAATGATGAACCTGCTGCTAACATGCCTGGTATTGTAAGGGATCATGATGACAGATAGAAGTCTTGTGAGCACTATTAATATTACTCTCCAGTGGGAATGACTATCTGTGTACTGAGTTTTTAGGTATAATAATAGAAAAGATTATACAAAGACTGGGCTTTCCCAGTGGCTCAGCGGTAAAGAATCCGCATACAACGCAGGAAACTCAGGAGACGCTGGTTTGATCCCAGGGTCTAGAAGATCCCCTGGAGGAGGGCATGGCAACCCACTCCAGTATTCTTACTGGGAGAATCTCATGGACAGAGGAGCCTGGCAGGCTACAGTCCATGGGGTTGCAAAGAGTCAGACACAACTGAAGCGACTGAGCACATGTGCATGCACACAAAGAGTACTCTTCCGTGTATAGTGAATGAACGCACTTGTCTTGAACACATTTAGATTTCACATAATTTTGCTCTCGGTGCTGATTTTTTCCCCAGATAACTTATTCTAATGGTGTGAGTATATTAAAATAAAATTGAGTGGGGTGAGAGGAATATGCCAATAAAAAGAATCAATCAGTCTTCTGACAAATGGCAAGTAATTCAGTCACAATATTTACAAGTAAAATGGCAAGGATATAATTGAAAACTATCTGTATATCTCTCATACAGTAATTCTTCAAACTATCACAGGTCTGTCTTTGACTGATGCTTCATCAAAGTATTATATAATGTGATACTGCATGCTTCATTTTCTCTTTTTTTTGCTTTTGGTCATGAGAATTAATTTGAAGCCTTTTTACTTTGTGATCTCATTTTTTGCTCTGTTCCAGACATTCTGTCTGCCGTGGAACTATCAGATAAACTGCATAGCTTGATTAGGCCAGAACTGTACTACCTCTTTCAGTCAGTCTGGCGGTTCAGCACAAGATATACTTTAAGGGGATCTGTAGAAAACTCTGAATGAAAATCTTCCCTATAAAGTGTAATTCCATAAACCTTAATAAAAAGCAAGTACCCGGAAGCTCTTACTGCCTCAGATTCCGGAATCAAAACTTTCTTCCTTATATCTTCCTTTTTCTCAGACGTTCAAGCAACCACCCTTATGTTTTCTTGGCTGAACTAAACTTGAGTGCTAGAGAAGAGTTTAACATCGAGTTCAAGCCTTTGTTTCTGTCACTTACTCTACACACTTTGATCGAGTGTGCAGGGTAAGTGCACGCTTACCATGTGTCAAACCTGTGCTCAATTCAGTTCAGTCGGTCAGTCGTGTCCAACTCCTTGCGACCCCATGAACCACAGCACTCCAGGCCTCCTGTCCATCACCAACTCCCAGCATCCACCCAAACCCATGTCCATTGAGTCGGTGATGCCATCCAACTATCTCATCCTCTGTCATCTCCATCTCCTCCTGCCCTCAATCTTTCCCAGCATCAGGGTCTTTTCAAATGAGTCAGCTCTCTGCATCAGGTGGCCAAAGTATTGGAGTTTCAGCTTCAACATCAGTCCCTCCAATGAACACCCAGGACTGATCTTTAGGATGGACTGGTTGGATCTCTGTGCAGTCCAAGGGACTCTCAAGAGTCTTCTCCAACACCATAGGTCAAAAGCATCAATTCTTCAGTGCTCAGCTTTCTTTATAGTCCAACTCTAACATCCATACATGACCACTGGAAAAACCATAGCCTTGACTAGACGGACCTTTGTTGGCAAAGTAATGTCTCTACTTTTTCATACGCTGTCTAGGTTGATTATAGCTTTCCTTCCAAGCGTTCTTTAATTTCATGGCTGCAGTCACCATCCGCAGTGATTTTGGAGCCCAGAAAAATAAAGTCAGCCATTGTTTCCACTGTTTTCCCGTCTATTTCCCATGAAGTGATGGGACTGGATGCCATGATCTTAGTTTTCTGACTGTTGAGCTTTAAGCCAACTTTTTCACACTCTTCTTTCACTTTCATCAAGAGGCTCTTTAGTTCTTATTCATTCTCCATAAGGGTGGTATCATCTGCATATCTGAGGTTATTGATATTTCACCCAGCAATGTTGATTCCAGCTTGCGCTTCCTCCAGCCCAGCATTTCTCATGATGTACTCTCCTGCTGCTGCTGCTGCTGCTGCTAAGACGCTTCAGTCGTGTCCGATTCTGTGTGACCCCATAGACGGCAACCCACCAGGATCCCCTGTCCCTGGGATTCTCCAGGCAATAACACTGGAGTGGGTTGCCATTTCCTTCTCCACTTTTACTGTGCGTAAAAGTGAAAAGTGAAAGTGAAGTCACTCGGTCGTGTCCAACTCTGCATATAAGTTAAATAAGCAGGGTGACAATGTACAGCCTTGATGGACTCCTTTTCCTATTTGGAACCAGTCTGTTGTTCCCTGTCCAGTTCTAACTGTTGCTTCCTGACCTGTATACGGGTTTCTCAAGAGGCAAGTTAGGTGGTCTGGTATTCCCATCTCTTTCAGAGTTTTTCACAGTTTGTTGTGATCCATACAGTCAAAGGCTTTGGCATAGTCAATAAAGCAGAAATAAATGTTTTTTTGGAACTCTCTTGCTTTTTCGATGATCCAGCGGATGTTGGCAATTTGATCCCTGGTTTCTCTGCCTTTTCTAAAACCAGCTTGAACATGTGGAAGTTCATGGTTCACATATTTCTGAAGCCTGGCTTGGAGAATTTTGAGCATTACTTTACCAGTGTGTGAGATGACCAAGAAAAAGAAATGCAAAAAATCAAAATGGCTGACAAAATTAAAAAAAAAAAATCACACAGAAAAAAGAGAGAAACAAAAAGCAAAGGAGAAAAGGAAAGATATACCCATTTGAATGCAGAGGTCCAAAGAATAGCAAGGAGAGATAAGAAAGCCTTCCTCAGCAATCAATGCAAAGAAATAGAGGAAAACAATAGAATGGGAAAGACTAGAGATCTCTTCAAGAAAATTAGAGATACCAAGGGAATATTTGATGCAAAGATGGATGGGCTCAATAAAGGACAGAAATAGTATGGACTTAACAGAAGCAGAAGATATTAAGAAGAGGTGGCAAGAATACACAGAAGAACTTTACAAAAAAGATCTTCATGACCCAGATAATCATGAAGGTGTGATCACTCACACACACCTAGAGCTGGAAATCCTGGAATGTGAAGTCACGTGGGCCTTAGGAAGCATCACTACTCACAAAGCTAGTGGAAGTGATGGAATTCCAGTTGAGCTATTTCAAATTCTAAAAGATGATGCTGTGAAAGTGCTGCCCTCAATGTGTCAGCAAATTTGGAAAACTCAGCAGTGGCCACAAGACTGGAAAAGGTCAGTTTTCATTCCAATCCCAAAGAAACGTAATGACAAAGAAGGCTCAAACCTGTGCTAGGGGCTGCCTATCTAAGACAGAGAAGATACAGTCCCTGCTACTGAAGATGTCAGTCAGATAGGAAGTGACAAGGAAAGTAATGCTTAGAGCCCTGTGCTCAATGCCTTGTAGGCATAGAAGATAGAATGAATACTAGCTCAAGGTCTCTCAGTAACCTTAGTTCTGGTTCTCCGTGACCACTCCATCCTCCTAACCTGGGACATCACTGAGAATCTGCAGTTGGATTGAAATTATTCTTATTCCTGGTTGCAAGTTTCACAGGCTCTGTGTTAAAATTTTATGCTTAAACTATGAAGGTCAGGGTTCAGCATTGATTCCATAGTGATGGTATTTTAGTTGCTAAGCCATGTCTGACTCTTGTGACCCATGGACTAGATTGCCAGGCTTTTCTGTCCATGGGTTTCTCCAAGGCACAAATACTGGACTGGGTTGCCACTTCCTTCTCCAGGGGATCTTCCTGATCCAAGGACTGAACCTGTGTTTCCTGCATCTCAGGTAGATTCTTTACCATTGAGCCTCCAGGGAAGCCCCAATAATTCATAGACATCTGGAAAAAGAAAGGATAGATTTCTTCATATTCTGAGCTTTTAGAAATCTGTAATCTCATATTCTGGGTTGTTAGAAAGGTTCTCTGTTTTAACTGTGCTTCTTGGCCATCAGTAGTGACAGTTTAGAAAGCCTGCATTGCATCTACCCAAACAGAGTCTGGATGTGTTTCTATAGTGCTTTCATTTGAATTGTGGAGTATGCATCTCATAAGACAACTTGTTCTCAAAAGGTTCCCAGCACGTTTGGTTCTAGCCCCCCACCAATATGGTGAGAGCAGGCTTTGTCAGACTGTTTTGACATGCTCAGAGAGGGCGTTCTGAACCACATGCAGGCTGAACTTGTGCGTTCCAGGGAAATACAGACACCACTGCTGGAGTCCCTGGGGTTCTCCCCTCCGAGTATGCAG
This sequence comes from Bubalus kerabau, assembly GCF_029407905.1. Classification (NCBI taxonomy): domain Eukaryota; kingdom Metazoa; phylum Chordata; class Mammalia; order Artiodactyla; family Bovidae; genus Bubalus; species Bubalus kerabau. Next base: position 125,115,480 of record NC_073625.1, on the reverse strand, counting down.
GGGCTGGAAATGGCCTCGGTACACCAGCATCCCATGTGCCTTTGCTCATATGTTGGAACCCAGAAGTTCTTTATTTTGGAATCTGATGCCATGGGAAATGAGAGAAGGCCTCGGGGGATAAAATGATGTGTACTTCCCTTGAAATAATGAACATTTATTCCTCAACTTAGAAGCCCTCAGGTGGCACAGTAAACACTCAGTAAACATTTGTTAAGTCAATACCAGATCTAAGTGACTAAGCTGATTTTTAAAAATGAAGTAATGTTGGATATAGGAAAGCAAGCTTTCCTGCATCAGAAATCCTAGGTGGTAGCCCCAGTTAATAATCCATAAGTCATTTTAGATGAGTCATTTATCTCTCTTTTTCTCACTTTTACAAAACAAGGAGATTGGACTCCTTTCTCTTTACAAATTCCTAAAGAGCCTATGAAGCAAGATGCTTAATATTTAGCTCACAAATTTATTGATAACTTTTCTAAGTAGATACCAAGGACATATCAATAATGATATGTCAAATGACAAATTAATCCATAGCTCTTAACTTCATTTAACTGAACTCCAGGTTTATGTTTCTAGATCTAGCATATTTCTGAGTACCTGGGACATGATAAACATTTATTAAATGAGTTCAGTGAAAGAAGTCACTGTGATTGTGAACTGCCCCCATTTCCTAAGGGCTTCCCTAGTGGCTCAGTGGTAGGAATCTGCAGGTTCAATCCATAGGTCAAGAAGATCCTCTGGAGGGAGAAATGGCAACCCACTCCAGTATTCTTGCTGGGAAAATCCCATGGACAGAAGAGCCTGCAGGAGTCACAGGAGAGTCAGACACAACTGAGCACACACACACGCACCCATTTCCTAAACACAGGCCTGTACTGGACTACAAGGAGATGCGGCAGGGAAGTAATGGACTCTTGTGGGTAGTGGGTGTGGGGGGTGGAGGATTCAATGTGCTACTAGTCGCCTGCTCTACCCCATGTCTGGCCTAGATCTTTGACATGAAATTTGAATGCATTACAGATAGAGAACCAGATCCCCATGAAAGTCACCTTAGGGTGAAATTCAACCAGTTCAACATGATTGCTGCTTTGTACAGAATCAATGATTTACACAGGTACACCCTCAGTGACAGAATTCCCATTGTCTTTTGAACAACTCCATATTTTTATTTGAATTAGTCAGAATGTGCTGGCAGTAGACAGGAGGAAAAGTTCTACCGTTAGGTCAAAGACCTGTCTTCGTGTCCATACCATGGCCCCAGGTTATTGATAGCCCGAGATTCCCCCGCCATACAACACCTTCCCACCCAACTGTTACTGTCCATTTGTGAAATTCCTGAGAAAACAAAATCTAAATGCCATAATGTGCTGATTTAGAAACAGTAGAACAGACTATTAAAATGATACAAGTGCACCGTCTATCTCATCCCAGTTTGTTCTGCATGAGTAATCGAAAGAAAGTATTTTCTAAACCTTGCCAGTCTCCAAGGAGGTGGGTACATTTGCAGTGGATTCTTGCTCAGTAGGTTAAATCTGAAGAAGTAATTAAGACTCCATATTTCTGATTTGCAGGAAACAGTATTATGCGTTTCCCTTGGATGAGAATAAGTAAGGAGGATAAAGGAAGACTCTCAAATTGCAGTCTGTGTGACCTGTTTTTGAATAAACATCATCATATTCCACAGTCAATTATCTCCAAAGTACAGTGTGTTCTCCAGCCAGAGAGAGAGAGAGAGAGAGAGTGAGCGAGGGATAGAGACTGTCAGTTAGAAGTGGTTAGAAAAAAAAGGGCACATGCATTGGAGTGTACATTAATCTATTGTCCTCTGAATAATTTTATACAATTTGGGAGGGAGTAATAGGGAAGATTATACATTATTTTTATGTGATTTCATAAATATCGAATTGCAGTCCTCAGTGAAAGAGACAAGCATGGCTAGGAAAACAAAATGAGGTATGTTATGTTCAGCACAGTAATAGGGCTGCTAATACCAGAGGAAAAACAAGCCATTAGTTACAACCATTGAATGGAAGTGGTCTAATCGGAGCAGCAGGATAAGTATCCCATTTTATTATGGCTTCGTTATGTGTTTTGCAAGACTCTCTGGCTCTCCATTAAAATTATTTTCTACAGCAACCCTGTGAGGGTTCAGAAGCCAGGAGCGTAACTATTATTTCTGTTTACACCATGCTGCTCTGCTGGGAGAGTAAATAGTATTTTGAGTTTTGTTTGTTTCTTTTATCCTTTCCTTTCTCTTCACCTATGAAAAGATGAAAATTGAAGAGAATTACTTGTTGGAGAACGATCTTAAAAGAAGCTTAGGTTTGATCAGAAGAGTGTTGGCTGCAGTGAAGACAGGTATATTACCGTTGCCTGTATAATCAGCTGGGCTTGTTTTGTTTCTCTTCTTTTTTTTCCTTTTGAGGTAAAGTTGGCAGCAAAGGAAAATTTCAGAAGGATGGAGTACAGACACAGGCTTCTGTTAATTCACATGGGGACAGGGCAACCTCCCACAACAGCTGTGACATTTGTCCTGTTCTGATAGAACTCTTTTCTTTCTGTGTGGCCTGGGGTCTGAATGCGGAAGGCTTTGAACCTTGTCCTCGCTCTTGGCTGGTTGCTGGGTAGGGTGACCCTGATCATTCATTCTCCCCAAAAGGCCTGTAACTGTCAGGAGCAAACCACATCTTTGCTTTTACAGCAGTTAAGCTTGATAATTATTGGTAGCCTTTGCCTACTCTTACTTTCTTATTCCTAAGCCTGAACTATTTTTTTCTTTTTAAAGATTGCAACCCCCTTTGGGGCAAATAGATCATTTCCCCTACATTAAACCCTGAGGTTTACTACAGAACACCAACCGTAGAGTATCCTCCTCCTCATTGTACCAACAAATCTTCACAAATTATTTATTTCCCATTTTAGACATTGAACAGTGACTCAGTGTGCCCTGGAAATACTATCACTGTAGCAATTTTCTTGTGTGGCTCAGCTTAATGTTAGAGAAATGGGTAGTTACAAGTCCAGACACTATTAAGATGGAGCTAAATATTCTTCTAAAAATAAGATGTTTGGTTAGCATTTAGTAGTCAACAGCTTTCCTTCAGCCACACACAGTGCCTGACTAAGAAATGGAATAAATGCCCTCATGCAGTGTTTGTTAAGGTCTCCTTTTAGGAGGTTAACTTTTTATGTTAAGTATCTGGGGTATGTTGGCTTCATCTATGAAGTTTTGCCATATGGCATGATGATGTCTTTCACTCAGGGACTCAACAGTTGGAAGGAGTCGCCATGCATTATGGGTGATGGATGGCATTAAAACCGACTGAGATTCAGTTACCTCAACAGAAGGAAAATCAGTTCTTCTAAATCTTCTATTTATTGGAAAGATCCATTCCTAGGTGGTTGTGGCCTGGTATAGGGAGCAGAGAAGGAAAGGAACAGATAGAGGTTAGTGTATATTTTGAAATGAGGCAGAACTTGGCTCAAAATGTTTCTTTCCCTTCTATTCACTATGTGATGTTAAACTTTATCTTTCTCATTTGCAAAAATGGCATTAATAGCATATGCCTATAGGATTGTGCTGAAGAATAAATGAGAAAATACATGTCAACAGTTAGCCCAGTTTGACACATACTGTATAGTTGTTTTAGTTACCATAAACTCAATTGTTCTCAGTGATAAGATGCTTATTACCTTCCAAAACAGTTCATCCCATCTTTGACTAGATCTATTCTGCTTTTATTAAGCTGAAGAATCTCTAAGTTCTGGTCCCTACTTCTAAGCTCAGGAACATTTCCTCTGATATTGGAAAAAGGAAGGAAGAGCATACCTGTCTACCTGGCTTTTATTTTTTAGTATATTGAAGATAATACTCACATGTGCTTTCAATGTCTCTTCATCTGGGTGACCATTGCCTATTCTTAAATGATCCTTTATTAATATGATTTTGAGGACCACATATGTATTCAGAATATTGCCCTCATCCCTGTTAAGGAACATATGACTCAAAATAGACGCTCTCCTTGAGGCGTGAACTCACAGATGGAACGCAGTGTCACTTTCTTCTTATAGGTGGTTCAGTTCAGTTCAGTTCAGTCGCTCAGTCATGTCCGACTCTTTGCGATCCCATGAATTGCAGCACGCCAGGCCTCCCTATCCATCACCAACTCCCGGAGTTCACTCAAACTCATGTCCATCGTATCGGTGATGCCATCCAGCCATCTCATCCTCTGTCGTCCCCTTCTCCTCCTGGTGGTGGGTGCCCATTAATAACTGTTGTGTAGAAAACTGGATCCATTTTTCTCAATCAGTTTTGCTGTGTGGTCCCTTGTAATTGAGTGTAGCTTCAGAGAAACTTACTGAGCCCTCTTTTTAAGAAAATATCTCCTAAAGGATAGTGCATTTGGAAGAAATGTTTTGTGTGCTTCCTTTACCAATGTCAAATATCTTTCCTTGAACAACAAAAAGGGAAAGGAATCCCCCCCGCCAAAAAAAATCTTTAAATAATTTAGATCAAAAGAATGAATGCAGTTCTAAGCAAAATTGGCAGAAAATAGAAATATCTAGCCATTAGGTAAATGTTAGGTACCAAACATCTTTATATCTTATACCTTTGTTCATATCTCCCAAAACGTGGGTTTCAGATTTCCTAAACTTCAACAAAGAAGCAAAACTAAATCATTTCTGATATGCCTTTGGATTTTGACATTATACTTGTCCCTTCACCTGCTAAGAAAATATTCTTTCCTTAAAGTAGAGGATTTTTTGTGAAGAAACAATGATATTGTTGCTATGATAAGGCATTATGAGGAGGAAATCTACTATATAGCTTCAGTCATTCACTTTAGGATCCTAATATCTATCTGCCCTCCATGTTCCTGTAGAATTTACCCAGGGGAGTGGCCAACAAGGGCCATTAGAAGCTCAGTCCATCATCTGGAGCAGCAATGCCTTAGAACCTTGCCCTGGAATCCTATAAGCTAACTCTTGGAAGCGCTGGAGTGCTGATAATACTTACAGAGTGACTGTATGTAAAGTACTGTGAACTCATTTGATCCTCCCTGCAAATGTGAGTTAGTTAAGCAGGGTGGTTATTGTCTCTGTGTTACTGATGAGGCAGTTGAAGCCCACAGAAGTGAGGTAGCTTTTAGCTTATAAAGGTAAGGATATGAAGTAGACCCACCCACGGTTAGCTGGCATGTGAGGCGTGACCTCAAAACCACTGGTAGCTTGCCACATTTAAGTGCAGAAAGCCCCTAGAGTTCCCTAGAATTTTTACCTTATCAGATCTGAAATTTTCCTTAGAAATCTTCTTGTCTGATGCCCTCACTTGGTAGAAGGCGGCTAAATAGTTCCTGAGGTGGAAATAAAGCCCATGTCTTCTGTATATGACATTGTGCTGTGAGTTAGAAACACAAACCCAGGAAATCCTCAGGCAACTGGAAAAGGACCAAAGGCAGTCTTTGGGATCATTGTGATCTCAGTACAAATCTCAGTGCCACTTCCTGGACATTTCTGTAGAGCTAGGTTGCTTTGCCTTCCTGAACCTCAGTGTGAATAATGCTTGCAAAGCAGGGTGTTGGCCTTTATTAGTTGAGGTAACATGTCAGTGCCTGGCTTAATGCTTAGCCTGTTATGGATGCTCCGCTAAAACTTCCTTCCATCCCCTCATTCCTCCTGTTATGCAGTTAGGACTGCTATTTGGGGCTATTCAGTTTTGGATTTCCCTGTGTATCCCCACTTGGAGATGAGCACAATGCCCTTCGCACCCCAGCCCCACCATGACAGCTCTGTATCTGTCCTGTGCAGGCTACTGCCTACCTCGGGACCCTAACTGTGATCTTCATCCAGTGCCTCATATCAGGGGACCTGGCCTGGTCTGACTAAGGGGATCCTGCTGCAGGATCTGGTTGCTGCTGCTGCTGCTGCTAAGTCGCTTCAGTCGTGTCCGACTCTGTGCGACCCCATAGACGGTAGCCCACCAAGCTCCCCCTCCCTGGGATTCTCCAGGCAAGAACACTGGAGTGGGTTGCCATTTGGAAGCATCTAATTAGAAGATAGGACTTCATGAATGGATCTTTCATTAGTGACAAAATATTTGTCAGGAAGGAGTGTAAACAGAAGACTCGATTCACTTGCTCCTTTTCTCTTGCCCTCTCTTAGTTTTGTTTACACCGCAGGACCCAGCTGCTACTGAGGCTCTTCCAAGGCTGAGAGAAGCCTTTCTCTGCCGCTCCCCATCCCCCTTTGGATCCATAAAAGATAATAAAAGACGTGTGGGCGTGAGACAGAGTGTACATTCACTTGAGTCCTCGGAGCAAGCATTTTGCCTCCACTTTGGCCACAAGGATTTAATAGAGACCATCTGAGCACCCAAATTTCTCTCAAGCACATTCTTTCAAGAAAAGGGTCACTGCTGGTCGTTTCCTGAACATATCACTGTCGTCCTGACTGATCCTTTTCTGCTCTGCCTTGGCTACTCTAGCATATTATTCACTTCTCGAAAAGTGTTACTCTTTCATAATTAAGGACGAGCAACACTGGTGAATGGAGCCACACAGTCTGTGGCCAGAACACAGGGCCTGTGGTCAGAAGATAGGACTCTAGTTATTTGGCCTCACTGGGTCTCAGTGTTTTGATTTGGAAATCCGGGGTATTTCTATTTGTCCTGTCTGTTTCATTCTGCTATGGTGAGGCTTAAATGTGAGACTCAGTGAGAAAGTGCTTCATAGACAATAGAGTACTACAAAAGTAGGAAAATTTGTATTGGACTTCTCTCATGTTCCATTAATAAATTGGCACTCTGCGTTGATCTTAGCACATGTGCCATCAACTTCAGATTAATCTTTCCCTAAGAATTACTTGGATAAAATGACCTACGTGTTTATTTCTATAGGGGCTGTGCAAGTTAGACGAAGGACGTTGACTTATTTCTAGCACCGGCATGATCTCACAAAGGACAGTGCCTTATTTCTACTGTATAGGTGATGAGCACAGGCCCCTGAGAATGCACTGAGCCAGCAGGGATTCACCTAATGCCAAGTCAGGATGGGAAGATAGATCCTGACTCATGACTGGCTTGTGGCGTCCTTCTTTTCAGATAATGAATATTCAACAAGGAATATGGATGGGGAGGGAACCATGAGATAACTGTAGGTCCGACTCAGCTCTCAAGATATCAGCTTTGACCCACTGCAGTGAAAACTTTGTCTTCTCATCCTACTCTTTTCTTTTCCCCCCTTCCATTGCTCTCTCTAGCCCCCGTGCTTCTAGAACCATTTTCTGCGGGGTACCGTTATTTTACATAAATGATACCCTCATTAGTTATTTGTTTTCAGTATTCCTGAGGCTGGCGGATTTCTCCAGAGTTAACTGTAGACTTTGGTGGTCAAGTACCAAGAAAATTTCCACCTGAGATGGGTCTGGCACTGGGGGTTTATTTTTTCCCTTTTCTATTTTATTATTAGCCAGTTCAGGCCAGCACGTTGCTAGGTTATGTCGGTTTCTTAGCTCTTGTAACCAAGCTAAGATGCACATGTCAAAAAAAAATATGTTTTCTTTCTCTCTGAAAACGTCTTCCCTCTTTTCTGTGCTTTAGGATCGGAAAGGAGTGTTTGCTCGATTCTAATTCTGGCATGTGAAGTGTTTGCTACAAAATGTTTTTATCATCCTGTTACCTTGTCAAAGTGCTATTTCATTGTCATGTCCAGCTTAATAGCAGGAATGTTCTCTTTGTATCAAGGATATTCCGTATTTTAAGTAAATTCAACAAAGGAAATTTTACATTAAAAAATGACAATGAAGAGCCAGAGTTCCCCAAACCCTAAAGTTAAAATAGCTTTAAACTTCCAATGCATCTAGCTGTGACAGTGCCATTTACAGGAGAATGATGATGCTTGATCCAGACTATTGTTACTTTGTCACTACTCAAGCCAAAAAAAAAAAAAGAGAGCATCCTTGAAGGAAGTGGGGATGGGGCTATTTGCCAGAGTGGCCTCCAGCTTTAGATGACAGTTGAGGCACTTTGATTTAATGCTTTTCTACTTTCAACATTTGTAACCAAACCAGCCTTCATCTTAACCACTAAAAAGGAGACTGGACTTGAATATGTGCATGCTCAGTCGCATCCGACTCTTTGCAATCCCATGGACTGTAACCCGCCAGTCTCCTCTGTCCATGGGATTCTCAGGCAAGAATACTGGAGTGGGTTGCCCTTCTCTTCTTCAGAGGATCTTCCTGACCCAGGGATCAAACCCGCAGCTCCTGCATGTCCTGCGTTGCAGGCAGTTTCTTTACCAGTGAGCCACCTGGGAAGTCCCAGACTGGACTTGACCCTGTGAGAACTCAGAGCTCCTGCAGTGAAATCCAGCCCCCTGTGAGAGGTGATAACCACAGGTGAAATTGCAACCCGCATAAAGACCGTCTTTTTAGTACTGAGATGACAGCAAAACCCCTATGTTCCCTGTAAGGCATCCAAAAGCTTTTAGTTTTCAGAGAGCTATGAAGGCTTTTCCTAGATCAGTGGGCTACGGAAGAAATGAAGCAGCATCTGAGACAGAGACAGAAGAGGAATCAATTCCTGAGTCAGCTATGATTCCTATCCACCGAGAGCTCATCATCGAGGAACGGAGACAGATGTGTAAATTGCTGTTTCCAAATTCGTGAACTAGGTGTAATGAACAGGATACCAAGGAAGCACAAAGGAGACTCTGATGAATTCTTCCTGAAGGAATTTGCCTCAGCCATAGGTAATAATTATGAATTTCACTTTTGCTTTGTCCTTTTTCTTGATCTCTGTGGTCATTTACTATTTATAACTTATCTATCTATCAATTTACCACCTAATGATATGTTTCATATTCAGAAAAATTCCTCACTTGAAAGTCTGACTGGTGCTCTGAAACCATCTATCCCTTTATCCATCTATCAATCTACCCATCCATTCATTCATTCTACTAAAGTTAATGCCCACAATATGACAGATATTTTGCTATATGCTGATAGAGATACAGAATTTGGCCAGGAAGTAACTTGTTATTTGGTAATGGAGACAAAAACAACTGAGTAAGTGTTATGAATCCATGAAAGAGTTAAAGAAAAAGACATATAGAACTTCTTGAAGTTGGTATCATTATAAAATCTAGCAGTTCCTATTGAGAATAATGCCTGTGGGCCAGAATCACGTTTCCCCATCATCTGTCTTATGGGTGTTTACCCTGTATTCATTCCATGTTGGACACTGTATTAGGGTAAAGTGGAACATACCTTCTTCTGCGATCACTGTGACATTGTTTCTAACCCTGGGCACTTGCCATTGTGATTGCATCTTTATTTCTGCTCATCTTAGCCAAGAGATGTGCACATTGGTTGCACTGTTTGTCTTTTCTGTTATCTTCCATCCTTGTGGTTGGGTTTCAGTGGACATATATCAGGTGCTGTCAGATTAAAGACTGAAAATCAAGACACAAGCATTTTCACAAGTGTTACACACTTGGTTGCAACTTAGGATTGGTTGTTGGAGCAATAGGGCATTTGATACATAGTGCTTCACATTATCTGAGTGACTTGGAACTGCTGGAAATAGCAGGAAAAAAGATTTGAGTTATGTGTCTAGGACAAGGGTCAGACTGTGGCTCGTGGGCCAAATCTGGTCCACTACTTGTGTTTGTAAATATTTATCAGAACTCAGTCGTACCCATTTGTTTGTGCTGTCTGGAACTGATTTCTCTCTGCACAGAAGAGTTGTGTAGTTACGACAGAGACCAAATGGCCCAGAAACCCTACAATATTTACTATCTGGCTCTTTACAGAAGAAGTTTGCCAATCTAGGGAAACTTATGAATCTCTAAAGGAAAGCAGAGGACAAACTACAATGTCCCTAATCATACTTTTCCATTTATGCAACCTGTGGTCCTGACTCTGTGAATAAAACTCAGAATGATGAAGAAGAGAAGAAAAAAGAAAGATTAAAAAGTCCAATCTAAGAAATGATGGATAAGAAATCTATAGAGTATAATTCTTCATCTCCTACCAATTTGTTCTAAGGATATTGCATGTTTCAGGAATTTCTGCCAGATGCTGGATATTCAGGCAAATACAACACAATCTGAGCTCCCAGTCTGTTAGCAGAGAGGGACATGCAAATCAGCAAATGCTTCTCCCAGTGATAGATGCTGTATGGGAGATAAAAAAGAGAGGCAGAGAGGAGGCGTAGACTAGGGGCGGCCTGCCTTCTTGGAATTCTGGGAAAGATATCACAGGCTTGTTAAAATTTCACTTGTGTCTGAAGGATGGGCCTTGGTAGTTGATCAATGGTAGAAACAAAGATTTTATTTCTAGTAGCTTCAATTCTACCTTGAAATAATTTGGTATGCTAGTAACTGCATCACAGTTTATGACATATTATTCATCTATAATTTGTCTTTACAACAGAAGTTGATTATAATAATTTTCTACATGTTATTAAGAACTGAGGGCTGACCAGGACAGATAAGTTACTTGTTCAAATTTCCATTACTTGTAAACAGTAAATCAGACCTAACTTGACTTTTTCTGGTTCGAAAGCCACAAGACTGTCCCCCCTGAGTCAAACTTCCCTGACTTAAGTCTACAAATATTCCCTGGAACTTGTAATTGGTCTGAAAGATGAGAGAAAAGGGCCTTTGACTTTGCCTGCCCTAGAGTAACCTGCTTTATTTCAGACATTGACAAGAAATTTTATTGCACCTGGCATTATTGTACATGCTGCCAGTTAAAGTGTCCATGTTTGGGACTCTGTATGCATTCCTCCTGTACAAGTATGGCTGTTCTCATTAGACTGTCATTGATTTCTCTCATTCTCAGTTCACTTGGAGTTTTCTCTACGGTCTTTTCTCCTTTTTCCTTTCTTTGTTGCTGATACCAGCTCATAGACCCTCTGCACCAGGTGCACCTTCTCATGTCACATTTCCCTCCTTCAACTAAGGGAGCTTTGGACAGAGAGTGGGGAGTCTGTTAAAATGCCAACACCTCCTGGAATGTGAGAGAAGAGAAAGGAGCCTCAAGTCCCACCAGTCGCCAAGTTCTGTTACTTACAGTCTGGTCATCATGGGCCTCCATCCTTGTGTCCACTCCCCTTACCAGGTCTTATTCCAGAGGCTCCTTTTACATTTATGTGCTCAGTCATCTCTATAGATCTCTGGCTTCAAATTTTCAAGCTCTTCACCGCCCCCCCCAAACCTCTCTTTCTCTTTAGTGGTCCAACTGGGGTCATGGAAACCTCTAACACTGTATTATAAATGTATATTATAAATGTGTCTTTTCCCTCTGATCCTTCACAGCTAAAGGAACAGACTCTACTGCAAATTCTTACCCTAACAAGTGTAGTCTTGGGAAAAATAAGTGGAGCTTTCAGCCCATTTTTTCTTAATCAGAAGTCGTAAAGCATAGAGGTTAAGAGATGGGTTCTGGAATGAGCCTATAAGGATACCAACCTTGCTGCTTAACTTACTAGCCTGGACCTTAAGCACCTGTCACAACTTCTCTGGGCTAGGACTCTCCTGAGGGGTCTGTTGTCAGAATTAAGTAAGTACATGATAGGTTCTTAGGACAGCCCTTGACTGTGCAAGGTTTAGTTATTGTTGCTATTATCATTATTTTTCTCTTCTCCTTGAACTTTTCATACCATCTCTCTATTTTGGGTTCAGAAAATATGATTCTCATAATCACAAGTTTAATAGAATTTTTGGACTAGCCTTGGATTCTAACCTCCAATTAGATCACTGTTTTTATGAAAGCATGAATTCCTGATTTCTGGAAAATGAGTTACAGAGAAACTCTTGGACTAAAGTCACTTGTTCATAAGAGATGGTCTAACTCGAAGAAGGAACATGATGGTGAAAGATAACAGAGTCTGCAAAGATAGACATGTCTAGAGACTTCCCTATCCACCTTGCAATGCAGGGGACCTGAGTTTGATCCCTGGTTTGGGAACTAAGATCCCACATGCCAGAGGACAAATAAGCCCATGCAACACAACTGCTAAGACAATTACTGAGTGAGCTACCGAAGCCCACGCCTCCTGGAGCCCTTGCCTAGAGAAGTCACTGCAATGAGAAGCCTGCACACCTCAGCAAAGAGAGCGTAGCCCCTACTGGCCACAACTAGAGAAAGCCTGTGTGCAGCAAGGAAGACCCAGTGCATCCAAAAGAAGACAAAGATAGACATTTCTAAAGCACCCGCCCCAGTGCAACCAATCACGGTCATGTATACAGTCACCAATCATTTGATTAGTGAAATAAATGGGTTTTCTTTCTTGGCTTTTGTTTTATATATATTTTAACCTTGCCTATTTCCTCATTAATTAAGAAATGACAGTCAGTAGTTGGATAGCATCTGCTCATGGATTTTATTTATTTATTTATTTTTAATTTTATTTTATTTTTAAATTTTACATAAAATGGATTTTAGTTACAAACTGATTTGTCTTTAGTTGATTGTCCTATCATATCTGTCCTCAGGCTTATAAACTGAGCTCAGTTAGTGATTTGCCACTATTGCCATTGCCTGGTGCTGGAAAGGAGTGTGAGGTTACCATACCAACCAGCAGCCCCTGTCCTCTGTGAGCTTAGACTCAATAAGGTATTTCATGGCTTGCTTTATTAAATGTCCATGACCCATATTTTATACCTTACAAATAAAAGTTATGCTAGGTTTTCTGAGCACCTCATAATGTGCCTAGAACTAGAAAGAATATTGTGTTTTATGCAAAAGATAAATCCAACCAATTTGTACCAATATACAAATGGATTAGAAACCAGAGTATATTAAGGCCCATGAAGAGGAGCAGTGTCCTTTGGAAGTTGAGAGGAGGTTCAAGAGGAAAGTGGTGTTGATAGGGTCTTACCCACTGAGCTTGGGCAATTAGTGACCTCACAACAGAGAGTTTTAGGAGAGTGGCATTCCTGATAGAGGAATTAGTATGAGTACACTTAGCTATTGTTCAGTCACTAAGTCATGTTGGATTTCTTTGTAACCGCATGGACTGCAGCATGCCAGGCTCCTCTGTCCTCCACTGTCTCCTGGAGTTTGCTTATATTCATGTCCATTATGTAAGCAATGCTATGTGCACTTAGGGAGGTAGGGAATTCTGGAGATTAAATCTACCTATGTTTGTTAGTATGGCTTAAAAATGGCACTTCTTATGAATGTAGCCATCAGTTCAGTTCAGTTCAGTTCAGTCGCTCAGTCATGTCCGACTCTTTGCAACCCCATGAATCGCAGCATGCCAGGCCTCCTGTCCATCACCAACTCCTGGAGTTCACTCAGACTCACGTCCATCGAGTTGGTGATGCCATCCAGCCATCTCATCCTCTGTCATCCCCTTCTCCTCCTGCCCCCAATCCCTCCCAACATCAGAGTCTTTTCCAATGAGTCAACTCTTTGCATGAGGTGGCCAAAGTACTGGAGTTTCAGCTTTAGCATCATTTCTTCCAAAGATGTTTTACTTCACATTCCCACAGACTCTAAGGTGAAAATCAGCAAACCCTCAAAATGCAGACAGTCAAACTCTCTCTCTCTGAATTGTGTGTATATACACACACACTCCACTTTTCCACAAATCAATGACAATACCAAATGGAGCAATTTTCTGCAATTTTCTGCAAATAACTACATGCTTAAGCACTGCACTCAGCAAAATGATGAAATCCATCAATATTTCTCAGTCCTGCTGGGTTTCTTCATGGTCTCCAAAAGCTTAGCCAGCCCCTGCCTGGATTAGTGGCTGAGGATGGGAGAATCTACATACACAAGTACCAAGATTCCTTCCCAAAGGAGCTTTAGACCATGCCCACCTGCTGTCCCTTTAATCAGTTAGTGAGGAGGACAGGATGATTGCTTCAACTTGGTTATACCAGCAGGGAGAAAATAATCCTCATCATACTCAGAGAACAGACTCATAACAATAGTTCCAGTCCAGGGATTTCAGAGTGTTGGGATGGCTTCCTGTAGAAGGGGACATTAGCCCTGGGGTTGGGTAGGGGGACATAGTTTATCTGAAAAAAAAAAAAAAACATATATATGTGTAAAATAAAATGGTGGAAGTTATTCATTGGGTGAAGGCAAGAATATCATTGGGAAGTAAACTATGAACAGAAGATGCAAAATGAAGTGTTTATAAGCTTATATTTTGTTCTGCATTGAAGGGTTTGATGTACTATCCCTTTCACTGACACATCTGCATGATCCAGTCATGTAATATCTGTGTGGGTCTAAAATATGCCCGTGTTCCTCTCTTCAGGGTAAGAAGGTCCAGAAAAGAAGATCTAGTTCCAACTAGCTTGGAAAGCATTATCAGGTTTGAGATGAGGGAAGGGACATCCAAAAAGGGTCGAATAGTCCTGCTGAGCTTCTAGAAGAAATGAAGTTTAAGATAGGTTTTACAAAATGAATAAGGCAAAAGTGGCAGAGAGATTTGGGGAGATCACTTAATAAACATCACTGTGTAATAGTGATAAGTGAAAGGTACATAAAAGAAACATAGATTAGCTCAATGACTGGAAGACCATCACATGGCTGTCTGAAAGAAGGCTCCATTACTTTTGAAAGTAGTGAGATTTCCATCTCTGGAGAAGCTGGAAGATTATCATGGGGATTCATCAAAGGAAGCAGAGGTTGAGGCCTGAATAGAGCACCATGGAGGTTGTTTCCAGCCTTAGGATTCTAGTAGTTGAAATGCGTTCTTCTCAAAGAATTGAGAAAGATATCTACTAGCAGTTAGAGAGAGTTGGCTCAACTACAAATTTATTTATCTTAGATAATCCTGACATTGGTCTGAACTTTTCAGGCAAAATTTACCCTGTGCACCTTTTAACTGTGACTTCAGAAAACATCAACCTGTGATGTTGATGTTTCTATGCCCAAATAACAAGCAGTGTAAAACTCTCACACTTAGAAAACACTTTGATGTAAGAAGAAGCCCCATGCCAAGTAATACCCAGGTGCTACCAGGCCTCTACATGAGGGTCCTGAAGACACACTTGAGGACTCTTCCTTTGGTGATGCCTGCAAATACTGGCAGCTTTAATGCTCACTGTCTGTGACAGCTCGTTGGTGTCGTTTCTTGAAGCTGATCCTCAAAGCCGTGAAGCAGTAGCAAACTGAGATCGCAAATCAAAGAGCAGATTGTGCAGACTCAAGAACAGCAAACAAACAATTACATTTAAAACAAAGTGTTGGGGGAAAACAGTGACAACCTTTTTGCTCACCTGCCAAGGCCTCGTGGCTAAGCTTCTGTTTTTTCCCAAATTACAGCCGATGACATCAGACCAGGTGTACTGGCCAGTGAGCCATTTCTAGTAGTTAAATCTGGAGGGGTTTTGGAGCCCTTATTCTTAGGCTTGAGATCGAGCAAATCAAGCTCATTTTCTTCATTTGCAATGCAGGTTCCAAGCAAACTCTCCACTGGAGGGAATATTAGTGATAGTGACAAATTACTAACATTGACCTTGGAGGCTCACAGCAGCCCTGAGGAAAGGGGAGAGGAGACTGGGGAAGAGACTTTCTCAAGATCTCAGAACCAGTAAAAGCCAAGATCCCACAACTAGTAAAACATGAAGTGAGAAATTCAAGTCCAGCTTTCCGATATCACAGCACCTATGCTTTCTACTACATGATCCTGCTTCGAAGTAACCGCACATTCAAGAGCTGTTCAAAAGGAGATTCTGTTACCTCCTTTGAAGATAATGCCAGATTCCTATTTTCTCACACGGCTTTCCAAGTAGAGTCCGAGTTGGCCCATTTCCATGGGATATTTTGCAAGTTTTTGGATATTTTATTAGTTGCCTAATTGTTTGCAGGCTTTAAGTTGTCCCAGGATATCATATCTGAATTCAGTTATTTTCTGCTTTTTCCACTCCGGTGTGCACATTCTTCTTCATTCTCTAGTGATGTATTAGTTTCCCAGAGCTGTCAAAGAATGTACACCCAAAAACAAAGTGCCTAAGATACTTATTTACAGTTGTTTTACTTTGATCTGGGTTAGAAAAAAACAGTATAAAATGTCAAAGAATTTGGTAAGTGCGAAATATCAATAACCTCAGATTTGCAGATGACACCACCCTTATGGCAGAAGTGAAGAAGAACTAAAAAGCCTCTTGATGAAAGTGAAAGTGGAGAGTGAAAAAGTTGGCTTAAAGCTCAACATTCAGAAAACGAAGATCATGGCATCCGGTCCCATCACTTCATGGGAAATAGATGGGGAAACAGTGGAAACAGTGTCAGACTATTTTTTTGGGCTCCAGAATCTCTGCAGATAGTGACTGCAGCCATGAAATTAAAAGACGCTTACTCCTTGGAAGGAAAGTTATGTCCAACCTAGACAGCACATTGAAAAGCAGAGACATTACTTTGCCAACAAAGGTCTGTCTAGTCAAGGCTATGGTTTTTCCAGTATTCATGTATGGATGTGAGAGTTGGACTGTGAAGAAAGCTGAGCGCCGAAGAATTGATGCTTTTGAATTGTGGTGTTGGAGAAGACTCTTGAGAGTCCCTTGGACTGCAAGGCGATCCAACCAGTCCATTCTGAAGGAGATCATCCCTGGGATTTCTTTAGAAGGAATGATGCTAAAGCTGAAACTCCAGTACTTTGGCCACCTCATGGGAAGAGTTGACTTATTGGAAAAGACTCCGATGCTGGGAGGGATTGAGGGCAGGAGGAGAAGGGGATGACAGAGGATGAGATGGCTGGATGGCATCACCGACTCAATGGACATGAGTCTGAGTGAACTCCGGGAGTTGGGGATGGACAGGGAGGCCTGGCGTGCTGCAATTCATGGGGTCGCAAAGAGTCGGACACGACTGAGCGACTGAACTGAACTGAACTGAACTGATTACAAATTTAACTTCAAAAATGCTTGCCCTGATGTTAGTTGCAACACTTGGCCTTCCTCAGTCATTGATCACGGGCTGATATAAATTTAGCCTTACTGCTACTAACTTTATATTTTATATGCTTTTTCATTTTGCTTTAGTTACTTTGCTACTCATTAATTTCACTTTGAATAGGTTCCCACAACAATGGAAGGAAGCCTGTCTGCCAGAGCCTAATGTCCATGGGCTTTTTGTTGTTATCTCTCCGTTATCTTTTCCAATTTTTTCTTCTCAATCCCCACAGTTTACCCAATGTTCTAAGAGTTGGTCCTTATGCATATTAACCTATGCCATCCATTTCTCTGCTTTAATCAAATTGTTTCTCTGTGAAGAATGCTCTTAAGAAAAAAAAAAAATCTAGGTTAGCCAAGCTCAAAAATACCACCTCTGTGACACCTTCACAGATTCCTCCAGGTGGAAATAATTTCTCCCTCTGTATGCCCACAGCATGTTACAGAAGCTCTCTTCCAGCCCTGTGAGAGTACGCTCTGTAAACTGAACAGTGGCAGAAAAACATGTAATGGTGCACCGGACAGGATGATGTCTTAATAGCCCTACTAAACTTTGATCTCCTTGACCTCCTTGGGGTTATCTTATATGACTCAGACAGTAAAGAACCTGCTTGCAATGCAGGAGATCTGGGTTCGATCCCTCGGTCAAGAAGATTCCCTGGAGAAGGGAATGGCAACCCACTCTAGTATTCTTGCCTGGGAAATTCCATAGACATAAGAGCCTGGCGGGCTACAGTCCATGGGGTGGCAAAGAGTCGGACACGA
This sequence comes from Bubalus kerabau, assembly GCF_029407905.1. Lineage (NCBI taxonomy): Eukaryota > Metazoa > Chordata > Mammalia > Artiodactyla > Bovidae > Bubalus > Bubalus kerabau. The sequence continues at coordinate 125,097,796 of NC_073625.1, read as the reverse complement.
CTAAATGACTAACACGTTCACACTTTATGTATTTATTAATCAGCACAGTGACTGATGATAAATAAGTAAGTGATGTTTATCTTAATTTTTTTGTTGTTGTCGAATTACAGTTGACTGACAATGTGTTAGTTTCAGGTAAACAGCAAGGTGATTCAGTTATATATTTGCTTGTATATGTATATATATATGTATACATTTTCAGATTCTTTTCCATTTTAAGTTATTACAAAATACTGGGTATAGTTCCTCATGCTATACAGTGGGTCCTTGTTGTTTATCTTTTTTATGTATAGTTTGTATCTGTTAATACCATGCTCCTTATTTATCCCTCTCCCCCTTACCCTTTGGTAACTATAAATTTATTTTCTATGGCTGTGAGGACATTTCTGTTTTATAAATAAGTTCATTTGTATCATTTTCTTAGATTCTACATATGTGATATCATGTTGATATTTGTCTTACTCTGTGTCATATTCTTCGCTTGGTATGATAATCTCTAGGTCCATCCATGTAGCTGCAAAGGGCATTGTTTCATTCATTTTAATGGCTGAGTGATATTCCATTGTGTGTATCACATCTTCTTAATCCATTCATCTGTTGGTGGACATTTATTAATAGGTTGCTTTTGTGCCTTGGCTATTGTAAATAGTGCTGCTATGAACATTTCAATGCATGTATATTTTCAAATTAGAGTTTTCATCTTTTCCAGATGTATACACAGGGGTGGGATTGCTCAATCACATTGTAGCTCTAGTTTTAGTTTTTTACAGAACCTCCATACTCTTTTCCATAATGGGTGAACTAATTTATGTTCCAACTGACATTGTAGGAGGATTCTCCTTTTCTCTACACCCTCTCCAGCATTTATTATTTGTAGACTTTTTAACAATGACCATCCTGACCCATGTGAGTAGTCTTGATTTGCATTTCTCTAGTGAGGTTTAAAATTTTTTCAAGTTGGCCATCCTTATGTCTTTGGAAAAATGTCTATTTAGGTCTTCTGCCAAATTTTTTATTTTTATTTTTTATATTGAGCTGAACTGCATATTTAGGAAATGATTCCCTTGTCCGTCACATCATTTGTAATTATTTTCTCCCATTCCATCCATTGTCATTTTGTTTTGTTTATGGTTTCCTTTGCTGTGCAATCTTGTCATTTAGATGTTCCATATTTCTCAAGCTTCTTCTCTTTCTTAAAAAATTTAAATAATACATTCTTTTAGCTCAACCAGTCTAGTAGGACTAATAGATGTAAAACAATATCCTTTTTATGTTCCAACCTTCTCCAGTCTTCCAGTCCTACTTTGCAAATAACATTTAACTGCTTCTCCCTGGCATTTGTACTGCTCCATATTTTTTTTTTTTTAAGGTATGCTTTCTGTCTGAAGATTCATGAATTTTAGACATTTTCTGTGGATTAACAATACAAAGGCTATGAGTATGCCATCTATATGTGTTTTTGATGTTTCAGCATCTCTTACTTTGGGGAACTTTAGCCTTTCTCCTTCCAAAATCAGAAAACTGTGACAATGAAGTCCTTCCTTGCTGCTGACTCCACTGCTGAACTGGTGTTTTAGGCTGATTATGTTTGCCTTTGAGTCAAAAGAGTTACTTGATGATTCCCTAGGGCCCTATTTCCACACAACACTTAGCCTTGAAGGTTGCAACAGAAATGATAGAAAAGGACTTGGAAATGTTTAATGGTCTTAGAAGAAATACAAGGTGCTCTTATGACCACAAAGCTGACAACCTATATACATCTTTGTTAAAAAATGTAATCTAGATAGTTAATAAGTGTTCAGTTCAGTTCATTCACTCAGTCATGTCCGACTCTTTACAACCCCATGGACTGCAGCACACCAGGCCTTCCTGTCCATTACCAACTCCTGGAGTTCACCCAAACTCATGTCCATTGAGTCAGTGATGCCATCCAACCATCTCATCCTCTGTCGTCCCCTTCTCCTCCCACCTTCAAACTTTCCCAGCATCGGGGTCTTTTCGAATGAGTCAGCTCTTCGTATCAGGTGGCCAAAGTATTGAAGTTTCAGCTTCAACATCAGTCCTTCCAATGAACTCAGGACTAACCTCCTTTAGGATGGACTGCTTGGATTTCCTTGCAGTCCAAGGGACTCTCAAGAGTCTTCTCCAACACCACAATTCAAAAGCATCAGTTCTTTGGCATTCAGCTTTCTTTATAGTCCAACTCTCACATCCATACATGACTACTGGAAAAACCATAGACTTGACTAGACAGACCTTTGTTGACAAAGTAATGTCTTTGCTTTTTAATATGCTGTTTAGGTTGGTCATAGCTTCTCTTCCAAGGAGCAAGCGTCTTTTAATTTCATGGCTGCAGTAACCATCTGCAGTGATTTTGGAACCCAAAAAATAAAGTCAGCCACTGTTTCCCCATCTATTTGCCATGAAATGATGGGACTGGATGCCATGATCTTAGTTTTCTGAATGTTGAGCTTTAAGCCAACTTTTTCACTCTCCACTTTCACTTTCATCAAGAGTCTCTTTAGTTCTTCTTCACTTTCTCCATAAGGGTGGTGTCAGCTGCATATCTGAGGTTATTGATATTTCTCCTGGCAATCTTGATTCCAGCTTGTGCTTCATCCAGCCCAGCGTTTCTCATGATGTACTCTGCATATAAGTTAAATAAGCAGGATGACAATATACAGCCTTGATGGACTCCTTTTCATAATTGGAATCAGTCCGTTGTTCCATGTCCATTTCTTTTTTTTTTTTTTTTTTTAATTTCTTTTTTTTTTCACTTTTACCAACTTTTTTATTTTTTTATTTTTTTTATTTTTTTTTAAACTTTACATAATTGCCATGTCCATTTCTAACTGTTGCTTCTTGACCTGCATATAGGTTTCTCAAGAGGCAGGTCAGGTGGTCTGGTATTCCAATGTCTTTCAGAATTTTCCACAGTTTGTTGTGATCCACACAGTCAAAGGCTTTGGCATAGTCAATAAAGCAGAAATAGATGTTCTTTTGGAACTCTCTTGATTTTTCAATGGTCCAGCGAATGTTGGCAATTTGATCTCTGGTTCCTCTGCCTTTTCTAAAACCAGCTTGAACATCTGGAAGTGCACAGATCATGTATTGTTGAAGAATTTTGAACATTACTAGCTTGGGGTTTTTTGAGCATTACTTTACTAGCGTGTGAGATGAATGCAATTGTGTGGTAGTTTGAGCATTTTTTGGCATTGCCTTTCTTTGGGATTGGAATGAAAACTGACCTTTTCCAGTCCTGTGGCCACTGCTGAGTTTTCCAAATTGCTGGCATATTGAGTGCAGCGCTTTCACAGCATCATCTTTTAGGATTTGAAATAGCTCAACTGAAATTCCATCACCTCCACTAGCTTTGTTCATAGTGATGCTTCCTAAAGCCACTTGACTTCACATTCCAGGATGTCTGGCTCGAGGTGAGTGATGATACCATCATGATTATCTGGGTCATGTAGATCTTTTTTGTATAGTTCTTCTGTGTATTCTTGCCACCTCTTCTTATTATCTTCTGCTTCTGTTAGGTGCATACCATTTCTGTCCTTTATTAAGCCCATCTTTGCAAGAAATGTTCCCTTGGTACCTCTAATTTTCTTGAAGAGATATCTAGTCTTTCCCATTGTATTGTTTTCCTCTATTTCTTTGCATTGATCTCTGAGGAAGGGTTTCTTATCTCTCCTTGCTATTCTTTGGACCTCTGCATTCAAATGGGTATATCTTTCCTTTTCTCCTTTGCTTTTCACTTTTGTTTGTTTCACAGCTATTTGTAAGGCCTCCTCAGATAGCCATTTTACTTTTTTGCATTTCTTTTTCTTGGGGGTGGTCTTGATCCCTGTCTCCTGTACAATATCATGAACCTCCGTCCGTAGTTCATCAGGCACTCTGTCTATCAGATCTAATCCCTTGAGTCTATTTCTCTTCCGCTGTATAATCGTAAGGGATTTGATTTAGGTCATATCTGAATGGTCTAGTTGTTTCCCCTACTTTCTTCAAGAGAGAAATTCAGTGAGTGCTTGATTTCTCTCTTAACTCTAAAGTAAAATTATTAACCATTGCTGTAGCTCAAACGGTAAAGAATCTGCCTGCCATGCAGGAGACCAGGGTTCGATTCCTGGGTTGGGAAGTTCCTCTGGAGAAGGGAATGGCAATCCACTCCAGTATTCTTGCCTGGAGAATTCCATGGACAGAGAAGCCTGGTGGGCTACAGTCTGTGGGGTCACATAGAGTCGGACACAACTGAGCGACTAACACACACACACACGTGCAATCAAACTTGTACACACATGATGACATTTCAACACCTGCTGTTAGTGTCAACAAAGAGAGAGAGGGGAGAGAAAGGAAGGGAAAGGAGAACCATCAGCTCAATCTTCTGATTATATATGGAATATTAGCAATATTTAAATAATGGCTCTCAGTTACACACACATGGTACTTGTTTATTTCTTCCTAAACTGTAAGTTTCCAAAGAGAAAGCGATTTATCTCAGAGACTCCAAGAGTGCCCAGTGGGTGGTAGGCATTTAAACAATTTTTCTTGAGGTTAAACTGCTTAGCTTTACTTGTTCTGAAGTGATATGCCGTCACTGGGCTTCCATTCATCATCAAATTATACAGATTTGAGTGGTGGATACATGCCCTTCCCTGAGTTCCAGTTCTTGCAGTTCCATGTAACTTAGAAATCTTTCCTGCTGACAAGGTTATGTGACTGAGGACTGATAGATCAATTAAAATTTGTTTCATTTATGTTTATTTATTTATTCTTCTGGAAAGCATAATAGAAAACGCTAGGTTAATGACAAAACACATAGGCAAAATTAACTCTGAAAATTGTACATACTATTTAAATTTATTTTTGTAGCTATTAATAATCTCAAACATCATTTGAAAAACCCAACATTTAATTACATTAAGAACTTCTTATTGCCTCTCGCCTGTTCCCTTTCCTTCTCCACTCCCCACAACGTAGACACAAAAGTTAAAGCTATTTAGGGCTGTGAGTCATCATATTGTGTCTATCTAATTTATCTTTGCACAATGCACACATTCCTCAATTTTTCAAAGGCATGGGACTCTCAAGGATTCTTTAAATATGTAAATAATATTAAGTCCCTGAAGAATTCCAGACAGACTGCATTGTTCTAAGTGTCTCAGCAAAGCGAAGAAAGGCTCACATTCCCTGGTGAATTACCCATTTCACATGTTACATTAATAAACATCAGTCAGCTTGCAAGAATGGTGAGTTATCTGAATTTAATGAACTTCTGAACTGAATGGAATGCATCTAATTGACAAGGTGTTGTCAAATGGAACAGAAGCCAGTATAAGTCCCCTGAAAAACAAAACAAAAAAACATAGGGAAAGAGAAGCAAGATAGAAGAAAGAAGCTAGGACACGTGTTGGGAGTGGGATGAAAATTAGTGGAAATTGTCTCTGTCTGAGCATGAACCTGTATGTGAATGTCAAGTTCGGGCCTCTCAGGTCTGGATGGTTAAAAGGCCCTGGTGTCCCTTGCTGGTAAGCTTCATATTTCTTTTAATTGCAGTATACAGACTCCAAAAAGAGGCTGGGGAACTTCACATTAAAGATTATCCTCAGTAAAGATTTCAAGCTGTTAACTAAATGAAGTGTTTCCACAGGAGACACTTTTTTTTTTTTTTTTTTTTTGCCTTCTAAATCCCTTTGCTCCTAATAAATTAAAGATAAGTTCTTTCAAACAAGTTTTTGCTCTTCTCTTCTCCACCTTACTTTGTCACATTAAGTATCACACATGTTACTGCTTAAAGCTACAAGTAACATCGCTATTACATGTGGTATATGTACACATGATTAATATCACAGGTATTTTCAGAACACAATGCCATAACCTTGTTTTCTGATTCAATGTAAAAAACTATCATAAGTGGGAAAAGGGCAACTATTGTCATTTGCGTCTTCAGGATGATTTTTGGAATTCTATTAATTGGGGATAGAGCTTTTATAAGGTACTATAATAAAATTGACTGTAACATTTAAACCATCAAACGATACCTGGTTTGCACACTCGATCCATTGCAAGCTGTGCATCACTACCACATGCCATGCTCAGAGGGTGAGTATGGGTGAGTAGAAGAGGAACATTTTGTCTTCAGGTGTCACCTGGCCTGTGAGCCTTTTCAGATCCTTGAGCTACGAGTGAATGCTGCACTCTGAATTCCTCTTACCCTTGATCATACACCTGTAATGTAAGTTTTCATCTCATGCTTCTTTTAGTCGTCTGCATCTCTTAGCACCCTTCTTAGATGTCAGACTCCATGAAAATGAACTTTTGTGACTCATGTTGGTATGCTGCTAAATGCATAAAACCTAGAAGGCGTTCCATAACCTTATTTGAATGAATGAACAAAGAAAATCACACAACATGTTTCAAGCTGACCTATTTCTTTGATTTATCAAGATGTCCGCTTTTATTAAAACTGACGTTCAAGGCCTATGTATTCTAACACTTTTATATACTCAGTGGCCTTATCAAAACAATTTTTAAAAATTTTACTTACCTTTTTCATTCGAGAAAGAGAAAGAGAAATGGTATGTTTCTGAGAGAGATCCATTGACCCACTGGCTATGTCCTCTAGTTTATGAAAAAATTAAAATCTCTAATTTTAAGCCTTTTAGTATCTTCTGTTTTGTCTGTTATGTTAGTGTTCTTTTTGGTCAATGATTGGTTTTTTCCAAGTGAAAGGTATATTAGGATTTTCCTGAAAAACAGAACCAACAGGCTATCCATACAGTTTTATAAGAATTGGCTCAAGCAATTATGGAGGCTGAGAAGTCCCACAGTCTGAAAGCTAGAGAACCAGGAAAGATGTTGGTATAATTAAGTCAGAATCCAGAGTGGACGGGGGTGGGGTTGGGGGTGGGGAGGCAACTGATGGCTTAAGTCCTCATCTGAGTCCAAGAGCCTGAGAAGCCTGGAGCACTGATAATAGAGGGCCAAGGAGATGGATGTCCCATCTCTAGCAGAGAGAAGGTGCCCTTTCTCCACCTTTTAATCCACTCAGGTCCTCAGTGTATTGGATTAGGCCCACCCACACTGGTGAGGGCCAATCTTCTGGTCTACTGATTCAAATGCTAATTGGATCCAGAGACAGGTTCATAGACAAACCCAGAAATAATATTTTAGCAGCTACTTGGGCATCCCTTAGCCCAGTCAAGTTGACACATCAAATGAACCATCAGAATAGCCACAGAAATGTTACCCAAGATGAAACTTATGGAAGGCTGAGGAGTAAATTAGTGCATAGTCTAGTACTTTTCAGCTGATGTTATTCACACTTAGGGCAAGAGAGTTCCTCAGTGTTTGAAAATGTCTAGTGCACGGCAGCACAATAACATTCTTGGTCTCACCCACAAAATGCCAGTAGCACCTCACCACACACACACCCTCTGTGACCACCAAAACCACCCCCAGTGCATTAAGCCCCCTGGAGGAATCTATCTTCCCACTCCTATGTCTTTGGAGAACCACTGTCTGGATTTGTGGGGTTCTAAGACTGATTGTGATAAAGGGTTGCCTGAGAATTGTGCAGGGTTTTCCTTTTTCCTGATTCCTCTCAAATTCAGATTTTGTTACTGTGTGCCTGGTTTGACCTATCAAACTATCATTTTAATGGAATTGTGTGTGTTGAATACTACTGTAAATATTACAGGCCCTTGTCTGTGCTGAATATTGTTAAGTTCTAGAAAATGTAAAATTTCTTGATAATCTGAAGGGCCGGATTTTAGGACAAAAGAAAGAAAGGCTCTGGTAAAGCACTTTATTTTGTCATAGTTCCTACAATTCATGTTTAAGTAGTTACTGTTTTATTAGAAAATTGTAATTTCCTTTCTAAATATAGCTAGCATATTATTTTGTTCCTAAATAAAATTTAAAAAATACATGTCTTGAGGCCAACTTGTCTTTTCCTTTGCAACAAGGACTAGTTTTGTTGAAGAAGTAAGTGGAAACCTATCAATTTTGCATCCGTGTATAATTTTATCTTAACCTCTGTCTTATTTGGAAATATCTGACCCATCCTATAATTTCATAGTTAATGTTTTATCAGAAATGCAGTCATTTACATTAATTCCGCTAAGATTTTATCATTCTTATTCATTTTTCCAATCATTCAATCTCAGAATGCCAACTTTGCCAGGCACTATTTATCAAATGTTGGCCAGTTCATTCATGAATATCTGAGTAAGTGCCCTGACTAAAGAAGCTTATAAACCGAGACTCCTTAAGTCAGCAATTATTAATATTTCTCTAGTGTTATAAAACTTTCAAAGCAATGTCACATATTCCTGTTTGTACCCAAGAGACCTGAGAACACATTCATATTTCACCATTTGCTCACTTATAATTTGATCTCTTTTGAGCCAGTGACTCTCTGAAGTGTATTACATTATTAACCCATCCTTACAGGGATGGGACTTGAAGATCAAAATCATTCACAGCCTCATCTTTGGTCAAATGATTTGACCTATGCTTTTCAACTTTGAAGATTCATGAAGGCAGCCTGGCTTAAAAGAAAGAATAGGCAACTGTAAGTCGGGGTGACATCCTGCTTCAGACACTCTCTGGATGTGTAAACTTGAATAAAATGCTTAATTCTGAACAAATATTTTCTTATTTGGGAAAAAGAGCGTACCACACAGATTTATTTAGGACAATGATTTTTCAGCAGGGAAGAAGGAATAGGCTTTTTATCTGTTGAATTTAATACATATTTTTGAATGTCTCTCTTCTGGGCACTGGGAATACAGTATTGAACACAACAGTCAAAAATACCTGCTTCCTGGGTACTTACATCCTGATGGTATTATATTGGGGGTCCCAGTTCAAAGGAACTAGTAACTAATACCTTGCCAAAGTCCTAAAACCTCCACTCTAATCTCTTCCACCCTACACATTGCTATTTGAGAAGTCTCACTTTAAAGGAAGCCACTGTTTCTAGCTATTGTCCCTCGGGTTTGCCACACTGAAATGATACTGATAAAAGTTATCCTCCTAAGGCTTTCTAAGATTGATTTACATTACTTGTGAATGAACCATGTGATATTTTTGTTCTGACTACATAAGATCATTTAAAAATCCATAAAGTCTTTTGAAATTGAATTTGAAGGTCAGCAAGACTGTTCCCTCCATTTTTTCATAAAGTGAGCTAGATTCAGGCACAAGGGAAGGGTGTGAACCTTGAAAGCCTTGGTGGGTGTTTCTTTTGTTTTTTGACACCTTTCACCCCAGCAACTCCGTACAGCAGTTATTGACAAGTGTAGCTTCCAGATATAGATACTGAAGCTCAGAGCTGCTGTGAAGCCAGTTCACAGGGGAGAGAGGAAATGAAACGTCAGGGTCCCCAACCACTGTCTAGTGCTTTATGTTTTTCTTCCCAGGACACATATCATTTGTGACCGATTAGCAGAGACTAAATTAGTCCCCTGATAACTAGAGACGTTATCATAGCTGTTTTCTTCCTTGTGTTCCTAATGTCAATTTAAAACATATACAAGAATCGGAAAAGAGGGTTTCTGAGATATTTGTGCAGCTCTTATTCCAAAGAAAAGATAGACTTCTCTCGATGAAGGCTTGACGGCAGCAAATTTAGACAAAAACTGAAAGCAAAACAGCCTACTCAAGGTTAGACAGTGACTCAAGTCATTCCATGCACTTAAACAATATTTAGGATGACCCTATGTAAACTCACATTATCACTTAAAAGCCAGTATAAAAATACTACCCATCTGCTGTGCTAGCCCTGCTGTTGCTTGCCACACTCCTCTGACAAGCTGTTACCTCAGTATATAGAGAGAGTATACATTTTGAAATCCGGAGTTTGAATTTGAAAAAAAAAATGGTATCTGGTGCATATGGACTGGATTCTGTTCTTCCAAATGTAGATTTGTAACCTCATTTATTCTTAAAGATGATGTGTTAAATTAGGCGCTTTTTTTTTCCTGTTTCCTTTTTTTTTTTTATTCTGAAGATGGAAACTCTTAAAATTTTACACCCGTGACATGAACAGTATACAATAGGAAGTCATTTAGTTTACATCCACCTTGTGTTGTGTGGAATGGGTGTTGGAAGGTGTTTATTGCAAACACCTAACTCAGTGGTGTGGTTTTTCTGTGAACTATGTAACTTTCCAAGTATTAAATAGTTGTTAGAGGACTTAGGAAGTGCAGTGTGTGTAATTACTTACCAACAAGTAATTTTCAGTGCTGAATGACTCTTAATTCTAGAATCACCAGTGGCACTGAGGCAGGTGAGATGTAATTGGCCTCTTTAATAGGTTTGTGAGTGTAAAAAGCAAGCCTGGAAGTTAGATCCTCAGGGTTCATCCTTCTTTGATGCATGAATCTGTGGATAAAGACTTTAGCTAGGAATCACAATCTGGCATGGACATGCATTATTGCTGAGTGATTTTCTGATTTTTCCACAGGACAGTTACTTCTTTTGGGGTCAGTTGCCTAAGGTATATCCAGAAGTAAAAAATAATAATAATCAGAACAACACTGTGTAATTTTCCTTGATATTTATTATTAATACTTCATCCAAGAAATTTTTGGAAATATAATCTGCTATGTTACTCAAAAACTCTGACATTTCATTCATTCTTCCACTCTACAAATATTTATTGAATGAATATTATTTGTAAGATCCTGGACTAGAAGCTCCATCAGATAAAAACACAAGTTCAGCAGGATACTTAAGTGATATATAGACTGGGAAAGAAGGAACAGATAAAGGTATAATTTTAGGAAAACTACAAAGGGAGGTAGGGAGCCTTTTGATACTGAACAGCGGCAATGGGATCATGATAAAGAAAAGGCATTTTAATTCCATGTCCATCCTGAGGTGGTTGTATAGTCTACCTTTGTAGACTCTATGCTGTACCTTGCAGCATATGAAATCAGATTATTAGAGTTAAAAGATGCCTGTTCCGTCTAGTCAAAGCTCCTTGTTCACAGATGAGAAAAGCAGGAGTCTGGGTGAGGAAGGTGCTCACATAGGACCATTGGAATAGTTTATTTAATAGAAAACACAAGATGAGAACCTAGGTTGCCTTTATTCAAGCCAATAGTCTCCACCCTTTTAGTTTCATATTTGTGCCCACTGTTAGCCAAGGCTACTTCAGGCCAGCCTTGGGGGTTTGAACCCAGTCCAGATGAGGGCATTTTTGAGACAGGGATCTCCTGTTGAACTAAATTCACCTCCGTGTTGGCACACATATTACTTCCTTTTCCCCTTTATAATTTTGCTATTGGATTTAACACATGTGGTTAGAGCTAAGACCTTTACCACAAACATATTTGAAGATGATACTTATTTTTGGATGCAGCTTCGTTTGCCTCCAAGCTGGATAGGAATGGGAGTAGGAGGGAACCAGATGCAGTCAAGGGGTTCTGAACTGCCGCATCTCACAGTCTGTCCTGTTATTACTGTTGGCCCCATTGCCATCCTGAGCCTTCTATAATCGTCTCTTATTACCTTTTTGGCCTTGACTTCTGTCACTGCTACTTGTCAGTTACATGTTTCTCAGCTAATGGACCAATTTCAGTGCCTCCCCACACATATTCCACATCAGTTGCCTTTTCTCCACACCTTTTCCCATGCAGTTTAGCTCTTCCTGGGATGCTGTTTTCACCTTTTAAAAATCCTTCCAGTTTCTAAGTCTCAAATCAAGCACCACCCTGGCTAAAATGGTTCTGCTTCATTTATGGCATTTAATAAAGTCTACCTTGGATTATAGTTATTATACTGACACTAGATACTGAAATCTTGAGAAGCAAAATAGTTTGTATTTATAGTTACTATCGCCACTGAACCTAGCATTGCCTCTTTTTCACTTAATAAATATAGGGGGAATAAATTATTTTGGCATAATATCCCTTATCCCTAAAATTTTCCATGACTTTCTTTGCAATCAGGTTAAAAACGAGAAAAGTTGACATAAGAAGTGCTGGAAAATCTGTCAGCATTTTCTTGAGTTTATCATGTTTCAATATTTACTTCATTGAAACTGAAAAAAAAAAAAGGCTATTTTCTCAAAAAAAAGCACAAATCCAATTGACTAACACCCTCCCCTCCCCTTTTCCTTCAAAATAGCAATAGGAAGATAAAAGGAGAAACAGTTTTTTTGAATATTAATAGCTTGTCCCATTGCCCCCTTTATTCATAAATTCATGATTTATAAGAATCTAGCTCAGCTCACTCCTCAGACTTGAGTGGTGCTCGAGTGAAACTTGAGTCAGGGCAGCTCTGATCAGTGTTAAATCTCACAGCTTCTGCATCAGATCTTCTTGAATAGGGAATAGAATTAAAGCGATATGCTCTGAAAATATAACTTTCATGCCACCTAAAGTGAAGGTTGGTCAAGAGCGTCATTGAGGGTCTGTGGAGCTCTGTCTTTGTAAGGAGGGAAGGATAGTGAGCTTATTGATTGGAATGATATCACTCTCCATAAATCAAGTGATCTTAGCCTTCTCCTTTTAGGTTATAACTAACATTGTAGACCATGAGAGGCATCTTACATCTCCCAGCCTCTCCATTTTGGCTTTTTTATGCACAGAGTGCCACACTACCTCACACAAAGTTTCCCTTCAATATAGCTTGAATGAATGAGTGTCCTCAAAGTACTGGAATTTGATTTATGTTTGTTGGTTGAATAATTTAAATATGGCTTCCATCCTCATCATGTCTAGATCCTTGCACTCTTTAAAGACCTTCTCCAGAATTTGAGATTATGGTTGGCATTGTCTTGGGTGCTGAAGTGTTGACCCTGGCAGTGAACAAATCAAAGCTCCTGATCTCATGGAACTTAAATTCTAGAAGATAGAAAAGGGCAATTCACACACACACACACACACACACACACATACTGTGTTCAATGACATTAAATATTGGGAAGAAAAAAGAATAAGAAAATGTAGTACAGATTCAGTAGGGGTAAATTATAGCAGCATTGTTAAGATTAGATGCATTTGAATTGAGATTTGAATGACATATAGGATGTGTGAAGGATCTTGGGAAGAGCATGCCAGGCAGAGGGAGCAGAAACGCAAGGTTCTGAGGCCCGACTGTGTTTGAAATCCGCAGGAACAAGAAAAGCCAAGTGCCAGAAGTGCAGTCATGGGGAAGGGATGCAGGACATGAGATCAGAAAGGCAGCCAAGAACCAGATGCTATAGAGTCTTATCAGCCATGCTAAGGACTTGGATTTTATGCTGAATGAGCTGAGAAGGCATAGTATGTTTTGAGCTGAAGTGTGGCAAGAGCTGATCCATTTTTAAACAAATGACTCTGTACTGCAGAAAATAAACTGTAGGGGTAAAGTCCAGAAGCAAGGGAGCAGTTAAGAGTTTGGGCAAGAGCTAATGGTGTTTTGGAACAAGGTCATAGCTGAGGTGTTTAGATTGCTGTGAGTATATTTCAAAGGTAGAGTTGACATGATTTACTATTGGATTGGGTGTGTGATGGGAGAGACAGGAATCAAAGATGTCACCATTTTCTGTGTGACTAGCAGAGTACCTTCTTATTCTGAGCTCCTGTAGCATTTTTATAGATATTTAAGATTACCTACAATTTTACATCTAGTATTACCAGTAAGAACTGAGTTTTGGAAAGACCCTGGGACTAAAACATAGTTATAGCACATAGACTGTCTGTGTTAAACCTTGTATCTGTCTCGTCCCTGTACTTGTATATTTCTGCACAGACTGGTGTCACTTGTATCTTTTGATTCCCCATGTGGATATGACACAATCAATTCTGCGTGTAGAGATGCAATAAATGTCTCATGAAAGTGAATTAATTTGAATATCTATATATCACCTATTTTTCAAAAGAGTTGCCTGGTGATCTGTCCCACGTGCATGCATGTGTGCTAAGTTGCTTCACTCGTGTCCAACTCTTTGCAGCCCCATGGACTGTAGCCCATCAGCCTCCTCTGTCCCTGGGATTCTCCAATACTGGAGTGGGTAGCCCGTCAGCCTCCTCTGTCCCTGGGATTCTCCAATACTGGAGTGGATTGCCATGCCTTCCTCCAGGGGATCTTCCTGACCCAGGGATCTAACCAGTGTCTCTTAGGTCTTCTGGATTGGCTGGAGATTGGGTTCTGTACCACTAGCACCACCTGGGAAGCCCTGATCTGTCCCATAACAAACATGATTTTGTTTCTGAGGTGAGGATAAGCTACTTAACACTTTCATTGAGCATATGTGTACATCCTCGTGTGTGTGCATATATGTTCATGTGTGTGTATGTGGGTTTAAATAAAAGAAATAACTCATTGAAAAGCAGTTGAGAGACAGTTGCATATGTTATGGGGGGAGGGATTCTACTTAATTCTCTGCTGTTCCTTATTTGCATTTTGAAACCTAGCTGGTGTAGAGGGATTGACCCATTCTCTCTGGAGAGCATGGAGTCTATTTTAGACAAATTACTGGAAAAGGTCCCTGCATTCAATGAAATACAGAACCTTTCAGGCTGTAATACCAGAGGTAGCATTTGAATGTAATGTCAACTAATTATTTAACCATAAATGACAGTTTCTGAACATTGTGCTCTTTTTGCATCATTTACTACATTTGTGGGACATCTAATTATAAAAAAAACAAAATAAGTATTCTTCAGTGGTCTCTAGCAGCACTGAGCAAGAACGCAGTCTGTGCAAAACATTGTTTAAATAGAAGTGCTTGAAAAGCCTCCATTAATCTTCATTTTTGCATTTTGAATGCTTTCCTGCTCACACTTTTGGTATCAAGGGACCAAATGAGTCTGAACTGACTGTATAAAAATTTAAGAACTGGGAAGAGAAGAAATGAGGAAGCTATTTGCATTCCTGGAAGGCAGGACTCAGGTTTATTATAATCGTTCATGGTACTTCATAAAAGGTGGTCTGTTTTCCAAATGGTGTTGAGGGTGAGCTTTTTGTCACTAGTCTTTAAGTTGTTATAAGAGATGTTATTTTTTAAATCACCAATGCAAAAATATATGAAAGTAAAAGTGGAAGGCACCCACAGCCTCCTTCATGCCATGGATCTTACCATGTGGAGTTTGACACCTTGTCGTCTAGGCTCTTATTCTTTTAGTTTTAATTTTTATACATTTTAAAAGGCTACTTTCATTTACAGTTATTTCAAACATTGGATATATACCCTGTGTTGTACAATACACCCTTAACTCTATCTTATACCTCCAGGAAATGAAATATCATGTAAATAACTATTCTACAAATAAAGAAGATACTTAGGGAGGTATACAGAAAACAAGCTGTGGAGGTTCAAATGAAAACCTTTTGCTACTTAGGAAAAGTTCAACTTTAGCTGAGCAAATTCATGATAAAGAAGGCCTTCTTCTCTTCTTTTCACCATGAGGGCCCCTGTGAGCTTGACCAGTTTACATCATCTCTTGAATGAGTGAGGGCCCTGCATGTGAAGACAAACAAGTATAGAATAGTGTCAAAGAAATAGAAAGATGTGTTCACCTTTATCAACATTTATAGAAATATTGAATATTTATAAAAAGATTTGATAGCATAGTCTATAATTAAAAGACAAGGCACTTTCACTCTGACATTTTCCAATTTTATATTAGGATCTATAATATCAGTGATAACTAGATTCATGTTTTCTCTCTCTGGGGCTTTTAAGACATCATAGAGGAGATATCATTTGGCAGAATTTATTTATCAGCTAAGCGTTAATTTAACCTGCTGATCTTGACTGTACTAGCTCTCCCAAATGTGAAGAGCCAACCTATTAGAAAAGGCCCTGATGCTGGGAAAGACTGAAGGCAGGAGAAGAAAAGGACGACAGAGGCAAGATGGTTGGGTGGCATCACTGACTCAAAGACATGAGTTTGAGCAGGGTCCAGGAGATGGTGAAGGACAGGGAAGCCTAACATGCTATAGTCCGTGGGGTCGCAAAGAGTCGGACACGACTGAGCAACTCAACAACAACAGCAACAAAGGGGAGAGATCATTTGGCAGAATTCATTTATCAGCTAAGGTTTAATTGTTTAATTTAACCAGCTAATCCTGACTATCCTAGCTCTCCCTGAAGCTATAATTCTGGAATCTGTACTTTCCTTCCCCTCCTGACATAAAAGAAATGGACCACATTGCTGCTTCTCTGCACTGAGGACAGGAAATGAGAACTTAGCATGCCTTACTGAAACTGAGTAGGAGTGTGTATTAGTGGAGTGACTGAAAAATATGGTTAAGACCAACACCCAAACTCTTGAGGAAAATCAGCGCCTCTTCTTTTTTCTCTCTCTTTTTTAAAATAATTATTTTTCTCTTCTTTGTTTTGCCATCAAAGAAGATTGAGTAAGAGTCAGTCTCTCCAGGAGATGACTGATGAAATATAGCCCTTGGGTTATTTGCATCTCATTCCTGTAGAGTGTAAGGAAGAACATTCCCCACCCATTATAACCATGAGCATGTCATAACAAACACCACCACTTTCTGGAATATATTATTGAGCTCTTGGTTTAATGAATTAGTCTTACAGCCCTCCCTATTGAATTGCCCCATTCCAAGCCAATCATATTTGGCTGTGTTCACTTAGTACATTCAGGGACACTAGGTTTACAAAAATGTGGTTGGAAACTCTGTAACTCTTAATTTTGGCACAAAGGAGTTCCCAGCTTTTAAGTTCCTAGTAATCGTTCTTCCTACTTCTCTTCATTTCATTGTTTCCCAGCCTCTCTTCTGTGAGCACTTCGGGTAAATTTTTACTATTTTAGGCTTGATTTCTTTCTCTTCTTTCTTCTCACTTTTCATTCATTGCAGAAATGGCTTGGCTTTCCACTCTTTTCCATCCTGTCTTGGATACACAGTGATGCTCTTACATTTTTTAGCATACCACAGTATGATTTAGATTAGGAAACTCTTCCATTGTAAACCCCACTTGGTTTTGTTGACAATGCTGTGCCCAAGTTATGAGTTAGCTTAATTATATATACTCAGTGAAGATAAAGAAGGAAAACTAACATATAATGGATACCTAGTTTGCCACAGACATTGGGCTAGGCTTCTTCTTATACAATTTTTCATTTAATCTTCATGGTAACCCTGCTAATTGTGGGTTACGATTCTACTTGGCAATGTGGAATCTGAAGCCCGGGGATATTAATTATTTTACCCAAGGATAGGTGGCTTAAGGTGAGCTATCAGTCTGCCATCTCTGACTTCAAAGTCCACACTGTTTCCACCTCATAGACAACCATACAGAAAATCAAGAGGGAGCCTTCAGGGGTTTTGACATATTTATTATTTCAAAATTTATAATTCCAGAGCATGCATCCTGCCTTAACAACTGCTGCTGCTGCTGCTGCTAAGTCACTTCAGTCATGTCCAACTCTGTGCGACCCCATAGACAGCGGCCCACTAGGCTCCCCCATCCCTGGGATTCTCCAGGCAAAAACACTAGAGTGGGTTGCCATTTCCTTCTCCAACACATGAAAGCGAAAAGTGAAAGTGAAATCGCTCAGTCGTGTCTGACTCTTCTCGACCCCATGGTCTGCAGCCGACCAGGCTCCTCCGTCCATGGGATTTTCCAGGCAAGAGTACTGGAGTAGGGTGCCATTGCCTTATCCAGCCTTAACAACTAGAGATGTATAAATGAAATATTGGTATTCTGTTGTGTAAGTTATTGACAAAATGACCTTTGATGTCATTCTGATCCTATTTAAAATAATTATGATTGTGTAGACATCAGAATAATCAAAATATTTTAAGCCATTTCTGCATGTCTGGCATTAGACTTATTTGTATAGGATAAAAGGAGAAAAACATTCCTTCTGCATGGCAGATAGAAAGATGGGAGAATTGAAACAAATAACTGGCACTGATTAGGTTCACTTAGATGAGATAGTGTGCCAAGTCACTTTGCTGATGTATAATGAGAGCCTTGCAGAAGGAGAGTTAACCAGTTTTGAGGAATAATAAGAACTGAATGGGTAGCCTGGATCTCCATTTCCATCATATGACTTCCTTACTTGTTTAAAAAGTTGACCAAAAAAAAAAAAAAAAACAGAACAGGTAAAAAGAAGAGAAGGAGAGAGAAAAGGAGTGTGTGAGAAAGAGGGTGACTGTGAGTAGCTCCAGCAAATATGAGAAATATCTTCAAGTTGGTATTTCCTGGATTGTGTATGGATGTTTGTGTACGAAGGCCAACACATCACAAAGTGGTGATGGTTAAAGCTGTTACGTTTAGGAGCCAAGTATACCAATTTTAGTTCTAGTTCTACCATTGAATTATTGTGTAGCCTTAGGTAAGTCATATAACCTCTCAGCTACCCAATATTCTAGAATTGTAGGGATTAGGCTGAATGATCTGCTGCTGCTGCTGCTAAGTCGCTTCAGTCGTGTCCGAACTCTGTGCGACCCCATAGACAGCAGCCCACCAGGCTCCCCCGTCCCTGGGATTCTCCAGGCAAGAACACTGGATTGGGTTGCCGTTTCCTTCTCCAATGCATGAAAGTGAAAAGTGAAAGTGAAATCGCTCAGTCGTGTCCGACTCTTAGCAACCCCATGGACTGCAGCCTACCAGGCTCCTCTGCCCATGAGATTTTCCAGGCAAGAGTACTGGAGTGGAGTGCCATCGCCTTCTCCAAGGCTGAATGATCACTAAGTTCTAATTCAACTCCAGCGTTTACTGATTTTACAATTCTTAGTGTGCTTTAACTGCCCATTAACTATTAACCACTTAGTATGTATCAAAAGAGATGTGTTCTTTCTGCTCAAAGATGTTAAAGGCTGACTGTGTTATTAGAAAAAAATTTTGGAATCATGCTTTCAAAATTCTTAAGTTTGGGTTTCCCTGTTTGTACTTTAATGTCTCTGTTGCTATACTCTTTCTTACGGTAAAGAAAACAGTAAACAGCAGTTTTACTTTCTTACAGTAAACACCAGTTTTAAGTTTTGTGTGTTCTTCCCTCTTACACTGGAAGCCAGTTTTAAGTTTTGATGAGTGAAATCCCCCTATTAAAGAGAAAGAGTACTAGGGGTGAAAGATTACTCATCTCTAATTCAGAATTTGAGATAGACTAGATAAAAAGATAATATTTTTGAGAAGAAAGCATTAGAAAAGGGAACATGTTAGAGAAAGGGTAGGTAGCAGTCACTACATATGCTAGTGAATTTCAACCCTTGAATATTTGTCTACTCATGGGATAGTCTAGATAACATCTTGCCTTATACTATTTGAAAAAATACACTAAATTGTTGAAACAGGTACATTTTATCCCAAGGGCAGTTTGTACCAACTCTTAATTAAGTGTTTTCACTCATCTACTCTGTGTTTCCCCACCTCTTAGGTAACTTGAAGTGGGTATAGGACAGACCATTAGCACTGAAGTTGAGTCCAGGGCTGGATTTCAAAACAGAATTAATGTGTCTTAGAGAAACCCTTGAGTTTTCTAACTCTGTCCAGAGGTTATACTGTAAAGGATTTAAAACAAAAACAACAACAAAAATGTTTTCTCTATCCTTTATCACATCTTTTTGCTTAACAGAGGAAAAAATGCGTGTTCTGTAACAGACAAATCAAGACAGGGCAAAATCTTCATCAACACCTACAGTTCCTTCTCAGTTAGAAAATGTAAACCCCACTCTCGTGTTTAAGATGATTGCAGCCTCCAAGACAGATATTTATGCAGAAGGCAGGAAATGTCATGCAGGCAGATAAGGTAGCTCCCAATTATCCCCACCTACTGGTGTTCATGCTTTTGTGTTTGGCCCTGCCCTTGAGAGTGATCAGGACCTGACTTGTTTCTAACCAGTGGAATAGAGCATAGGTGATGGCATGTACAAGATTACTTGTACAGGGTTATGCTTCATAAGATTGTAATATCTGTCCTACAAGGAGATTCTCTTGGTGGTTTTGAAGAAACAAGCCTCCATGTTGTAAGCTGCCATAGGGAGAGGGTTTTGTGGCAAGGAGTTCAGGGCAGCCAGTAGCTAAAATAAACTGAAGCCTTCAGTCCAGCAGCCTTTAGGAACTAAATGTTGCTGACAACCATGTAAATCTGAAAACAGATCCTTCCCCAGTCCAACCTAACAGTAAGACCACAACCCTAAGGGGCCTTTGAGACCTTGAAGCAGAGGACCCAGCTAAGCCACGTGATACTCAGAACCCACAGAAACTGAGGTAATAAATGTATGTTGCTCCATACCACTACGTTTTTATTGTTATACAATAATAGTTGAAACAGTCATGTTATTTTTAGAATCCACCATTTTCTTCATCTTTCAGTCTCTTCAAAATAGTTACTAAGTGAAAGTGGCTTGTAGCTCCATCTTCATATTCATTAAAGTAAAGTCACTCAGTCGTGTCCGACTCTTTGCAGCCCCATGGACTGTAGCCGACCGGGCTCCTCTGTCCATGGGATTTTCCAGGCAAGAGTAATGGAATGGGTTGCCATTTCCTTCTCCAAGGGATCTTCCCTACCCAGGGATCGAACCCGGGTCTCCAGCATTGCAGACAGACATTTTACTGTCTGAGCCACCAGGGAAGCCTCATATTCATTAGGTATATTTTATTTAAGAGTTGGCTTATCTGTGGCTTTGTATTGGTCTTAAATGTGTTCCTCAGTTTCAGGTATCTCTTCAAAGGAGATGCCTTCTGAGTTTGTGTTATAAGGAAGTTGGATAAGGCTGAAAATTGTCAATATATCCTTGCTGAATCCAGTTGAATTATATGAAGGTGAGTTTCTCGGAGAATGGCTTTTTAAATCTTTCTGTGGCTATGCCATAGGTGGTATATTAGAACTTCTCCTGCCAGGAAATGGGGTGTGGAAACCATTCCTTGAGCTTCTCTGTCATCTGCATTCTAGTGAAATTCAGTTAAAAATCATCAGAATAGAAGCCTTAAAATGAAACCATTATTTTACATGGTAATTCTTGAGCCTGAAGAATGTTAGGGATGTGAGGCCGGCACCCACTGTCCAAAAGAAGAATGTGTCTCTATCAAAGCCACCTCTTTGGCCTTGGGGCCCCAGTGACCCCTGGTTACAGTTTGCTGAAAGACAGGAACTTTGCAGTTTGGAAATGACAGAAGATCCTAATACTCTGAAATAAGTAGTAGCCCTGGAGTAGCCCCAGTGTGGTCACACCTCTTCTGACTTACATGGGAAATTACCAAGACCTCAAATAGGCTCTCTAACATTTCTTGATTCAACCAACCGAATGGAAGATGAAGAGCTCTTTGGAAAATTCCTAGAAACAGTACTTCGTACTTCTTTCTTTATAACACTTGTCACATCATTCTAGTTTCTGTTCCACTATTAGCAAAGCCCCTCTTCCTTGGAGCCTCCATTTCCATCATAGTGCTGCCTTATAGCATGTTTAAATCATGTATTTTTCTCTTTCTTTATTTATTTATGGCCACACTGTGAGGCATGTGGGAATCTTAGTTCCCCAACCAGGAATTGAACCCAGGTCTTAATCACTGGACTACCAGGGAAGCCCACCTCATTTTGAATGAATGAGTGAAAAAGAATATGAATGAACAGATAAGGATGCTTAAATGTTAATAAAAGACAAATCACTCTCTTCTTCCCTTGAGGGATATTTCATTTGGTGTAGCTACATATAGCTCAGATTTATTTTAAGGGTTAAGCATTTTATTGAACTATTTCTAAAACATTCTGAATGGGTAACCCAAAAGAATATGGGAAAAAAAAAAAAAGAATATGGGAAATCAATTGGACTGTAACTTAACCAAGAAAGTATTATCTTCTGGGTTCAGAATATGTCATAGAGTTCTGCATTACTAGTTAGCAGAAAACTCCTGAGGCTTATGAAGACTTTCCTAAGGACACAGAGCTCAAAAATAGCAGGGAAGAGATAAAAATCCTAGTCATCCTGATTCCAAACTTTATATTGTTTCCTTTATGCGCAGACATATATTCAGCTAATATGTTCTGTGCATCTGCTATGTCTCATGTACCATGTTAGATATGATGAAGGAATACAGATATACAAGGCCCAGAACTTGCCTTTGTAAGGAAACAAAATAATTAAGGAAGTGAAATTCTGAGTTTTGTGGAAGGAAAGAAAAAGATGCACAAAAGAAGTCCAGGCTCAAGTGAGTGCAGTTAGATTATAAATCTGCTGATGTTAGTTTATAGCTTGACCTGAGAACTGCTTCCGCATGTGAAGAATGGAGATCAGTAATCTGCTTTACAGATTGGTCAGGGAGATTGAAAAGATTGAATGAGAAAATGTGGGGCGTGGCTGGCATTGAATGGACAACACACTGCAGGAGTAGCTGCCTGAGCTTCGGGGTATGTTTGGTGGAGAGGCCCCTGCCTGAGGGAGAAGTCTTGCTGGGCGGAGGGGAGGCATGTGGGAGGAGGCTCACGGACCTGAGCTCCAGTCATTGACTGGCCTGTGACCCCGGGTTGACCACTAACTCCTGAGACACCTGTGGCTCCTTAGATGTAGAGTGGAGATCTTTGGTAGATGCACCTCACAGGATGGTTAGAAAACCTGCGGATAACAGCACAGGCATGGTTGTAAATCATGAAAGTCTATGGGCAATTTTTTTTTTTTTTTCCTTTTTACTATCAGGAATACATTAGCAGCCACTTTCTTTAAGATTGTTTCCTCTCACCTGTTTTTAAATTCATGGCTATTATGGTGTGCACTGTAGCCAAGAAAACGTGCATTTTAGTCTTTGTGATAATCTTGCTTTAGTTTTCAAGATTTTGAATAGTGTTGTGTGTGTGTGAGACAGAGAAATATTTGGCCTCAATGAGGAATTGGTGAATTTCTGTGCACTTATGCTCTGTGTTTACCACTTTGTACTTTACACTTGACTTTCTCTTCTATCAGAAACAAAAGTAATAATACTAATAATGGTGAACAATTGAAATGGCTTATTTTGAAAACCTTGTTCAAATACATTTCATATTCCTCTCCTTCCATAGAGGGCCCTTCTAAGCATTTGAAACCTCTCCATGACTCAAGGTCATCGCTATGACCATCTATTATTGCATTCTGCTGGAATGCAGGAATCTGTCTCTCCTGTCCCCTCGGGCTATCAGCTGCCATTTCTGCTGTCACTGCCTGCCTCTCACAGTCTTTCCCACCACCTTCTAATGTTTGTTGGTTCTAATCTCTCCTGGTATGAGGAAGCAGCAGCAAAATGATCATTAGAATTGTTGGTGAATATCAGCCAGTAAGCACCGAATGCTTATTGTTCCCAGAGGAGCATCCATCATTGTATCCTGGCATCTTTTTAAATCACTATTTTACTAACACAGAGCTGAGGTGGTTCTTTCCTCCCCTCCTTCATCATCATCATTATCTGTTTCTTTTCCATCTTTCAGGGAAATAAGAAACTCTGACTGTGTGCTTCCTTCCCCTCTGCTTTGATTTTGTTCTTCAATCACAACAATTAGAGGAGTGCTTCTAAATTGGATCACAGCTGATTGTCTCAGTTTCCTCGTGTGGCTTTAAGAACAAACTGATTTGAAGCCTTATACTGTTGGCAGCTTTCATCTATTTATTTGGACTATCAAGCAGGAATGCTCAGTCTTTCAAATGAAAGAAGACATCTTTATTTCCAGTTCACACCCTTCATAATAAGAAGGGTATTTGAAATCAGGCCAGAAAAACATAACTTAGTTCTCTAACTTCATATTACAGATGCTTGCAGTAATGGAAGAAGCTTCCCGACTACCCAGCCTTATCCCCAAATGAGCAGGAGAAAATGAGGGAGACACATCCAGAATCAAACAGCAATAAGAAAAAAAGGAATCATTTGCTTCAATTTATAGGAAGGGCCTCAGCTTTCCTGAAAGTCTATCTTTAGGAAGTTAAGTAGACATACAGACCCAATAGAGGGTCTGTACTTATCATTTTATTTAGAAGTCATCTCTGAAAGGATCATTGTGTCATTGTTACTGAAAAGGAGCCTGTGTAATAGTTACCCAGACTTCAAAATTAGGAAAATCTCATTGTGAAACACAGATCTTGTTTCACTCTGGTAAAGACCAGAACTTGGAAGCTGGAGAACTTAGTTTCCCAGCAGAAGTCAGGACTTCCTGTTACAGAGAAAACAGAGCTAAGACTATAAAGTAGGCTGACTCTCCACAGTGGGGGGCTAATGGATCCCCACTGCATCTTCCCAAGTTCATTTCCCTTTTAGGTCCTGGGAGCCAGCCAGTGTCACAAGTCCATGTTTAGGACACACTCCAATTGCTCCCTCCTTCCTTTCTGCCTGGGACACCCCTCCTCACCCCAAACTCTGCCTCCTGCTCACCTCCAAGAGGTGCTTCCTGAGCTATTTGCCTTCCGGGTGGAAAGAATCTCTCTGTGGGAAATCTCCGCGGGCTTAGACCTACTCTTCTCTGAGATGACTTTGATCCTGATGTACCTAGGATGAAAGTAATTTCTCTAATGCCTTGTTTTTATGACTTCTGCAAGCTTCCAATGGGCAGGTGTGTGCTTGGTTGCCCAGTGGTGTCCAGCTCTTTGTGACCCCACGGACTGTAGCCTGCCAGGCTCCTCTGCCCATGGGGATTCTCCAGACAAGAATACTGGAGTGGGTTGCCATGCCCTTCTCCAGGGGGTCTTCCCAACCCAGGGATTGAACTCAGGTCTCCCTCATTGCAGGCAGATTCTTTACCATCTGAGCCACCAGAAAAGCCCTCCTGTGGGCAAGTGCTGCTTCTAATTTATCTGCTTCCCTTAGGAACCTGCACCTCAATGAAATTCTCAGAGTATGCTTTTCACCAATATTTGTGGAAAGAAGGGAGAAGGTGGGAAAGATTAAAGGAGCAACTACAGAAAATTTGTATCTAGGGTCATATTCAGTCAGTTCAGTTCAGTCGCTCAGTTATGTCCAACTCTGTGACCCCATGGACTGCAACATGCCAGGCTTCCCTGTCCATCACCAATTCCCAGAGCTTGCTCAAACTCATGTCCATCAAGTCAGTGATGCCATCCAACCATCTCATCCTCTGTTGTCCCGTTCTGCTTCTGCCTTCAATCTTCCCCAGCATCAGGGTCTTTTCCAGGGCTGTACTATAATATGATAAATAATACCTTTGACTTGTATGCCATTTTAGCATGTACAGTTTTGTACATGTATTTCCCTAGCATTCATCACTGTCCTGATATTGTGTGCATGGGTGTCTAGTGTCTATCTGCATGTGTGTCTTTTTAATGTGTATGTATATTGCTCCTCTCTCACTCTCTCTTACAGACACACACACACAAATTTGCATTATGTGCACATGAAAACAAAAGCTTGCTGAGGGCAGGGGCTTTCTTGATTTCATGACTGTAACCCCAGCTCCTTGAACAGTACCTGACAAAGGGGAAATGTTTGTTAGATGAATGAATGCAAATATTACCTCTTTGGTCACCATAACCTTGTGAGATAAATGCTACATCATGCTTGTCTTCGTGTTTTTGCAGATACCAAAACTAAGGCCTTGAGTACACACAAGGTCATACAGCTAGTCACGGGAAAAACCAAGACTTGAACTCAGATTTTCTATTTCCATTTCCTTTTCTGTCTGTCTTCTGGGAATTTGCTATATTAGTAGCAAAGCAAAAAAAGTCACACAAGGAAAAATTGTTTCCAAATTTAAATGCATGATGCGTACACAAGAAATTACTGACTTTTCAATCCAATGATAACACAGATTGTGTGATTTTTTTAGGAGGAATAGTCTTTCTTTTCCATCCTCTTTCCTTTATTAGCATATGTGTCAGTGTGCAGGCACACACACACACACACACAATAGCTCTCAGCTTGTACTTTTCCAGTCCCTTATTAATTCCTCTTGCAGGCCTTCCCTGCCTTGACCATCCCCAGTGCCTGTCAAGGCTATGGCTTGGTGAGGCCAAGGTCAAGTGACAGGCAGCAGGGTTTGTCATGGCCCCTTTGGCCAGCACAAAGGGCTTGAAGGAAGTGGAACAACAGGCATTTCAAGAGCAGGACTAGGCTGGGCTATTGTTGTCAAAAGTTTATATTCACTCTAATTGTAACTCACTTTGGCAAACACAGTAATTTTCTTTTGTTGTTTTACTTAGTCGCTAAGTGGTGCCCATCTCTTTTTACAGTCCCATGGTCCTATAGCCCTCAAGGGTCCTCTGTCCATGAGATTTCCCTGGCAAGGTTACTGACATGGGTTGCCACTTCCTTCTCCAGGGGATCTTTCCAATCCAGGGATTGAACCTGTGTCTCCTGCATTGGCAAATGGATTCTTTACCACTGAGCCATGAGGGAAGTTCGCTATGGCAAATGCAGTAAACATCCATGCAGATTACTGAGTTGTACTAAGTGTCCAGGGATGTCAACAATCACCATGAAATCCAAACAAAATATCATTTTTTGCTGAAACAGAAGCCAAGTATCCCATGCTGTCTCTCCCTGCAGCAGATTGGAAACCTACACGTCAATCAGGAGAGGATACCCCTTAAAGCCCTAATGCGTGGAAGGACTTGGAGACACTCAGCAGCAAACTGAGGTGTAGCAACAGTCACTTTCTATTCTCAGGCACCACTCTGCTTTGCTTTTATCTTAAAACAGGATGACTACAAAGGGGAATAAGGCAGACAGTGATACAGGCTCCTACATTAAAGTGCAAGAGAAAACAAGCATTCGCTTATATCCGAAGCCCACAAGGGGAGAGATGAGTCAGTAAAAACTGTACAAAGGAGATTTGAAGTCACGGACGCTGTGGCAGTGGCAGTGAGCAGGCCATGAACTCCTCAAGGCCTCTTTTCTTCTTTACTCAGACAGATCATCATGGGGTGAGAGGGATGCCTACACAGTCACGAATCGGACTCTCCATTAGACCATGAGTCAGGCTGCTGTCCATGAACTCGGGGTTGCTCAGTGTAGTGTAGGACTCATTTCTTTCCCTTTTCCTTTCTCATCAATGACTCAGGAGACTCAGTGGAAACCCATGTGAGCCTCTCTTCCTGGAATTATCACTGTGGAAGTGCATGTCCTCTAAGCTTACTGGATTCACCCACTAAAACCCGCTTCTCCTTTGATTTTGCCTCCTGTATGTGGTTTGCAGAGATGGACTGTCGGGGTTTCCCACCCGTCCACAACTTGAAGTTTCTATTTCCACATTTTGACTGTCGGTTCTATATTTGGTCAAAATCCTGCTTTTTTGCCTGGTTTCCTAGGGAAACAGCTTGTCAAACTGCTGTTTTTTGTCCATCTGCCTTGCCCGCTTGGGTTTGATTGTGCACTCGGATTATTTCCCAATCTGACAGGAAAGTCACAAAGCCCCAAATGAGGGAAAACCCCTTGAAATTTCTTTAAAATAAGTTTTATGAAAATAAATGGTCAGTTAGGAAATCATGGTTGAGGGAGGACAGTTTGTGTTTCTGTGTGTTTATAGACTACGATAATAAGGAAGCCAGTGTAAGTGAATGGCAGGAGGGTCAAGAAATCTTATTTTATAGATGCAAAGACATTACACATAAAATATGGATATAGGCACAATAACATCCCTGCAAGGATCATCCGTCCAGTCAAAAGTGTCAGCTATGTTGTAGTTAAAGAAACACTAGACTTAAAGTCAGGAAACCTAAGTTTTTGTGTCACTTTAATCTCAGGCTAGATCTTTTCATTGCCACTCTTTGCAACCCTGTGGACTGTAGCCCAGCAGGCCGACTCTTTGTGACCCCATGGACTATAGCCCGCCAGACTCCTTCATTCATGGGATTCTCTAGACAAGAATATTGATGTAGGTTTCCATTCCCTTTCCTAAGGGATCTTCCCGATCCAGGGATCAAACCCTGGTCTTCTTCATTGCAGGCAGATTCTTTACCATCTGAGCCACTAACCCCTCCCCTTTCATTACCACATGAACCTCGTTTTACTTTAGGAATTAGGACCCCCTTGTGCTGAAGATTCTGCCAAACAAGCTGCATTTATTAAGGAAATATGCATTCTTTGCCAGTTGCACATATACATTGACCAGCCAGGACTGGGTAGAGTGACCTAACCAATGTCACTGCACTGAGTTGATAATCTATCAATAAACAATATAACCCCAGGTACATGCTTGTATGCTTTAGGTTTTTGAAAATCTAAAGTCAACGTGTATCATGAAATCAACATGGGCGCATCAGGCTTTTAAAGGCAACAGGTTGAAAACCAGTAACCTAGACAATTTCTAAAACCTCCTCCAGGTTCTCTGATTAAATTCTCTCCAAATTCTTTGGGGAGCTAAAGGTGGCAGAGAAGGAGAAGGAAGCATAACTTCATATTTATGGAACACCTATGTTCACCTTACTCAGGGAGTTATGTCAGTGGGCCTAACACCCACCAAGGTCTTGCATATTTCTAAGATGGTTCTGGATTCCTGAAGTCATAGATGAGCTTAATTCTCCTTCGTGGTTCAAGGACAGACTGTGGGGAACAGCTGTCCAGGTCGTATTCCAGAACATCATCACACACCTCGTGTTAGAAACAGAGCCCTTAGCAGATAGAATCTGTTGTTTCATGTAATTACTTTTCAAGATGCCATTACCAGAAATTTTATGTAAATACATATTTTATTCCCCAAGGCATGTTAATATGAGACCAAAATTATACAACACTGAAAGAAAACAAAATTTCCTTTTTACTAATTTTCTGTATGTGCTGTTGAGAACATGCCATAGGCTAACAGAGGTGCCCAAACTTAGCCAAAGCCTCATTTTTTTTCCTGTTCAGTTTGCAGAATCATAGGAATGTGGCCTTGATATTCAATAGTTCAACACAATTCAATTTGATGAACATTTGCTGTCTGCCTTCTCTGAGTCGGGTGTTGGGTCCATGCTAGCAAGGATGGACACTATTAATGAAACAAACACTTAAGAGTTACCATAATGTGCTAAAAGCATATAACTACCCAACTGGCTAGACAATAATTGATGCCCCAGAAAAGATACTTATTCACTTACCAAGTACTTATATTGTACTTATGGTGTGTCAAAAAGCACTGTTCTGTGTACTTTATTAACTCATGTCATCCTCAGAATAGCCCTTTGAAAAATATGAATGCTGTGATTATCTCCATTTTGCATCGATGCACAGAGAGGGTAAGTCATCTGCTCAAAGTCACACAGCCAATAGCACTGGGTCCAGGCAGTGGATTCCTGTTGTGTGCTCATAAACACTGTCCTCTGCTTTGAGATCTGAGAGGAAGAAGAAATTGCTTTGGGTTCAGGATCAAGGAATGAGCCATCTGAATTACGGTGTTAAGACTAGTGGCACTGACCCTTCAGAGAATGTTTGGGACGATCTGGCTCTTGGCATTCACAGCAGTGGATATAAATATGGGTGGTGAGCTTGAAGAGGAAAACGGCCTCTGTGGTCTTGCTGAAAGAAAAGTAGCTTCATTTGTCTGTGTGGGGCCATTCAGCGATTATAGGTATAAGACCAGCATGGCAACCAGATCATGCCTGTGTCTACTTCCACGCTTTGCTTGAGGCTTGAAGCTAACTGCTCACTCCTGCCATCCTGAGACGGGGAACCCTCAGATGCAGAAACCCAATTAAGTAAGCTGGACCACTTCCCTAAGAGGTATTCACCTCTCTATTGGTGAAGGAAGCATCACAAATTCAACCCACTTGCTTTAGTTCAACGCATGGCCCATTGGAGCCAAGAGTTGGACACAACTGAGCATGCACACACACCTCTTCCTGGGTAGGGTTTAATTTCCAAGAGAAGGCTAGACAGGAGCAAAGAGCACCCTGAAGGGGGCGCCCTGTGACAGGGCCAAGTGCCTAGGAAAGCATATTTGACCTCCTGGGCATCAGTTCCCGTGGCTGTCACACAGCTGCAGCTCCTCTTCCTTCGCAGTGCTGGTTTGATCAGCTGCAAGACGAACCTGCTGCCTGGGATTTGGACAGCTCACTTTTTCAGATGCTGCTTAAAATCTTGGAAAAACATTTGATATCACAGCCTGCACTGACTTTAGCTCCATGCTGAGTTTATCACCTATGCTTAATTTTTTTAATTTACTAACTGATTTTCCTCTAAAGATTCTCTTTCCTCTACCAACCACCACCTTCCTTTTCTTCACTCAGTTTGGCTACAATTTAGGCCAGTGTCAGGGGTATTATTAGGCACAAAGTCAGGTCCAAAGGATGGCTTCTTACACGTGGAGTCAAACATTCCCATACTGAAAGCTTCATTTTCCCTCCATCTTTGTGAAGACAGTGATAAAGTCAGAGTAACACCACAGCCTAACTTAGATAATTACAGGCGTCAAAGGCAGGCAGCCCTGGGCCAGAGTGTGTCATGCTTCGTTCACCTCACTGAGCCTCAGTTTCCATATCTGTAAATACTAACTGTACTTACCTCACAGAGGATTTTGGATTAAATGCATTAATCTATATAAAATTCTTATCCCAGTTCCTGTGCACTCTAAGTGTCTAATAAATAACAACATAAAGCTTTGAGGATGAGTCATACCAGTCAAAGTACCAGCTCTTTCTCTGGATGGTTTTATTTTATGTAGCCATCATCCTATACCAAAGGCCGTGATGATAAGGGGAAGGTATAGAAAGTTCTAGGCTCCTTTAGACTAAGATAACTCCTTCTTTTCCCCATAGCCATTTTTGCAACCTTTACCCTGATCAGTGGCTCTGATGCATGCATGCGTGCTAAGTCACTTCAGTCGTGTCTGACTCTGCAACCCTATGGACTGTAGCCCACCAGCCTCCTCTGTCATGGGATTCTCCAGGCAAGAATACTGGAGTGGGTTGCCATTTCCTCCACTAGGGAATCTTCCTGACCCAGGGATTGAACCCACATCTCCTGAGTCTCCTACATTGGCAGGTGGATTCTTTACCACTAGTGCCACCTGGGAAGCTAGCGCCACCATGGATGCCAGAGGGATAGACAATTCCCAGGAGGAATGCCAGACAGTAGAAAAGAGAAGTTAAACTTGGTGTTTGACATCCCGTGTTTAACATTCTCATTCCCATGTGCTGGTCAGAATTATCTGAGGTGACTCTAAACCACACCAAGATACTGATTTCATTGTTCTTGGGTGAGGAGTGGGCGTTAATGTTTTTCTTAAGCTCTCCTAGTGATTCTGATGGGCAGCCAGGATTCATAACCCATAAGTTAGAGGATGGGGGAGCCTAGGGAGGAGATAAAATGCTCTGAAGGTAAGCAGGGGAAGAATCAGGGTGAGACAGGCTCACCAAGCGCTTTGCTTCTGCTGCATCTCTTATCTCAAGGCCACATGTTCAGGCAGTACAGAAACAGTGCGGGTAGGGGGATGCCAACATGAAGGAGGTGAAAGTTGCTTCTAACCTTCAAAGAGACATTAGGCAGGGGCTTTAAGACTCTAGCTAGGGGACCAGCAAAGGCCCCTGGTATGTACTTGCAGAGGTGAAATACATGTACTACTGTGAGTGCCTCAGTGTCAGGCTCTCTGAAAGGACAGTTTTCTTAGCTTTGCTCGCTGTCAAAATAATAAAGGAATTCTGTGGCTTTCTTATGAGTCTTTGGATTTATATGCTTGGTTGTAGCTTATCTCTTTTCTCCATCCTTTCTCATTTCTAGTTTCCAAATTATGGAAAATCATCTCTTTTGGTTCCAGCTGCCACATTTTAGAGATGAGCAAGCTTGAAAGATGTCTGACATCCTGCAGCCCTGTGGTAGCAGATCTGTTGTCTCTTGGGCAGGGCACCATGATCATCTACTCAATACAGGGTTCAAGGATGGAAGGGCTAACTTACAAGTGTCTCCAACTTTCTTACTGATTTCTGTCTTCTTGACCAAAGTCTGGACTCTTCCCTTGCCATCCTGGCTAACCAAGTGTCTTATTTTCAAACATGGTTGAAGTTTCTTCTTTTTGAAAACATAGTTCTCACCTTAACTGCCCCAGGCATCACTGCAGAAGAACCATGACCTTGCTGAAAGCCTCTGCATGCCAAATGAGACTTAATTTTCCCTAAGTACTTAGGAGAAGAAAAACAATAATGTATATGATGGGCTTTTGGCCTGCACCCATATCCTTTAGGAGAAGATTGAATTTGGCACAGCTCATATTCTGATTTAAAGAAAAATGTCTTGTTCTGATGTCACTTGTCTAATTAATAGTTTTTTAAAAAAAAGGACTGAATTTTTCCTATGCAATGTCATCTAGCCTTTGAGATTTTAGAGTTAGATGTCCCAAATCAACTGTCTTCTATGAAGTGTCCTAATAGATAAATCTCACCATAGCGTTCATAAAACATTGTTATACTCAGGGCTCCTACATAGATAGCACTGATCCTCCCCTTCTCTTATTTATGTGTTCATTCAGTAAACATTTTTTGAATGCCACCCATGTGCTCAGGTGGTTGGAGGTTAGGAAAACGGTGCACAGGCCATGTGCAAGGGAATGAATCATGGAAGTTGAGGCTACAAAGGCAGGACTGCAAAGAACTTCATAAAGTAATTCTCAGGGGTTGGCAGAGAGCAGCCAGCAGAGGTGTGCAAGAACAGAGGAATAGTAAAATTAGATTTGTATCTTAAGAGAGAAAACATCCGATTATGGTTTAGCCATTCAGCAGACACTAATTAAGCACCTTCTGCATGGCAGATACCACTCTTGGCTCTGAAGGTACAAGAAAGATAAAAAATGGTCCTTGCCCTCAAGGAGCTCACAGTCTATTGAGTTGCCTTTCTGACTTTCCCACTAGATTGAGAGCTCCTGGAGGGCAGGCACTTTTATTCAACTGAAAAAAAAAAAAAGTGCAAGTTTCAGAATTAAACCTGGATTGCAACTCTGTTATTTTTACTGTATGCACCTCAGTTCACTGATATGTAAATCAGGGCTCTTATTGCCTGCCTCACTGAGGATGTGGAGAAATTAAAAGAGACAATAGGATGCATTTGACATGGCAGGAGCTTTGTAATCTGTTTCTTTCTGTATCACAGTGCCTGGCATGTGGTAGGCATTTAGAAAGTAGACTTCTGCTGTCTGGCTGGTGGGAAGGCTTGTGTACTCTGGTACCTGAGGGTTGGAGAGATTTCAGCCTGGGAAACTGGTAAACTGGTAAACTGGCAGATCCCTTCTCTGCTTGCTTAGTGATCAAGTTTCTTATTCAGACTCTGAGCTAGTCAGGACCTGTGTTACTTTCTGGATCCTCAGTCCCTGAATCCCAGGCATGCACCTTGCAAAAGTCAGAACCAAGGTCAAAGGAAAATGACGAAATTTTCTCTCTGGCCAAAATGCTATCACTTCATCAAAGGCAACAAATCTTCTTGGCAGGAGAAGTTGAGTTGTCTGTGCTTATAATTATATTTGCAAGTGAGTCCTTCTCACAGTGGCTTAAAGAAGTGGTGTTGGCTGTCCCTGGCCTCTGTTTGACATTTTTGTTGTTTTCAGAACATTTTCTCAATTCATGATCTCTCTCATTCCTAATGAAATCTCTCTGAGGTCCACAGGGTAGGAATTTGAATACTTCTATCCATTCAGTCACCAGGGAGATTGAGACCCACAGAAGTAAACCGACTCATCCAAAGTCATAAAGCTCCTGGTGCTATGTGTTTGTAAGATGTTTGTGGTGACATCAGAGAAACTGTGAGAAAGAAGTGTTTTTTCGTCTGGTTAACACATGCTGGTATATCAGGAGATCTGAGTTCATTTTTTAGCTGAGTAAGCTTAGGAAATTCAGGATGGGATTCTTAAGATTGATATGTTTCTCTGACCTGTGAAATCACTGTCTCTTTCCTGACTGATCCCAAGGTAAACCTATTCTGTCATAGACCATGTTTTCTATTCAATATATTGTCAATATTTACATTTGCCAAACTCTTAAAGATTTATATCATGCTTCCAAGGGTAGTTATCTTCAAATCTACCATGGGAACTATAATAGAACCCATCTGGTCCAGAAGAAGGTCTTGAGAGATTGTATGACATAGGCTAGGCCATATGACTAGTATGTGGCAGATCTAGGGCTGAAATCCTAAGTCCTGTGGCCTCTGAATTCAGTATCTGTGCTCGACATCTCAGCCTCCATCTGCTTGCCTGTTGTTTGCCATGGGTCAGGCTTTCTGTTTGGAAGTTAAAATTTGGTAAACCTAAACTTATAAGCCTAAAAGTTTGCCATAGTAATGCAGGTATGATGTACCCTTCAAAGTGATAAATCTGTGGCTTTAAAGGGACTTTGTTGTTGTTCAGTCAGTCATGTCCCACTCTTTGGAACCCCATGGACTGTAGCACACCAGGCTTTCCTGTCCTTCACCATCTCCTGGAGCTTGCTCAAACTCATGTCCATCGAGTTGGTGATGCCATCCAACCATCTCATCCTCTTTCGTTCCCTTCTCCTCCTGCCCTCAATCTTTCCCAGCATCAGGGTCTTTTCCAATGAGTAGGCTCTTTGCATCAGGTGGCCAGAGTACTGGTGTTTCAACTTCAGCATCAGTCCTGCCAATGAATGTTCAGGGTTGATTTCCTTTAGGATTCACTGGTTTGATCTCCTTGCTGTCCAAAGGACTCTCAAGAGTCTTTCCAGCACCACAGTTCAAAAGCATCAATTATTCAGTGCTCAGCCTTCTTTATTATTGTCTTTATTATTTTATTAAAGGGACTGCTCCACTTGTTTAAAGAGAAGTTTTCGTTTGTTTCCCAGTTTTACTTCTAATTTTTTTAATGTCCTCAAAAATGTTCCAGGTTTCTTGAATCTACAAGTTGGAAGTGAGAGGCTGTCCTAATTTTTACGTTCCCTTCAAGCAGAAGCAATAGCACATTTTAAAGGCTGATAAATAGCAGTGTGAAAAAGAGATGGGTTCTATAAATACTCACCGAAATTCCTATAGTCAGAACCAGGTAGGATAAGAGAATAGTCACAACATTCTGCTTTCCTTCCACACCCTCCTTCCTCTTCTAGAGGTAGCTTCATAATGAAGAATCCAAACACGAGAGCCAGACAGACCAGGATTTGAATCTTGGCTCTTCCTGAACTACCTGCAAGACTGCAGACAATCTCCCTAACTTTCCTGGGCCTCTGTTTTCCTCATTTGGAGAAAAAGATCTAATGCCATTTCATATAATATGTGAAAAATTGATTGAGTACAATTCCTGCACATTTTTAGTTGGAATATGTGGTTGCCACTTACCACTCTATTTATCTTCATTCAAGACCCCTTTTCTTACTGTTTGCATGTATGCTCAGTTGCTCAGTCATGTCCAGCTGTTTTGTGACCCCATGGATTATAGCCCATCAGGCTCTTCTGTCCATGGAACTTTCCAGGCAAGAATTCTTTAGTGGGTTGCCATTTCCTGCTCCAGGAGATCTTCCCAACCCAGGGATCAAACCTGTGTCTCCTGCATTGGCAGATGGATCTTTACCACTGAGCCACTGGAGAAGCCCCTTCTTACCCTTTAGGATACTTCAATCCATGTCTTTTCCGTAAACAAATAGCATCAGCTACATTTAACGTCAGTTTATGCTACTGTGTCTTGGGGTAGTTTGCATTTCTAATTTTATCCTCACCTTTCTAATCAATGTGCTGACTGATGCAGGGTCTGCCACCTTGTACGTGCTTAGTAAATACAATTTGGATTAACAAATTTTAATTTTCAGTTACAAGAGCAACATAATGACACCACCAAAAGTTTAGAAAACAGAGAAGAGAAAATGAACACCCACAATGCAACACTCCTAATACCACACACGGTATATTAATAGCAGCCAAGTCCACGGTCTGTAGTCGTGCTTCAGTCCTGGCTGGGATACCTTGTGTGCTCTACTTACAACTCTGGGCTTCAATTTCTTAATCACTGGATGAGGGCAATGAGAGTGCCTGAGCAGGAGGTTGGGAGGCTATGGTGCATTCCAAGTCTTTAGAACAGGGCCTGACTCAGTGAATCTTAGAAGGGATGATGAGGGGGAGGGGGTGAGCATGATTTGTGTGTCCCCTTTATGCATGTTACTCTTCACAGACTGCGTGAGTAGTTTTACCCCTCCCTCTCCCTTTGTTGGCCCCAAGAAACATATGCATTAAGAGGTTGAAGATTACAGCCATTGGAGGCCACCAGACCCAGAGAGGGGAAATGATAAATTGCAGTCAGCAAGTTGATGGCAAAGAGGGGCCTAAAATTCCTAGCCATCAGGTTGCTCTGTATTTGTTTCCTATGTGCATTTCTTAGTTGGGGAAAGTAATTTTTGTAGATTAAGCTACAGAAACAGTAGAGTACATCGCGTTTTTCAGTCTGGCTTTTATGGTACTATAGGCTTTATATGACAGTGCTTCATATCCACTGGGACATAAATACCTAAAAGGCAAATGGAGAGCGCTCCTGAAAACGTACTACCAAGCTTTATGTAAAGGCAGCGTGTCCTTCTATGAAACCTACAAAAACAAACAAGTAAATAAACAACTTCCATCCCGATCCTCATCTTTCGTGTGTTGGCACAGCCCTTGCAGCAAAAGCCCAGAGCCCCCATATTTCTCTACTCTGACGTTCCTCTAGGAATACCTCTAGCCCTGAGGTGTTAGCATCAGAAATCATCACAACCACTTCAGTGCTGGTTTTCTTCAGCCTCTCATTAAAGCAATCATTTCTTTAAGATTAGCAGTGAAAAGCAAATATCAGTGAGTAGTATTCACCTGAGTCCAGAACAGCTGACCTGCAGTGCTGAAGTCATGGGCTCATCTGTAGAAACGTCTCCCACAACCTCATGCAGGGTGGATGCCCCAGAAGACAGTTCCCTCTCTTTCACCAAAATATCACTGACATCTTCATGCACAGACAGTGAGACTAATAAAAGGGAGCATAAAGGGGCATAAGTACCAAGGGTCAATTATATACAATTTTTACCTGATATGAAAAACGGTAACTTATCAACTTGACTACCTTAAACTTCCCTCTTGGGGATCTTCACTGGGAATGTCATTCTTGCTACATCTCTGGATGTCCAAATTACATCTTTGTGCAAGACCTGTTAAAATGCCACCTTCCCTTGCAAGTATCCTTTCCTCTACCCAACATGAGCCACCTCCTCTTTCTCTGTGTTCTGGTAGCATTGATTAAAACATTTGACTTTGGTTATTGTATTTTTGGATATTTTACTTTTGCATAGTTCCAGCTGTCTAATATTTCCTTCTACATCTCTTAGACGATAGGGCCATGTCTCAATTATATCTTTAATTTCTTTAGCTCTAACACTTGCTAGGCACTCAGCAATTGTACTTTGAATAAATGTATCACTTACAATCATCTTCTCAGTTATGTTTAGTTAATGTGCTATTGAGAACTTCCCAGGTTGCATCTCATGTGAAACAATGTGATCCTCGATGTGCTTGATTTATTGTAACATCTCATCCTTGTTCTCCTAAAAGCTCACTTTATGTTAAAAAAGCACTGAAAGCTGAGTCCGTAACACTCAGCATTGTCATGAGGGCTAAGACACTACTGAATGACCTGGGTCAGTCACTACAATATATCTCTTGGTTAGAGAAAGAATAAAGCCAATAATAACTTGCTTCCTACTTTATACCGAAGAATAGTTAGAATGACAGAGATGGTGAAACATGGAGAGTTTATGATGACATGCATGGTGGTGTTACAACAATAAACTTTTGCATGTTTCTGTTACTTAATCATAGAAAATCCACTGCATTCTTATTAGAGTGACACTTTAAACCCCATCCTTCTGGGTCTTAATCTCTAGTTATTAAAACTTGGGAGACAGTTTCTAGAATCAGTGTACTGCTGATGCAGCTAAGTCGCTTCAGTCGTATCCGACTCTGTGCGACCCCATGGACGGCAGCCCACCAGGCTCCCCCGTCCCTGGGATTCTCCAGGCAAGAACACTGGAGTGGGTTGCCATTTCCTTCTCCAATGCATGAAAGTGAAAAGTCAAAGTGAAGTCGCTCAGTCGTGTCCCACTCTTCGCAACCCCCTGGACTGCAGTCTACCAGGCTCCTCCGTCCATGGAATTTTCCAGGCAAGAGTACTGGAGTGGGGTGCCATTGCCTTCTCCAAGAATCAGTGTGGTTGGGTACAAATTCTAGCTCCTTCTCACACCAGCTCTGTGACTTTGAGAAAAGCTCTTCAGAGTGTCTGTGTCTGTTTCCTCATCTGTAACGTGAGTTAACAAAAATGCTCATGTTGTTGGATTATTTCAGAGGTTAAAGGAGATAATACATGTATAGAATAGTGACTCTGTAAATGGTGTTATTGTAAGCCCTGGGCATTGAATAAGACCCTGAATCAAGAAAATTCTCTCTGTAGGGAAGTATTTCTTTCTAAGAGGCATGTATTGATCCATTATTAGAAAACAGTGGATCAGACAAAAAGAGAGGGGAGAGATTGAGGTCAACTTGCCTAGGGCTTTGGACTCACCTGTGACAGAAAGTGGCTCACGGATGCTGCACAGTGTGAAGAGAACCGCCCTTTGTTACGTCGAGGAAGGGCAGACTGGCAGGGGAATGGCAGCAGCACAGCCTGAAGACTCCACTGGGGACAACATCTGTGTGTGCCAGCTGCTGTCAGTCTGTGTAGGCTGGCCGAGAATAACCATGATTTTCACTTTACAGCAGCTTCCATCTTGGGAGTTCAGAATGCTGCATAAATGGAGATGAGGGCTGCCAGCGCTGTGCCAAGAAGGACCATACTTTACAGGGCACTGAGAATGCATCACTGTGCTGAGTGCATCTTTCATGGTGGGGAAAAAAAATAGAGAGCTAGTTTCAAAATAGACCTGCTTTCCTGATTTGAGCCCTGCTGTAGTCTACTGCTCACTTTTTTAGGTGACCTGGGACAGCTCAGTTCCCCTCTTTGACTCTCAGTGTTCTCATTATAAATGTGGGGATTCACCTCCCACTTCATGACCTCTCTAATGTGTCTTCTGTTTCTGGAATGCTCAGAGAGTGCAGAGGATCTACAGTTACTTCCCAAATAGATTACAGGGTGGCACATTTTGGTGAGGTCTGAGTTCTTATAGAATAGAATATTTCATAGTATTTTATTCATGCTTGTGCTATAACCCAACAGGAAAAAAAATTATTTCTGTGGTCACTCAGGAATGGTATTATCTTCCAGTTTTTTGTATTAGAGTATCAATGACCCTTTACATGATTTTTCCCCTTGTCCACCTCCAATACAGTGCTAGTTATCATTTCTTTTTTCTGTCTGAAGATTTAGCATTACCTCTCTAGCTGGTATCAGAGACTGATAAAGGAAGTAATCTTTTGACGGGAAGTTCTACTTTTGCTGAATCATGAGTGAAAACACCCAAACCAGCACTGTCTCTCTAAGTCTCTCATTCGATCTACATCAGAATGACCCAGGACACTTGTTATTTTCTAGGTTGCCATCTTTCTACACAGAGGAAATACTATACATGTACATACTATATAACATAGAAACAGACTCACAGACATAGAAAACAAACTGATGGTTACCAATAGGGAAAGCAGAGAAGGATAAAATAGGAGTTTGGGATTAGCGGATACAAACTACTACATATAAAAGAGATACACAATAAGGACCTCCTGTATAGCATAGGGAGCTATATTCAATATCTTGGAATAAACTAAAATGGAAAAGAATATGAAACAATAATGAAAAAGAATATGAATATTTACACACACACATATGTATATATAACTCAATCACTTTGCTGTACAACAGAAACTAACACAACGTTGTAAATTATAAAATTGTTAATATTTGTCACTAAGGAACTTTCCCTTGATAGTTTAAGACATAATACAAGATTAAATCCTCCTAAACATAGTAGATGGGTCATAAAATCCCTCTGAAACAACGTGTAGATTGGTTGAGAGTCTGAGCAGTTGGGTGATGTTTAAACATGCACTTTCTGGATTGATGACAGCGTTCAGATTCCAAGTTCCCAGGTACCATCAAGGTGATCTCTGTGCTTCAGTTTTCTCATTTGTAAAATCGGATCTCTGATCTGATGGGGCTGCTGTAGTGATTAAATGAGTTAACATATTTTGAACATTGTCTAGTGCCTGCTAAACTACTCAAGATACTGTAATTATTTTCAGTCTCATCAGTTATAAATCAATAAATACATAAAGTATGTATATATTTCTGCCTTTCAGAGTTTATGGAAAGGGATATTTCTTCAATAGAATTACTGTTATCTGAATCAAAGTTGCTGATCGGTTAGAAATATTCAGTGTTGCTGGCCTTTAGATTCATTGTCAGGGCATGCTCTTTTTCTCCCTCTGCTGCAGTGCTGATGAATGGCATGAGTCATTCACAGTCCCTCATCCACTTTCCTGCCACATTTGAAAGGCAGCCATAGCTCACATTTGACAGACTGTTTGTGAGCATTTAATATACATCATGAGCCCCCATTAAATATTAGCACATGCCATGTATCACCTTAGGTATTACTCACAATGGCCCTGAAGTGGAAACATTCCCTCTTCTCTGCCTGCCCCTTGACCCCATTTACAGATGAAGATGCTTAGCCTAAGAGAAATTTTTTAAAACTTGTGAAATGTTATGCAAAATAAGGAATATAACTTGGTGTTTGAACCAGCTTTTTCTGCTTCTGAAGCCCACACTTTCTCCATTACACCACAATCAATGTTTCTGAAAGTAAATGGGGCCACATTGGTCTCCAACCTCTGGTATAATTAGCATCATGCTTTAATCAGTGAGGTTGACTGTCTTGATTAACCTTTATGACAGATCATGTAAGTTTCATATTTCTAAATGAATATATAGAGGCAGCTGTAAATTAGTGGAAAAACACTGAGCTTGGATCAAAAGACTCATGTTTAACTCCTGGTTCTGCCACTTCCTATGGG
The DNA here is from genome assembly GCF_029407905.1 of Bubalus kerabau. Taxonomy (NCBI): domain Eukaryota; kingdom Metazoa; phylum Chordata; class Mammalia; order Artiodactyla; family Bovidae; genus Bubalus; species Bubalus kerabau. The sequence goes on along the minus strand of NC_073625.1, from coordinate 125,056,989 downwards.
TGTGATTTTGGCTAAGTCACTTAACAAAACACTAACATGGTTGTTTCTTTGTACAAAAAACACACATTCCTGCCTTAAAAGTATTAAATGAAATGTAGCATGTGTGAGTATTGCCTTGGAGTTCCTTGTTGCCTGTAAAGGATCATGGAAATGCAAAGGTTTTTCTTCCTTTGTTTTGAATCCTAAAGCCAGCTTATCATCCCTGGTTTTGGCATCCCCTGGTCCTCCATCAACTCTCTCTTCTAAAACCATATCATCCGTCATTGTATTCACATAGTATCTATTACAGTAGGGACCCCCAACCTATGGGGATTCCCTGTTAGGAACCAAGCTGCACAGCAAGAATTAAGTCTTAGGTGAGCCAGCAAAGCTTCATCTATATTTACAGCCGCTCCCCATCGCTAACATCCTCCCAGTCAATGGAAAAATTGTCTTCCATGAAACCAGTAAAAGTTGGGGAATGGCTGTGTTATGGTATAGCATGTTTTTAAGGGTAAGAATAAGCTCTTAGTGCTGGTAGTGAATGAGTTCCATGGGCCGTCTCATTTAACTCAAGGGATAAATCCTATTTGACTCTATGATACCATTTAGGCAACTGATATTTAGTAACAAGAAGTGTCTTGCCCCGAGTCACCCAAGAGTCAGGTAGAGGATGTGGAGTTTGAACCCAAGCAGGTAGCCAGCTCCTGAAGTCTAGACTCTGAAGTATCTAAACCATACTGGTTAGCATCAGGAGTGTTTTGCTTCATTCATTATTTCTCCCTCATGTGCCTTGATTTCTTGACTGAATTAAAAATTCCTTAAACTGGAATTTCAATTCCAGTAATTGAGGTGTTGAGTATACCTAAATTATCTTGATGATTGCCATAAAGCCTAATTACTAGTATTTGTGGATAATTTAATGTAGATTTCATGAGGCTACAATTTTCCACACTGCTTCAGTACCCTGGAAGCAAGGACTTTTGACTCCTTCCTCTTTGTCTCCAGAAGCTAATCTTCCACCATGTTGAGCTACTTTGATTTGATTTTCACAGGTCAAGCAAAAAACCTTTTCTCTGTTATTCTCCCAAAGACACTTTGCCTGCCTGCCTGCCGAGGCCCAGAAATCCAATGTGATCAGTGCATCTGTCAGGGGATGGACTTGTTTGCTGCCAGTGGTATTGTTACCGAACAAAACACATGCCCTTCCTTTGCATCCAATGTGCCTTGGATTGCTGAGCAAGAACCTTTCTGACTCAAATGAAAACCACCTTGTGTTAGGTGAAATATGAGGAGTTAACCATTTGTTTGCTGGCGTGCATTTCCCACGAAAAACTCAAAAACAGAAATTTACCTCAGCCATGGAAAGTGATGTGCCAAGCATCATATTTGCATATTAAAACCGAAAACTGATTTGCATGTTATTTCAGTGTCTTGTGTCACGTTCAGGCATCTGTCAAGCCCACTTAGATAGAAACAGCTTGTATAGTAGGAAAGTGTTTCTGTGCATCTGACTGAAAATCTAGGTGCCTTTTTTTTTTTTTTTAAAAGCAAATTGTCCCCACTTCACGTTCTTTTTCTTCTGGTTCTGTATCTGAAAATGCTAAAGATAAGACTGAAATCTCATGTCTTGCATAGTAGTTCATTTTTTAGGGCCCATTCATTTTTTACTATATTCTATTTATTTAATTTTAAAATATTAAAGAAAAATACTGACTCAGTAATCCATCATCCTAACATAAGCTGTTAAAAGTTTCATATTTGTTTCTTTCCATTATCTCTTTTTTCTTTATACTTACAGAGACAAACACACTGGCACTCTTACATATATGTTTGTATACATTTATTATTATCAGCATACATGTTCAGTGTCTTCATTCATGTCCAATTCTTTGCAATCCTATGGACGGTAGCCCACCAGTCTCCTCTGTGCATAGGCTTCTCCAGGTAGGAATATAGGAGTGGGTTGCCATGCCCTCCTCCAGAGGATCTTCCCAACCCAGGGATCAAATCTGTCTCCTGCATTACAGGTGGATTCTTTACTGTTAAGCCACAAGGGAAGATTACTGTTTTAATGTCAGTCTTTTTTTTAACATGATAATGACTAGAATTGTGAAACAATCTAAATATGTAACAAGAAGAAATTGATAAGGCCCTAGTGAATTAGAACCCTGGTCAAGGCCGGAGCCCTGGTAAGAAAAACACTAAGATGTCTGGTTGAGGATGGCTTTTCTGTGTGGCTGTGCATGGAAAGCAGTGCGTTGTCATAACTCTTTCCTTCCTGATGTTGCAGCAACTAGCCCTTTGCACTGTTCCAGGCAACCAAATAAAGATGAAATATCTCCACAGCCACAGTCACTGCCGGGTACTAGTGAAGCACAGCAAAGACCAAGATTTGGTTTTGTTTGAAAACACAACCTTGAATAATAGTTCATCCCGTTCATCAAACTTCTATGTGTTGAGTCTCGTTGAGGTGAAAATTACCAGTGGAAATAACGTCTTGTCATTGCCTTGCCTTTGTTATGTCAAATCCCTTCTGCATAACACACAAAAAGCCTAATTAATGGAGCAAAGAAATGCAGGTGGGTTTTAGCTCTAGTGCTGTGGAAATAGTTTCTATTAGCCTTGTACAGGAATCAATTTGCTGGGGATTTAGCACTTGCCACAGAGGCCACTGGCTTTCTCCTTTATGGAAAGCCTGCCTTCTTAAAGGATAAAAGTATGGAGAATATGGGAGTTTGGAGAGAAAGAGCAGTGAAATGAGAACTATGAAACTGGTTGGCAAGAGATCTTTGCTTTACCTTCTTCCTGACCCTGAATATCTAGGGCTTCTGCTTTTCTCTTTTCATAGCAGCCTACCAAGTGGGAGAGCATCCATGGACATGCCGTTTTTGCTTGAAGCTCATCTAGGCAGGAAAACATAAGGAGGCTACTTCCTTCTGAATAACCAAACATGAGCTCTGCTTTACTGTTTATCTTTGATGCCAAAGGCTAAGATGTCAACAGTTTAACAATTTGGAGAACCAGCATAGCATACCTTCACCAAATGTCATGTATTTCAAGGTTTATAGTTTAAAAGACTGAGGAATTACATCTCTCGCTACAATAATTAATGTGAAATTAGACTACATTAGACTGAAGTAATTTATCAACAAATAGAAGACTGAAGAGTTACTATTACTCTACAAACCTTCCACTTCCAAGAAGAAAACCATCTTAGTTAGTGGTTTGTAAGTTGTCCCTCCTGGTAATTGTAACTGTCATTTACTATTTCATAAAGCTTCTTCATATGATTTAGATATTATTATCTTCCAGTTTATGGATGAAAAAGTCTAATGGAGAAACAAATCCGTGGGGAATTGAAGTGGTGCCCTAGATGTCAGGCCCAGAAATAAGGATGCTCAAAATTGGGGCATTCTTGAAGTCACCCTGACACATGGGGACTGGGAGGGATGGGTGTGGAGGGAAGCCACTTTCAGGTCAGGCTACATCACCATAATGCCCTGGTTTGCAAACACAATGGGCCCTTAGTGGACACTTAGCACTTTCCCCAGGATTCAGTGACATCCAGTAACTCCACCATGCTATCATTCAGGCTTATCAGTCCTTGCCTATGTCTCCAAATTTGGCCTAAGAAGAGTGATTTAGGGCCATCAATACATGGCATGAGAAAAGGAGCATGAAAGAGAGATTATAAGAAAACCAAGTTTTTGAAAGTTGAGAACTAACTGGCATAGATTTCCAAGCTAGAATCAAAAGTTTAAAGTCAAGTTTTCTAGTGGTCTTCTTTGTGCCTTTAACCATTCATTCTCCAAGAAAATGGGCCTTAGGAATAGAAGAGCTAAGTGCATGCCTTTCTGCTCCCATGAAGCTGTAAGGAATGTTTCACTTGTGAGTTTCTAATTGTTAATGGGTAGTTCTTCTCCTGCCCCTTCCTTCTCTGTGACCCATCCATTGCTTTAAATGTGAAGCAGGGTGAGTATTCAGCCCATCTTCTGCCCTTGGCCTGAAGAGGTGCTCCATTGACTAAGCAGTGAGATGTTGAGCATAGAGTGTGATAATTCAGTGAGAGTCAGAAAGTAGAAGCAGCCTCAGGAAATTACAAACTGCAAACCTGACATAGTTAAATAGGGGGAGAAAAAAGAGCAAAAATATCAGAAATATATTTTTTCTGGCAGGCTTTCAGCTCCAAAACGGGGCTAATTCTACCTTTTGAAAGAAGATAATTTCGATGTTTCTTTTTTCAAGAACACATAATTGAAGTTATTTTTCCTCTGAGAGAAGGAACCTCTTGTACATCATTGTAAATGGACAAGAAAAATGAACAGCTCTGGTACCCAGAGTGATAGAGTATTCATTATCATGTAATCTCTCTGAATATCTTGGCTGCCTTTTCCTGGTGTTGTATCTGCCTGGGCGGTGCTTTTCTGGTAAGGTTAAGATTTTCACTAAGTTTAAGTTACCCAACACTCTGTAACTAGGAAATCAACATCAGGGAAGGACTCATGGAAGAAAAATGGCCCATGCTGAGGTCAATATCAGAGTAACTCAGAGTCTAATATGATGACTGATTTAAGTAGCCATTTTGTAACATGGATCCTTAGCACATGTTTTGAAATAATTAAACAGGTGATAACAAAGATTGAAGGAGGCAGGTGTTCTCCTAGAGCTCTCTGTTGTTTGCACCTTAGCGTATGCAGTTTACCATGCTTCCTTTTCTCTTTAGGAGGGACAGAATTCTGCTTTCTCTACCCAAGAAGGAGTGGTGGTAGGAAAGGGTGGTTAACCTTTGTATGTTCTTGATTTCGTGCCCCATGTGTAGTGAAAGTTCTGTAGGCTGCAGAAACCCTGTGACCTGCCAGCTGCTTAGTCAGATTCAGAGTGCTGAATGAAGTTCTAGATTGTTTCAGGAGATGCTGATAAGTAGTTTAAGTCCTCCTGTAAGTGGAAATCTCTGTAATAATGAGGTTTCCACTTACTCAGTGTGTGTCTGTTTTTAATAAACTACAAAGTATCCGTAAATATGAATATCTGTGATTTCACTATAAGTATCTGTAATGATATGTGCCTTTCATATTATAGGCACAAAAGTGTGATAGACTCAAAGGAATCTTTGAAAACACCATTTTACACATAAAGATACTGAGGTTCAGGGAATAGAAATGATTTGATCAAAATGACTGGACAAGTTAAAGGTGGAACTAAGATTAGAGAGATTAAATAGGTCTTTTGTACTTAATAGGTTTTGATGTAAGAAAGTATAAAACATTTCAAATACAATGAAGTGCTATACAAATATGACAGATACTCTCATTTGTGTTATTCTTTATCTGGCAGAGGTTTTTTTTTGCTCACCAAGCAGATTCTGTCCATGTGCATTTTGTTTGCAGAAACTGTCCTTATTTTTTCACAGTGTCATCCATAACCTTTACCAGGGGCCTAGATCCAAATTTGGCTACCATATTCATATTAAGCTTTCCCTGGAATGATAAGTAGCTGGGCTCCTAGCAAGACAAGAACCATGGCAGAGAAGAGCCTGATGTAGATATTTGGACATTTTCTGTTTCCTGTCACGTTCGTGTCAGGGGAAAAAAAAATTTTTTTAATATCTAAGGAAAAAATTTTCATTGTAGACAAATGGAAAATATAAATAAAAAGACTATAAACCACTGGCCCATCACTTTTTAACCATTAACTTCTGAGTGTATATCTTTCCAGTCTCCCTTCTATAAGTTGGAGGCAGGCAAGCCTAGGCAGTGGATGATTCTCCTCCAGGAGTGAGCTCCCCTCCTTCCTATCTTTCATATGGTCATATCTAACTTCAAGGAAGAATGGAAAATAGTCTAGCTATGAGCTCAGAAGGAAGGGGAAACACATTTTGGTGAGAAGTTAGCAAATGTACTTAGTAAATACCAGTTCTTTTAAGGCATATTAACCATTAAATTGCTCAGAAATCGCATGGTGTCTGGTTGCAATTTTTAAGGAATCATTCTTTTTGGTGTTTGAGGTGTTCACCAAAGACATACTTCAGAAGCATGACTTTAGTAAAGTCAACCCACCATTTTCAGTTCAATTCAGGTCATGTCTGACTCTTCGTGACTCCATGGACTACAGCACGCCAGACTTCCCTGCACATCACCAACTCCGGAGCCTACTCAAACTCACATCTATCGCACCAGTGTTGCCATCCAACCATCTCATCCTCTGTCGTCCCCTTCTCCTCCCGCCTTCAATCTTTGCCAGCATCAGGGTCTTTTCCAATAAGTTGGTTCTTCGCATCAGGTGGCCAAAGTATTGGAGTTTCAGCTTCAGGATCCGTCTTTGCAATGAATATTCAGGGTTGATTTCCTTTAGAATTGACTGGTTTGACCTCCTTGCAGTTCAAGAGACTCTCAAGAGTCTTCTCCAACACCACAGTTCAAAAGCTTCAATCCTTCGGTGCTCAGCTTTTTTTATAGTCCAACTCTCACATCCATATATGACTACTGGAAAAACAATAACTTTGACTAGACAGACCTTTGTTGGTAAAGTAATGTCTCTGCTTTTTAATAAGCTGTCTAGGTTGGTCATAACTTTTCTTCCAAGGAGCAAGCAAGCATCTTTTAATTTCATGACTGCAATCACCATCTGCAGAGATTTTGGAGCCCCCAAAAATAGTCTTTCACGGTTTCCATCGTTTCCCTATCTGTTTGCCATGAAGTGATGGGACCGGATGCCATGATCTTCGTTTTCTGAATGTTGAGTTTTAAGCCAACTTTTTCACTCTTCTTTCACTTTCATCAGGAGTCTCTTTAGTTCTTCTTCGCTTTCTGCCATAAGGGGGGTGTCATTTGCGTATCTGAGGTTATTGATATTTCTCCTGGAAATCTTAGTTCCAGCTTATGCTTCATCCAGCCCAGAGTTTCACATGATGTACTCTGCATATAAGTTAAATAAGCAGGGTGACAATATACAGCCTTGATATACTCCTTTCCCGATTTGGAACCAGTCTGTTGTTCCATGTCCAGTTCTAACTGTTGCTTCTTGACCTGCATACTGGAGGAACAGGATGGGGAGACCACTTTCTCCCCCACAAACTCATCAAAAGATCATTTGAGTGCTGAGAGCAACTTCCACAAAACAACTTCTGAAAGCTGGCAGAGGATACCAGGCACCCAGAAAGGCAGCCCATTCTCTTTGAAAGGAGGTAGGAAAAAATATAAAAGACCAAAAAAAGAGAGACCATTTTAAATCTCCTCAGTTCAGTTCAGTAGAGAGATCATTTTAAATTTCCTCAGTTCAGTTCAGTTGCTCTATTGTGTCCAACTCTTTGTCACCCCATGGACTGCAGCACGCCAGGCTTCCCTGTTCATCACCAACTCCCAGAGCATCCCAAACTCATGTCCATCGAGTCGGTGATGCCATCCAACCATCTCCTAATGGTTGTCTGTTGCCTGAAACAGTCTTGAGTTTGACCACAGTCCATTTCTCTAGCCTCATCCTACCTCTGTTCTTCCTCTGGTTCTTAACTTTTTTGCTAATGTTCATGGTATTTTGTGCATATTATTCTTGCAATATCTTTACTTTTTTCCTCTTTTCTTCCTTTTCTTTTTTTCTTTCTCTCTCTTTTCTTCCTTTCTTTCTTTCTTTCTTTCCCCCCTCCCTCTCTCCTTTGTCTTCCTTTTTTTTCACCTGGTGAAATCCAGTTTATCCTTTAATCTCAAACTAATTAGTCACCTCCTTTCTGGCAGTGTTCTGCTATCTCAGAACACTGAATTCATACCTGTTTTTTTGTACTTACACTTTACTGTAATTGCCTATTTTCTTGTCTCTTTCTTCCTAAACTGAGTTGTCAGAGGCATGCATGAATCCTGAATAATTTGACTTTATAATGATAGTGCTTAGCACTTGGCATTTCCTTAGGAAAAGTATGTTAAGAGAATTTTGAAAGAGTTCTCTGAAGTTTACTTCTCAATAACTCATCTGTGGATCATGTAATTTTTTTTTTCACCTTTACTAGGAGGTCCAGGCATTTCAAAGAACACACATGCTAGTGATTAATATTGAGACTTACAAGAATGTCTCTTCCCTAGAAAAGGTTAAAGACTGTGTTTATACTTGTTTTGCAGTTCTTTTGTTTCACTATTTAGCAGTAAGCCTCCACTCTGAAAGACATGTTTGCTTATTAAATAATACAATCAGTAGATTAAAATCCAAATGACTATAGAATAATAGAGCTAGAAGTGCTTGGGGACAACAATGTCGAAGCCCAGAGAGGTTTTGAAGTGGAGCCGAAACACACCTGGTCTCAGTCAGGGCTCTGCTATCTTTCAGAGCTGGTACTTCACACAAAGTTGCTCAGTTACCTTCTCTGAGCCTCAGTTTCCTCATCCATAAAAAGGGATCCTATATCACACAAGCCTATTGTATAAACATTTGAGAGTACATATATGTGGAAGCAGGCACTTTGAGAAAGGTCATATAGATACAAGGAATTATTATGTCACAATGAGTATACTGCTGATACTATTCACATTTCTACTTTTGAAGACATAAAAAACAAAAAATGCATCACACATCTTGCCAGCCCTCTCTCACCCCTACTTAAAAATTTTCAATTGTGGTCTATTGCCCAGACACAATTTTAGAAACTGCTTATTAAAAAAAAATGAATCAGACAGTTATTAATTTTTCCTAGGATGTGTTAAGTTCTAAGCAAGACAGAAATTGAAAGGGGTCTCTTCATCCCAATGAGAAAAGTACTATAAACTACTACTTTGAGACTTGAACCTTGAAGAAAGTCCTGAGCTGTATTTTTCTGAGTATGAGAGACAACTGGGAAGAAACTGAGGTTTTACCAGTATGTTTCCACAGATTTTGAGCATTACCCACTGGAGACAGCACATGTGGAGAGCTCTATAGCCAAATAAGACCCAGAAACACTGAGAGAGATGATCTCTTGGGGTCTTTAGACATAAGAAGAAAGAAAGATAGTCTTAAGTTGTGTCTAACTCTTGCGACTCCATGGACTGTAGGCTCCACTGTCCATGGGATTCTCCAGGCAAGGATACTGGAGTGGGTTGCCATTTCCTTCTCCAGGGGATCTTCCCAACCCATGAATCAAACCCAGGTCTCCTGCATTGCAGGCAGATTCTTTACCAACTGAGCTATGTGGGAAAATACTTTATTCAAAAGAAATACTAAGATTCCAGGAGAGCCATTATATGAAATTAGAATCTAAAAGAAAAGAACCTTTCCAAATGTGTTACTTCAGAAACAGTATCAAAAACAAATAGGAAGGAGTATTTGTAGAATAAAAGAAATAGTAGACACATTTTTTGCCCTCAAAATCATTGAAACACTGACATGGTAAATACTTTGAAATTAGACCTCTGCTTGAAATGTATGTTCTTAAAGGTAGAATCTGAACTGCTGGCTTAGATTTACAGAGGACAAACTTGGCTTTCTTTCTTTGTTTATATGAAAAGGAAAGCAAGGAGATATTAGGGCCAAACAATTGTGTCCATTCTCTGAGGGTTGGGCTGGAAACAGGAGTTATGAGATTTTCTTTACTAGCTGTTGATTTAAATTAAAACAGCCACCACCATTAATATTTCATGCTTTTCTAGCATTTTTCTCTATGGAAAGTAATGTTTGGTTTAAAAAAATGCAGAGTTTTAGAGCCAGGTGATACCAAATTTGGTGTGTAAGTTCTTTCTTAATTGCAGACCTGCAAAAAAAAAAAAGAATATAGATAATTTTCCTATTTCGTCTTCATTGTTGTCACTGTACGGGGATAGTCCTCTCCCTCTGAGGCAGGTTGGGGGATCCAGAGTCCCTTTGTTACCATGGCTTGAAAGTAGTAGTTAAGCTCTATTTAGCATAAAAATCAAGTTGCCTGCGTGAATCCTCAGTCACATCAGTTGTGTCCAACTCTCTGTGAACCCATGGACTATAGCCCACAAGGCTCCTCTGTCCATGGGATTTTCCCGGCAAGAACACTGGAGTGGGTTGCCATGCCCTCCACCAGGGGATCTTCCTGATCTAGGGATCGAACCCACGTCTCCTGTGTCTCCTGCATTGCAGACAGATTCTTTACCACTGAGCCACCAGGGAAGCCCAAAAATCAAGTTATCTTAATTCTCACAAAGACTGTGAGGTAGCATTCCCAAGCCCATTTTACAGAAGAAGATCTGAAGTTCAGAAAGGTTCACAGGCTCACTTTGTTAAAGCACTATCTCCAACCATAATGCCACTGCTACACCATATATTCCTTCACTGTCATTGGCCACAGTAACTTTATGTTCTTATATGAATATTTCTGTAAAATTTTCCTAAAAGTTGATAGCATATATGAGCAATTTGAAATTTAATAGTACCAGCAAATCACTCCAATATTCGTATCTGTATATATTCCCACCAATATAGTGTACTTTTTGTAAAGATTCATTTGTGTGTGTTTCTCACCCTCACTGGATTCAAGTCCTCTCAAATGCAAAGACTGTGTCTAACACATCTTTATGCTTGTGGAGGGTACACAAATAGACCCTGTAAGAATGTGTGGATAAACTAGTAAGCAAAAGAAATGTGAATGAGTCAAGAGCTTCTTTAACCTCACACTAACTCTCTAAGACAGACATTGTTTGCAGTTTAGAGGAGGCCCTGAGATTAATATTTAATGTTCTTAGGATAAGCGACTTCACTTTCACTTTTCACTTTCATGCATTGGAGAAGGCAATGGCAACCCACTCCAGTGTTCTTGCCTGGAGAATCCCAGGGACGGGGGAGCCTGGTGGGCTGCCGTCTATGGGGTCGCACAGAGTTGGACACGACTGAAGGGACTTAGCAGCAGCAGCAACATTTATACAACAGTTTAAAAAACTTGTACAAAGGTTGTTTGATACAACTGAGATGAGAGGGGACTTAGTAGCAGCAGCAGCAGCGGGATAAATGAGTAAATCTAAGATGGGCTCTTGTTCTGGCTTTACCTTAATCAGCCCTGCCCTGATCTTTTGGGGCATCAATTTCTTTACCTCACAATGAGTAGTGAGGTAATGATTCTGCAGGTTCCAGATGAAAGATAATCATAGAGTAAAAGGTCAAATAGGTACGGATCAACAATTTCACATATATTTAGTTTAGAAGGCATTTCATGCCTTAAACATAACACAAATAATTAATAGCCCTCTTGGTGGTTGAAATAAATTCTGGTAATATAATAATGAAACTTTTGCACAGGGATATGTACTTTGAGGGATTTTCACATCCAAGAACTCATTTGGTATAGTAAAGACAATGTGTGAATGAATATGCAGCTTCATATTTTGTTGAATTGATTCTTGTAAACTACTCATGAAAGGAGAAACTTGGTCAATGATTTTAAGACTGGATAAACATCAAGGAACTGCATTCCCTATCTCAGTTCTTCCCCTTAGCCACAGGGAACATCATCACTGTTATTTCTAAACTTATAACAGTCTTTCTGTTTTTAATACTTTGAAGATACTGGGGTATGCTATCAGAAATGGTCAAAGTTAGAATATAGGAAAAGGAAAATATAAGAAATTCCCTCTTATTTACATAGCGCAAGCTGTTTTGCATCTGGCAGATTCTTGGCTGATCACCTCAAGTATTCTTTCACTTGACCTTTGATTCCCTCACATTGCTTTCATCTAGGTGCATCCATCTATTGAACCCCAATCCAGTGTTTAATGCTGGTGATTTACTTTCTCATTTGATATGTTTGTTTGCAGTGCAGGAGTGGTCTAGTGGGGTGGGGGTGTGGGGGGCATTTAACATTCTTAACTGGAATACATGTTCCTTCATATTCTGGACCCCATGTATCCAATAATATTCATCTTCTTTCTTATGTCAAGCTTTACATATGGTCTCAAAATATACAACTGCCAGGAGCTCCTTAAGCCACCTGGTTTTTTCCTCACCTGAATGTAAGATACTTCAACCCGTATGTTTCCTCTCCTTCAGCTGAATAAGTCCTAATCTGTCTTGACATCTCTCCTCTGGAATTCTTCCTCTCATGCCAGAGTCCCCTTTGTGTCCCAGTTGTGCACTTTCTACAATTGCTTTATCGTTAATTATTAGGGTGCCTATATCTCTCGCTTGACTGTAAGCTGCATAAGGGAAGAGACTGAATATAGTCATCCTTTTTTTTTTTTTTACAAATATACAACTGGCACATAGAGACTGCTTGCAATTGTTGAATGAAATACAGCTCTATTCTTTGTAAACATGAATTTCTAAAGCCCGATAGATGGCTTATCTAGATAAGGCAAGTGAGTAAAGTGGTACCTCCAAGGTCAGACCTTGAATAGCTGATAAAGCCAATCAATCCTAAACCCAGGTCTTCTAATAGCCCTGTCCAGTGCAAACACTACCTGGCTGCCTTGGTTGATGTCTAGATTGTCCTTAAAAAACTTTGTGTTTTCTACCTTTCAGGGTGGACCAGCAGGGTCCATGGGACCTCCAGCTGCACCCTCCTCATTCCGCCCTGAAGATGAGCTCGAGCACCTGACCAAGAAGATGCTGTATGACATGGAAAATCCACCTGCCGATGAATACTTTGGTGAGTGGGGTCTAGAACTGACTTCTGAAGTAAAGGTTCTGTTCTCTTTTCCTTAATCAGTAATTAGGAATAGTATCAGCTCCACTGGTAGAGGCTTTGAGTCTTGATGCACTGGAGTTGGTACGCATGTGCACACACCTGAGTGTTCTGGATACTGCTTTGTGAAACTGCTGTAAATGTGATATCTGTTTAGCTTGGACTAAAATTTCAGGAGTTATGCAGAGTTTCTTGAATTCAAATTTTATTTTAAAAGTTAATATTTGACAATCTATTAGCTTCTCATCAGACAGAGATAGGGTTTTTGTGTGGGTTCAGGGAAATGGGAGACGTTCCTTTACAAGATGGGGAATTGGGTGGTATGTAAACTCCTTGCTCTTAATTTTTTCCCCCTATTTAGGAAGAGTTTATCTCTTTGTTTTTGTTTTGTTTTGTTTTGTTTCTGCTCAAAACCTGTGAATAATTATCAATGGTTAATCCATTCAGTCCATTAGTGTAATGTCAATTTATAAATTATATGCCAATTGCTGCTGCTGCTGCTGCTATGTCGCTTCAGTTGTGTCTGACTCTGTGCGACCCCATAGACGGCAGCCCACCAGGCTCCCCCGTCCCTGGGATTCTCCAGGCAAGAACACTGGCATGGGTTGCCATTGCCTTCTCCAATGCATGAAAGTGAAAAGTGAAAGTGAAGTCGCTCAGTCGTGTCCGACTCTTCGCGACTTCATGGACTGCAGCCAATCAGGCTCCTCATCCATGGGGTTTTCCAGGCAAGAGTACTGGAGTGGGGTGCCATTGCCTTCTCTGATATGCCAATTATGAGGTATTAAAAATACATAACCTGTCCTGAAGGGGGTTGGAATTATTCAGAAAAGGCAAAAACAGCACACAAATAATTGATAGTCTAGGTATACCAGGTAGAGTTATAAGAGGGACTTAGGTCAAATGTTATAAAATGTAAACGCTCTCTGCATCAAGAACATCAGGAATGCTTTTGAGAAGAATTAATGGTTCTTGAACCTGGACTTGTTAAAGCAGTGCCTTTCAGATTTTCTGTTTCCTTCCTAATCTGTTGGAGATCAATATCTCCACAGAGTATAATTAAAATTAGTTACTAAGAAAATGAAGTAAAAAGAATACAAACTGGAAGACAGAGTTTTAGCGTTGTTATTTTTAACAGGAATAAATTACTCTATTAAGCTGCTAGAAGACTTTTGCCTGGGAAATCTCATGGACGGAGGAGCCTGGTAGGCTACCATCCATGGGGTCGCTAAAAGTCGGATATGACTAAGCATCTTCACTTTCATGCATTGGAGAAGGAAATGGCAACCATTCCAGTGTTCTTGCCTGGAGAATCCCAGAGACGGAGGAGCCTCGTGGGCTGCCGTCTATGGGATCGCACAGAGTCGGACACGACTGAAGTGACTTAGCAGCAGCAGTAGCAGCAAGCTGCTATAATATTTTATAAATATTGTCTGCTTCTGAACTTGTCTCTTCACAGAGTGTCTTAGTCAACTAGGCATCCATCCACCATTCTGAGTAACCCTGCTCTAAGAACTTCTAGAGAGAAGATATTACATTTGGGGAGCGGTAGGAACAAAGGCAGAGAGGTGGAAAAATTGCCCAGGACTTTTACTTATTCAAATATTTTCTATTTTTATGTCTTCCCACTTCTTATTTGAGAATATTTAATAACAGGCAAACTGAGGGCACTGGTCCAAACCCACATCATAAATGGACTGGATTAGAATATGAAAAATTTGGCTTTTATTTGTATTCAGGAGACAGTGTATCTTAGCTAAAAGAGCATAATAGTGGGGATAAAGAGTCATTCTGATTCCTTTTCTGCCTTCCACCAGCTAAACATATTGGCCTCTTTCTCCACTGCCTCAGCCCCTTTTCCCAAATCAAAAGTGTGAAGCAAATGTTATTTAGTGTTTCTTTCATAGTAAGTTCACTCTAGAAACATCATTAATGCAGAGAAGTGTACAAAGCTAAAAGTTGATAGAGGCTAGCACAAGTGCATCTGTGTGCTCAGTCGCTTCAGTCGTGTCCAACTCTGTGGACTGTAGCCTGCCAGGCTCCTCTGCCCATGGGATTTGCCAGGCAGCAATACTGAAGTGGATTGCCATGCCCTCCTCCAAGAAATCTTCCCAACCCAGCAATTGAATTCACATCTTCTGTGTCTCCCGCATTGCAGGTGGAGTCTTTACCCACTGAGCCACCTGGGAAGCCTAGCACAAATGGATAGAGAATAGTATAAAAAGAAAAAGTCTCTAGTTATATTGAAATATACTAAAAGTATATCATGCCTTTGTCATTGATATGGGAGAAGATCTTATATTGCGACCTAAGATAATATTTGAAAAAAGCTTATTAAAAGTGAAAAATAAGGCCCTTTATTATCTGTATTAAGGTATATCAAAAACAAAAATGCTAACATGCCAAATATGTATGCTTCAATTATCATAGCAACAGAATAGATAGAAATAAACAACATTGACCATAGGTAGTGACTGTATTAATGAATATATAATAAGTACTCTGGGAAACATATTATTAAATATTACCTTTGCCTTCAAGAACTGTCCCAGCTCTACTACTTTCTATCTTAGACAATGCAAACAAATTGTTTACTCTCTACATCATTTTGTTTTGCTGTATTTATAACATGGAAATAAGGGCTGTTTTATACTGTTACTGTGAGTATTGAATTAAATATTTATAGAAAACAGTCAAGTTCTTGGCATGTAGAAATATACTTAATAATCAAAGTTATCCCATGCTTTACTTAAGAAAACAAGATATGCCCATTAAAAATCCATTAATAATGCTTGATTTAAAATTAAGTTCCAAGCAAAACTAGAACATGTGTCACCAATCGATAAATAATCATTGCCAAATGAATGTTACAAACCACGAGAGGGAATGTGGAATAATGGTTAAGTTTTATTGAGTGCTTACAATATGGCAGGACTATTATATACTATGTACTTTATAAGAATTTGTTCATTTCATCCTTACAGAAAAAGCTATAATCCTGTGAAGTAAATGGTATTATTATTTCCAGATTAGAAAACCAAGGCTCAGAAATGTTAAGTAATCTGCCCAATATCAATAGCTAATAAGTTGCAGGAGTGGATTAGAACCTAAAATCCAGGTCTATACATTTTTTTTTCTTCTAAAAGCTTTTCCCACAGCTTTATTGAAGTACACGAAGAACTTCACATAATGTATATAATTTGGTGGGTTTAGATGTATGGATACACGTGTTTTGCCATCACAGCAATTCAGGTAATAAACATATCCATCCCTTCCAAAGTTTAGTCTGGATATTTAGGAAGGGTTTTATGGAGGAGATTAGCTTTGGACAAATGGAAAATAAGAGATGGTATTCTCTTCTATGTTCGTGTTAAGTCACTTCAGTCTTGTCCGACTCTTGGTGACCCTATGAACTGTAACCTGCCAGGCTCCTCTGTCCATGGGATTCTCCAGGCAAGAATACTGGTGTGGGTTGCTGTTTCCTCCTCCAGGGGTTCTTCTTGACCCAGGGATCAAACTTGTGTCTCCTGTTTCTCCTGCACTTGGCAGGCAGGTTCTTTACCACTAGCACCACCAAGTAGATAGAATGAACTATATAGATATAGAAACTATATAGAAAATATAAATTGATCCCAGGATGATTTAAGGAAAATTAGTTTATATGGAAAACATCCACCAATGAACAGCCTATTATGTGCAGGCTACTCTGCTGGGTAGGTGTTAAATGCACATGAAGCAAGATAGACATGGATCTTACATTTAAAGAAGCTTATTGTCTAATAGAGGATATGTGCAATGTTCTGGCATTTAATTAATAAGGGAAGGCAGAAAGTGACAAGTAACTTATTCAAAGTTCAGTCAAATTCCTTTGAGAGTATAGAAGAAAGAGAGAGCAAATTATGAGGCAGGAATGGAAAGTGTTTATAGAGTAGATAAAATTTCAGTTGTTTTTTAAATTATGGCAATAGACACTTGGAAGTGCAGTGATAGTAGAGAAGTGATGTCATTTCTGATGAGCAGAATTTTAACATAAAAGGGAATAAAATCACTGGAGTGAAGCATCCATGTGGGAAGGAACAAGATATTGGGAAATAAGGTTAGAGAGGTAGGCTGGAACCAATAGCCTAAAGACTGAGTGTTTTATCTTATGTAATGAGTCCCACACGTTGAGATAAAAGGTTATGAGAACTATTTCATGAAATGCGGTTAAGACTATGGTTTCCAAAGCCAGAATGCCTTTTCTACCTCTCATGGTAGGTAAAAGCAGAAAGCAAAGGATGAGTTAACAGGACTGTGGTTTACTCTTCTATTCTTTAAACATTAAATATTTCCCACGCACATTTTTCACACCTGCCTCTATGCTGGGTGCCAGGGACAGCGAGATGCAGGATCTTTGCCCTCAGGGGACCCACAAGTTCCTGGGAAGGATGGGAGAGAGGCAAGCATGGTAGGGATATCGGTGCGGCAAGGAGTGCAGCACTGTGTTGGGTCTGCCAGAGACACTATGTGAGCATACAAGACAGAGTTAAGTCTGTCTGAAGATGAAGGGAGGAAGGCTATGTATCATGTGTTTGCAACAGAAGGGCCTGACCCAAGAGAGATGAATAAGAGTCATCTCTTGTTCTCTATCAGAATTTTACCTTAGTTCCATTCTGGGCTGGAAATAGCATTGTTAATCACCACCTTAAAAGAATTTCTCACTCTTGCATTAACATTGCTAGCCTTACCTCAGCTGCTCACTTTTTCTATCACTTTGCCTATTTAATGCTGAAATTTTCATTGGCACTATAGCTGATTTGCTGAAGGTCATTAAGAGCTTTCATGTCAAAGATCTCCTATTAGATTATGAGCCATACCAGTGAGTGAGAAGGAACAAAATGTAAATAAATGGCATCAATGGAAAAGGTTCCCCTGTGGTCATGTTGGTTTTTCTCTGTGCAACTCCTAGTTTCTTTTTCCTTAAGTGGAATAATTTATGAATATATTTGGTTTTTTGTTTTGTTTTGTTTTTCATTATGGAGTTTCCCATCAGTTTTACCATATTTTCTTTATTTAAAGAACTATAATTATGGTATGTTCAGAGTAGGGGAGGGATATCAAAAGGTCACCTCACGGACGACTTGAGTACAAAGGAGAAAAGATACCTTCACAAATAGAGTTTGGAAACTTTCTTAATGCAAGTGATGAAACTTAGCATCACCAATACTAAGACAAACTGACATGAGCCAGCTGATTTGATGTAGTAGAAAGTATACAACATTGTCTATGTAATAGTCTTGCTGAAATATGTAACCTGAAGCTAACCATTAGGAAATAGACAAATGTAGATGATATGCCATTCTTAAGGACAATTGTCTTGAATTCTTTAAAAATGTCAGTGTTATAAGAGACTATTTAAGATTAAAGAAGATGAAAAAATACATGTCATTCAAATGCAGGGCATACATTTTGATTGGATCTGGATCAAAAATCAGGGCATTTGGGGAGAGGTTAGAGAAATTTAAATATGAACTATATATTAGATAATAACACATCAGTGTCAATTTTGTGGGTATGGTAATGGCATTGGTGTATAAGACAGTATCCTTGTTGTCAGGAGCAAATGTTGAAGTATTTAGAGTGAACTGTCATTATGTCAGCAAATTGTTTTGAAACAGATAGATAGATGTAAAAATACTGTGAGGAGGGCAGACTCATTTCAGATTATAAAAACTAGAGATAATATAACTACACAGTACACCCTTTCTCCCCCCTGAAAGTATTGAAGCCTGCCATAGATGAATTATCTTTTTATATACATGCTGTGTGGCATGTAGGATCTTAGTTCCCCAACCAGGGATCAAATCTGTGCTCCCTGGTGTGGAAGCAATAGATCCCTAACTATGGGACGTCTAGGGAATTGCCATGAATGAATTATCTTAACACTCCCTTCTTGGGCAGGAGGAGTAAAGAATCATTCCTGTGTCTTCTAAATTTGACTGTTTGAAAATTCCTCTTTCTTATGTATCTGTTTCTTTATTTTCTACTGGACACATACCCTTTCTATTGTTGGTGAGATGATAAGCATTGTGGTGGTGATGACCAAAGCTGATGTTTACCTAAAGCTCTCCAAGTTTAAAAAGGCTATTCACAGTCATGGTCTGACTGATGGACCTGGTCATGACCTGATACAAAGAGCCAACTCATTGGAAAAGACCTTGATGCTGGGAAAGATTGAGGGTAGGAGGAGAAGGGGCGACAGAGCATGAGATGATGGGATTGCATCACCGACTCAATGGACATGAGTTTGAGCAAACTCTGGGAGATAGTGAAGGACAGGGAAGCTTGGTGTGCTGCAGACCGTGGGGTTGCAGAGAGTCAGACATGACTGAGCAACTGAAGAACTACAATAAAAATGATGTTTTTATTTCTCTGATGAAGAAACCAAGATTGAGAGAGACTCAATGAGTTCAAGTTACACAGCCTAACTTTTTGGGTTTGGACTTACTCATCTCATCTTAAGTTCATTCTGATTTGTTACCATTGCAAAAAGTTGTAAGCTGTCCCTGTAGTTAACTACTCCTGTCCCTTACCATTCTTTCCCAGGGCTTCTGTAGCTCTGACTTCATTGTCACTGGCAAGATACTTTGACTGTCTTTAACTCCTGAATTAACTGGTGTGACTAAGCATAGACTTTTTGCCATGGCTCAGATACATACTCTGGAGAGATAGCCCACCTCATACTGCTCTAACAACCACATGAGTTGACTGTTGACCTCGGAGGAAGCAAATCACTGATAGCTACAACTATCTTGTTTTCTCAAGCCATTTCTTGATAAAATATTACAAGCTAGAACCTTCAACTGATCTCAGCTGATTTTTTTATAATGATTTCATCCGAAAAGGTGCTAGTTTTAGTATTCCATTGCCCCTCCTTTTCCATCCTCATCAAAAATTATAACTGTTACATTACAATATTAGCTAAATGCTACCAAAGATGAAGCATAAGAGAGCAGTATGATCAGTCCAGATCTTTGAAGGGAAGATAGCCTTTCATGTTCTGAACATTTTGCATCTACTGGACTTGAATTTTGGTTATATCAGATTCCCAAGTGTCTTTCTGTTAGCAGGAGTGTACTTGAATAGGCCTTGAACATTATTTTGTAGGGGAGAGAGAGGAAATATAGAAGAAAACTGAAGATAGGAGAAGTTTTCTTTTTTAATTCAGTTAACCACACAACAGAGCCTTAGCTCAAATCATTTGCAAGGCTACAGGCCTTGGTTCAAGTGCTTGCATCTTGGAGCAACCTGTTTCCCTGGGCAACTAGAAGACTGTGTTTATGCTAGAAGAGACTCTCAGTGCCAGGGGTAGATACACAGAAAGAACAAGGGGTAATGAACTATAAATTATTATAATTTAAGGTGAAGTTCAGAACTTAAAATAGAGGGAGGATTTTTAAAACAGATATTGAAACTAATGGGGGAGAAAGTTATTGCTAGAAAATTGTGGAACTTAACAGCGCTAGTGGACAACATTGGAGCTGATACATGGGTGCTAAGTTGCTTTAATCCTGTTCAACTCTTTGAAACCCTATGGACCAGAGCCTGCCAGGCTCCTCTGTCCATGGGATTTCCCAGGCAAGAATACTGGAGTAGGTTGTCATTTCCCCCTCCAGGGGATCTTCCCAACCCAGCGATTGAACCCACAACTCTTACACCGCCTGTATTGGAAGGTGGGTTCTTTACCACCAGCGCCACCTGGGAAGCCCTAGAGCTTATATTTTTCAGGTATTTTTGAGGGGGAAATAGGGGACGACAGAGGATGAAATAGTTGGATGGCATCATCCACTCAATGGACATGGGTTTGGGTGGACTCCGGGAGTTGATGATGGACAGGGAGGCCTGGCATGCTGCAGTTCATGGGGTCGCAAAGAGTTGGATACGACTGAGCGACTGAACTGACTGTAAAGGACAGTTGAGTTTGTCTCTAGATATCTTTCAGGCACGTCTGTGAATTTATCCAGGTGTTCTCCATGTTGGTTGGTATACCCAGAGCCTCTGAGTTTTGTGCTTTCATTCATTTTGAAAGAGAAAAGGTGTTGTAGGTGAGAGGTTCCATGTCTTAGCCTGTGACTACAGCATGACTCCCTCAAAAATAATGATATTCTGGCTGCACAGACCCTAAAGCAGAAGGCAATAATCTTGGAATACAGAATATCTGAAAGTGAATAATGGAATGTATCTGAGGATGGACTGAAAATATCTACCTGCTTATTTTGAAGCATGAAGCTGTAATTATCTTGGCAGTGTTTACATGGTGTTGTCTTATTCTTTCTTCAAAAAAAAAAAAAAGAAGACTGAAGTGTGTGAGTCTTAGAATTGTTTAGTGAGCTATTTGAAGAATCCCTATGCCTTTAGACAACACTAGGTAAATTCTCTTCATAAAACCTGGCATTTATCTAAGTTTTGTTTTTGCTTATCTCTTGAGTATTGTTAGTGAGACATATTGAGAGTTCTTGCATAAAGCTAAAAGTTGGTTCTAGGGGAAGTAGCCTTTATTGCTTCAAAGGACAGTTGGGCAAGAGTAAAATATGTGAGGCAGTGGGGACCTGGCATGAATCAAGCCATAAGAGAAGAAAGATTCAGGTGGGCATTGCTATGATTACTTTATTGATAAAACCACATCATCACATTTGGTACTATGTATCTCCTCAATTGAGAGCAAGATGGAGGTCCCATGGATGTGCGTGAGTAGAAGCAAAATGCCCCAAACAACAGGAAGATGGTCTATTTCTTTTCTATACTAGTAAGAGCAAAGGATAAATGAGCATGTCTAGAAGACTTAGACTAAGAGGCTTAGGAAACTGGAAACCACTGTTTGAGCTACAGTTGAAGGAGTGGAGAAAAAAAACCTAGAGCCTTGAAACCTATTGGAGAACTGCCATGTCAAAAAGAAATTAGACTTAATATGTATTATTCCAAAGTTAGCAACAAAAGCAAGTGAGGGGAAGCTGGAAAATTTACATTCCATATAACGAATTAACATGTTTAAGTGACAGAGGAAATTTTTGGATGAGCCTAGGACAAAGCTCAATAATCCCTTGTTGGGGAAGTGGTGATAAGTATTCAAGCATTCATTGGACTATGAGATTAGATTTCAGAAATGTTATCCAACTCTGACCTTCTGTGACTTAGGCATCTCAGCTTGCCTGGGAATCAAGCTCTTGCATCTAATTTCCAGTGCTACCCAGTTTATCATTACTGCTACATGATTACAACTAACATTTATATAATGCTTTGTAAAACACTTTCATATTGTATTTGTTATATCATTTAAGTTTCTGACTCTTTGCAATCCCATGGACTATAGCCCACCAGGCTCCTCTGTCTGTGGAATTCTCTAGTTAAGATTACTGGAGCTGGTTGCCATTCCCTTCTCCAGGAGATCTTCCCAACTCAGGGATTGAACCCAGGTCTCCTACATTGCAGGCAGATTATTTACCATCTGAGCCACCAGTGAAGCCCTAAGCTCGAAGCTGCCCTGCAAAACAATGCGTTTGTTTCCATTTGGTATATGAAGAAATAGAGGATCTGAGTGATTAAGGGACTCCCCACTCCACCACCCATACTACTCATAGCTCCCATAAGCAGCAAGCCTACTGATTCCAGACTCTGCTCTCTCTCCACCCCATTACATCCTCTCAGCACCATGTTACTGGGTTGGTCATTGACTATGAGATAAATCAGTGAACATACTCTTTTTTTAGCTTCTTCATTGGTACAAAGAGAAACATGATTACTTTGAAAAGTTTTTAGAGGGTCTCATCTGGCAGGTTCTAAATAATTTGTGTCACTGTTTTTTTTTAATCATTATTATTTTGTGGCAAGAAAATGGTTTCCAAAGTGCTCCTGTCAATTACAAACTAGAAAGTGATTCCAAGTGGGAGCCTCTTTTAGTACAGATGGAACCTGGGGCCTTAAGGACCTTATTTTCACAGAAAAATGACCTAATTAATTAAAAACCCCAAAGTCACAATGGAAGAATAAGTAGAAAATAAGTGGTTTAGAGAAAAGGTGGTATTGATTTGGGGAAAAATGGATTTCTTGATTTCGTTTCTCTCTATCTTTTCATTTAAGGTCTTTGTGGGTCATGGGAATAAAATGTCTTATGTTAATGAGACATATTAGATATACTTCCTTTTGTGGTAGTGATTTCTGGTAAAACGTTTGCTCGGGGCAATATATGATTACAGCACTAAATAAATAATAATCCTAAGCATTTTATGTGTTCTATCTTAGTACACGTTAATTTTTAATTAATTTGGCTACATGGTGTATTTTTAAGCATTGATTTGGAAACCTAGATTTGTAGTATCATAAAGAATCATTTCATCTTAGAAACTATATAGGACAACCTTTCATTTTCCCAAAAACTAAAGCCTAAATGACTTGTTCAAGGTTGTAAAGCTGAGACTGTTTTGAACTCTATGGCCAAAATCCCCTTTCTGAACAAAGGACA
The DNA here is from genome assembly GCF_029407905.1 of Bubalus kerabau. Lineage (NCBI taxonomy): Eukaryota > Metazoa > Chordata > Mammalia > Artiodactyla > Bovidae > Bubalus > Bubalus kerabau. The sequence continues at coordinate 125,033,914 of NC_073625.1, read as the reverse complement.
GAAATTAGTCTCTGCTAGTGAGTAAAGGCGGAGAAGGCAATGGCACCCCACTCCAGTACTCTTGCCTGGAAAATCCCATAGACAGAGGAGCCTGGTAGGCTGCGGTCTATGGGGTCGCTAAGAGTCAGACACAGCTGAACGACTTCACTTTCACGCATTGGAGAAGGAAATGGCAACCCACTCCAGTGTTCTTGCCTGGAGAGGCCCAGGGATGGCGGAGCCTGGTGGGCTGCCGTCTATGGGGTCGCACAGAGTCGGACACGACTGAAGCGACTTAGCAGCAGCAGTGAGTAAAGGAATGGCAGGGCTGTTTACAAAGGTGAGGAAATAGATTGGGCCTGCTATTTTTGTGAACCCAGACTGGGTTACACCTTATTCCAACTTTGGTTAAAAATACATTGCCCAGTGGAGAATGGAGGGAGGTGATATATGTATAATCATTGCTGATTTGAGTAGTTGTATGGCAGAAACCAGCACAATATTGTAAAACAAATTTCCTCCAATTAAAAACAAAGAAAAAAAGAATCCACTGCCCATAAAAATGATAAAATGATAATAACTTATTAGAACCTATGTATGTATACTTGATTTTCAAATATAAATGAACCAAGAATGAGTGACTGAGTGAAGTCACTCAGTCGTGTCCGACTCTTTGTGACCCCATGGACTGTAGCCTACTAGGCTCCTCTGTCCATGGGATTTTCCAGGCAATAGTCTTGGAGTGGATTGCCATTTCCTTCTCCAGGGGATCTTCCCAACCCAGGGATCGAACCTGGGTCTCCCGCATTGTAGACAGGCACTTTACCATCTGAGCCACCAGGGAAGTCAAATGAACCAAAGAGACTGCCCATATCTTTTTCTCATACTCATCAAGTTACTTACTTGTAGCATTTATTGTTTACTTCATTAAGATGTAAGTCTGATTGAAGTAGTTTTTGGTTAGTATACTGCTATGTCTCTATCTTTAATCCTGGATCAATTCCTGATACATAGGAGATGTTTAATGTTTAATTAATTAATTAACCCATGAAAAAAAAAATTGTGAGCAGACATTCCATATCCCCTGGGTCAGGACATGGTATAAACTACAAAAAAAAAAAAAAAAAAAAAAAAAAAAACCACTTCATTTATTTAACCTATGTTTATTTAGCACCTTATGGAATCATAAGTTGTTACAGCTAGAGGGAATCTTAGAGGCTATCTAGGAAAATCCTCTCACTTTTAGAGATTACAAAAATAAGAGAGTTTTTTAGTTTCAAACTAATTGGTGACAGAGCCATGGATTATAACTCAAGCTTTCTAATTCCTTTTTAAATCACTTGAAGTCACTAGAGAATGTTTCAGGGAGAACAACACATGGTTGCTACAATCATTGAACTTCAGTCAAAGTTAGATTGATACCCTTGAACTTGATTTATCTGTTTTTCATGTCTTTTCTGTGAAAATTAAAGATTGAAATTGGCCAATGTTAAGGTTTTATAGTTAGGATTTTCTGTTCTAAATTCTAAATTACATTTCTTTCACTCTGGGCTTCCTTTGTGGTCCCTGGAACCCAAGACAATCTCTTACCTCCTCAATTTTCTTCTGTCCTAATCCAAATAGGTCAGATGAGCAGGGAATCACATTGGGAAAACATCCTTTCTCCATGTTTACTTGTGTTTTCCATAGAAAACAGTTGTGAAACGTTGTTCTCTTACATTTCACCCCTTCAAGACTGGGAAGCATCACCCAGAATCCGTGTTTCATACTTACAGTAGATACCTACTCATTTTGTTGCATTGGGATTACCATTCTCTTTATCAAAGAATGAGAAGAAAAGTAGAAAAGAAATTTTTGCTTTATAATCAAGCATCCTTTGTCTAATCACATGGAAATAAGCTTGATATCTTGAGAGAGAAAGGCTGGGGGGCATACATTGCGTATGGCAAAAGAAAGTTTCAATTCGTAGATTGTCTGTGGTTGTGTATTGAGACATGGCAGAGCTGATACCCAGACCTACAAGTGCTTATTCTGAATTTTCTGATCTTAAACATACCAATACAGATAACTGTGAACTCAACTCCTTTTCCCCTCCAAACCACCCTCCTTTCCCCCAACCTGAACTTTCCCCACAACTTTCTCTAAAGCACACAGATAATCATCTCCTTCCAGACTTTGAAGTGACATTAGAATTGTCAGAAGGCATAATTAATTGACTGTCAGCAAAGCCATTGTTTGAACATCTGCAGAGTTCTACTTGGTAGACATCTGTTGTACTTTCAATTAAACAGATTCACTCATCTACAAATATTGATCGAGTGCTTACTATATACCAATCATAGAAGTGTGTGCCATGGGAGACAAAAGAAATAAAGTAACATAATGACCAAGGAGAGAAAGCATTTGTTCAATCCTTTAGCACAAAGAGCTTTGATAGGAAACAAATGACATGACTGGCAGTGTAAAATACATACTTTTTCACCCAGATTCAGGGGGTTTTACCACTATTGCCACCTGACCTGTGCCAGATTAAATGCCAGAGGAGTCCACCTATTGCTGGGGAAGAAAGAGATCTATTGGTGGTGTACTATTTGTGGATAGAGTTTTCAGTAAAGACAATTGAATGCTTTAAGAGGAAAGTAAGCAGAAAATACCCAAGGCCAGTAAACTGAGAAGTTCCAGAAGCAAGTCCAAATTAATGACCGTATCCTGATTTTCTTCCTAATTTTGCCTCTGAGGCCAGTCATGTTACATTAAATTCTCCCAGTTTCATTACAGCACTGCACAGTTCTGGTCTCAGCCCCCATTTGGTTCTCTATCAAAACTTCAATTTATCTGAGTCCTGGACCTGGCTTCACTCCTCCCTGGAGGTAAACATCACTTATTAAAATTCAACAAGAAAGAACACAAACACTGTACAGGAGTGACTTGCTGAAGGAGGTTAAGATGCTGCAGTAGGCAGGAGGCAACTGAAAACAGTTATTAACCGCTACATCTTCAATCTCTCTCCGCACACACAAACGCATCATTCAGCCCTAGAATCATGGCACAGTTAAAGAGCCAGTTACTAATCTCCCAACTTGAAAGCTTCCCATTCCTTGGTCATTGGAAGCCACCATCATAATTTTCACCAAATATGCAATAAAATTGGAGAAGGAAATGGCAAACCACTCCAGTATTCTTGTCTGGAAAATTCCATGAATGGGGAAGCCTGGTGGGCTGCAGTCCATGGGGTCGCAGAGAGTTGGACACAACTGAGCGACTTTACTTTCTTTCTTTCTATAGTTCCTTTTGGAGAAGGAAATGGCAACCCACTCCAGTGTTCTTGCCTGGAGAATCCCATGGACAGAGGGGCCTGGTGGGCTACAGTCTATGGGGTTGCAAAGGGTTGGACACGACTAAGCCACTAACACACACACACATGCAATATATCTATATCTATTATTTGCCCATCATTTTTGTTTAAATCAGCTCATTTATTTTTTAACCTATTTTATCTTCATGTCAATAATAGCCATAATTTGATTTTAAGGACTAAGTACTTGTTGCTTTCCCCATAAAAGACATGAAAGCAAACACCGTAATTAAATTTAGAATGTTCATCCATGAACCCTCTAATGTTCAAAATATTGAGAAATGTGGGTATAACTCAACCAGAAGATAGACTATTGGGACATTATGGTGAAATGATGTCCTCAAGGTTATCAATTGAGTTGTGTTTTATTTATTTATTTTTTAATTTTTACACCCAGCATCATCATATTATCACGAGAGGCAGTGTAGTTGTATAAAGAATCAAGCATCAAGTAATCAGAGGCCAGATTCTGGGCTAATCTCTGTCCCATAATCTTGTGACATCTTAGGCCAGTCCCTTTGCCATGGACCTCATCTCTCATAGACTTCATGATTTCTTGGGATCTTTTGGCCTTTTTCTTTACTTACCTCAAATACTTTTCATATATTGTTGTCTATACACTGTTAAAACACAGGCAGTAGGAAAATAACTGCCCTGTGTAAGATTACGACATTGGTTGCCTCAGAAGAATTGCCAAAGAAACTCAAGAATTATATTTCCTACACTATTTTGCACTCTGCTCAGTACTGTTCCTCATTTCCTAAGGTTTATGAGAAGGTTCACATCACATTGTCAGTTAATAAACATAAAATAAAATTGTAGAATATAAGGAATACTGTGTACTGAGTTGACTATTCTGGCATCACTGTTTAAGAATATTCTGGGTTTAATATATTGTTCACTAATTATACTTGGAGTACATAAATAATATTAATATTTGTAACCATTAATGTGATAATGGTCTTCAGTGTACAATATAGCACTGTTATTAAAATAAATAATTCATCTTCTGTTACATGGCATAGTGAAACCAGAACTGGACTTGGAGTCAAGAAACCCAAGTGTAAGTCCTGTATCTCTGTGTGACACTGGAGACTTTTGACATTTGCATTGTGCTTTAGAACATATGCATCATTTAAAGACATTCTTTCATCAGTTTTAAGTCTAGAGTTATCATTTTGCCAGAGAAATCAGCTTATCCGAGGACTGGTTAAGAGATGGAACCTTTTTTTTTTTTGGCTGTGCTGTGCATCATGTGGTATCTTAATTCCCCAACCAGGGATCAAACCCATGCCCCCTGCATTGGAAGTGCAGAGTCTTAATCACGGTACCTTCCTGGAAGTCCATGAGCCAAATTCTTATTGTAGGTTTTCTGGATTAAATTATGTGTACCTTAAGCAACTTTATATAACCTCTTAACCTTTCTGAGTTTCACTTATTTCATCTAATAATAAACATTATCCCTATCTATTTTATATAATTGTTGTGATGAGTAAGCTAAAGAAATAGATGTGGAAATGTATGCTAAACCATAACAACTCAAAAATTTAAGAGATGTCAGTATTACTTCCCAATGCAGCATCTAACTTGATTTATGCCAGTTATGATTAGTGTGTAATAATCAGCTGCTCTGAATTTTTAATGTCCGTGTTTGTCCCTGTTTGAATTAACACTTTGTGTTTTCTTACGATGTCCTCTTGTTATTGGAATGTCATTACAAAAAACTGTTTTTCAGTCATTGTGTGAGAAAGCAACACACAAAGCATACCACAATATTCTCATTTGCTGAGCAAACTACTCTTGCTTTTTAATGTGGAATGCAGAAGAACTAATTGAAAAGAGACAAAGATGAATTTTGACTCAGATTGTGCAGGATGAATCATAACCCACTTTCTCATCTGAGATGTGAAGAGAAAAAATTAAAATAAAGCCAGCCACCACACAGCTTTACTGTCAGTGTCAGCATAATCAATATAGAATGTTTTTCAGCAGAACAAAGAGTATATTACTACTAGGCTAAGAACTGCAGATAGTAGAAAACATGGTTAATTTTTTTTTCTTTGTCTGCTGATTTTTTTTTTTTCCTTCCTTTGGTTAAAGCATTCTAATCAGGAGAGTTTGGGACTCATCAGAAGTTGTTGTCCAAACCATTCAGAAATGTACCTGTAATCTCTATTGAATAATTAGAGGCCAGTCATAGCTGGTGCAAGCTTGGACCGCATCTGATTCCGGTTTCCTTTGTCAGTTCAGTAGGAAACAGGCAGACAGCAAAATAGGAAATACCTGGACAGTGTACAATTGCTGCTTCCTTGAATTTAACTTACTTGGGTTATGATGTGAATGATTAAAGAAAAATGAAGACTTTGTCCTGCTGGAGTCCAGGATCCAGATATAGAATCTACCTTACTTGCAAGTGGAGCTTTTTTGTAAAATGGTTTTGTACAAATAGAAAGGTACTATAACCTACCTTGGGACATAGTCTCCAATTCAAAAGTCAGCTGTAATTTCATATAAATGTGTGTTACTGTTGTATTTTATTCATAACTTTTTGGCCTTTTTTCTCATCTATATAAGCACACACATATGTATATATGTTGTATATACTATATAATATACATAATATGTTTGTACCTTCCACTTTACGGTAAGATCATTGTGAAGAAAGACCACATCTTCCTTATCTTACTCTTCTCTGAAGAGCAACACAAAGAGATAGAGCTAGATGAAGCCTTAAATCTCTCTCTGCTACTCATCAAGACTTTTGCTTGGAGCAGAGATTCTCTAGTTTGACATGATTCTAAATATCCCCATTAATGGTTCTGTTTACAATAAAACTACCATACACTGAGCACTTATTATATACTACATGTATACAGGTTTTACATGTATTATACATATTTCATGACTGTAACACAGTGAGGTATAGGCACTCTTTTTTCTTACAGATGAGAAAATTGAACCAAAAAGAAGCTAAATAATTTGTCCAGGATCTATTAATTGTTGGAGCTGTAATTTGAACCCAGAGTCTGCCTCCTAACCACTGTATGTACTTTGTCAATGACTATAGCTTGCAAAAGGTCCGCTAACTAAGCATGGCAGAAGATTTGGGCCACAAAGCCTGTGCTCATCATATGGCTTTTCTACTAAATCCCTTTCTTTTTCTCCCTCTGCTTCTTTTGGGGGACTCTTTTAGTATGATTTGATTTTCTCTAGTTGAAGAGTCCCTCCACTGGCCAGGCAACAGGTCAAAATCCCTGCAGATGAGCCTCTGTTGGCACTTTACCAGATGTTTGCAGTGGCACTGTCTTGGCTCCCCTACAAGGATAATAGTGCCCACATGGGCCACTTACTCCAGACAATATAAGGCAAATGCTAAATGTAAAACTATTTCTGTTAACAGGACTTGAAAAATATGTTTATATTCCTCTGTTCCCTCTTGAATTTGAAACCTGGTTCTTGTGATTTTAGCATTGTCTAAATGCAGAAATTCCCTTCTCCCAACATTTCATCCCAATCAATGAAGTTTTCTTTCACACGTGGGAATAGTTACTTGTAACTTTTAACAATCCATCCACAATGGCATCTTCTAATCCAGTGAGCCTTAGAAAAAGCCAAGTTCACTTTCACTGTCAAACTAGAAATGAGAGAGAGCAAGGAGAAGGGAACTTATCTTGAAAATAAGGTCATCCTATTGACATATCATCAGGTAGAAGAGTTCAATGCAATAGCTAGCGATTGGCTCACTCAGTCGGAAGCTGATGCTATTTTAGGCTGTCAGCAGGAGTGTCAATGTATCTGTGAATTTTGGCATTTTATTTCATTAAGGTGGTTCAGGAAGCCAGACACTGATTAACTGGTTCTTCGACTTATTCCCACTCCTAATTTTGGATGTGTGGTGTCTTCAAGCAGCTGTTGTGACACCCTGATGCTAAAGAAAACTTCTCTTGTGCTTCTCAAGCAATCCTGGGAACAGTCTACCCCACATCCTACTATCCTGGAATCTCCCCTGAGCTACATCTCTGGTCACAGGTGGTATAGGGATACAACTGCTTCCGGATCTCCTCTGGCTGACCAAGGAAATACAACTCAGGTGTGTGCATCCGGTCGCCTTCCGTGTTGTGTCTGTCATAGCAGCATTCTCACAGATACATTAGGATCAAGGTGCATTTTCATTCGGAGATCACGTAAGAAGATATGGAAGAAATGCCCTCAGCACTGTGGTTACTGTCAAGGTCAAGAGATACCCTAGACAGGCCTCAAGATGTGTTTAGGTAAGACTAGGCCAATTATAAACTTTGTCTTGTTGGTAGGGGTTTGGAATTTGATTTATTTGTAAACATGCTTTAAATGAGAAGAAGAATAAGGATTTCTAAATAGACATTTATGGTATTTGTTTGCTTGTTCATTTGTTTATTCAGTAGTTATTGAAGGCCTACTATGTGCCAAGCACTGTGCTGAGCATTTCCATTAAACATTGGTCTACAAAATAGAAACAGAATTTTTTTTTTAAAAAACTGAATTACAATATGATAAAAGTACTACTGGAGTTAGGTGAAAAGTCTTACAAGGGGAACAAAGTTAGAATGGCTTACTGTGATTGGAAAAGTGGGGAAAGGTTTTCCACCTTAGATAATGTTGGGACTGAATGTGGTATAATTTTCCAGGTAATCCACGAATTTAAGGGTATTTCAGATGAACGATTCAATGATCTCAGTACAAAGAGACCAACAGAGAATTATGAAATGTGCAGAATGACTAGGGTATTGGAGTGGAGAAATGGGACTAAAAGTCTGATCAGTGATCAAATCAAAAGGGATTTTTGTTTCCTACTAAAGAGACTGAAATCTGTGCTAAAGTCCCTGAGAATCCATGAAGGATTTAAACAAGGGAACAACATGATCTGATAGACATTACTTAAAGCTCATGCTGGATTCTTTTGGGGAGTGGGCACTAAACAGGAGGTGATTTGGACGACTGAAGGTCATTTGCATTTGTTTAAGAGGATAATAAGCAGCCTGATCCAAGATATTCATGTAGTGAGGATTCAGGGGAGAGTGAGAGGGTTGTGTGAAAGCTTATTCCTGAGCTGTCTTCGGTGGATAATGACAGTAAGTGAGGTAAGAAAACAGAAGTTCAGTCGTGACATGCTTCCGGTCCCCAAGATCCTCCTTATCCGGAAGCAATGTAGTTCTATGTGTCAGTGCTTACTGAGCACTTGCCTTGGGCACCTACTGTGTGAGCACCTCCTGTTGTAGGCATTGACACAAAAGCAGAAGACAGAACAGACATAGTGCCCCTATTAGGGGCTTCCATTTTAGTAAGGGCGACAACACACAAATAAGTCAAACACATCATATATCAGATGGTGATACATCCTTTAGAGGAAAACTAAGAGGAAGAAGTGGGAGAGTGGATACCTCAGTGGTGGTGGGGGTGGAAGTAACAGTAGATAATGTGACAAATGTAATTGTGAGGTTCCTCTTGCTGGTGAAATCTGGTCTGCCTAATTCTGTTTCCTTTCCATTCATGTTTTATAAATTATTTCTCCTAAACAAAGGAAATAAGCAGCAACAGCAACATAAACATTTATAAACACAGAAGTGTAGACACAATGGTTTGTGTTGCCAACATAACACATGCCAGGAACAACAAAAGAAAACAGCAGCCAAAAAAGTAATTTTTTTTAAGTTAAAAAAAAAAAATGGAGGCTCCCTCAGACACTAATTCTTGTCATTCAAAATGCTGGATAATATGAATTAGACATTCATAGAAAGGAAGGAGGTAATATTTGAACTGGGATAATAATTCTGATTTTCAATGCGGGAGAATCTTGGATTTAATCCAAATCTTTTCATTTAGATGGAGAAAGAAAATGACTTACTTGAGGACACGCAGGTGGGTCTAGAATTTAGGTTTCCTAACAGTTCATTTAGAATTCCTTCCATTAGCCACCATACCAAACAGGCCCAAAGTTTGGGATCTGGGATGGGATCTGGCTTGCTGGCTTTAAATTTCTACTTTTCACTGTGGCCGTAAGCAATTTTTACCTCTCTACACCAGTTACCTTATTTGCAAAATAGAGATGATTATAATAGTATTTATGATAGCATGTTTTAGGATTACGTGAGTTACTATTAGTTCATGTAAATTATTCACAATACTGCCTAACACACAGTTGGTGTTCAGAAAAATATTCACTGTATTATTATAATACTAAGGGTATTAGAACAGGGTATTAGAATAGGTTATTTAGGCTTTGTGTGTTTGGTTATAAACTTAAAGCCAATCTCTGATAATGGCCACACATACGCTCTTCTGGAATTTCCAGTTAAGATAGTAAAATATTAACAAGTTCCCTTGGGTCACTGAGTAAATATGGAACACATGAAAATGACTTAGATATTCATTTCACTCACATTAGTTCTAGATAATTCATTCTAAAGCTGATTTATATGAGATTCTAAACCTGAAATGGCACCCTAACCTTTAAAAACAGGAAAACGTCTGATCCATTTATGTGCATCTAGCATAGATTATGGAGAAGGCGATGGCACCCCACTCCAGTACTCTTGCCTGGAAAATCCCATGGACGGAGGAGCCTGGTAGGCTGCAGTCCATGGGGTCGCGAAGAGTCAGACACGACTGAGCGACTTCACTTTCACTTTTCGCTTTCATGCATTGGAGAAGGAAATGGCAACCCACTCCAGTGTTCTTGCCTGGAGAATCCCAGGGACGGGGGAGCTTGGTGGGCTGCCTTCTATGGGGTCGCACAGAGTTGGACACGACTGAAGCGCCTTAGCAGCAGCAGCAGCAGCATAGATTAGCCTCATAACCATTTAATAAGTACTATGTTCCAAGCACTATGCTTGACTGTTTTACACAGTTGATCATACTTAATCCCCCTACAGGGAGGCATGTGTATGTGGATTTTACAGATGAGAAAATTCAGTCCAAAGGCAGTTCAGTACCTTGTCCAAGGTCATGCAAATGAGATAGTAAGAAGCACAGACTAAATTTTCATAAACCTGTCTCCGTTCTTGTTGGCTCAGCACATGACTTTTTGATGATGATACTTTTTCATAAAGTAGTTACTTATGCTGCAGGCAGTCTGCATCTTATACTACTGTTCTTTATAGGTCATTCATACTATTCATTCATAAAATTATAAAATCATAGGTTGTTTTTGCTGGCGGGATCTGGAGGGAGTTTCCTGGTTCTCAACTCAAGACTAAGAATCACCTGAGGGAACTTTATCACTCAACTTACACACCCACACACACCCACCTTGTACATACATTGTGATTCTGACATAACCTTAGGGCCACCTCTACTGAGAAAATGCTATTACTGTGAGAAAATTCAGCTGATGAAGTGTGCCATATTCCCCAGGAGGTGGAAAGGGGAAAAAAGGAGGGTAAGGGTTTGAGAATCACTGATAAATTTTCATGCAGTGAACATTGAGAATCAGAGAATGACAATAACTCTCAATAACAAAATTGAGACTCAGAGAATGCCAATAACAATGAGCTGACATAACAGCTCATTTATGTCACATCAACCATTAGAACCTGGGCCCACTGATTTTTCAGGACTACGCAATTTTCTTGTTTATTCCTCAAAAGTGCCTCTGTGGAATGCCCTATGTCCTCCTTAATGGTTCTAGAGGAATATAAATAGGCAAAAGAAAAGGAGTGATTAATTTGTCAGAGTTCCCATAGCAAATCAGTTGGTCAAGAGAGGATAAGTTTGTTGTGTTATGCTGTTCTCCACCTATTCACTTGGTACTACTTAAATAACAGCTCACCAATGTGGAATGCACATCATAATAGTAGGTTTGTGGGTTGCATAGCTTTTTTGTGTGTATGTTTTCAATTTCTATTCCTTTGATAACAGAACAAATAGCAGAGATGACAAAACTCAGAAGAACTATCTCCTAGATTTTCTGTGATTTTTCTTCTCTATTGAATCAGTATATCTAGTAATGACCCAGGAGATTATAAGGTGATTTGGTTTATTTGTTAAGTAGATATTTTTGAGAGCCTATTATATGTCCATTACTGACCTAGGTGGGTTGAACTATAAAAGTTGTTGTAAATCCTTTCTGGGAAAAAAATGTACTGTAAAGAATTAAATTCAGAGATCTTTGCTCCCAAGAAATCTGTAGACTACTACAGGCTGAAGAGTCAAAAATATGTAATAATTCTTTTTGTTGTTGTTGTCCCCAGTCCCTCAATCATGTCTGACTCTCTGCATCCCCATCGATCAAAGCCTGCCAGGCTCCTTTGTCCATGGGATTTCCCAGGCAAGAATACTGGAGTGGGTTGTCATTTTCTTCTCCAGGGCATCTTCCTGACCCAGGGATCGAACCCATGTGTCCAATCCTTTTACAGTGTGATAAATGTTATAAAGGAGCTTTCTGTACGTGGCCATGAGAATGTCTGGGAGTCTTTGGGTGACTGGGGAGATTACAGGATCCACATCTTCAAGGCGGCACAGAATTTTTCCAGGTAGAAAAGGAAGGGAATGATGTTAGAGAAGAAACAGCATATTTAAAAGAGTAGAGATAGGAAAGCAGGGTGTATTGGGAACACCCTGTGTCATAGACATCTTATCAGAAGTTCTCTGGGACTAAAGCTGAGTTCAGTTGCGTGAGAAGTGTTAGGACATGAAGAATAGACAACCAGAGGTCCCTGCTGAAATATCTGCTGTAATTTTTCATAGAAAAGATCTTTTGTATCTTTTGCTGTGAAAAAATGGGAAATTGTTGACTACTGTTAAATGGAAGACATTATCAGATTTAGCGATTTATAAAAAACTGAGGAAAGAGCCACTTTTCTTTCTAGGTAACACGACTAGTGGCCTAGATAATTATATAGAGGCAGAGCACAAGGGATAATGGAGCCGGAGATTTCATGAGAACAGATTTAAGTGACTTGTGGGGTGAGAAAAAAGATATGGCTATCTTTTTACTTATAGTTCAAAACAGGAAGTGCCTAGGTATGCAAAAATGCAAGTCAAGTCAATGATGTTTTTGGTGTGTTTTGTGTGTATTTTGCTTTTTGCACATCAGCAATACTGTTGCTGAATACTGCCATGTGACTGCTTTACCAGATTCAACTGATGGAGGACCATCAGGTTTTAAAAGTGCATCATATAAACCTACAGATTTAAAGGTGACTTAACTTTCAAAAATACACAGATCTACAGAAAATCATTGTATGTATATGCATGTGTGTGTGTGTGTGTCCATGTCTATTGTTTATACAAGTAGAAAACATTTCAAGGTCTGGATGCCTCTAAAAATTTAGAATAGATGCATGTTTAGTGTAGAAAGTACCTTGAAGTCATCTCCTAATTCTGTCTTTTTTTTTTTTTTTGATTAAAAAAAAAAAATGATATCCAGTGAGAAGTAGGAGTCTAAGCCACAGCCATCAAGTAGCCATGCCCAGATTAAAACTTGATTCTTTCCATTATTATAAATCCATTATAAAAATGGAAGTCTCACTTTTGTATCATTTATTTGCAAAGTATTTGGTAGTTATGGATTGAGTGAATTATTTAAGGTAACATATCTTGGTACTCTTTGTAAATGTAGAAACAGTAAGAATATTTGAGGAATTTGGTAAGGAAGTATGTTTTACCATAGCAGCCTTACTTCAAATCACCTTTTACAAGGGGAAGGAGGCAGGGCATGGGAAGAGAGAACATGAAGCCATCTCCACCCCTCTTTGTTCTCAAATTGACTTGATATGACAGGAGAGCGTATTCTGTAAACTATAAGGGTTTGTGTCAGTATTAGTTTATGAAGCCTATATAGTTTTCTATTGCTACTGTAACACAGTACCAAAAATGTAAGAGCTTAAATCAATACACACTTATTATCTTAAAGTTCTGTAGCTCAGAAGTTACACAAGTCTCAAAGGGCTAAAATCAAGATGTTAGCAGGGCTCCAATCTCTTCTGGAGATTCCAGGAGAGAACCTCCTTGCCTTTTCCAGCTTCTAGAGGGTGCTCACATTCCTTAGATTGTGGCTTTCTTTTTCCATCTTCAAATCCTGCAGCATAGCATCACTGATCTTTCCTCCATAGTCAGATCTCTCTCTGGCCACAACTGGGAATGGTTCCGTGCTTTTAAAACCTCTGAGGTTAGATTGGACCTACCTAGATAATCTCAGATAGTGTCTTTATTTCAGGATCCTTAAACACATCTGTAAGTTCCCTTTTGTCCTACATTATATTTTGTTATTAAATATTCATCAGTTCTAGGGTTTAGGATATGGAAACCATTATGCTTTCTACCACAGTTCCCTTCTGGTAAATTTATAATGGTCTTCTAGAGATTGCAATGCTAGGCTCATCCTTAGGACATTCATGGAAGTACCCCCCAAAGCTCATCTGTTTAGGGGCCCAATTCTTCCTTTGGATTCTAGCTTTGGAGTAAAGGAAAACTTGAGATTTGCCTACAAATTTTAAAGTGCTGGTATCTCCACTGTGGGGGGCGGAAAAAAAAAGGTCATTCTGACATAAACAACCATATAAAGGTCCTAAAGTATCTAAAACAAATTTTCTGATTCCCCAGTAAGCTTGATCCTTTCCATGGAACATTTAAGCTTATAGATTAATAGAAACCCAGCTATAGTTTATCTCAACACTGATCACTTTTTTCCAACCCTTCTCTTGCTGTATCTAGACTCTTTCCTTTCTCCATCCCTCCCTATCTCTATTTCCTTCTTTTAATTTACAGAGAAGTAAAACCGTAAACTTCCAGATGTTCACGTTGGTTTTAGAAAAGGCAGAGGAATCAGAGATCAATTGACAACATCTGCTGGACCATCGAAAAAGCAAGAGAGTCCCAGAAAAACATCTATTTCTGCTTTATTGACTATGCCAAAGCCTTTAACTGTGTGGATCACAATAAACTGTGGAAAATTCTGAAAGAGATGGGAATCCCAGACCACCTGACCTGCCTCTTGAGAAACCTGTATGCAGGTCAGGAAGCAACAGTTACAACTGGACATGGAACAACAGACTGGATCCAAATAGGAAAAGGAGTACGCCAAGGCTGTATATTGTCACCCTGCTTCTTTAACTTATATGCAGAGTACATCATGAGAAACGCTGGGCTGGAAGAAGCACAAGCTGGAATCAAGATTGCCGGGAGAAATATCAATAACCTCAGATATGCAGATGACACCACCCTTATGGCAGAAAGTGAAGAGGAACTAAAGAGCCTCTTGATGAAAGTGAAAGAGGAGAGTGAAAAAGTTGGCTTAAAGCTCAACATTCAGAAAACTAAGATCACGGCATCTGGTCCCATCACTTCATGGGAAATAGATGGGGAAACAGTGGAAACAGTGTCAGACTTTATTTTTCTGGGCTCCGAAATCACTGCAGATGGTGATTGCAGCCATGAAATTAAAAGACGCTTACTCCTTGGAAGGAAAGTTATGACCAACCTAGATAGCATATTCAAAAGCAGAGACATTACTTTGCCAACAAAGGTCCGTCTAGCCAAGGCTATGGTTTTTCCAGTAGTCATGTATGGATGTGAGAGTTGGACTGTGAAGAAGGCTGAGTGCCGAAGAATTGATGCTTTTGAACTGTGGTGTTGGAGAAGACTCTTGAGAGTCCTGTGGACTGCAAGGAGATCCAACCAGTCCATTCTAAAGGAGATCAGTCCTGGGTGTTCTTTGGAAGGACTGATGCTAAAGCCAAAACTCCAGTACTTTGGCCACCTCATGCGAAGAGCTGACTCATTGGAAAAGACTCTGATGCTGGGAGGGATTGGGGGCAAGAAGAAAAGGGGATGACAGAGGATGAGATGGCTGGATGGCATCACCAACTCGATGGATGTGGGTTTGGGTGAACTCTGGGAATTGGTGATGGACAGGGAGGCCTGGCGTGCTGCGATTCATGGGGTCGCAAAGAGTCGGACACGACTGAGCGACTGAACTGAACTAAACTGAACTGAAAGAAGGAAGAAGGAAATGGCAACCCACTCTAGTACTCTTGCCTGGAAAATCACATGGTTGGAGAAGCCTGGTAGGCTACAGTCCATGGGGTCGCAAAGAGTTGGACACAACTGAGCGACTTCACTTTCTCTTTCAAAGAAGGAAGAAAGGAAGGAGAAGATTATAGGAAGAAATATGAGAGGGAAATAAATGTGTTAAAGAGTATCTGGATAAAGAGAACAGGCTAGGGGGAAAGAATCTCTATCCTCAACCCTATGTCAATCTTAGGTAATCCTATAAAACTGCTGTGTTTCCTGGAAACAGTTAAGCCAGGAGTTGCAGAACTGAGTAGTAGCTCTATGGAAGCCACTAAAAGTATATAAGGAATCTTATGCCTGGTATAATGGGAAAGGATATGTTTATCAAAGCAAAGGTTCTTTCTGAATTAGAAAACAAACATGGCTCTCGAGTGAAAATGTATATATACCACCATAAGAGTCAGGTTAGACACATTCAGAATGAATAAAGTTAGTCTGAGACCTGGGTAGGAGGAGAAATAAGGAAATGTGTTCTAATAGTCCTCAAGATCCACTTGCATTTACATCCAAAATTCCCTCTTCCAGGAACCAATGCAATGTAAATTGCTATATTAATGCTGCTGCTGCTAAGTCGCTTCAGTTGTGTCCGACTCTCTGCAACCCCATAGATGGCAGCCCACCAGGCTCTGCCGTCCCTGGAATTCTCCAGGCAAGAACACTGGAGTGGGTTGCCATTTCCTTCTCCAATGCTAGCTATGACAATTAGACAAATCAATATTGATCATAAAAGCATATCCTTCTGAAAAAAGACAATTTTTAAGGTGTCTGATTCATATTTCTTCTTCATAAAAATAACAATTAAATGTGTCTCCTACAATATTTGGATTTAGATCAAACAAAATACTATCAGTGAAAATGTTCTTTAAACTATTAGAGTTATAAATTTTCTTCTTTTGCTCCTCATTATTCTATTGTTTCATGTTAGACATCATTTATCTTCTCTTACTTAAGCCACAGAGAAAAGTTGGACTAGCCCTACTTTAGCCATTGGTATCAAAGTGGAAGAATATCCAGTGGAAATCAGACTCAGTGAAAAAGTGCCAGCTCTGGGTATCTTTGAGCTCCTACTGCAAAAGTTGTGTGCACAGAGGGTTCGAACTTTGTTGCTTTAGGGATGATTACCTTTACAGCAGAACTAAATTCTAACCCAAATCTCATTATTACTGTTAATAGGCACAGCCTAAAGGGAGCATTTACAGTTATTTACAGTCCAATGCTATAAAGAACAGTGTTGCATAGGAACCTGTAATGTCAGGTCCATGAGTCAAGGTAAATTGCAAGTGGTCAAACAGGAGATGGCAAGAGTGAACGTCGACATTTTAGGAATCAGTGAACTAAAATGGATGGGAATGGGCTAATTTAATTCAGATGACCATTATATCTAATACTGTGGGCAAGAATCCCTTAGAAGAAATGGAGTAGCCCTCATAGTCAATAAAAGATTCCAAAATGCAGTACTTGGGTGCAATCTCAAAAACAACAAAATGACCTCAATTCCATTCCAAGGCAAACCATTCACTATCACAGTAATCCAAGTAGATGCCCCAACCAGTAATGCTGAAGAATCTGAAGCTGAACAATTCTATGAAGAGACCTACAAGATCTTCTAGAACTAACACCTCCCCCCACCACCCCCCCCCCAAAAAAAAAAAAAGATGTCCTTTTCATCACAGGGGACTAGAATGAAAAAGTAAGAAGTCAAGAGATACCTGGAACAGGCAAGTTGTACAGACCTTGTACAAAATGAAGCAGGGCTCAGGATAGCAAAGTTTTGCCAAGAGAACGCATTGGTCATAGGAAACACCCTCTTCCAACAACACAAGAGAGGACTCTAAACATGGACATCACCAGATGGTCAATACTACAATCAGATAGACTATATTCTTTGTGGCCAAAGATGGAGAAACTCTATACAGTCAGCAAAAACAAGACCAGGAACTGACTATGGCTCAGACCATGAACGCCTTTTTTTTTTTTTTTTTTTTTTAGTATAAATTTATTTATTTTAATTGGAGGTTAATTACTTTACAATATTTATTGGTTTTGCCATACATTGACATGAATCCACCATGGGTGTTCATGAGTTCCCCATCCTGAACCCCCCTCCCACCTCCCTCCCCATACCATCCCTCTGGGTCATCCCAGTGCACCAGCCCCGAGCATCCTGTGTCATGCATCGAACCTGGACTGGAGATTCATTTCACATATGATAATATACATATTTCAATGCCATTCTCCCAAATCATCCCACCCTCACCTTTTCCCAGAGTCCAAAAGACTGTCCTATACATCTGTGTCTCTTTTGCTATCTCGCATAGAGGGTTATCGTTACCATCTTTCTAAATTCCATATATATGCATTAGTATACTGTATTGGTGTTTTTCTTTCTGGCTTACTTCACTGTATAATCGGCTCCACTTTCATCCACCTCATTAGAACTGATTCAAATATATTCTTTTTAATGGCTGAGTAATACTCCATTGTGTGTATGTACCACAGCTTTCTTGACCATTTGCCTACTGATAGACATCTAGGTTGCTTCCATGTCCTGGCTATTATAAACAGTGCTGCAATGAACATTGGGGTACACGTGTCTCATTCGATTCTGGTTTCCTCAGTGTGTATGCCCAGCAGTGGGATTGCTGGATCATAAGGCAGTTCTATTTCCAGTTTTTTAAGGAATCGCCACAGTGTTCTCCATAGTGGCTGTACTAGTCTGCATTCCCACCAGCAGTGTAAGAGGGTTCCCTTTTCTCCACACCCTCTCCAGCATTTATTGCTTGTAGACTTTTGGATCGCAGCCATTCTGACTGGTGTGAAATGGTACCTCGTTGTGGTTTTGATTTGCATTTCTCTGATAATGAGTATGTCTTCTTTGGAGAAATGTCTGTTTAGTTCTTTGGCCCATTTTTTGATTGGGTCATTTATTTTTCTGGAATTGAGCTGCAGGAGTTGCTTGTATATTTTTGAGATTAATTCTTTGTTAGTTGCTTCATTTGCTATTATTTTCTCCCATTCTGAAGGCTGTCTTTTCACCTTGCTTATAGCTTCCTTTGTTGTGCAGAAGCTTGCAATTTTAATTAGGTCCCATTTGTTTATTTTTGCTTTTATTTCCAATATTCTGGGAGGTGGGTCATAGAGGATCCTGCTGTGATGTATGTTGGAGAGTGTTTTGCCTATATTCTCCTCTAGGAGTTTTATAGTTTCTGGTCTTACATTTTGATCTTTAATCCATTTTGAGTTTATTTTTGTGTATGGTGTTAGAAAGTGTTCTAGTTTCATTCTTTTACAGGTGGTTGACCAGTTTTCCTAGCACCACTTGTTAAAGAGATTGTATTTTCTCCATTGTATATTTTTGCCTCCTTTGTCAAAGATAAGGTGTCCATAGGTGCGTGGATTTGTCTCTGGGCTTTCTATTTTATTTCATTGATCTATATTTCGTCTTTATGCCAGTACCATACTGTCTTGATGACTGTGGCTTTGTAGTAGAGCCTGAAGTCAGGCAAGTTGATTCCTCCAGTTCCATTCTTCTTTCTCAAGATTGAACTCCTTATTGAAAAATTCAGACCTAAATTGAAAAAAGTAGGGAAGTCCACTAGGCTGTTCAAATCAAATCCCTTATGATTATACAGTAGAAGTGACAAATAGATTCAAGAGATTAGATCTAATAGACAGAGTGCCTGAAGAACTATGGATGGAGGTTCATAACATTATACAGATGGCAGTGATCAAAACTAACCCAAAGAAAAAGAAATACAAAAAGGCAAAGTGTCTGACTGAGGAGGCTTTAACAAATAGCTGAGAAAAGAAGCAAAAGGCAAAGGAGTAAAGGAAAGATAAACCCATCTGAATGCAGAGTTCCAAAGAATAGCAAGGAGAGATAAGAAAGCCTTCCTCAGTGATCAATGCAAAGAAATAGAGGAAAATAATAGAATGGGAAAGACTGGCCATCTCTTCAAGAAAATTAGAGATACCAAGGGAACATTTCTTGCAAAGATGAGCATAATAAAGGACAAAAACAGTGTGGACCTAACAGAAGCAAAAGATATTAAAAACAGGTGGCAAGAATACACAGAAGAACTATACAAAAAAGATCTTAATGACCCAGATAACCATGACGGTGTGATCACTCACCTAGAGCCAGACATCCTAGAGTGTGAAGGCAAATGAGCCTTAGGAAGCATCACTACGAACAAAGCTAGTGGAGGTGATAGAATTCCAGCTGAACTATTTCAAATCCTAAAAGATGATGCTGTTGAAGTGCTGCACTCAATACACCAGCAAATATAAAAAACTCAGCAGTGGCCACAGGATTGGAAAAATTCAGTTTTCACTCCAATCCCAAAGAATGGGATGGCCCAAAGAATGTTCAAACTACCGCACAATTGTACATATGCAGATATTCAGATAACAATGCCCTTATGGCAGGAAATGAAGAGGAATTAAAGAGCCTCTTGATGAAAGTGAAAGAGATGAGTGAAAAGTCTGGCTTAAAACTCAACATACAAAAAACTAAGATCATGGCATTTGGCCCCATCACTTCATGACATATAGATGGGGAAACAATGGAAATAGTGACAGACTTTATTTTCTTGGGCTCCAAAAACACTGTGGATGGTGACTGCAGCCATGAAATTAAAAGACTTTTGCCCCTTGGAAGAAAAGCTATGGCCAACCTAGACAGCATATTAGAAAGAAGAGACATTGCTTTGCCAACAAAGGTCCATAACAGTCAAAGCTATAGTTTTCCCCATAGTCATGTCTGGATGTGAGCATTGGACCATAAACAAGCTGAGTGCCAAAGAATTAATGCTTTCAAACTGTGATGTTGGAGAAGACACTTTAAAGTCCCTTGAACTCCATGGAGATCAAACCAGTCAATCCTAAAGGAAATCAACCCTGAATATTCATTGGAAGGACTGATGCTGAAGCTGAAGCTCCAATACTTTGGCTACCGATACAAAGAGCTGACTCTTTGGAAAAGACCCTGATGCTGGGAAAGGTTGAAGGCAGTAGGGAAGGAAATGGTTGGATGGCATTACCGACTCAATGGACATGAGTTTGCACAAGCTCTGGGAGACTGCAAAGGACAGGGAAGCCTGCAGTCCATGGGATTGCAAAACATCAGACATGACTGAGTAACTAGACAACAACAAAGGAAACATTCCTATATTTTCTGGTGGTGGTAGTATAGTTGCAAAGTTGAAACGCTGGCCAGGTCCTATGTACATAGGATTTCCCAGGCAATAATATTGGAATGTGTTTCCATTTCCTTCTTCAAGGGGGTCTTTCCAACCCAGGGATCAAACCTGCATCTCCTGCTTTGTTGATGTATTCTTTACTGCTGAGCCAATAGGGGAGCCCATATTTTGTGCCTGTATCTGTAGTCAAGTATCATCATCATATCTTAGGAATGTTGTTTTCCCTCCCGAAAGATGTGTGTATGTAGGTATGTGTCTGTGTATGTATGTATATATATATATATATGTATACATATGTGCATGTTAATATGCATCAAGACACAGGAAAAAACCTCTATAAAAACTAAACAATTCTGTAGTTCTTCTGAAGCCATTTACTATTTGCATGTTGCCCCATGATGCTATACTAGAATCATTTTTTAAAATTAGGCTTCCTCATGATATTTTCCCCTCTGTTTAAATTCTGTTTCATGCCCTTCAGTACATTTTAAAAAATGATTTTCTCCATCTAATTTGTGTACCTTTCCTCTAAAATAAAGCAACTTTTGTTGCTATTGTGAGATTTCTTTTTGTTCATTTGTTCCCATTTCTCAATGATAATTGCATATTTGTTTACTTACCTATCTAAATGCATTACTGAATTATGTTATTCTGTAATTCTTTTGTTGGGATTACTTGGGTTCTTTTAAGCATACAGTGTTATCCAATTTTGTCTCCTCTTTTTTCAGTGTTTATTAATATATCACTTATGTCATTTTTTGTCTTATGGTTTCACTATAGTGTTTTTAAATATTGTTGAATGTATTTGTCAGGGAGAAAGTGGTCTTCCCATCCTGTTCCTCTGCCATCTTGGGACCTGGACATCTCTTCCTTTACTTCTTTCAGTATGACTTTAGCATTTCCTATTTTGCTATAATGGTTTCCAGTAGCTTCAGTCAAATACCTTTTTATTATAGGACATTTCATTCCATTTCCCCATTCCTTGGATTTTTTTCAATTAGATATGGTCATTAAATTTTATTAAAGTTTTAGATTTACTCAACATTATTTATACTTTTTTCTTTTATTTATTCATGTACATGAATTATGTTAGTAGAATCCCTAAAGTATATCCATCCTTATATTGTTGGTTTAAATTTTACCTCATACTTTTTACTATTTAATAAATTGATGGCTTCCCCAGTGGTGCAGCCGGTAGAGAATCTGCCTACAATGCAGGAGACACAGGAGGCATGGATTCCAGCCATGTCTGGGTCAGGAAGATCCCCTGGAGGAGCAAATGGCAATACACTCCAGTATTCTTGCTTGTAAAACCTCGTGAACAGAGGAGCCTGGTGGGCTCCAGTCCTTGGGGTAGCAAAAGAGTCGGACATGACCGAGCACAGCACACAACAATAAACCGATAGCTTCAAGTTGTTAATGTAATTCATTTAGAATCCTGGTCCCTCATAGCTCAGTTGGTAAAGAATCCATCCACCAGCAATGCAAGAGACCCCGGTTTGATTCCTGGATCGGGACAATCCCCTGGAGAAGGGATGGGCTACCCACCCCAGTATTCTCGGGCTTCCCTTGTGGCTCAGCTGGTAAAGAATACCCCTGCAATGCGGGAGACCTGGGTTCGATCCCTGGGTTGGGGAGATCCCCTGGAGAAGGAAAAGGCTACCCACTCCAGTATTCTGGCCTGGAGAATTCCATGGACTATACAGTCCATGGGGTTGCAAAGAGTCAGACACGACTGAGCAACTTTCACTTTCATTTCCATTTTCACAGACTGAGCTATACTTTTCTCTTTGAATAATATTATATTTTGGTATTAAATATAGACTAACCTTCTAAAAAGGCTTCCCAGATGGCTCAGGGATAAAAAATGTCTGGCCTGCCAATGCAGGAGAAGTGGATTTGATCCCTGGGTTGGAAGATCCCCTGGAGAAGGAAATCGCAACCCACTCCAATATTCTTCTTGGGAAATTCCATGGACAGAGGAGCCTGGCAGACTACAGGCAGTGGGGTTTCAAAAGAGTCAGACATGGCTTAGTGACTTAACAACAATCTCCTAAAATCAGTTTGAAAATGTCCCACTTTTTAATATGGTCTAGAATCATCTGATTCATATAGAAATGATATCCTCTGTAAACATTAGAGTGACCTGATCTTTATTTTTTGGTCATCTTTTTTTATTGGCAAATCTTTAACAAACTTAAATTTCTTCATTGACTATTGGGCTGCTGAAGTGTTTGGACTCCTCTTGGAATTCGTTTGGTCGTTTATGTCTAACGCTATAAAAATCATCCACTTCATCAACATTTTTAACTGCATTAGCATGATGTAAGCATATTATTCACTTATAATTTTTAAAATATCTTTGTCTATATTTATCTCTCTCTTTAAAATTTTTGTCTAATTTTTGTTTTTTGCTTTTAGCTAAGCTCTTCTAAGAGTTTTCTTGTGGGTAGGTGTATGTATATGAGGAGTTTTTCTTCTTTTTCTAGCTCATTACTTTTGATGTGTAGCTTTATTAATTTCTACTTCCTACTTTGTTTTAATTCATTTATTTATTCATCATTGTAGCATCTTAACCTAAATGTTGTTTCATTTATCATCTATCTCTTTTGTTTCATAATGAAAGCATTTAATTTTATAAATACTCCCCTTACTTCATCTGCATCTCATGAGTTTTTGATATGTCTTTTTAGATTTATTATAAATATTGTGTAATTCATTTTTTCTTCCAAGAATTAGTTATAAATTTATCCCCAAGTTATTTTCATCTTTTTATTTTTCTAGTTTTTTTAAAATCAAAATAAATTAAGCCTTGACATTTATTACTGACATATAAATTCCAGACTGAGCATTATAAAAATGTACCCAATTCATTGCTGTATTTGGTATTTTGTCAGCTGGGAACACTAAATACCCCCACTTAACTTGCTATTTGTAAAGCTCAGAGTAGCATTGGGGTTCCTGTTCACTTTGGCAATTGCCCTATGGCTAATTTGGCCAGTTTCCAATTCCTCAAAGAGAGACAAAGAGTTGTCTCATTGCCACCTGCTATTAACTAAATACTTAGGATTCAGTGTCCTACGGGTGACTGAGAGACATGGGATTGGATTATTGTGGCAGCCTGCAGAACCTCCTTCCCTGGGGAATTTTGAGAGCAGCAAAGAACCATCTGTCTTGGGTGGCTTTAAGAGCAGCCCTGCCTAAAGGCAGGTGCATGGATTAGATGACCTGTGAAGACTGTCATCCATTCCAATGATTTCAGTGGAAAGGATGCATTTGCTGAATTTGAAAAGAGTCCAGGACAAACACTGATAGGTTTGGGGAGCATATGGTCAAGAGCCTGAGGGTATTCAGCCCTTCTTGAAATTGGAGCCACCCAGTGTCACCCTGTGCCCTGAATTCAAGAATGTCATCCCCTGCAAGTGAACCCAGCATTCAGTTATTCCACCCTTGAAAGTTATATGCATATGTAGTTCAAATTAGAGTAGTTCAAATCTTTAATCACAAGCAGATTTTTTTTAAGCAGGTAGTCCAACTAATCCACATGTATAAATTTAAATGGACTGTTGAGCCTGATTCTTGTTAAGCCACCAGCCTTAACTTTCCTAACCTTGTTCCTCAGAGGTTATCATGTGTTTATTTTAAGCAACTAAATAGCCTGATTAATTCTTCAGCAGATCTGCCCTATATGTATGTGTGTGTGTGTGTGTGTGTGTGTGTATGTATATGTATAAGGTACAAAGGTAAAACGCTTAAATGAATCAACCAAGTTAAATCACCTTAATTGTGCTCCAGTTTTCATTGTTTAAAATGTCCTAATCTATGTTAAAGTCATAGAGGAAGAGAAATGCCCCCAAATCTTTTCAGACTGATATATCAGATGTAAGGATTGGAGTTAAAAACCAACAATGGCCAGTTTGTAAAAGCAGACATGTCACTGATTCAGTTAACCATTCTAGCACAGTTAGAGGGATTATGGTTTAAGGATACCAGGTAACCTTGCATGCCAGAGGTAGTTTGGATGAGCTGAATTAGGAGAGGTAGAAAGGACCTGTCACAAATGTGTCCCAAAAGTTTAAACTAGTTTAAAAAAAAGAGTTGACTAGGAGGGCTACTCCATTTCTTCTAAGGAATTCTTGCCTACAGTAGTAGATATAGTAGTCATCTGAATTAAAGCTTTAGCATCCATTTTTGCAATGAATATTTAGAGTTGATCTCCTTTAGAATTGAGTGCTTTGATCTCCTTGAAGTCCAAGGGACTCTCAAGAGTCTGCTCCAACACCACAGTTCAAAAGCATCAATTCTTTGGCGCTCAGCCTTCTTTATGATCCAACTCTCACATCCATACATGACTACTAGAAAAACCATATCTTTGACTAGACGGACCTTTGTCAGCAAAGTAAAGTCTATGCTTTTTAATATGCTGTCTAGGTTGGCCATAGCTTTTCTTCTAAGGAGCAAGTGTCTTTTTAGTTTCATGGCTGCAGTCACCATCCACAGTGATTTTGGAGCCCAGGAAAATAAAGTCTGTCACTGTTTCCATTGTTTCCCCCTTCTAATTGGCATGAATTGATGGTACTAGATGCCATGATCTTCAGTTTTTGAATGTTGAGTTTTAAACCAACTTTTCACTCTCCTCTTACACTTTCATGAAGAGGCTCTTTAGCTCCTCTTTGCTTTCTGCCATAAAGGTGGTGTCATCTGCATATCTGAGATTATTGATATTTCTCCCCACAATCGTGATTCTAGCTTGTGCTTCATCCTGCCTGGCATTTCACATGTTGTACTCTGCATATAAGTTTAATAAGCAGGGTGACAATATACAGCCTTGATGTACTCCTTTCCCAGTGAGGCCCCAGTCCATTGTTCCATGTCTGATTCTAACTGTTGCTTCTTGACCTGCATACAAGTTTCTCAGGAGGCAGGTAAGGTGGTCTGCTGTTCCCATCTCTTTAAGAATTTTCCAGTTGTTGTGATAGACACAGTCAAAGGCTTTAGCGTAGTCAGTGAAGCAGAAGATGTTTATCTGGAATTCTCTTGCTTTTTCTATGATCCAACAGATGTTGGCAGTTTGACCTCTGGTTCCTCTGCCTTTTCTAAATTCAGCTTGAACATCTGGAAGTTCTCGGTTCATGTACTGTTGAAGCCTGGCTTGGAGAATTTTGAGCATTACTTTGCTAGCATGTGAAATGAGCGCAATTGTGTGGTAGTTTGACCATTCTTTGGCATTGCATTTCTTTGGGATT
This sequence comes from Bubalus kerabau, assembly GCF_029407905.1. NCBI lineage: Eukaryota > Metazoa > Chordata > Mammalia > Artiodactyla > Bovidae > Bubalus > Bubalus kerabau. Next base: position 125,008,085 of record NC_073625.1, on the reverse strand, counting down.
GGAATGAAAACTGACTTTTTCCAGTCCTGTGGCCACTGCAGAATTTTCCACATTTGCTGGCATATTGAGTGCAGCACTTTCACAGCATCATCTTTTAGTAGGGGTAATGGCAACCTCCTTCAAAAGGACTTATGTCAGCACACCGCGGCTCTCAGGGTTTTTGTAGTCAGTGCCCCTTACCCTGTGGCAGGCCACTGTCAACCCACACCTCCACTGGAGACTCTTGGACACTCACAGGCAAGTCTGGCTCAGTCTCTTGTGGGAACACTGCTCCTTTCTCCTGAGTCCTGGTGTGCACAAGGTTTTTCTGTGCACTCCAAGAGTCTGTTTCCCCAGTCCTATGGAAGTCCTATAATCAAATCCCACTGGCCTTTGAAGTCAAATTCCCTGGGTGTTCACATTCCCTTTGCCAGATCTTCAGGTTGGCAAATCTGGGCCCTAGAAGTTTTGCAACAGTGTGAGAACTTCTTTGGTATAATTGTTCTCCAGTTTGTGGGTCATCTGCTCAGTGGTTCTATAGTGGAGCTAATGGTGCCCTCCTCCAAAAGGACTTCGGCCACATGCCACACCACCCAGGTCTGCTGCAGCCAGATCCCCTGTCCCCGTGGTAGGTCACTGTTGACCTGTGCTTCTGCAGGAGACACTCAAACACTCAAAGGCAGGTCTGGCTCAGTCTCTTATGGAGGTCACTGCTCCTTTCCCTGGGTCCCGCAGATGGTGACTGCAGCCATGAAACTAAAAGACGCTTGCTTCTTGGAAGAAAAGCCATTGACAAATCTAGGTAGCATATTAAAAAGCAGAAACATACTTTTCTGACAAAGGTCCATCTCATTAAAGCTATGGTTGTTCCAGTAGTCACATATGGATGTGAGAGTTGGACCGTAAAGAAGGTTGAGCACCAAAGAATTAATGCTTTTGAACTGTGGTGTTGGAGAAGACTCTTGAGAGTCCCTTGGACTGCAAGGAGATCCAACCAGTCCATCCTAAAGGAGATCAACTCTGAACATTCATTTAAAGGACTGATGCTGAAGCTGAAGCTCTAATACTTTGATCACCTGTTGCTAAGAGCTTACTCATTAGAAAAGACCCTGATGCTGGGAAAGATTGAAGGCAGGAGGAGAAGAGGGTGATAGAGGATGAGATGGTTGGATGGCATCACCAACTCAATGAACATGAGTTTGAGCAAGCTCTGGGAGATGGTGAAGGACAGGCAAGCCTGGCATGCTGCAGTCCATGGGGTCTCAGAGAGTTGGACACAACTGGGTGAATGAACAACTACAACAGCAAAAATAAGAGTTATGGCTTATCCAAAGAATAGTGCTTTTAGGGAAAAAATAGACAGTTCCTTAACTCATACTGTAGTCTCAATACAGATCAATTAAAGAATTTTGTGTTTAAAAACTAACAATTTTAAAATAAACTGTGCATTGAAACATGTAAAATATCATGCATGAAACGAGTTGCCAGTCCAGGTTCGATGCATGATACTGGATGCTTGGGGCTGGTGCACTGGGATGACCTAGAGGGATGGAATGGGGAGGGAGGAGGGAGGAGGGTTCAGGATGGGGAACACATGTATACCTGTGGTGGATTCATTTTGATATTTGGCAAAACTAATACAATTATGTAAAGTTTAAAAATAAAATAAAATTTAAAAAAATAATAATAAAATAAAATAAAATAAACTGGGCTGAAATGTAATCTGAATGAAATATAATCAGATCTGAATTGATCAGATCTAGTTTTGAGAAAGGATATTTTTTGTATTTTATGCTTATGAAGCAATAATGGCAATAAAAAATTAGCAATAGGTTTGAGAAAAAATTAGTGTTTATAAATGTCAGAGATTAAAATTAAGAAGCAAATGAAAATCATATTTGCAATAAATAGGATAAATAAATATTTGCAATATATATAGTATGAAAACTTTTTTTAAAATTGAAGAAATGCCAGTAAGGAAACACAAAGGATGTAAACAATTCTTAACAGAATAAATTCAGTGGATGATTAACTTAAAATTTTATTGTCACTAAAATGAAATGAAAATTAAAACAACTGAAGTAGAGTTTTCTGTATGAAATTAGCAAAGATTTAGGAAAAACCTCTCCTCATTTGCAGCTGCTAAGAGTAAATTAATCCAGTATTTCTAGAAAATTATTTGGCAGTATTCTTTAAGAACTCTGTTTCATATCTCTCAATGCAGATAGATGGTGGACATGCACATAGAGAGATAGATGTACATATAAACAGTTATGCCATCTATCTAGCCTAAGGACATAGAAATTTGAACAAAAACTGTTTGCAAAAATTTTCACTGAGGAACAATTTATAATGAGAAATAAATGACCAAAAGTAGGGAACTTGTTTTATAAAATAGTATAGATCCCAAATGATGAAATATTAAGATAGTATATTTGAAGAATTTAATATATTTAGAAAAAAAGCTCTTCTGTAGGTGAAATGGTTTAAACTTGTGTATTTAGTATGATCAAAGTTAAGTTAAAAATATGTATAGAAGGTCTTTAAGAAGACACATTAAAATGTAAACAGACTAGTTATTTCTCAGTAATTAGATTGATTATTATTTTCTTCATAATTATTCTTAATTTTCAAATTATCTACAGTGAATATGTGTTATTTTTATAATAAAAATATGTTTAAAAATGAGAAATAGAACCAACTAGCAAAATAAGAATGAAAGAACAAGATGGGAAGTTAGAAATGGGATAGTGAAAGAGCCCTAGATTCGGAGTGGGGGACCTGGATTCTAGAATCCAGAGAGATTTGTTGAAATGGTCACTTCAGGCTCAAAGATTCTACAGGCCAGTGTTTTTTCCAAGAGTCCCTTCCCTGTGTACTGGTGGGCCTGCCAACCCTGGCAGAAAGTAGGTAGCCCAGACTAAATCGCGTGGATGAACTTTCCAACTCCTTCCCATTGATTATCCTTTTTCTCTCTTCTGAAAGGGAAGTAAGAAATTACTGACGCCAGTTGTCCTCTTCCCACTTGACTTCAGCTATGAGATGGGAGGAGCAGAGTACATTTTCAATATCTGTGGTCTTAGATAGTTGTAGACGCATATACCATTTCAGCATCAGAGTGATGGTTTTTGACTGGTGTTGGCAATGGTTTATTGCTGAATATACCTATATAGATTTTTGAAATGTATAATAGCCTTAGGAAATGTGGCAGCACCCTCATAGTATTGGTTGAGTTCAGTTCAGTCGCTCAATCATGTCTGACTCTTTGCGTCCCCACAGATTGCAGCAGGCCAGGCTTCCCTGTCCTTCACCATCTCCCAGAGCTTGCTCAAACTCATGTCCATTGAGTCAGTGATGCAATCCAACCATCTCATCCTCTTTCGTCCCCTTCTCCTCCTGCTTCAATATTTCCCAGCATCCGAGTCTTTTCCAATGAATGAGCTCTTCACATCAGGTGGCCAAAGTATTGGAGTTTCAGCTTCAGCCTCAGTCTTTCCAATGAATATTCAGGACTGATTTTCTTTTAAGGTTGACTGGTTTGATATCCTTGCAGTTCAAGGGACTCTCAAAAGTCTTCTCCAACCCCACAGTTCAAAAGCATCAATTCTTCAGTGCTCAGCTTTCTTTATAGTCCAACTCTCACATCCAAACATGACTACTGGGAAAACCATCGCTTTGATTAGATGGACCTTTGTTGTTAAAATAATGTCTCTGCTTTTTAATATGTCGTCTAGGTTGGTTATAACTTTTCTTCCAAGGAGCAAGCATATTTTAATTTCTTGGCTGCAGTCACTATCTGCAGTGATTTTGGAGCCCCCAAAAATAAAGTCTCTTGCTGTTTCCATTGTTTCCCCATCTATTTGCCATGAATTGATGGGGAAATGGCCAGATGCCACGATCTTAGTTTTCTGAATGTTGAGTTTTAAGCCAGCTTTTTCACTCTCCTCTTTCACTTTCATCAAGATGCCGTGTAGTATGGGACTGAAGAAGCTCAAATGCACTTTTTCCAACCCTGCGATTCAGATTGAAATTGTAGTCATCACATGCCGGAACCCCTTAGTTTAGAATGGCCTGGCATTCAGCCTTCAGTTTACCTCTTTCTCAGCTCCAGCCTACCTTATTCTAAGACGTGGCCTATTCCATTCAATCAACCTGTTCTCAGTTGCTTTTTTTAAATTCCAGAAATAAATAGAAATATCTTGTGTGTTATAACCTTTCTCCCCAACATAATTCTCTTTTTATTCCCTTTCCTGCACCCCCCCTCTTTGCTTTTATTACTTTTGGTACCTGTATGCTTTCATTTCAGTAGAGTCAGGGGATGCATTTTTTTTCTTAGTTCTTAGTCCAGCATCTTGATCTTGTTTTTATAAGGAAATTAAATTTTATAACAAAGAAGTCCTCGGCAGTGTTATTTCCAAATGATAAGGATCAGTCATGTAGGGAATCCACAGACTCTTTGGCAATAACAATAGCAGTAAAGTTGTATTTATAGTTGTGCTAGGTGCTACGCAACGCTCTCTTCATGCTTTGACTTGTGTAATTCCCACAGCAACTCTGCTTTACAAGGTAGGATTATATCCGTTTAAGATATACTTAGTAATAACATCATTATTGTATAATAAAACATTGTATATGTTTCACCAGAGGAGGAAACTTATACCCAGATAGCTTAGGCGATTTGCCCAAGGACACACAGCAGTAAAGTAACAAAGCCAGATCTTAAAGGCAGATAATCTGACTTCAGAAATCTTGTTCCTAAGTGTTCCTTTCTACATATAGTAATGTGACTGAGACTGTCTGGAGGATTTTAGTCTATCCTGGTGATGAGTTTAAAGCTCTTTATTTTACTGTAGTCATTTCTATAGGTACAAGGGATCCCATTCCCAAGCATAGTCACTTGATAGAATGTGGGCCGCTTTTAATCACAAATGTAACTAGTTTCTTAGTTGCTAAGCTAAGCTTTTGAGCTAAGCTTTCAGGTGTCCTCTAACTCTTAACTTTGTACATTTAATTGGATTCCTGTTGCTTTGTCTATTTTACTATTGTTGTGAAAGTTACCTTCATTATATTCCTTCCTTTGGTGCTGTCAAGACATAATTCTTACAAATCAAGGTGGCAGAGTGGTGAAGAATCTGCCTACCATCGCAGGAAATGGAAGAGACGCAAGTTCGATCCCTGGGTCAGGGAAGATCCTTTGGAGTAGAAAATGGAAATCTGCTCCCATACTCTTGCCTAAAAAATCCCATGGACAGAGGAGCCTGGCAGGTTACAGCCCATGGGGTAGCAAAGAGTAGGACATGACTGAGTGACTGAACACAGCACACACAGACACAATGTCCTTTTCAGCTCTCACCACGAGGACATTAACTGGCATAAATATCAAGCCTCTTTCTCACAAAGATTTGCCGTCCTGATTGTTTAAAAATTTTTCTTAAAAATGATAAATTATCATTGTATGTACTTACTTGAAATCTTTCTGATATCAGACATTGGCTGGTATCGATTGGGAGTACATAAATGTTTTTGCTGTAAAGGTTCCTCATGATCTTATCATGGGGATAAGTCAATTATGTAAATCCCTGTCACACAAACTGAATTGATATGATTGCCTGAAAAGAGTCAAAATTTCTACAATAATTTGAAGGAGAGAGAACTTTGGGAGTATGAAAACAAGGTTTCCTGAATGACCAGACAGAAAAAAATGGGTCAAAATTTTAAACAGGTAATTCACAAAAGGGTAAATTTTACAGTATTTATTAGAAAGAGAGAAGGAAAGAACTGGTTTTTGTTTGGCTTCTGTCAGAAGGCAGCATTTGAGACAGGATTTGGATGATTATTTGGTTTGTGATTGTAGAAAAGGAGATGCAAGGCATGGAGAAGGAAAAAGTAACTTCAGCAAAGGCATAGAGGTTGGAAAACATGGAACAGTTGGGAAACAGAAGTCAGGAGAGAAATTCATGTAATTCCCTATAATGTTGAAGGATCTATGCTGTTTTTTAGGAGATGTATAAGGATGACTTTCTATAGTCCTATAGCGGAAGGATTTTCATTTCTAATGGTGTGTCACTGCATAATTCCATGGGAGATGAATGCTAAGGAACTGAGGAAGGCGTGATAAGATAAATCTAGAAGTTCCTGAAAATCTGTTCCCATCGGATTGAAGCAGCTTATAACTGAAGATGAGAGTTAGTTACTTGAGGGTCACAAATATTCATGATTAACCAGCTCTGCATGGATGTAACAGTGTTATCTATAAGCCTATTAATTACCAGAAATTTTTTTCATACCTTATTTTTTTTCTGGCTGCACCCTGCAGCACTTGGAACTTCCCTGATCGGGATGGAACTTGTGCCCCCTGCAGTGGAAGCATGGAGTCTTAACAACTCGACCACCAGGGAAGTGCAAGACCAGAATTTTTAAAAGCCCTTCTGAGTTGCCATCATCCTATCTTTATCTCCTGCTAAAGGCTGGAATGGGAGTAATCCCACTCTTGCTTGATGATAAACAGATTGACAACAGAGCCTTTTTATAATCTCTGAAAGTTACTTCTGAGGTCTTCATATGTATCTCATACTTCATGAAGACCAGTGAATGATTATCATTCAGTGGCCATCATTGTTTTGAGTTTGTTGATACTAAAAAGTAGTAAGAATGTTGCCTTTTGCTTCTCAGGCTGAATGTCTACAGAACTCTGCTAGGGTGTCATCTATGTCCATCCAGGGCCAGAATGTATTTCCATATGCACGAACAGACCTTAGAAGGAGATTTCCTCCAGGTTGTCGACAAGAGAGCTAACATGGATATTAACACAGGCATCATCAAGCCAATTACTCTGTTTACTGAAGGTTGCTTTTGCAATAGGGACTATGGTATCTAATGGGCTCTGGGCCTGTTTGCTCATAAATATAACAATGAGTTAATGGAACTACCTGCAGACTTCAGAGGGTACTCTTGCATTTTAGGACTGCAAGAAAAAAATAATATAGTAATATGTTTTATGCTCTGCTACATTCATATTTTCTATTAAAGCATACCTATCTAAACCCAATATCTGACATCAATTTTAATAAGGAGAAATTACATTTAATTGTGTCTTTATCCTTTCACATTAATCCATTATGAATATTTTATTCCACAGAGTTAGAAAAATTGAATTCACTTATTAGGGAAGAATATTCCTTTATAAGGAGTGCTTTATATTTCAGGCCCTCATAACTTACTTTAAATATTTCAGGCACGATAAATGGTAAGAAATGAAAAATAGGCCTGAATTCATAGAGTAAGGACCATTTAGAAGTCTTTTGTCTTCAGATTTTGATTATACAGTTAAACTTGTTTGATGTGCTCAGCAGGTTTTAAAATTTATCTTTATATAGTGATCCACAAGAAATAGCTCCATAGAAATGACACACCTTTAAATTTGATTCTTGTGAGTTGCAAAATGATTATCATCCTTCCCACAAAGGAAAAAAATGTGTATTTTTGTTTGTTTAACCTCAAATGAGGTATTAATTATAATCTCTTGACATTTTAAAATGTAAAATCTCTCTACTGATCATATGCCTCGTCTCAGTTTCCATGACCATACAGTTTTTTAGCAAATAAATCTAAGGGAGAATCTTAGTTTATTTGATAAGATATATACAAATGTTCTTCTAGAGGAGAAAATAAAAAGACATTAGTATGTTTCAGTGATATGAACCATAAAAAATCAAAATACTAATTTTTAGTATCTTTATAGAGAAAATTTGGAGAAGGCAATGGCACCCCACTCCAGTACTCTTGCCTGGAAGATCCCATGGACAGAGGAGCCTGGTAGGCTGCAGTCCATGGGGTCGCTAAGAGTCAGACACGACTAGGCGACTTCACTTTTCACTTTCATGCATTGGAGAAGGAAATGGCAACCCACTCCAGTATTCTTGCCTGGAGAATCCCAGGGACGGGGGAGCCTGGTAGGCTACCGTCTATGGGGTCACACAGAGTCGGACACGACTGAAGTGACTTAGCATAGCATAGCATAGCATAGAGAAAATTAGTAAAGGAAATATAATGTTTTCCTAAACATTATTTAAACAAGCAAACAAAAAAAACCTTGAAATTTTATGAAAAATGAGTATAATAGAACCTTCTTCAATGCATTTGGGTCCACTAAGCTAATCAAAGTGCATTTGGAATTGGAGAAATCCAAGTTCAGAAAGAGATTATATAATTTACTTTTAGTATTTTTACCTTCATAACTATCCTTATACCAGTATTCCTCTGTCATAACTACTATAGCTTTAGATCAAATGTTGATATCAGATAACATAAGTCCTCCAACTTTGTTCTTTTAAGAACTATTTGAACCATTATTCATTCTTGGCATTTGCATGTAAAATTTACAATCTGTTTGCCAATTTGTACCAATAGAATCTGATAGGATTTATATTTAATAAGTCAAATTGAGGAGAAATGAAACCTTAACAATATTATCTTCCAATACATGAACATGGCATATTTATCTCCTTATTTAGATCTTCTTTAATTTTTCTCAGTAATGTTTTATGCTTCTCATTATAAAATCTTACACATATTTTGGGTCATAGACCTAAATGTCAAAGCTAAATTATAAAAATTTTACAAGAAAACTTAGAAAATCCTTATGATGCTGGGAGAAGCGAAGATTTCTAGAGAAGATATCAAAAAAAAAAAAAGTCAAAAAAATTTTAATGACAAATTGGAGTTTATAAAAATGATAAAACTATGACTTTTCAAAAAACTCCATTTTAAAAGGAAATGAAATTCCAGCCAGAGGAGGGCAGTGTACAAAGACCCTGAACTTACCTTCTCCCACAGACACACTAAATCTATACTTGCATGTAGAACAGTTCCAAAGATGCCCACTCTTATGGGGTGACAGGAAATGAAACTGTCACTCTGCAGATGGTATGATACTGGTAAGATCCCCCAGAGAAGGAAATAGCAACCCATTCCAGTATTCTTACCTGGAAATTTCTATGGACAGAGAAGCCTGGTGGGCTACAGTCCATGAGGTTGCAGAGTCAGACACAACTGAGTGACCAAGCATACACATGACGCAATATATAAAAAACCTAAAGACACCACCAAAAGACTACTGGAACTAATAAATTCAGTAAATCTACAAGAGACAAAATCAACATACAGAACTTTGTTGCATTTCTTTTCACTAATAACGAACTATCAGACAGAGAAATGGGGAAAGTATTCCATTTATAATTTCATTCAAAAGAAGAAAATACCTAGGAATAAATTTAACCAAGGAGGCGAAAGACCTGTTCTCTGAAAACTTTAAGACATTGGTAAAAGCAATGATTATAGAAGAATATGACACAGATAAATGGAAAGATATACCTGGCTTATGGATTGGAAGAATTAACATTGTTAAAATGTCCGTACTACCAAAGCAATCTACAGATTCAGGACAATCCTTATCAAAATACCCATGGCATTTTTCACAAAACTATAACTAATAATCCTAAAATTTGTATGGAACCACAAAAGACCCCAAATATCAAAGAAATTTTGAGAAAGAAGAAGTTGATGTTATCACACTCCCTGGTTTCAAACTCTACTACAGCAAAGGTAATCAAAACACTGGAACAAAACAAAGAACCTATCAATAAACTGACACTTACCTGGGCAAGTAATGTATGGAAAAGAGACAAGAATATAACAATGGGGGAGACAGCCTCTTAAAGAAATGTTTTTGGAGAACCTGGGCAGCTACTTTCAAACACTCTGTATAAAAATAAGCATAGGCACTACACTCTTTGACATTGATCTTAGCAGTGTTTTAGGGGGATCTGTGTCCTCAGACAAGGACAACAAAAGCAAAAATAAACAAATGATACTTCATCAATTTAAAAAAAAAAAGTGTTTGCACAATGAAAAAAACCATTAACAAAGTGAAAAGCCACTTACTGAGTTGGAGAACATATTTGTAAATGGTATTCTTCTAAGGAATTAATTTCCAAAACATATAAAGAACTCATACCATTCAACATAAAAAAAAAAAAATCTGATTGAAAAATGGGTAGAGGATCTGAATAACATTTTTCCAAAGAAGAAATACAGATGGCTAAAGTGCACATGAAAATATGTTCGGCATCACTAATCAACAGGGAAATGCAAATCAAAACCACAGTGAGAGATGTCACCTCATACATCTCAGAATGGCTATTGTCAAAAAGACAAGAATACTAAATGGGGGCAAGGATGTGGAGGAAAGGGAACCCTGGGACACTGTTGGTGAGAAAGTAAATTGGAACAGCCACTTAAGGGAAACACTATGGAGTTTCCTCAAAAAATTAAAAATATAACTCCCATATAATCCAGCAATTCCATTTGAGTGTTTAACCATAGAAAACAAACACACTAAGTCAAAAAGAAATATACACTCCAGTGTTCGTCGAAGTATTATTTATAAGAGCTAAGATATGGAAGCAACCTAGATGCATTGATTGATAAATGGATTAAAAAAAGAATGGAATATTACTCAGCCATAAAGAGAATGAAATCTTGCCATTTGCAGTGATATGGATGGACCTAAAGGGTGTTATGCTGAGTGAAATAAGTCAAACAGAGAAAGACAAATATTGTATGATTTTACCCCTCTTGTAACCATCAGTAAATTTTTGGTGGTGAGCATTCTGTATGATATACAAATGTAGAAATATAATGTTCTACACATGAACTTATATAATTTTATAAATTAGTATTAACTCAGTAAATTTTTAATGAAATGACACGCCATTTACTGGGAGAAAGTAAATGAGATATATATGTATCTGACAAAGAGCTTGTGTCCAAAGTAGTACTAAGACTCTTACTACTTGAAGGCAAATAATTCAATTAAAAATTGGCAAAAATATTTGAACATCCTTATTAAAATAAAATGTACAAAACCAATAAGCAAATACAAAATGTTCTAAATCTTCAGTCTTCAGAGAAGTACATATTAAAATGTGAGGTACCTCTACAAATTGATTAGAATGGCTAAGATTTGAAGGAATGACGTTGCAGAGTGTTAACTAATAGATGGAACAACTTAAACGCTTTTACATTTCTGGTGAGGATATAAAATGGTACAACTACTTTGGAAAACACTTTGGTAGTGTCTTAAGAAGTTAAACACATATTTACCATATAACCAAGCATTTTCCTCCTGTATATTGACCCAAAGGAAACAAAATCTTGTACACAAAAATTCATAGCAGCTTTATTTGCAATAGCTAAAATCTGGAAACAACTGCAATACCCATCAGATCCAAGGACAAATTGTGCGATAGCTAGAATGGAATGCCACCCATCAGTAATAAGGAAATGAACCACCAATAAGTACAACAACATGGGTAAATGTCATAAACTTTGCTGAGTGAAATAAGCCAGACCTCTCACTGCCCCCCAAAAGTCTCTACTATATAATTCAGTTTCTATGAAATCATAGAAAAGGCAAGTTTAATCTACAGAGAACAGTGAATGGTTTTCTAAAGTTAAGGGAGAGGATTAACTCTTACGGAACACAAGGGAAATTTTGGGGGTAATGGAAATATTTTAAGACTTGATTGTGGTGATAGTTACAGCCCTATGAATTTCCTAAAATCTTTCAAAATGCACATTTAAAATGGGTTCATTTATTACATGTAAATTATACCTCAATTTTTAAAAATACAAACAAGACATATTTGAATGAGGCATGTTGGCTTTGTGTCTGATAGGTCCTTGTTCATAATGTCATCATGTTCAGTTCAGTCAGTTCAGTCTCTCAGTCGTGTCCGACTCTTCGCAACCCCGTGGACCACAGCATACAAGGCCTCCCTGTCCATCACCAACTCCCAGAGTTTATTCAAACTCATCTCTATTGAGTCGGTGATGCCACCCAACCATCTCAGCATCTGTCGTCCCCTTCTCCTCCTGCTTTCAATCTTTCCCAGCATCAGGGTCTTTTCAAATGAGTCAGCTCTTTGCATCAGGTGGCCAAAGTATTGGAGTTACAGCCTCAACATCAGTCCTTGCAGTGAACACTCAGTACTGGATCTCCTTGCAGTCCAAGCAACTTTCAAGAGTCTTTTTCAACACCACAGTTCAAATTCATCAATTATTTGGTGCTCAGCTTTCTTTATAGTCCAACTCTCATATCCATACCTGACTACTGGAAAAACCATAGACTTCACGAGACAGACTTTTGTTGGCAAAGTAATGTCTCTGTTTTTTAATATGCTGTCTAAGTTGGTCATAACTTTCCTTCCAAGAAGTAAGCGTCTTTTCATTTCATAGCTGCAGTCACCATCTGCAGTGATTGGAGCCCCAAAAATACAGTCAGCCACTGTTTTCACTGTTTCCCCATCTATTTGCCATGAAGTGATGGGACCAGATGCCATGATCTTAGTTTTCTGAATATTGAGTTTTAAGCCAACTTTTTCACTCTCCTCATTCGCTTTCATCAAGAGGCTCTTTAGTTCTTCTTCACTTTCTGCCATAAGGGTGGTGTCATCTGCATATCTGAGGTTATTGATACTTCTCCCGGCAATCTTGATTCCAGCGTGTGCTTCATCTAGCATGGCATTTCGCATGATGTACTCTGCATGTAAGTTAAATAAGCAGGGTGACAATATACAGCCTTGATGTACTACTTTCCCAATTTGGAACCAGTCTGTTGTTCCACATCTGGTTCTAACTTTTGCTTCCTGACCTGCATACAGATTTCTCAGGAGGCAGGTAAAGTGGTCTGGTATTCCATTTCTGTAAGAATTCTCCACAGTTCATTATAATCCACACAGTCAAAGGCTTTGGCATAGTCAATAAAGCAGAAATAGTTGTTTTTTCTGGAACTCTCTTGCTTTTTTGATGATCCAACGGATGTTGGCAATTTGTTCTCTGATTCCTCTGCCTTTTCTAAATCCAGCTTGAACATTTGGAAGTTCATGTTTCATGTACTGTTGAACCCTGGCTTGTAGAATTTTGAGCATTTCTTTACCAGTGTGTGAGATAAGTGAAATTGTGTGGTAGTTCGAACATTCCTTGGCATTGCCTTTCTTTGGGATTGGAATGAAAACTGACCTTTTCCAGTCCTGTGGTCACTGCTGAGTTTCCATGTTTGCTGGCATATTGAGTGCAGCACTTTCACAGCATCATCTTTTAGGATTTGAAAAAGCTCAACTGGAATTCCATCACCTCCACTAGCTTTGTTCATAGTGATGCTTCCTACGGCCCACTTGACTTTGCATTCCAAGATGTCTGGCTCTATGTGAGTGATCACATTGTCATGGTTATCTGGGTCATGAAGATCTTTTTTGTGTAGTTCTTCTGTGTGTTCTTGCCACCTCTTTTTAATATCTTCTGCTTCTGTTAGGTCCATACCATTTCTGTCCTTATTGAGCCCATCTTTGCATAATATGTTCCCTTGGTATCTCTAATTTTCTTGAAGAGATCTCTGAAGTGAAGTGAAGCGATGTCGCTCAGTCGTGTCTGGCTCTTTGCGACCCCGTGGATTGTAGCCCACCAGGCTCCTCCCTCCATGGGATTCTCCAGGCAAGAATACTAGAGTGGGTTGCCATTTCCTTCTCCAGGGGATCTTCCCAACCCAGGGATCAAACCCAGGTCTCCCACATTGCAGGCAGATGCTTTAACCTCTGAGCCACCTGGAAAGCCTAGTCTTTCCCATTCTATTGTTTTCCTCTGTTTCTTTGCATTGATTGCTGAGGAACGCTTTCTTATCTCTCCTTGCTATTCTTTGGAACTCTGCATTCATATGGGTATATCTTTCCTTTTCTCCTTTTCCTTTCACTTCTCTTCTTTTTCAGCTATTTGTAAGGCCTCCTCAGACAACCATTTTGCCTTTTTGCATTTCTTTTTCTTGGGGATGGTCTTGATCACTGCCTCCTGTACAATGTCACAAACCTCCGTCCATAGCTTCTCAGGCACTCTGTCTATCAGATCTAATCCCTTGAATCTATTTCTCATTTCCACTGTATAATCATAAGGGATTTGATTTAGGTCACACGGCACCCCACTCCAGTACTCTTGCCTGGAAAATCCCATGGACAGAGGAGCCTGGTAGGCGGCAGTCCATGGGGTTGCACAGAGTCGGACACGACTGAGCGACTTCACTTTCACTTTTCACTTAATGCATTGGAGAAGGAAATGGCAACCCACTCCAGTGTTCTTGCCTGGAGAATCCCAGGGACAGGGAAGCCTGGTGGACTGCTGTCTATGGGGTCACACAGAGTCGGACACGACTGAAATGACTTAGCAGCAGCAGCATACATGAATGGTCTAGTGGTTTTCCCTACTTTCTCAATTTAAGTCTGAATTTGGCAATAAGGAGTTCATGATCTGAGCCACAGTCCGCTCCCAGTCTTGTTTTTGCTGACTGTATGGAGCTTCTTCATCTTTGGCTGCAAAGAATACAATCAATCTGATTTCGGTGTTGGCCATCTGGTGATGTCCATGTGTAGAGTCTTCTCTTGTGTTGTTGGAAGAAGGTGTTTGCTATGACCAGTGTGTTCTCCTGGCAAAACTCTATTAGCCTTTGCCCTGCTTCTTTCTGTAGTCCAAGGCTAAATTTGCCTGTTATTCCAGGTATCTCTTGACTTCCTAGTTTGCATTCCAGTCCCCTATAATGAAAAGGACGTTTTTGGGGGATATTACTTCTATCAGGTATTGTAAGGTCTTCATAAGACCATTCATCTTCAGCTTCTTCAGCATTACTGGTCGTGGCATTTGCCTTGGAAATGATCAGAGATCATTTTGTTGTTTTTGAGATGGCACTCAGGAACTGAGTCTTTCAGAGTCTTTTGTTGACTGTGAGGGCTACTCCATTTCTTCTAAGGGATTCTTTCCCACAGTAGTAGATATAATGGTCATCTGAGTTAAATTCACCTGTTCCAGATGAGTAGAGATGAGTGGAGAAATAACTCCAGAAAGAATGAAGAGACAGACCCAAAGCAAAAACAACGCCCAGTTGTGGAGGTGACTGGTGATAGAAGTTAAGTCCAATGCAGTATAGAGCAATATATCACAGGAACCTGGAATGTTAGGTCCATGAATCAAGGTACATTAGAAGTGGTCAAACAGGAGATGGCAAAAGTGAACATCTGCATTTTAGGAGTCCGTGAACTAAAATGGACTGGAATGGGTGAATTTAACTCAGATGACTTTTATGCTAATGTTTTTCAACTGCTTTTCTGTTCCAGTTTCACTCTATCCCATGGACAACAACTTATTTTAAAGTTTTTCTTTAACAGAGATCTTCCCTTGTCTTTAAGACATACCATCACTTCCATTTGTACCACCTGGACCAAGCTAAATTATTCCTCAGCATTTACACCTTTCAAATATTTATAGACCATCATCATGGCACTCCTTAGTCATCCTTTAGCCGTGTTATATTTACATATATAGCTTCTCTAATCTTATTGTACAAGTCAGTCTCTCTAGTTTTTTCATATACTGTTCTTCTCTCTAATGCTTCTAAGAGAACAGTTTGAGAATATTCCAGATGGGAAAAAAATAACCCCAACATGTTGTAACAGGGGGAAGAAAAACACACTGAATAGATGAAAGGAGCAATCTACAGGTTAATTAGTATTATGGCCACAAATATGTGCACAGTTTTGTTTCAGAAATAAAGCAAGCTGTATTTGTTGTAACTTCTTTGAACTTAACAGAATGCTGATAATGCCAAGCTGTGTTTACAGTCCAAATTTTTGCTAAAGACCTTCAACTTTGCACTCCCCTTGTGTGGTATCTCTTGCCCGAGACAGAACTACAAATAAAAGTACACGAACAGGAGCTGATGCAAGAACCCACTACTGAGCTTATCTGGTTTTGTGCAGTTTCTGTGGATTTACTTGGTGTCTGGGATCTCCCTATACTCGCCTTGCTAAGGGAGAGCCCTTAACTTATCTCACTAGATATTAGATGCTTGGGTATTAGTTATTCCATAAAAAGTAAGTGTTTACTGAATATGATAATCTAAAAATGGAAACTACATTATTACGAGAAGAATCACCCAGAAATACTCTGCTGACATAAACAGAACATGCCTATTGCCTGATTTTCTTATATTTTTTTTATTTATAGCTTTTATAGTTTTTCAACAAATTCGGGGTCTTGAAAAGGTGTCCAAATATTATCATTGAGCTTCTTCTCCTTACCCTCAGGCAGACTTAATCTAATTTCAATTTTCATATTCGCTTTATAAAATTCATCTTAGAATGAAAAACTGAAGACTAGGAAGGTGCTTAGAAAAACATTTCAAATCACTTGATTCAGTGTATTCATTTTATAGCAAGAGCTAGAAAGTATTCAATGTATGCCTCAGCCCAGGTACATTACGGAAATGTTCCAGTATTGCTCAGACTCTCATATGAACGTGTTCTTTCAGTCCCCACCAAATCCTTCCTGCAGAACTTTCTGTGCCTTTTTCCGTGCTGCTGTTCCATGATCTCACAGGGCCATAAGCTTCTACCAGATAGATACGTGATTTCTTGCTTTGTTCTTTTTATAAATTATAGCACTGCACCTCAGACATGATGATAGCCAGTGGAATTTATTAGAATGGAATTTAAGCTCTCCTACCTTTAAACCCAGTGATTGTGCCATTTTGAAGGTGGCAAAGAAGGGTGACTATTTCCTCTCTCACACAAAGCAAGGTTGTGAAGGGACTTGTTCTCTGAATGAAAGAGGAGAGGGGTAAAGTAGGAACCTTCTCATGTTTTATTCAGATGCTAACAAAGAAAACTGAGAAGTGTGTTTCCTTAAATTTGACACCATTTTTATCCCAAACATTTTGGGCACGTGATAGCAGACAATTGTGCAGGCTTTTTGGGACAGAGGAATTTTTCCAGGAGAGTAACCTCAGTGGGAAGTATTACCTAAGAGTAGTGCACTAATCACTTTCACTCTTGCGTGTTTTCACACACTGTGTGCATGCATACATGTGTTAGTATCTGTACCTAAGACGTCACTTCAGCGCCCAGAGAGCTCAGTGTTGCTATGCAAGTGCTAGAGGTGGAATCCATGCCTACTGCAGTTTAGCAACGAGGATTTTACAGACACTCAAGGGCAAAAATGGCCTAAAGATCTAAGACTTAGTGCCTTGGTCTCCCTCTGAGCTCTGATGTAGCATCATGTGTCAAATATTCATGGCATCCCTCTGCCCGCTCCACTGGGAAAATAATGGCACAGCCAGCACTTCCAAGAAGCTTACCTCCTCGAAATCTATCTACTCACATCCAATACTGCATTCCATCTTGTAGTTCTGCATAGGAGTTCCTCAAAATATGATCCCCGGATACAAGCCCCAGATATATAAATATTTTATGCTGTATTGCGCATGTGATTCGCATTAATATTTATAACAAAATTTCTTTTACAGTGATATAGTTTGAAGGAATTCGTTACATTTTGTTTGCACGTACAGCTTTACATATATATATATATTCCTCCCAGTAACACTTTGAGTCACTGAGTTGCTTGCCCAAAGTCACAGATATATATATATATATATAGTAGAACCAGGACTAGAACTCAGTTCTGACCACAAACCTGCCACTTATTTCACGCAAATGCTTTTTGGCCTAATATTAACAAATAAAATAAAAGTGGAAGCCAATCAAGTGACTATTGAATACATTAACTCCAGTGGACAGATGGATTCAGACCAGCTTTGTTTAAACAGGAACCAGAAACTGACCTTCTTTTACCAAATGGTACCTCAGCAGAACCCTGCACCCCACATCCTGCTGCTGCTTTTTTTTTCCATTTTCAGAGCATTCAGATGTATAAATCCAAAGTATAACAGGCGGTATAACAGGCGTTTCAGACAGAAGTGGAATGGTTGTGCTGGTTCAGAGGGTAATGGCATTACCCTTGTTTTGGAATCATGTAGGAGTCATCCTTGTGGACACCATATTTTATTTCCAGTGAAACTTTACCTTGTGCTCAGGCCACAGCACCTACTAGTGGAAAGAAACTAATATTTGATGCAGCCACTGGGAAACACTTTCACGCAATATAAGTGCATGTTCCCTGGTAGCTCAACGGTAAAGAATTCACCTGCAAATGCAGGAGACTCAGGCTCAGTTCCTGGGTTAAGAAGATCTCTTGGAAAAGGAAATGGTTACCCACTCCAGTATACTTTCCTGGAGAATTCCCATGGACAGTGGAGCCTGGAGGGCTAGAGTCCATGGGGTCACAAAGAATGGACAGGACTTAGCGACTAAACGACAATAAACAACAACAAGTGTACTATGCTGAGAGCCTGAAGGCCTGGATTCAGGTCTCACCTTGGCTGTTGATTTGCTGTAGGATCTTAATCAAGGCACTCCCTCTGTCTGAGCCTTTGCTTTTTCATCTGTAAATGAGGTTGGACTGAATGGTTTCTAAGTTTTCATGTACTATTACATTTTAGGATTTTTAAAATCCTTTAACAATGTTTAATGAGCATTTCAGTACTAAGTAGAAAATCCAAAACCCCCAAGTAAGACTGAATGACTTCCCTGGGACATAGTATCAGGTGAAAATATCACCCATCTCTAGGCCCATCACCAGGCTTGCAGGTTATGTGGCCCAGCAAAATCACTAGGACTTGGGATTAGATGAAGTGGGGTTAAATTCCAGCTCTGTTATCTACCTGTCAAGTTACACACAACATTATTCCTAGGTTAACTTGTTAAAAGAAGATAATTGTCTTCTCTGGGCTTTAGTTACAAGATTCAAATAAGAACATGGAAATGAAGAAGTTTTATGTGAGCTTGCAGGATTTCTTTCAGTCTTCATATACTTAAAATCTAAAAGAAGTAGCCTTAATTATAGGGTTCATTTTGCTCTTTTTGGTAGCACTGAGTGAGAAAGTACATTTACAATTATAAACCCATATATAAATATAAGGAGTGCTTGTTAGTTAATAATATTGTAAAGAGAATATTATGGCTGTTGTTAGATATTGAAATACAGTAGCTTCAGGAACACTCAGTGGTAGATTTGCTCTTAAATAACCAAAAATACATGTGGAGATTTTCCACCTATAAAACTACAAAGTAACATGGCACACTTAAAGGTTTTTTAGCTTTGAGTAGAACCTGAGGGAAATGCAAATTCTCAGGACAGATACCATAGAGCACATTTTAATCGTAAGTCGAAAATAATCATTGCAGTCAGTTTTTTCACTGTACTAGTAAGCATTGTTTTTTTTCCTGTTAATAGATCAGTCATGAAATGAATTTTAAATATAAAACAATAGATTAAAATTAAGAATCAGACTATGAAAATGCCTATGTGTAACAATTAACTTGAAATAATGCTCTAGCCAAAATAGATACTAATATTCCTATTAGGAATATTGGAGAAGGAAATGGCAACCCACTCCAGTGTTCTTGCCTGGAGAATCCCATGGATGGAGAAGCCTGGTAGGCTGCAGTCCATGGGGTTGCATAGAATGTGACACGACTGAAGCGACTTAGCAGTAGCAGCAGCATTCCTATTAGGAATTTTGTAAGGCTTATGCAAGCTTACATCTGCCAGGCCAGAATTTTCAAACTCTAAAGCCAAAAGCCAGGTTAGAGGAGGAGTTTAGTGGGTTTCAAGTCCAGACTGACTGAGTCCCAGTTCCAGATTCAATAGTTAGCTCTGTGGCCTTGGGCAAGTTATCTTATCTCCCTAGGCTGCCATCTCTTATACTCTAATGAACATAATGGGAGGACCTATATCATGAGGGTGTTGGAAGGATTACTTGAGATAAAATATTTAAATTCTTAAAACAGTATTTGGCAAATAAGCGCTGAATAAATCTTGACGATTATCATCATTCTGGGGTGGGTCCACAAATTTTTTCAAGTTTGGGATTGAATTTCTAGCACTGAATTATACTAGTACCACATTGGTAAACATCTTAAAACTGCCTCACAGATGCAACTGCCTCTCACCCTCACATGGACCACTATCTTCAGAGGAGGGTTCAGAGCATCCACCTCTGGTCCTCTTCATTTTAAGTTGTTCTCTGCCTCCTGTAGTCGGAGGGAGAAAGAAGCAAGGCCTGTACTCGGCGCTTTGTAGCTGTTCCTGTCATTGAACTTGGTGACCAGATAGTCAAGGCAGTCATTGTCATGGCCTTTTTAAAAAATTTGTTTAATTGAAGTATAGTTGATTTACAATGTTGTGTTAATTTCTGCTGTACAACAATGATTCAGTTATCTCTCTCTCTCTATACACACACACACACACACACACACACACATACACACACACACATATTTATAGTATCAGCAATACGTGAACCGTGAACTTCCTGATGTTCAAGCTGCTTTTAGAAAAGGCAGAGGAACCAGAGATCAAATTGCCAATATCCGCTGGATCATGGAAAAAGCAAGAGAGTTCCAGAAAAACATCTATTTCTGCTTTATTGACTATGCCCAAGCCTTTGACTGTGTGGATCACAATAAACTGTGGGAAATTCTGAAAGAGATGGGAATACCAGGGCACCTGACCTGCCTCTTGAGAAATCTGTATGCAGGTCAGGAAGCAACAGTTTGAACTGGACATGGAATAACAGACTGGTTCCAAATAGGAAAAGGAGTCCGTCAAGGCTGTATATTATCACCCTGCTTATTTAACTTATGTACAGAGTACATCATGAGAAACGCTGGACTGGAAGAAACACAAGCTGGAATCAAGATTGCTGGGAGAAATATCAATAACCTCAGATATGCAGATGACACCACCCTTATGGCAGAAAGTGAAGAGGAACTAAAAAGCCTCTTGATGAAAGTGAAAGTGGAGAGTGAAAAAGTTGGCTTAAAGCTCAACATTCAGAAAACGAAGATCATGGCATCCAGTCCCATCACTTCATGGGAAATAGATGGGGAAACAGTGGAAACAGTGTCAGACTTTATTTTTCTGGGCTCCAAAATCACTGCAGATGGTGACTGCAGCCATGAAATTAAAAGACGCCTACTCCTTGGAAGGAAAGTTATGACCAACCTAGATAGCATATTGAAAAGCAGAGACATTACTTTGCCAACAAAGGACCATCTAGTCAAGGCTATGGTTTTTCCTGTGGTCATGTATGGATGTGAGAGTTGGACTGTGAAGAAGGCTGAGCACCGAAGAATTGATGCTTTTGAACTGTGGTGTTGGAGAAGACTCTTGAGAGTCCCTTGGACTGCAAGGAGATCCAACCAGTCCATTCTGAAGGAGATGAGCCATGGGATTTCTTTGGAAGGAATGATGCTGAAGCTGAAACTCCAGTACTTTGGCCACCTCATGCGAAGAGTTGACTCATTGGAAAAGACTCTGATGCTGGGAGGGATTGGGGGCAGGAGGAGAAGGGGACGACAGAGGATGAGATGGCTGGATGGCATCACTGACTCGATGGATGTGAGTCTGAGTGAACTCCGGGAGTTGGTGATAGACAGGGAGGCCTGGCGTGCTGCAATTCATGGGGTCGCAAAGAGTCGGACACGACTGAGCGACTGAACTGAACTGAACTGAACAGAATGTATATATCACATTCTTCCCCATCATGGTTTATCGTAGGATGCTGAGTACAGTTCTCTGTGCTATACAGTAGGACCTTGTTGTTTATCCATTCCTTTTTATAGAGGCTGAGTAAAGGTAACCACTGTCATGGGACTTACAACACAATAGAAACTCAGTAAGTGTATCTATTGAGGGGTTGAGAGAATAACTGGATAGATGACAGAACTACTTATTTTAAAAATAAGGACTTCAGGCTCAGAGAATTTAGGAAACTTGTTTATGCTCCCACAGCTAGTGAGTAACAAGGCAAGCCTTGCAGTTCTGTCTGATTGCCTTTATACCATGGAATACCTAATTTTGTTCAAAGGGCATGTATTGTATCCCAAATTGCAAAGCAGTGTTGTTTTTTGTTTTGCTTTTGTTGTGTTGTCTGGTTTTCATTTATGTTTGTGCTTCTCCTCCTGAGACTGGAAGTTGTTGTCAGAAAATGATTGTCCTTACCACCGTGCCTGTGCATATTAGTTTAGTGAAGGTTAGAACCAGGGTGGCTGGTGGCCAACTCACTCCCTCTGCAGTTTCCTAGGATGTAGCTCCTGAGGGCCAGGACTTTGGTCTGAAACATCTCCACTTTCTAAGAATTCTCTGGATCAACTCCGCTTTGTAGAACACATGAACATGTGGTTTCCTTTAGGACAAAGGTCCCCAACCCCTTTGCACATTAGCATCATGATTTCAGTCCCCACTCCAGACCAAATGAATCAGAATGTGTCTAAGTGGAGTATGGCTATCTGTATTATTTTTAAAATGTACCTGGTGGGAAGCCAGAGTTTGAGGTTCAACATTTCAGGCTCTTCTCTGAAGGATCCTTACCTGTACTGATTTCCGCATGTGTAGCCAATCCTGACGCTAAGGTCTCCTGAGGCTTGAGGGATTGGAAAAGTAATGCTCTACAGGCTTTTTTTTCCCTGAGAGTGGGAATAGATCCTGCTCCTCAGCAATGCTGAAAACATCACAGTTATGATTGAATAATGCAGTGTGTTCCTAGAAAACCATGTGCTGATTAAAAAGATGGGCGTTAGAAATCTGATCTGATTCCCATCCCAGTCTCGCCTCATTTCTACCTTTGAGACCTTGACCAAGTGATTTAACCCCTGGTTTCTCATCTATAAAATAAGAATAAAGGAAGGTTGATGGTACTAAGTGAGATAATGCATGTAGAATACTTAAGGCAGTGTCTGCCCCAGAGGACAAAATACGGTAATTTTCTTTTATGTCTTTGTTATGCTTCCTTGTGATGTGGTATATTTATTTTAGTGAAACATGCTTGTTTTTGAAGCCCTATGTGGGACTCCCCCTCCCAATTTCCCTCCTTACCTGAAGGTCCAACCTAAGCAAATATGTGAAAGTGAAAGTTGCTCAGTCGTGTCTGACTGTAGCGACCACATGGACTATACAGTCCATGGAATTCTCCAGGCCGGAATACTGGAGTGTGTAGCCTTTCCCCTCTCCAGGGGATCTTCTGAACCCAGGGATCGAACCCAGTTCTCCCACATCACAGGCAGATTTTTTTACCAGCTGAGCCACCAGGGAAGCACAGAATACTGAAGTGAGTAGCCTATCCCTTCTCCAGCGGATCTTCCTGATCCAAGAGTCGAACCGGGGTCTCCTGCATTGCAGGTGGATTCTTTACCAGCTGAGCTACCAGGGAAGCCCAAGCAAATAGGTATCTGTAAACAAATCACCTCATGGTTAGACTTTGTAATGACTTTTACTAGTAAATCACCAGGTTCTCCATCTCATCAGATTTGTTACCCAGGCCTTTGTTCACCCATTCATTCCTGAACCATTCTTTCTGATAAATTTGGGGAACCTATTTTGTTTTCTTGTTACTTAGCTTAATTTCTCATTTTGTACTAAAAAGCTTTTTATTGTGTCTCCTTCCAAAAGCTTTATATATTTACCACTGGTTCTAGTGCAATTATAGTCATTGCTCCTTTTTGTGATGTCCACGCATGTGTGCGTATGAGAGAGAGAGAGCAGGGAAGAGAAAGAGAGAACACCCGTCAGCCCTCTGCTTCTCCTCTCCATCCGTGTGCCCATCGAATCTGCAAGCTGTCTCCGCAAGGACCATTTAATCAATAACAGTGAAGTAGTATAATTATTTACACACAAGCAGTGACAAAGTTAGATGTGTCCTCAGTCCAGCTTTTAATACATTATAAGGATTTCAGGATTCACAGAGCTAACTAGCACTGACAATGGGAGACTGAATATTGGTACATTATTTAAAAGTAGAGTCCAAAAAAATAGTAAATCTCAGTTTGATGTATGATGTATGGAATGTGATATCACACCTTAAATGGCTGTTTGTTGACATTCTTTGTGTGTTTTGTATTGTCTAAGGCCATATAGCAGTGCCATATGTTAAATTTATTTACAGCACAAAAGAAGCCTGTTCTATAGGTGGGCTTGTATTTAGTGTATGTGAACTGCTTTCTCTGGCTTAATGCTGGCAAATTATTTTATGGTAACTTAGCTGATTCTCTTCATTTATGTTATCAGTGGATGGAAAGCCACTGAAAACTCTTCAGTCTAAGACATAAAGAGACGGCATTAGGGAAATTACTGTTGTTCATGAAAAAGTAAGATATATTATGATGCCACAGAAATTTCTTTTATTTTTTCAGCCAACTCATGGTTGACAATCTGTCCCTTAACTGTCTTGCATGCAGATGAAGTGTTTGGGTAATAGCTATCAGCTGTTATCCTGACGAGCAATATAAAAACATACACCCCTTGGAATAGTAGCATGACTTGCCTGAACGTTGTAATCACCTGGAGAGCTTTTAAAAAGTCCAATCCTAAGACATCCCAACTCAGTCCAAGGAAATCAGAACCTCTGGAGCTGGGACCCAGAGAGCAGTGGGTTTTTTTTGTTTGTTTGTTTTTTAATTCTACAGATTATTTCAACATACTAGCAAGGTTGAGAATCACTGTCCTAGGACTTAAGCAGTTTACAAAAACAGGTTGTCTATTATTACATGTATTAATACTACACGGCTCCATAAAGTAAAAGCTGTGCTGAATAGAAAGTGCATCATCCTAGAACCTTCAGTGAATGGCATGTGGACCTGTCACATGAAGAGTACAAACTTGTTCTATGATCTTTTTATACCTTCAGTGGAAGATAATTTCTGAATAGATTTAACAGAAGCTGTACTTTAGGAAGATAACTCCAGTGGATACACAGAGGGTAAAATGGAGCAAGCTTTCTTCTAGGAATAACTTGCTATCATTTCACTACCCTGGTATAACCTTATTGATTCAACTTTTGGAACAGGACTTTGTTCAGAATATATTTTAGAAGGTACTTAGTAAGAAAGCCGATCCATCACACAATTGGCATATAGAGTTTCATTATAATATTTAAAGATAGAATATTAATTTTGCTTATGCCTGAAATTTCTGTCAGTTAGCAAGGATGCTATGAAGACAAGTGTGACCTGGCTTTATGTCTGAATGAATAAATATACTAGTTTACTTTTTTCTTTTTTCATTTATTCTTTTTGTGAGTGCCACATGGCATGCAGTATCTTATTAGTAGTTTCCAGGCCCTGGATCAAAACCTCACCCCGAAGTAGAAGTGGAGTCTTAACCACTGGACTGCCAGGGAAGTCTCTGTACTAGTTTACTTTTGATGCTGAATAAGGCTTCAATTTGGGAATATGTTAACTTCTTTTGCCATGGCACCAACTCTCAAAAGTACTGTGGATATTTTCAGTCTCACCTCGGAAACAAGGAGGGTTTGCAGAAGGTGGTCTATGATCTATTGTATTAATTCTGTACTATCACAAGGACATCATTTTTAAATGAAATTGTATTTTCATATTGTGCAGGAAATAAATTGACATGTCAAGAAGAGAAAGCTGAAACCATTAAAAAGGAAAACCCAGATCCCACTAGTTTACCTCCCTAGTTTAACTAGATTTGCCTGTAATGTCATTCTGTACCCATGCCATTCCTAAAGTGACTTTTTCAAAAACTAAACTTCTAGACTTAGCTCAAGTATTCAGTCGCTCAGTCGTGTCCAACTCTTTGCGACCCCATGAACCCCAGCACGCCAGGCCTCCCTGTCCATCACCAACTCCCGGAGTTTACCCAAACTCATATCCATTGAGTCAGTGATGCCATCTAACCATCTCATCCTCTGTCATTCCCTTCTCTTCCTGCCATTAATCTTTCCCAACATCAAGGTCTTTTCGAATGAGCTCAAGTGGTAAGACCACCAGAAAGTCTTTCCATTCCCTGTTGTGTAGTTGCTAAGTCGTGTTCCACTCTTTAGCGATCCCATGGGCTATAGCCCACCAGGCTCCCCTATCCATGGGATTTCCCAGGCAAGCATACTGGAGTGTGTTGCCATTTCCTTCTTCAGGGAATCTTCCTGGTCCAGGGATCGAACTTAGATTAGCAGGCAGATTCTTTGTTACTGAGCCACCAGGGAAGCCCTCTTTACATTTTTAAGAGGGAGTAAATCAGAGAGAGCAGAACAATCAAGAATTCATTGCAATGGCCCATGAAAGATAATAAGCCCAATGTGGTCAGCAGACATGTGAGGGAAAAGAAGCATTTCAGAGATTTTGCAGAGATTGTGATAGTTGCTGGGGTAAGGGAGATGAAGGGGGAGCGGTGGGAAGAATCTCTGACTGGCTCCATGGTCGATATAAAGCCATATGTACAACAAACAAAAATACAGGGACACGTTTTTATTAGTTCAGGCATCTCAATTCACTGACGGAATTCCCCCCAGTCTGTCTAACCCTCTGCCATTAGGTTACTATACTGAGCTTTGCCAATAAGCTCCTCTCACCAGCCTTGGGTCTGATCTTGACCCTTAACTTCCCATTGGCCCCTAATCAATTATGTTTCCTTCATGCTCTGATGCCTCCGAGTCTGGTACCATTCCCCTGGTTTTTCTCCTTTAAAAGCACTGAGATACTTCTCTCTAAGATGGGCAGCAAGATCATGGGATGCTTTTAATGATGTGTAGCACCAGCCCCTCTAGGAGCAAGGATGAGCTATGCTAGATTAACTTTCTTTCCATTGTGAATGTCTCCGTAAAAGGCATAGTTTGTAAATTTTTGTTAATACAAAAAGGGAACATTCGGGCACCTTTTCCGTCCTGCTGATGTGTAGTCCTATTTTTAATTTTTGTTCTCCGCTCTTTTTCTGTGCCTGTGATTTTAAAGGTGCCAGACTGACTGCCCTCAAGCCTGGTGTCCCCGATTTCTCCCAAGAATAGGAAAAGTACAGGAAGCAGCAGTGCTGGTCATGTCTGGGTCTAGCATATTAGCCTGACCCACTCTGGAAGAATATTCTCCAAAATATAAAGGAGAAGACTGTTCCTTGTGAACACAGTCCATCTGCTTTCATAGCTGAGAGGACAAAACCTTGTTGTCCTGCCAGGACAAAACCTTGTTGTTCTGCCACCCAGCCACTGCAGAGGTTTTGGATCCAGGAAGCCTAGCCACTCATCCCCTCTTGTGGAAATACTAGAATGTTTTCTCTCTTCCATCCCTACCTGTCACAATTTCATCCTTTAAGGTTGGACTTAAATGCCTCTTTCTCCACAAAACCTTTCCTGAGCCATCTCAGGTGTAGTGTTCCTTCCACATCCCCAAAGCACTTTCTCAGACGACACCACCTTTTGTCATATGACTATAGGATGTATATAGTCTCGCAATTAATGTGAAAGGCAGTGACGTGGTCCGGGTATCATACAGATTTTGTGCTGTGTGCTAAGTCACTTCAGTCATGTCCAGCTCTTTGTGACCCTGTGAACTGTAGCCTGCCAGGTTCCTCTATGCATGGGATTCTCCAGGCAAGAATGCTGGAGTAGGTTGTCATTTCCTTCTAGAGCATAAATATTATAGAACTGGACAAAAAGTGAATAGCTAAGGAATGCCTATTAAATACAGTGAGCATTCCAAAGCTTATCTGACCTTCATCCTGACCTTCAGGGCTCTGTTCTGACCTTTCCCGTTTATCAGTGATTGAAATTTTCCCCTAGATCCTCATCGGTAGCTCTCAAGCTCTCCATAAACCATGTAAGCTCCAGCCTTTGGATTCTAGATTTGACACTTTTGGCAACCATGCTCTGGAATCATAATCGCTACCTCTATCTCTACTTTGCCAACAAAGGTTCGTCTAGTCAAGGCTATGGTTTTTCCTGTGGTCATGTATGGATGTGAGAGTTGGACTGTGAAGAAGGCTGAGTGCCGAAGAATTGATGCTTTTGAACTGTGGTGTTGGAGAAGACTCTTGAGAGTCCCTTGGACTGCAGGGAGATCCAACCAGTCCATTCTGAAGGAGATCAGCTCTGGGATTTGTTTGGAAGGAATGATGCTAAAGCTGAAACTCCAGTACTTTGGCCACCTCATGCGAAGAGTTGACTCATTGGAAAAGACTCTGATGCTGGGAGGGATTGGGGGAAAGAGGAGAAGCGGATGACAAAGGATGAGATGGCTGGATGGCATCACTGACTCAATGAACATGAGTCTGAGTGAACTCCGGGAGTTGGTGATGGACAGGGAGGCCTGGCGTGCTGCAGTTCATGGAGTTGCAAAGAGTTGGACACGACTGAGCGACTGATCTAATCTGACCTCTACCTGCCTCATCAACCACCATGACTAATAGTCAATAACATTTGGCCAGAACAAATTTTTTTCCAAAGTGTGGTCTACAGATCACTGGTAGTCCCTGATGGAGTCTCAAGAAGTCCAGTTTGGTGTCTACAAAAGGAAAGAGTAGTAAATAATTATTTTGTTGATTTGCATTTAATGAATATAAAATGTAAAATTATAATATTCACAGGAATCCAATATGCTTTTAATGAATCATCACATTCTTAATGATTGCATATGTGCCACGAAACCTGTGTGGATTGGTGGTATTTAACTGATGTTCACTAACAGTGCCATTCAGCTCACAGTATTTTCATATTAGCATTTTTTTTCTGTGGCTGCTAAACCTACATTTTAAAAGGATTATTATTATTTCATTACACTATTTGTTCACTTTTCCAGACTAGATCACTGATTTGAATGATTCTTTTAAAGTGGAAAAAATAGTCATAAAGATAATACCATAAAGATCAGTTCAGCTAAATATTAAAAATGTGTTAGTGAACATGATGTTAGTATAAATACTGGAAATGAATCTATATACACTGGAGTGAATGTGATTACTTTGCACAAGCAGTCGAGAAAAACATTTTTGAAAGCTGTGATTATGATGTAATTCTTAAAATTATATGTTATGGATTGGTGATCCATTTACCTGCAATTTCCAGTATGTTCTTTGTAATGAAATATTATCAGATAGTGGCATAAAGTCTCAAGACTTTTAACATCCTTTTCAAACATAATATAGTGAGCTTTCTAATAAACCAGTTAAGTTTTGGGGGTTTTTTCCTGAATAATCACCACAGTGGTGCCATATGGTAGTCCTAGCTTTGTTACTGAAGGGAATGACTGTCTAAAATTTTAAAGTACTTTTCTAAGGTTATACATCTTATAATAAAAACAGATACAAGTTCACTCTTTGATATAAATTTGTAAATCAAGCCACACAGTTTATTAAAGTTTATCAAATGTCAAGAATATGTTATCAAGACTTCAAAAAAATATCAAGTGCTGAAGAGTTTGACATTTTTTTCAGCATTTAATATTTCTTATTCTTTAGCAGGAAAATGTTCTATAGTTGGGTCTATTCTTTAGGGGTAAAATGTTCTAAAGTTTGGGCTATACTTAAATGCTGCAACAAAATATATTAAGAAATACTTCCCAGGACCAGTGCAACCAGAGGGAATTAGAAACACCTTTGCCTCTTTTCTCCTGAGTTGAAATATTTAACCCCCATCCCTTTTAGGTGTTAAATGGTAGTCAATCCAATGTGATGGAGCGCTGAAAGCAGTCTTTAGTAAGAGATTTATCCATAGTGTCAGCTCTGTGTGCAGTCCTGATGCACAGAACTAAGCAGAGGCAAGACAGCAGAGTGGTTAGGACCATCAACACTGAAGTTAGACTGCTTGGGTTAGAAGGCAGTTAACCACTTTTGTAAGCCAGTTTCCTCATCTGTAAGATAAGAATAGCAATTACTTGCCATATAAGTTATTGTGAATATGAAATGAGTTAATATATATAAAGCACCGAGAAAAGCACTAGGCTTGCTAAAGCTTATTTCTGAAAGTCTGTCGATTCTTGCTGACATTTCCAATGAACTTGTAATAACCTGTTAAGACTTTTTGCCTTCATAGAAATAAAGAATAAGAAGGGGAAAATGAATGTGACTGTGGCCTCTGGCTTAAGATTCCCAAAATGCAGTCAGTTATGGATATAGACTGTAGCCGGCACAATGCCCTTCCATTACACAATTTTTTTTTTTTTGAAATTACATTTTAATGCTCTAGTTAAAAACTTAATGCAGTTTTTTTTCAAGCTAAACATGATGTCCATATGTGGTCAGGAGCCCCAGGGATCAATGTAATAATGCTGAAAATTTACAGAACACTGGGCTGGACAATAACAATCAAAACCATGAGGGACTCAGAACCCTACAGTCTGTGGAACTGTTGCATGATTAAGGGATATTCAAACTGTAAACAGATTTAGAGGCAATGCTGAGTTGTAATATCTTAAAGGGTGTCAAGTGTAAGAAATGAGATGCATTTCTTGAGGCCTTAAAAGACAGAACTGGGACTATTGGGTAACAGTGAGGAAGCATTCCAGCTCAATATGAGAAAAAACAATCAGTGCTGTCTGGAAATAAAAGAGACTACTTTTTTTTTTATCTGCCTGTCACTAAGGACTGGACGCAGAGGCTTTGCAACCCAGGCTTTTGTAGAAGGAGCTGAAGTTTGAGTTTGGACCCAGTTTCCTCACAATCTAACTGGTAGCTCCGAGGAGAAAGAATGCTGTGCTTTCCACTCCCACCATCCTTAGTCGAGTTTCTCTTCCATTTCTGTGTGAGATCAGAGGCAGAGCATTGGCCTCCACATCAGAAGACCCGAGTTCTACTTGGTCACTTCCCATGGGACCTTGTCTATGAGAGTCAGCCCCTCAGCTGGTTTGTAAAATTCCCATGGTGCTGGCCTCGTGGTGGCTGCCACAGTCACTGTGATCTTGATGATAGTGGTGGTGAGGCTGTTGCTGCTGCTGACTTGACAAATGTACTGTGTCACCCATGGTGTCCTCTTTAGAAGAACTACAGGTGTTCTTTACAGTCAATCCCTTTTTTCTTTCAGGCCGCTGTGCTCGCTGTGGGGAAAACGTAGTTGGGGAAGGGACAGGATGCACTGCCATGGATCAGGTCTTCCACGTGGATTGTTTTACCTGCATCATCTGTAACAACAAGCTCCGAGGGCAGCCCTTCTACGCGGTGGAGAAGAAAGCCTACTGCGAGCCCTGCTACATTGTAAGTTCAGATTCAGTCCTCGGGTAATTTACTAGAATGACGTCTAAGGCAAAATATGGATCACTCCAGATCAAATATAGCCCTCGGGTCTTTGCTTCTGATTAGATTTCAAACTGTGCTAGTGTATAGATTGGCATATCTTAATTTTTATCCCTATATCCCTTGTTCATTTGAGGTTAAAAGGTGCATTGGCGGGGGCTACCATTCAGTTAGTGGTCTGCCAGGAAGATCAGCGCCCTGGGGCTTACAAGCATATATGTACAAGCTAACATGTTCCGCCTTGAAGCATCAGGTTTCCCAAGTAGCAGAGTCACACCTCTGATTATTAAGCCTCACTCTATATTTGATGTCATATTTGTAGAGAAACATGTTGCAGGGCCTTGGGAATTGTAAGTACTCTTTCAAACTCCTGGGATGATTGAATCACCTTCTTTCTACCCAGAATTTCTCTAACCTGTCATTGTTATTTAGTCCTCTAAGTTGTATCCAACTATTTTGGGACCCCATGGACTGAAGCCCCACCAGGCTCCTCTGTCCATGGGTTTTCCCAGGCATGAATACTAGAGTGGGTTGCCATTTCCTCATTTGCTTCTCCAGGGGATCTTCCTGATCCAGGAATCAAACCCATGTCTCCTGCATTAGCAGGTGAATTCTTTACCACTGAGCCACCAGGGAAGCCCTTAACCTGTCATACCCAGCAAATTTTCAATGATGCAATTAGATAAACTGTTCATATTTTAGAGTACCTTAAAGGAAAATAGTTGTGCTGTTTCCTTTCCTTAAATTCACAATTATATTTTAATAACATAGTTGAGTGACTATAAAATACTTGTTGTCCCATTATCTTAGCTGTTTGCCAGACTACTTAAATCTACACATTAAGCTGTCTTCTGATAGAGCAGTTTGGTAAATGAACATAAACTTTTTAAACCTAAAGTAAATTTCCTTGCCATCCTTCTACATGATTTTATCTCTCTGTTGAATGCTTATCAGTGGAAAAAGTAGTGCTTTTTTGCAAACCCACACAAGAGGCATGATTTGGCCCTCAGCCCCCACAGCATTTCAACATAAGAGAAACCTCGGGTGCAAGGTATTGGAAGCTATACATAGCTTGGTGGAGCCCCGAGGTTCAAGTTTATTGCAGAAGTTTCTGGCCTCATTGGGATTTTCCCATAATCTGACAGCTCTAACTCATTGCAGCTCTGGAATCTGTAGCACAGATCTGAAATCTCTTTGAGATTAAGATCTTGCAAGATGAAATATTGTTTTGCATCTCTCCAGTTCAATTTTATCTCATTTTCCTCCCTAAAGGCAACTTAGTCACATATAGCATCATTATAGTGCCACACAATGCTGCAGCTGGAAAAAAAACTTAAGATCATTTGTCTAACTCCTCTCTTTAGAAGTGAGAATACAGAGAGGAAGAAAATGACTTATGTCATTTTATTAGTGTCAGAGCTGAGATTAACCTCAGTGGTTCACACAGTCTCATATTCAGTGCAGACACAATAAGGCTTTAGTTTATCCAGAATATAAATACAAACACAGTGATGTCCCATTGATTTGGAAGGAACAATTACATATCAGGAAAAGAATAGTGAACAAAAATCTACGTCTTTAATAAATAAGAATGTTTAAAATATCACTCTTAAAAATCTCTGTTGAAAGAGAAAATTGCAAAATCCCCTGTAAATAAGTAGTATGGACTGTCATTCACAATGATCTAGGGCCACAGTGAAATTATTTATTGCAGTGTGTTCTGTGGCAATGTCAGCAGAGCTTCCAGAAGCACCTCTGGCTGTTTGTCCATACACTAAGTGACCACAGAATACTGGTTTTTTTTTTTTTTTTTTTTGTAGTTCTTGTGTCTATTTTTCACCCTTTTTTTTTGGAGTGCAGTGTTGATTCTCACTACTTGGTTGACGCTCCAGTGGCTGCCTCCTTCAGTTTTCATCCCTTCCTAGTTAGGAATCACATGGACAATATTGGGAAACAATAGAACACAGTATGAAGAACATGGGTTTGAATTTGGTTACATCACTTAAAACTTTGTCTCCTCGGGAAAGTTACTTGATCTTTCTAAGCCTGTTTTCTCATATATAATGGTGATTATTGCAGGATTTTTCCCAAGACTTACAAATGTGAAATGTGGTAATTCTTGTAAAGCACACTGAGCTGGCTCAGGGAACGGTAGTGGGATGAGTATTGCTCTGAAATTAATTTTGATAAAATCTCTGGCCTATTTAGCACTTTTGAAAAGCGAGCACCTAACATGTGCAGTGAGAGGCACCATGCTTGGAAGTCTCAGACACACCCCTCTCCCATTTTTAATGCTTTGCTTACTCTCCAGAGTGTGTAGTAAAACTGAAGAAAGTCTAAGCTGGCTAATATGGGCTTTTACTCTGGTAGACTAAGGCTTCTGCCTCCGTTTCAAGCAAGCAGCTCAGTGATTCTTGAGGATGTGTTTCCTTGGGTCTTGGTTGCCTGTTCCTATAGTATGCTCATGACAGTGAACACTGGGTGATATTTAACCACATCCTTGGAAAAAGTGAAGGAATTCAAATAATGGAAATTCTTACCATCCTTTTTGACTTCATTCCCTCTGAAGAAACTTTAATCAGGATTTTTCTTTAATGAGATCTATCCGTGGTGACTCTAAATGTAATTTAATTTTTATCAGAATTCAGTTAAGCTTTACTCAAAGACCCTTGTTTGATATTGATTTCAGAGTTCAGCACAGCACTCAAGCCCTCAGATAGATGTTTTAGCATTTTAATTT
Organism: Bubalus kerabau; assembly: GCF_029407905.1. NCBI lineage: Eukaryota > Metazoa > Chordata > Mammalia > Artiodactyla > Bovidae > Bubalus > Bubalus kerabau. The sequence goes on along the minus strand of NC_073625.1, from coordinate 124,974,355 downwards.
CTTCTGAAATTTCAAAAGACCGGTAAGCTGCAACACTAAAAATGTAAAGAGTTCTCTTCAGCGGGATGGTGGGGGAGCTGCGAGGATAAAATGAAATGTTTGAAGATGGAGTTTGTATGAAGGAGGACCGTAGGGCTGTGTGCATCTCTCTTGGAGCCAAAGCCCTTAGAACAGGAAGCACCAGCAATGTCGTTCATTCAGTTGCCTCCTGTTCCATTAGTGGAAAGGAGATGTCTGAAAAGTGTCCTGTACAGAATGGAGAAAGCCTATCGCTGGGCCTAGTCTGTGCCTTTTGTTGTTGTTATTGATGGAGTCAGAATAGTGAAGAGAGTGGTTTAGTTAGATAATTATTCCTGTGTAAGGACCACCCTGTTTGATGTTCTGAGTTCAGGAAGGAGATTAGTCTAAAATAATTTAATTTACTCTTGCCTAAATTAGTCATCAATTATTTACATAATTTAGGTAAAAATACACCAGTTATGGCTTTATGTTTGATTCAATGGTTATTTATATTTTCCAATGATTTCTTAAATCCTTAATCTTACATGTATATAGCTGCAATTAAACAAATTTGATTCATTAAGGCACTGTAATCCTCTTTACTAATTTTATACATGCTTTCTTTTGTATTTTCTATTGATTAATTTAATGTGAATATGTACATAGCTTTCCATTGTTAATAATTTCCATTTTTAGCTTTTTGTTTACTTTTAAATTATGTTTACATACTCCTTTTTAAAAGCATTTGCCACTAGAAAGATATTGGGTATTTTTCAATCGTTTAGTATTGTATATACTGCTACTGCTAAGTAACTTCAGTCATGTCCGACTCTGTGCGACCCCATAGACGGCAGCCAACCAGGCCCCCCTGTCCCTGGGATTCTCCAGGCAAGAACACTGGAGTGGGTTGCCATTTCCTTCTCCAATGCATGAAAGTGAAAAGTGAAAGTGAAGTTGCTCAGTCGTGTCCGACTCTTAACGACCCCATGGACTGCAGCCTACCAGGCTCCTCCACCCATGGGATTTTCCAGGCAAGAGTACTGGAGTGGGGTGCCATTGCCTTCTCCGAGTATTGTATATAACATGCCTATAAATAACTGAGTAAAATGTTTTATGTTATTTTATTTTGAATTACTTTCTAAACGTAAATCCTTTGATTTATGTTACCAAGTTTACAGCAATTTGGAGAACTTTTTCTAGATTTAAGAAGATTTTTTTTCCAATTTTCAGAACCGGGAGCAATAACAAGACCAAATGTTAAACTATAACCTCTATCCGCTTGAAGAGGTTTGTTTACATTTGTTTTGAATCAATTTAATAGGTACATTATGTAACGGTTTTTAATTTGAGTTTTTATAATTAGCAAAATCAATGAGATTCTTTTATACTTTGATGATAGGTCTCTTAAAACTTAGTTTTGGTTATTCTAGTGGATTTATATAAATGAACAGATTAAAATTAAGAGCACTAACTTCCTAGGGAAGAAAAGTAGTATAAGTAAGTATACAGGGTTCTAGTCCTTGCTCTCCTGGTGTGATGTTAGCAAGGTAATTTAATTTCTGAGTACCAGTATCCTCATTTATTAAAGGGAGGTAATAACTTCTTCCTGGTCTTCAAAGGGAAGGAGTAAATAAGTGTAATATTTTGTACATCATGAAGAAGTGGTTTACTAATATCAGGGCTTGACCTGATTAATAATATTATTATTGTTGCTTTTTCCCTTAGCTTAATTTGATAGAATTTAGAAACCCTCTAAGTTTGGGATAATTTAATAGCTGCAGTTGCTATGGAAATACTGAAATAAATAGATGTCATAGAAAGAGCATGAGGACAGATGTGAGAAGAAGCAGCTCATGTTTTGCTTAAGAAGATGTTTGTGTTGGCGCAGCAGCAACTGTGCCTGCCACGCTTGTGGCCCCCCGCCCTTAGTGGGCAGGTTTACTCCTAAGGACGGATTTATAAAAGAGCTGCTGTGTTCTTAGCATTGCCGAAGAGTCTGGACCTAAAGACCTAGTGCATCAGAGACTCTCAGCAAGTCTGTTTATGAAATGGCAGCCAAGGATCTTGCCCTAAACCAGGGCTCTTACTCAGAGTGGATGGAATCCAACCCTTAACTCTCCAGCAGTGGAAGTTAGTACAGACATTTTTATTACAGTTACAATCTAAGTGATTAAAAGACCTCAGGAAATCGGAGGCCAACTCCACAGGAGACTAAAAACTTGAAAGTCCCTGAATTTGACACATTAGTGGCCAACACACACAGTCTTTTGCTCTCTCTGTCACTACATGGCTGCAGGCAAAGCGTTCTAACTCTTCAAGCTGCATTAAGAGGCAGGTTTTGTACCTCCACAGGGAACTAGTCCTTTTAGATGCTCAACTTCTCCTAATAAAATGTTGTAAAAGCAGTTATGGCCTGTGCTTTATGTGGGTATTAGGAAAGGACCTGAGAGTTTAGACTAAACTTGAAAAATTCACATGAACTTCCTTTCTTTTTTCTTAATTACCCATTTCTGCTCTCTCATCTTCCTCTCCCTCTCTCCCTCTCTCTTTTACATGCACACACACACACACACACACACTTTCTTCTTAATGTTACATCATCCCACAGGCACTGTCCCAGGAAGGAGAAAAATGATTCAAGCAAGAGGAGAATTTGTCAAGTATACTCTTGAGAGACTTAACCATGTTAACTACTATGAATAGTTATCTCTTCCATTTGCACGGGCGCTTGCATTTTATAATGCTCCTGAGCCTCTTTAACTGTACCTTACCATACCTATTAGAACCTTGTGAAACAGACAAGGGGGAGATCCTTTGTCCTGTTTACAGTGGTTTTGATGTTTTCAAAGTAATAGCCAAAATGAAGACTAGGGAACAGATCTAACTTGCATTTTATTGCTGGATCCATACTGCTGCTCTGAAACGAGAGTTTAGCTTTCTAAAAATATAGATACTGACAGCCCCCTGGGATTATAGACTTAAAATCTCCACGATTTTTAGTGATGACCACATGAATCATATCTTCCAGTACTATAGAACCTGAAAGTCTAAACTTCTACCGATGTAAAATTGCTGCCCCTCACTTTCTTGAGCATTTACTTTTTGCTGTCTTTGAAATGCCTTGATTCTTAAGGCAAAAGCCTCTTCTTATGGTTAAAAATAATATACAAATAACTGATGTTTATGTGGTGCTTTAACTTTTTCAAGTACTTTTATCTCATGTCATTCTCTCATGATCTTAGAAAGTAGATGCAATTATTATTGTATTCATTCCCAGTAGTAATAAATTGAGTTTTAGAAAACTTTGGTTTGCTTAGTTCCATAGAGCATGAGTGTCAAGGCCAGGACTTGACTCTGGCTTTTGATTCTCAAATCCAGTTCTTTCCACATATCCAACAAATAATTGTAAATCTTACTTATTATTACTATATTTCCTTTTCCTTTATTAATTTTTCTCTATTACCACATTGAGCTCAGACTATTTTTTCTTATGGTAGTAATTCTTTAAAAAAAAAACAATGAAACCTCAGTTTTTAAGTATTATTTGCTTATTAGAGAAAAACTGGAAAATATTTTAAAAGGTATATAGTTCTGCTGTCTAAATGTTTTAACAGTTTACATTTTACCACATATTTCTTTTCCATTTCAGTGTTATCTGAGTATGGACATGTGTTTGTAAATGTAACCACACAGCTATTGGGTTGGTCAAAAAGCTTGTTTGGAGTTTTCTGTAACAACTTACAGAAAAAATCTGTATGAGCCTTTTGGCCAACCCATTGTATAAATATTTACACATACACGCAAACACAATGAGGTCGTACTCATTCATAACTTGCTTTTATTACTTAATAGTATATCAAACTTTGTCTTCCTTAGAAGTAGCTTTTAAATATTCCATTGACACTCAAAAAGAGTATTTATGTACACGCCCTTTGCTAAAAAAGTGACTCAAAGAAATATTCCAGCAGACAAATAAATTAATCAAAACATGTGTGGGAAATAAAATGGTGATAAGCCATGAACCAATAAAACTAATAGTTAAAGAGATTGGAAAAGATGTAATGGCAAATTCAGACCAATGGGAAATAACATTAATTACCTACTAACTATAATATTAATATCAAAGTACAGTTTTAGGACAAAACCACCAAACAAGCAAAAAAAAATATGTTAAATCAGAGTTCCCAAAGAACAACTTGAGCCTTTATTCAGTAAATAGCATTACATTGAAATATATGATATAAATATATTGATGATATATATGATATGATATAAATATATTGATGAAATATAGCCTTAAAATGGTAAAACTATAGTTATAAAACTTTAGCACATTTCTTGTAGTCTCTGACAAACCAATTATAGAAGTTGAATAATATGATTGAGCTAATCCATACAACCTAAGAGGTTATATCTTCTTTCCAAATCTTCATAGAAGACTTAGAAAAGCATCATATTATAGTCTAAAAGGAAAATGGAAATAGTTCATATTTTTACTGGCAGAGTTGTACACAATAGTATAGTAAGATAAGAAATCTATAAAAGGATGAACAAACACACTCTTGGATTAAAAAATTCTTAGAATGTAGTGATAATGATAGCCCTGAATGATAAAGGAGAATACAATGCAGCTAAATTTGAATTCCACTTAAAGTTAGAATCTTTTCATTGCAATAAGAAAGAGTGCAAATATATGAACTTAAAAAGCTAGACTTCCCTGGTGGCTCAAATGGTTAAGTGTCTGCTTACAATGTGGGAGACCCAGGTTCAATCCCTGGGTCAGGAATATCCCCTGGAGAAGGAAATGGCAACCCACTCCAGTATTCTTCCCTGGAAAATCGCATGGACAGAAGAGCCTGGTAGGCTACAGTCCATGGGGTTGCAAAGAGTCGGACACGACTGAGCGACTTCACTTCACTTAAAAAGCTAGAAATGGACAACAAAATCAATCCAAAGGGAGAAAGGATTATGTAAAATAAAGGCAGTTATCAATACACTGAAAATTATTAGAATTTTTAGGTCCAGGAGATGATTCTTTGAAAAACACAACAAAAGAAACATCCAGTGAAGATAATCAAGAAAAAAGGGAAGAATAAAAATTAAAGAAAATTAGGAATGAAAAAGAAGCTTTCAGGATAGGTCTAGAGACATTCAATATTATTGCAATTAAAATTTTATATAAAAGAGGATATTTTCTGTGCAAAACTAAATACAAGGGAAGGAAACTTAACCTCATAAGCCTGGATGAAATGCGGAGCTATCACCTGAGAAAGAACCAAGAAATTTACTAACAGAATTTTTCAGATCTTTGAAGAACAACTGATTCCTGTGCTATTTCAACTTTCAGAGCTCAGCAAGAGAAAATAAGCTTCCCATATTATCTTGAAGAGCCAGCCTGAGTCTGATTAATAATACTTAACCTAGGTTGCTCCCAACAGAGAACTCTATGCTGATCAAACTTTCATAAATGCAGAAATTCTAAATGAAATGTTAACAGATTGAATGCCACATAATGAAACAACTCAGGTTACTTCATGATTCCAATGGTAGAACAGTGTTGGGAATCTTTTAACATGTCAATGTATTGATATATCAAATTTTTTAAAAAGCTAGATAATCATCTTCATAGATGCCAAAAGGGCACTTAATGAAATTTATCACAGATTCTTGTTTAAAAATAAAAACAATTGCAGTAACTCAAAAAAATAAAAATAACTGAAGTAAAATAGAAGAAAAAAGAAGATGTACAAGTTTGATAAACTAATGGTGAGCCTTCTTTCTAGATTTTCCTAGATCTTTGTAGGATTCCTGCTATTATGTTAATATTATTCTTAACATTCTAGCCTTTGTAATGAAAATTTAGAAACAAAGTATATATATACACATACATATATATTTACATGTATGTATGACCTTATCTTTGTTTTATATATATATGCCAATTACATAATATTTCCATCACAAAAATAAAAAAATAAAATAAGATTAAATTCCATGTACACATTATCCAGTTTAAGAAATAAAACACTAGAAATTCAGTTGAACTCTCTTAGGTTCTTGTCCCTAATCACTTGCTCAAGACTCCTGTATAGAGGTAGCTACTATACTAAGTTTGTTTTTTATTATAGCTACGCATTTATTTGTAGTTTTACTACCTATCTCTAATATATATGTATTGTTGTTGTTATTTAGTTGCTAAGTCATGTCTGACTCTTGGCACCCCCATGGACTCCTCTGTCCACGAGATTTCCCAAGCAAGAATACTGGACTGGGTTGTCATTTGCTTCTCCAGAGGATCTTCCTGATCCAGGGCTCAAGCCCATGTCTCTTGTCTCTCCTGCATTGCAGGCAGATTCTTTACCACTGAGCCACCAGGGAAGACCAGAATGTATGCATGTATATATAATTGTGTTGTTTGCATATATTGTTTCTTAATTTTAAATGAATGCCATTGTATCATGCCTACATTTCTGAGACTTCTTTACTCAAAATTATAAGACTAGGATGTATAAACATTTACAGATGTTATGATAATTGTTGCAGAAAATCTGAGGAAACCTAGAGTATTAGAATAACAAAAGTTTAGTCACCTACCAACATTAAAATTAGGAATTTATGTTTAGAAAATATAACAGGAAAAAAATCTTTATACAGAAATAACAAAAATATAAAGCACCTAGACAAACGTTTAAAGGCATACATGATCTAAATGAAGAATGTGATAAAATTTTACAGGAATAATTAACTCATGAGTGAAATGATTCTGGGGTTGAATATGCTTTGGAAAGCACCTCTTACTTTAACAGGCATTTATATCAGCACCCTATAATTATACAACAGCACAGCTTTTAGTGGGAGAGGAATAGTTACTGCAATGTTCTTTGCTAATGGTTTTTATTTAGCCTTTTTCCCCAGATAGACCCCAACCCTTTGCTAATTTTGATTACTGCCCACCACAGACGTCCCTGAAAGCTCTAAGGTAGTCCTATCCTGGTAAGGGTAGTAAAGCTCATACATGTAAGTAGACTGCCTGGAACAACAAAGATACCTAACTGAACAGAACCTCTCCTCCAGTTCCCATCCTGATCTGTTGTCATAGATTTGAACTCTGTTTAAGGGCCAGGAGGAGCCTCAGAAAGTCAATAAAGTCATTTTTATAGCAGAGAAAACCTAAAGCCCAAGAAAGCTGACTGATTTGCCTGAGGTTATATGGTTTATTAATGTCAGAGGCAGGAATAGAAACCATGAGCCTTGCTGATGCCTTCAAAGAACTACCTGCTTTCTTTGGGACTGACATGAAGAGGTTTAACCATATGCGGCTACAGGCCCCAGAGAAACATCCCTAGAAAATGTTGGGTTGCATAAATTCTGGTTGGAGAGGTTAGAAATAGGACAGCATTTGCTTCAGCCCCAACCAAGGTGGAGAGTTTCAGATTTCCAGGTTAAATGCCTCTGAAACTTTATGCTAGAACCTTCCCACTGCCCTAGTTTGTTTATTTTTAAATCAAGCATGAACTCACCACTCGGTGTTTGCCAGAGTTTGGATGAATGTCAGCATCAGGCCACTGTAATAATGGCTTAAGATTATTTAATCCTATTACTTATACACTTCATTAGGCTGAGTGAATTGTTGGCAGTGGTTCAGTAAACTTCCTACTTTAGAGATAAAAGGGTGGAAAGAAAATAGGGAAGGCGTCTGTTCCTCATTTTCTTTCATATTTATCTTGTATCTCTTAAAGGATAAAGGAATGGTAATTACCCATCTACAGCATGGAGTCTGCATCAGTAGGGTCTTCTGAACTGCTCTGTACCCTCAGAAAAGAAAAAATGAAATACATTTTCAATTAAAAGAAAAAGGGTTTGGGCAAAGGAGAGAGAGAAAGAGCGAGTGAGTGTGTATGTGTGAGTGTGTGTTTATGCTTTCAAATTGATCTTAAAAATAAGCCTAAAAATAAGTTCAAGAACCCTAAATAAGATATGTAGTCTTTCATTTAAGGGACCTATATGTAGCAGCAAAAAATGTTAGAGAAAGAATATGGAATTTAAAGTCAGACCTCATTCACACTCAGCTAGGCCAGCTACCATGCTGTATCCACCTCATTTCATTTGGCTTAAATTTCATCACAAGTAGAATGAAAGTGGTATTTCTTACCTCTAAACCCCTAAGTGAGGGTTCAGAGAAGTTGACAGGGCTTAGTAGTAGAAACGTATGTGGGCTTTGAGTGGTAAATAACTGCACAGACCAAGCTTCAGGGATATACCTACCAAACCTGCAAAGGAGAAGTTTGCCTAACTTGAATCACTAAAGGTCAGTTATTCACCAGCATTACCATTTCTGGAATGTTACCCTCAGATTGTTGGTTTGAGAATTCTGAGTCTGAGGGGCAGTGGCCAGCCATGAAACTCTGGAAGCTTGGTTTCCCCATCAGAGCTCACTGCTTTGATGTCATAATGTCGTTGCTGTTTAGTAGCTAGTCATGTCCAGCTCTTTTGCAACCCCATGGTTTATAGCCTACCCGGCTCTTCTGTCCATAGGATTCTCCAGGCAAGACTACTGTAGTGGGTTGCCATTTCCTCCTCCAGGGGATCACCCTGAAGTCCTCATTAAAAGTAAAATTCTGGACCACTCCCCAGAATTCCTGCACAAACAGCCAGAAAATTAGCATATTTTACAAGGCTCTTGGGGCAGATTCTTAGGTATGCTCAGGTTTGAGATCCCTGTGCCTCTACCAGCAGCCCCTTCTCTGTAAGAAGTAGTCCCCAGATACTTCACTTTTACCCCCATCTCTCTCCTACACATTCCCTTACAACACATGACCCAACTGGACACTTGCCCTAGCCATTGCTGTCTTAGCCCTCTCTCTCTGTGCCCAGACTGGATTCCTGTCTTGTACCTTTCCCCATCTCCATCACTTGAAAATCTGTGTCATCCAGCCTTAAAAAGCCTTATTGGAACTTCCCCAAATTGATGTGGCCTTTCCTGAATATGCACGTCTTTTGTTTCTCCTTCTCTTATAGGATTTGGTGGTTTAGTCGCTCAGTCATGTCCGACTCTTTGCCACCCCATGGACTGTAGCCCACCAGGCTCCTCTGTCCATGTAATTCTGCCGGCAAGAATACTAGAGTGGATAGCCATTCCCTTCTCCAGGGTATCTTCCCAATCCAGGGATCGAACCCAGGTTTCCCACATTGCCGGCAGGTTCTTAACCATCTGAGCCACCGGGCAGCCCTTCGTAGGATTTAACCCTCTCTATAGTCATTTGCGGAGAAGGCAATGGCAACCCACTCCAGTACTCTTGCCTGGAAAATCCCATGGACGGAGGAGCTTGGTAGGCTGCAGTCCATGGGGTCGGGAAGAGTTGGACACAACGGAGCGACTTGACTTTCACTTTTCACTTTCATGCATTGGAGAAGGAAATGGCAACCCACTCCAGTGTTCTTGCCTGGAGAATCCCAGGGACGGGGGAGCCTGGTTGGCTGCCGTCTATGGGGTGGCACAGAGTCCGACACGACTGAAGCGACTTAGCAGCAGCAGCAGCAGCATAGTCATTTGAGACTCAGGCACATTTCCTTATTGATTTGAAACCCTTAGAGAGTGTATGTGTGCTGGGGTTAGGGGTTATCACATTTTATTCATTTTTTTTTCTTTTTCTTAGTTCTTATCCCAACATGTGAGTCTATGGCTGCTTTGATATTTATTTGGGGTAAGGAGCTGGAAAGGGACTGGGTTTCCCCTCTAGATCCCAGTGTCTCCTAAGAATCTGACTCCTTGCTCTTTGCTGTATCTTGGAATGGGGAGTCTGTGTATAACAAGCAAAGAAGAGAACTTGGCTCGGGAAGCCTGTGAGCAGTCATTGCTGAAATGTAAATGCAAAAGATTGAAAGGAAGGATGTGAGAGTGAAGCCAGCTGTCTCGCTTCCAGCTGTAGAATCCTCAGAAGAGCTGCCGCGCTCAAGGTCAAATACACAAGCCCAACTTGGATAAAAATTGCCAGGGAGTTAGAGTGGACGTTCTCTGATGTTCTGATGACTTTGAAGGGGGCACTGTAATTCCCTCCCACAGCAAGGCTTACTTTAAAGAAAAACCCTGCTTTGGGGATCTCCCTTTTTGCTCACCTCCCTGCAGCGTCAGGGGATGCCAGGCGAGGTTGGCGTCACTCCTTATAGCAAGGCAAGTACTCTTTCTGAGGGCTTCATAGTGACAAGGCCCTGGCACACCTGCTAGGTCTTCAAAAGTATTTTTTTAACTTGACAATTATTTAACAATTCAGTCTCCTACACTTATAATGTGGTAAAATCAGATGCCAGGAGAGGGGGAAAGAGTTGCTCGGGATGTAAGGAATGCACAGATGCACTGAGAACACTAAAAATCTGAAAATCGCAAACAAACATAAGCGATGAGTTTTTAAATTACAAAAATTATTTTGGATGATATACATGTCCCACAAAAGCTATTTTTACTTTATGGGTTCTTTAATAATGCTAAAAGATATTTGAAGTAATTAACATCAATAAAGGGCTTCCATGGTGGCTCAGTGGTAAAGAATCTGCCTGCAGTGTAGGAGATACAAGAGACGCGGGTTTGATCCTTGAATCAAGAAGATGCCCTGGAGGAGTAAATGGCAACCCACTCCAGTATTTCCCATGCCTGGGAAATCTCGTGGACAGAGGAGCCTGGTGGACTACAGTCCATGAGGTTGCTAAAGAGTTGGACAGGACTAAACAACAAAAAAGTGAACGTTTATATTTTTACTCTAGTTTAGGAAAAACTCTTAAGTAAATTCTATTATAAAACCATAACAAGTAGACAATTAGTTTCTCCACACAATAGATCTTACTGAATGTGCCAGGGTGTCAGAGGAAAGAACTCAGGAAAGAGAATAGAGACATTTGGAGGAAAAGGGGGAATTAAAAAAGAACATCTTCATGGAGGAAAGTGCACATGAGTCATATTGTACATTTTCGTTTCTCCTAATATCATATAGTCATTCTTTTTCTACTCTGACAGGTGAGTGAGAAGTGTTGCTATTGCTTTCTACAAATTAACAAAATCAAGGCTTAAAAAACCAGGGCTTTGGAAAAGAAGGAATTATCATAGGATTAGAGCAGAACTCTGAGCTTCTGCACTCTAAATCTTAGCCTCTACCTGTCTCTTAAATAAATTCAAGCTAACAGATGGCCTGTCATCAGATAGGTCTTTTTTTTTTTTACAGCCCTCTGGTCCCAGTTGGGTTACCACTCTTGCGAATCCTTCCCTATGTCCTTCCAGCTGAAGATATGCACTTCCTCCTCTGTCTTCCCAGAGTTTTTATCTGTACTTTTGTTTTAATCATTCACCTTTGTCTTAACCTTATATTGGCAAACCATCTCACCCACATGTGTGTGGAATGTGAGATTCATAAGAGGAGAGCTCATTTTTTCTGTTCTTCTTTGCGTCTCTTTTCCCTATTCATGCTCAAATCTTACTCCACATTCCAAAATAATGCTCAAAACAATACCACTCACCCTGGGGGTATCTAGTTTTTTATGGTTTTGTTTTTTTTTTTAAACAAATGTCTTAGTCTGCTCAGGTCATAACAAAATACCATAGATTGTGTGGCTTAAAGCGACAGAAATTTCTCACAGTGCTAGAGGCTGGAAATCAAAGATCAAGGTACCAGCATGGTGGATTTCTGGTACGAGCTCTTTTCCTGGCTTGCAGAGGGTCACCTTTTTTATTGTGCCCTCACATGCCAGGGAGAGAGAGAGTGTGTGTATACAAGCTCTGTGGTGTCTGCTTTTATAAAGATACTAATCTCATAGCGAGGACCCCAGCCTCTTTAAGTCATCTAAAACCAATTGTCTCCCAAGGGCCCCATCTGCAAATACCATTCCATTGTGAGTTTGGGCTTCAACATGAATTTTGGGAGGATGCAGTTATGGTGGCTTGGTGGTAAAGAATCTTATCTGCCAATGCAGGAGATGAGGGTTCAATCCCTGGGTTGGGAAGAACCCCAGGAGAAGGGGATGGCTACCCACTCCAATATTCTTGCGTGGAAAATCCCATGGACAGAGGAACCTGGAAGGTGACATTCCATGGGGTCACAAAAGAATCAGACACAACTTAGCAACTAAACAACAATAGTTCTGTACATAGCAATGAGTTGCACCTTTTGGCTATAGGTCTAAATGCATTATTGGTACTGGTTGATGGAGTGATGATTAGAATATCCTGTGTTTCTAGATATGGAAGCTACGTACTGAGATATTTAACAGGTATTGAGTATCTTCTTGCCTTTAAAGAATTCTGGTGGACCTTCAGTAGGGCCATATTAATAAAGCATTATATAGCCCCACTGAATTTTCCTTTTAGGTTGCACTTTCACCGTCTAGATTTTACCTCATTTTTAGGCCAGAGAAAAGAGAAAGACTTTGGTTCTTTGGAGATTTATTGTGCATTCTTATTAGATCATTTGGAAATTGGCACAAATGGCAGGAAGCCAAACTGGCCTATGTCTGGCCAGGCAGTGTCTTCAGGTCATTCCAGAAAAGCTGCCGGAATAATGGTGTGTTGTCCAATAAAGTGCTTTATGTCAAAGTCTCTTTTGAAATTAACTCGTCATGCACAGATCAATAAGCCTCACCAGTTTGCCAATGTAATTAAGAGGTGGCAGGTTAAGCATTCCTAATTAAGTTCAAAGTAAAATAAAATGAAGAAGGTTACTTTTGTGAAATTGTGCTGTCAGACTTTGCTCAAGAGTGTTTCTGAGTTTTTATAGAATAGAATCCAGGAGATGGAGGTGATTACTGTCTCCAAGTCTTGGGAAAAGTAAGCATTTAAACATATGTATCTTGAATACTTTTAACTGAAGAATAAACTATTTGCTGATCACGAGAGCCATTGAATGAACACCTCCTGTGTACAGAGGGCTGAGTTCAGTGCTCTGGGGGATATGAGCGCCTTGAAACTCAATTCCTGCTCTCTTGGAGCTTTTAGATGAAGGAGAAGCACCAGACACATACCCAGGTGTAATACAAGGCAGAATCTGTCTGTGAGGGAGACTCAGGCAGTGATGAGAGCTCTGAAAAGGGTGGATGTGGAGGGGGGTCAACACCAAGAAAGATCTCCCAGACGATGCAGCACTTGAGCTAGACCTTGAAAATAGAATCACAGATGATGGTGGAAAGAATGCACAAAAACAATTCCAATTTCTAAACATTTGTTTTCCATGGTGAAAACCTCTGGGATAAAAAGAAAAGAAACCAGCCTGCTGATATATAAGAATCTGTTGGGCATTCATTTAATGTGTTATTCTGCAGAAAAAGTGAGAGCAGAAGAGGTAAAGAATATCTTCTGGTTCATGGATTTTCCTGCATATACAATAAAATAGTCTTGGACTCATTACCTTCCTCTGATGGGTCTTAATCAGATTTATTACAGAGGCCAAATTCCCTTGCCCTGAGACCACCAGAAACAGCAGCCAATGGAAAAGCCATGTTGGTACTGTTCTTCCTTTTCTGAAAAAGTGGACAGTTAAAAGTTATGAATCCTCCTGTCAATGCAGGAGATGCTTGAGGCATGGATTCAATCCCCGGGTCAAGAAGCTCCTCTGGGTTAGGAAATAGCCCACTCCAGTATTCTTGTGTGGAAAATCCCATGGACAGAGGAGCCTAGCGGGCTACATACAGTTCATGGGGTCACAGAGTTGGACACAACTAAGTGATTGAGAACATAAAAGCTATGAAAAATGCTAATATACCTTTAGACGGTTTAAGTCCATTTTGCTCATTGAATTGAGTGGAAGTCAATATTGATGCCATTGAAACCTGAAAGGACCTTGAAGACTTTAACACAAGCCCCATATTTTGCACATTAATAAACTGAAGACAAATTAGAATGCAGTTTTTCCAGGGAAGACAGAGCCAAGTAACTTCCTCAATCCTATAATAGCGGTCTGTTATTAGATATTTATGTTACCTTCACATGGAACAGAATGATTAGGCTTTTAGGAAAGAATAACTTGACTCCCAATTCCCCAAGTTACTACTGGATGGTATTAGGCAACTTCCCTTAATAATCTGTTTTCCAGCTATGATAATTATATATCTTTTAGCATTTACCATCTGTACCAATTGCTTAGCCTAATAAGACCTTACACTTAAATTCATGTGCCCAAAGTACTTTTATCGTTGCTTTTCATTTGATGCTCACAATTCCACAAGGCAGGTGTTATTCCTAGATTAAACATGAGAAAACTGAGGCTCAGCTAAGGTAGCCCCAATAGCTAAAAAACTGAAAAATGTTCTGACTTCCATCCTCTGGCTAGGTGTCTGGTTTTCTTACCTCAGCATCGCAGTTGCCTGACTAAATGGTCTTCAGTCATTTATCCATCCACTGAGTATTTATAAGCACTTTCTATATTTCAAATATTATAGTAGGCATTAGGGATACAGAGTTTAAGAAGACACAACCCTGAGTCCTTGGGGAACTCCCTATGTGAAGGAGATAGCCATCCAGACAAACAAATATGTAGCATGTTAAATGCATACTGGGTGTTTGAGGGAACAGGGGACACACAGGATTGAGGGCATAATTTTGTAGCTGTTTATCTAAGCATGGCAGAGTCCTGTCTCTCCAGCTGGACTGTGAGTGTCTTACCATGTCATCTGCCTGTCTGCCCTGAGACTCCATGCACAAGCCTCATACTCTGCTGATATTGAGTCGATATCTGTTGATGATGATGATGATTTTTCCCTCTGATTTTCACAACCCTGGAGAGGTTTCCTGCTGGCTCTTGGGTATAACAGAGTTTAATTTACAATTTTGAGTTAGCCTTTTGAAAATCACTTTTAAGAAAAATAAACAACTTTATGAGTTAGCATCTAAATATTAATATAGTACTAACATGCTCAATATAGTAATGATCCTGTTTTAACCAGCCTTTGCACAACATTTGCAGTTTAGAGTGTTGTACTTATATGACTGTTCTTTTCTTCTGTCAGTGAATTGTAAGTTTCATTAGGCTTTCAAAAAAGCCTTTAATCAGTCTTTAAAATTCTAATTATTCCCGAGTATCTAATCATTACTGCTTCATTGATATTTTCGGTAGTATCAAACATTGCAACTGTTTTGCACAGGAAGGGGATGGATTGCAGTGCTATTCAGTTCCAAAGAACACCCATATTTTCAAAATTATGGGGAAGTTTTTTCCTCATAGCCAAGTCGTGATTAAATGTGTCAATTGCACAAGCTTGGAATTCTGTTGCACAATGCCAACATTTTGTATTGCTTTATTTTGACCATATATTACAAACAGAATTGTTTCCCGGTTCATTTATATGTATTTCCTGGTTTCTGAAATCTTAACTGGCAAGCTTTGTGAACAAATATTAATTTCAAAGATACTAGAAATAAAGCAAAAATGAGGTTTTCCTCATATATCTAAGAATCACCTTTAATCATTTAATTCCCAAGATGTAATTTGTCCAATTCTACTGTAGATAGGAGCTCATTATAAAGATTCTAGGTTGGGCAGCCTCTCTAGCAGGAGTGACCTTTTTGATTGTTTCCCAGCATTTATGATAGTATACAGAATGAATTGCAAGGTAAATGAGTAAACTGGACTTGATTTACCAAACACAGAGTAGCCTTTCCCTTCTCCAGGAGATCTTCCCAACCCAGGGATCGAACCCAGGTCTCCAGCATTGCAGGCAGATTCTTTACCAGCTGAGCCACAAGGGAAGCCCAGTTTACCATAAAACAAAGCTCCATTTACCCTGGGGGGAAATAAAAATTTATGCCTACCACAGATTTATTTTCTTGAAAAATAATTGGAAAATTTATAAGCAGATACTACAACACTAATTTATCAACTAAATATTTTTTTTTCCAAATAACAATTTAAATGGGACTAAAAAAGAGAAAGTGTAATTTAAATATTTTTGAGTGCGGTACTGGATAAATGTGTGTGTGTGTGTGTGTGTATTGAATTTGAAAGTAATTTATGGAAAATGCTGCCAGCATGGTATTTCAAATGCTCCACAATTTGAATTTAAACTGCTCAATGGGATCATTAAGATTATTATGCATGTTTTCCAAAGAGTTTGAATTCAAATGACAACTTTAAAAGAAAAAAAAAAAAAAAGATGCCCTTTAAAAACTGAGGAATGTTATTGCACTTATAGAAATTCGTGCAGTTTGAAGTAATTTGCCACCTCCCCTTCTGGAAAAGTACCTGATGATAATGTTGTCAAGAGATAGGGATGTTGGAGAAAGTGCATATTGCAGGCAGATTCCCTTGGTGAGTAAAATCAGGTTGTAAAGCACACTTCACAGACTGGATTATTTCATTTAGTCCAGTTGACAGCAGAAGATGAGAAAGGGTTGGGAATCAACGTAGATTGGAGCACAGGGATCCCATGACGGCAAGGCTCTGTTGAGTAGTGCCTAAAAAAGCCCTCCAGATTCATCAAGTGTGCCATGTGATTCTCTTTCTCTAGGTGGGTCTTGGCCTGTGGAGGTCTGCTTTCATTGTGTGCCAGTTAACAAAGTGAATAATTTATGAAAGAAACAAACAGGCGTGCTTACTCACTTTTCAGAAGAAGCCTTTCTGCCATAGATTTGGGAAAGCTGTTTTGCAATGGATTTACCATTATATTCTTTTGAATAAGTGTAGTTCCAGTGATGGGAAATTTACTAGCTCTCAAGACAGCTTTTTCATTTGTTGAACTCTCTAAAGGTTATAAAGTTACTTCTTGTTTTGGATGGAAGTCTCTTTCCTTACAACATCTACTCATCTGTCCACAAAGAAGACAGCTAATACATCTTTCATTTGAAAGCTTTTTAGGTATTTGAAGAAAGTTCTCAAGTCCATCTGAATCTTCTCTTCTTCTGGCTAAATTCTCCATCCATGTGTTATCTGTACTGATATCAAGGCCTCTTACTGGGCTGACCACTGTCTTCTAGATTCATCCAGCGTGTCAATATTATTCTTCCAGTTCAGTACTTAAAACTTCCATTACCTTAAATAAACAAATTAATGTATTGGAATATGTAGAACTTGATTTCAATAATAAATATGTAAAACAACAAAAACAGAAAGATTCTGAGTCACAACACTTTCTTAAAGTTGAAGGAAAATTTTATAATCCATTTCCCAACTCTAGTGAAATAAAGTAAGGTTACATACTAGATCTGGTTCCCTTCAATCTATTTTCAGCAGAAGTAAAATGAGATTTATAACATTTATCATTTTCTTACTTAGACTGAAGTATGTGTTTCATCTTCATCTAGGAGTTAACGTACTCATTTCTTTGCACCGTTAGCAGTCAGCACTGCCTTGGTACAGGTGATGTGCATTCAGTGTTTAGAATTAAGGAGCATTAGTAATAATTCCAAGTGCTTTCCAGTTTATAAAACATTTCCAATCTAAATTGGAGTTTGACATACAGGTTTTGGTTCTTGTGTGTGCCTGTGTTGTTGCTGTTGTTTTTATATGGGGAAATCCAGGCTCAGAAAGCTTAAGGGACTTAAGAACACAGAGCTGGTCAGAGGAAGACATCGTGGCTCTAAAATTTTGTCATTTAAACCAGAGAATCTGTAAGTACCATCCCTTGGTTTTTGCCTGGGTAGAATGTGTTTTTAAATGCTTTGAGGAGAGAGAGCACTTTGATTTCTATACCCTTATTAGAGGTGTTATTCAAATTCAAAAGCTTTTGGTGAATTTGAAAGCAATCTTTTGGATTTCTAGGAGTTGCATTAGAGCAGCTTTTCTTTAGAGCATCCAAAATGAATCTGCAGTGTCTTGTGGGAATGGGTAATCTGTGAGGACTAGAACTGAGACAGCAAATGGAACCTTTTTAAAGGTCCCCAGCAACTTTGGACGGAGAAGGCAATGGCACCCCACTCCAGTACTCTTGCCTGGAAAATCCCATGGACGGAGGAGCCTGGTAGACAGCAGTCCATGGGGTCGCTAGAGTTGGACACGACTGAGCGACTTCACTTTCCCTTTTCACTTTCATGCATTGCAGGAGGAAATGGCAACCCACTCCAATGTTCTTGCCTGGAGAATCCCAGAAACGGGGGAGCCTGGTGGGCTGCCCTCTATGGGGTCGCACAGAGTCCGATAGGACTGAAGCGACTTAGCAGCAGCAGCAGCAGCAACTTTGGATACATTTTGTATCCAAATTCTGAAGCACAAGTTGGAGAAATGATGCTTCAGTGAAGAGAGTGATGATTCTAAATAAATAAGCTATGAGATCAGGCAAAGTACTCAAACTTGGGCTCCTAGGCTCCAGCCAATTTCTCCAGCCACTTGGACACAGTCCTCCAGAAGCCCAGGCTGATGCTTCATCTGGACTGATAGTAAAAAATCCAGTGCTTCTCCTTGTTTCTCCCTCCTAGTGGGAAAACCATCCTCACTGCCTCCCTGACCTCACCACCATCAGTCCACATCCATCCCACCTCAGAATTGCCCAGGGAGCCTTCTCATCACACCATTCTGTGTCTGGATCCATATCTTTATCAAAAGGTGCCCACGGTTTCTTTCAGAATGCTCCTGAAAATTTCCATGTTTGATTAAGTGTCCCAGCCATACAGCCCTTTCCAGTAATCCCAGTATTGGGCAGCCAGTTCCAGTAATGGAGGAGACATTTCCAACTATTAAGCAATGGCCACCCTTTCAAAGGAGTTTGAGCAATCTCATTTTCAAGTTGTGTTTAAAGCATGCTTCTGGATGCCAAAAGGCATCTGGGCCCTAGCTATGACAGCACTGGGGAGATTTTGGGTAAAAAGGTTATTATACTGATCCTGACAGTTCACTGGGCAGAACTCACTGGGAGGGGTAAATGGGGTTTTCGGATTCTTCTTCATGTAAAATCTATATAACAATATTCATCAGGGTTTTGTGAATATCAAATAGAACTTTTTGGCACAGTGGCTGCTGCCGTTTGTGGGTCATATTCAACTGTCAGCAATATGAACTGCCTTAAAAGAAAGGCAGGTAAGTATTCTTTTGATACGGATGAACTTATATGCAGGGGAGGAATAGAGAACAGAGGGGTGGACATAGGAGGAAAGGGGAGGGTGAGGCAAATTGGGTGACTGGGATTAATATATCTATACTACTGCGTGTAAGACAGATAACTAGTGGGACCTAGAGGGTGGGATAGAGGGTGAAAGGGAGGCTCAAGAGGGAAGGGATATCTGTATAATTATAGCTGATTCTGTGGTGCTGGAGAAGACTCCTGAGAGTCCCTTGGACTGCAAGGAGATCCAGCCAGTCCATCCTAAAGATCAGTCCTGGGTGTTCACTGGAGGGACTGATGTTGAAGTTGAAAATCCAATACTTTGGCGACCTGATGCGGAGAGCTGACTCATTTGAAAAGACCCTGATGCTGGGAAAGATTGAGGGCAGGAGGGGAGAAGGGGATGACAGAGGATGAGATGGTTGGATGGTATCACCAACTCAATGGACATGGGTTGGGGTGGACTCCGGGAGTTGGTGATGGACAGGGAGGCCTGGTCTGCTGAGGTTCATGGGGTCGCAAAGAGCCGGACACGACTGAGCGACTGAACTGAACTGAATAGCTGATTCACTTTGTTGTACAGAAAAAACTAACACAACATTGTAGGCAGCTATACCCCAATTAAAAAAAAAAAAAAGAATGCTAAAAAAAGGAAAGCAGACACTTGCAAGATCTCCAAAGAGACTGAACACACTATCAAACAGGAGCATCCTGCCACTGAAAGGAAAAGGTCAGGTTCTAAATGACCACTTGTCAGAGATGACTCTTGTCAAGTAAGGGGGGAGTGGAGAAAATGACCTATACCAGTCTTTCTAACATGAAAGTAAACACAGGAAAAAGGATACTGTACGTCCATAACCCCCCTGCCATACCTGCCCGCAAAACCCACATGGTATACCTGTCTTCTTAAAAGAGTGGCAAGTGGAGTTATCCATGAGCCCTGGATGGAAATAATACAGCAATACCAGTGAATGCCTTTTACAGTTAAAGGGTACTTAGCTTCACCTGCAACCAAAGATTCCAATCAGGAAATATCAAGATGAAAACTGCAAACTCAGTTTCTCATGACATTCAGGACCATTCTTGTCACTTGGTTCAGTTTCCATGTACCTGGACTGAAGGCTGCAAAGCAGGGCACAAAACTCAGACACTGAATCAAAGAGAAATCAGTTTGAACCCATGCTGTATTAATCTGTACTTTGTGACAAGTCAAGGTTATTTGTTCTCTAAAGCCGGTTGGTAAAAAGGTTGATAGCATTTACTGTTTTGGGCTACTGGGAAGATTAAATAATTTCATATAAGTGCCAAGCACAGTGCCTGCTTCCTAACAAGTGTTTAATAATACTAGCTGTTGCTGAGATTCATCCCGAAGACATTTATCACACCATTTTGTTGTTGTTCAGTCGCTCAGTTGAGTCCAACTTTTGCGACCTCATAGACTGTAGCATGCCAGCTTCCCTGCCCATACCACACCTCCACTGGAAAATAGAGTATGCCATAGAAATTTACATTTCCTTCAATCTTTTGCTCTTCTCTATCACTCTTTTCTGGCAATACTGTAATCTGGATGAACTGAACCACTTGTCTTTTGCTCACTGAAGCAGCTGCATGTTGCTGCAGAAAAGTACACATCCAGACCTGCTGATATCATGATAAACTGTGACCCACTTTTATCATCTGCTCGGATTTAGAAAAGGCAGAGGAACTAAGATCAAATTGCCAACATCCATTGGATCATAGAAAAAGAAAGAGAGTTCCAGAAAAACATCTCCTTCTGCTTTATTGACTACGTCAAAGCCTTTGACTGTGTGGATCACAACTGGAAAATTCTTAAAGAAATGGGACTACTAGACCAGCTTACTGCCTCCTGAGAAATCTGTATGCAGGTCAAGAAGCAACAGTTAGAACCAGATGTGGAACAACAGACTGTTTCCAAGTTGGGAATGGAGTAAGTCAAGGCTGTATATTATCACCCTGATTATTTAGCTTCTATGCAGAGTACATCATGCGGAATGCCAGGCTGGATGAAGCACAAACTGGAATCAAGATTGCTGGGAGAAATATCAATAACCTCAGATATGCATACAGATGACACCACCCTTATGGCAGAAAGTGAAGAAGAACCAAAGAGCCTCTTGATGAAAGTGAAAGAGGAGAGTGAAAAAGTTGGCTTAAAATTCAACATTCAAAAAGCAAAGATCATGGCATCTGGCCCCATTACTTCACGGCAAATAGGGAAACAATGGAAACAATGACAGAGTTTATCTTCTTGGGCTCCAAAATCACTGCAGATGGTGACCACAGCCATGGAATTAAAAGACACTTGCTCCTTGGAAGAAAAGCTATGTCCAACCTAGACAGCATATTGAAAAGCAGAGATATTACTTTGCCAACAAAGATCCATCTAGTCAAGGCTATGATTTTTCCAGTGGTCATGTACGGATATGAGAGCTAAACTATAAAGAAAGCTGAGTATGGAAGAATTGATGCTTTTGAACCGTCTTGTTGAAGAAGACTCTTGTGAGTCCCTTGGACTGCAAGGAGATCAAACCAGTCAATCCTAAAGGAAATCAGTCCTGAACATTCATTGGAAGGACTCCAATACTTTGGCCACCTGATGCAAGAACTGATTCGCTGGAAAATCCCTGATGCTGGAAAAGATTGAAGGCAGGAGGAGAAGGGGACGACAGAGGATGAGATGGTTGGATGGCATCACCGATTCAATGGACTTAAGTTTGAGTAAACTCTGGGAGTTGATGATGGATAGGGAGGCCTGGCATGCTGCAGTCCATGGGGTCACAGAGAGTTGGCCATGACTGAAACAGAACTGAACTGAACTGTGACCCACTTTGACCCCACTTACAGCTTGCTTTCTTAGCTATTAAGAAAGCAAGCTGCTCTCAGCTATTATATACATTCTCTACTCCAATTTCTGACTGCCCCCCCCCATCCACACTCCCTCCTCCACATTCTCCAGAGTGACAATGAAAGCCACCAGACCAGCTGACCCTCCCCCATCTTCTTCTGTCAAATTTGTCCCTGTCCTCTCTGTTCCTTCTGTTACAATACCAGAAGAGCCCATCAAATGATCCAAGGCCCATTAGCCCGATCTCATTTCCCCCATCCAGAGAGGATTTTCTCCCCCTAGGTCATCTCTTCTTCCTCCTGGATCCTCTGCCTGTCCTTCTTGACTGGATTCTTTTCACCAGCATCCAGTTGTGTTCTTGCATGGCATGGATCCCCCCTTGACTACACAACTCTCCCTAGATATGGCATTGTTGTTGTTGTTTAGTCCCTAAGTCATGTCCAGCTCTTTGCAACCCCATGGACTGTAGCCTTCCAGGCTCCTCTGTCTGTGGGATTTCCCAGGCAGGAATACTGGAGTGGGTTGCCATTTCTTTCTCCAGGGGATCTTCCTGACTCAGGGATTGAATCTGCAGGCAGATTCTTTACCACTGAGCCACCAGGTTGCATTATCAAAGCCAGACTAGAAAAATTTTCATTACACATGCTGCCTCATTTTCCTTATCTCATGTTCTGTCTTTCCTCCTGCCTGACTTTTCTCCCCAGCACTCCTACCTCCACTGCCTTGGCTGAGGACATCTGTGACTTGTTACTTCCACATTTCCAAAACTACAGGTCACTGTCAGGGTTCATCTGACATGATATCTCAGCAGTGGGGAATGGACGTTTCGTCTTTAAAAAACTATCCTCCTAGCCTCCTTGGCATTTTGAGCTTTCTGATTTTTCTATTTATATACTTCTCAGTTTTTTTGTTGTTTTTTTTTTTTTTTTGCTGTCGTACTCCTTCTTCCATGTCCCATGTCTAGCTTCTCTTGGCTACTTTTCTCCCCACTTCTCACTGTAGTCACTCTCATTTTGTCCCAAGCATCTAAGTACTATCAATATGCTGTCATGTTTAAAATAGGTACCTTGATTGTGTTGTTATTATTTTTTATTTTAGCCATTCTGCTAAGTGGATAGTGATATTTCATTATAGTTTTAATTGGCATTTCCCCAATGGCCAATGATGAAGGAATGCTGGAAAGAATGTGAATAAACTGGGATCACTCATACTTCGTTGGTGGGAATGCAAAATGGTATACTCATGCTGGAAAACAATTTGGGAGTTTCTTTAAAAATTAAAGAAACATGCAACTACTGATAAGCTGCTGCTAAGTCGCTTCAGTCGTGTCCGACTCTGTGCGACCCCATAGACAGCAGCCCACCAGGCTCCCCCGTCCCTGGGATTCTACAGGCAAGAACACTAGAGTGGGTTGCCATTTCCTTCTCCAATGCATGAAAGTGAAAAGTCAAAGTGAAGTCGCTCAGTCGTGTCCAACTCTTAGCGACCCCATGGACTGCAGCCCACCAGGCTCCCCTGTCCCTGGGATTCTCCAGGCAAGAGTACTGGAGTGGGGTGCCATTGCCTTCTCCAACTGATAAGCTAGCAGTTGACTAATGGACCTTTATTCCAAAAAATAATAAAGACAAGTTTACTCAAAAATCTGTTCATAGCAGCTATATCTATGACAGCTCTAAACTGGAAATAATCCAGATGTCCTTCAGAGATGGTCTATTCTTACCCAGGAATACTATTCAGCAATAAAAAAAAAAAAAAAAAAAAAAAAGGAATGAATTACTGATACACACCAAAACCTCAAGAGAATTATGCTCAGTATAAAAGCTTATTCACAGAAGGTTGCATATTGTATATTCCACTTACATAACATTCTTGAAAGAGTGATAGATATAGTGAACAATTGAGCGGCTGTCAAGAGTTACAGTTGAGGGGAAGAGTCAAGGGTTAAGGATGGGTGGGAGTGGGTGTGGTTATAGAAGGGTAACAGAAGGATCATCGTGGTGAAGAAGCTGTCCTGTATCTTGGCCATGGTGGTGCACGTATTATATATATGCATGTAATAAATTGCCTAGAAGTATGTGCAAATACACATAAACACGTCTAAGCTTTGTTCTCTCTGCTCTCTCACTTCCTACTCACTACTCACCACCTGCAATCCAGCTTCTGTCCCAACCTTTCCACTTACACCTCATTCCTCAGAATCACTAGTGGCTTTTTTGATGCTAAATGTGCTGGGGATTGTTCTTTCCTTATCTCTCTTGAGCCCTATGCACCATTTAAAGGTGTTGACACTATCTCCTCAAAACGTGTTCTTCATTTAGCTTCTGTGACACCAACCACTCTGGGTTTTTCTTTTACCTCTCTACTCACAACTCCCCACTCCTTTTTTTTTTTTAAACAGATTTCCTTTCTTCATTCCTTAATTCGATGTTTTTCTGAGTTCTGCCCTAATCCTCCTTCCAGTCTCACTCCACTCTCTCCTAAATGACTTCATCTGCTCTCGTGACTACAGATATCATCTGTGTGTTGAATATTCTCTAGCCAAGATCTGCAGTTGAGTTTTCTCTCTGAGCTCCAGCCTAAATATCTATCCACTTACCAGTCTTCATCAATTGGCTCATAGGCCCACAAACCCAACACTTTCAAAATAGGACCCACAATTTTCCCTTTAAACCCCTGCTTCCCGCTGTTCCTCTTTGGTGAATGGCACCATTTGTTTGCCCTGATTGAAGGCACAGGCAGGAACTGCCCTAATTCCTGCCCCTTGTTTCACCTTATCCTCTTATCCACTCACTCACCAAGTTCTGATGTAACACTTCAGCTTCCTTTATGTTTACCTTCAAAATCCTGTAGTGACTTTTCACTGCCTTCAGGATAAAGTTCATGCTACTCAGACTGGCATATAAAAAGACTGCACCCACATATGCATGCCCATGCACGTGCATATACGCACACACACAAACACACACACACTTCCAAAACAGGGAGGTTTTCTCTTACCTCTGGGGCTAAGGTATGAGAAATACTTTCCCTTCTTGGAATCTGTGACTTTCTCATATTCATCTTCTTACTTAGCCAAGAATTATCTTCCATAAGGCCTCAGTTTGGACTTCACTGAAAGTATGGTCCTTGTTCCTGTCCTCCCCAGTGTGCTTGACAGCATCTTCTGCTTTCCCCCTACCATAACACGTGTTTAAAGGACCCAGGTATTTCTCATGTACCCCATTCACTATAAACTCTCCCCAAGGGCAGGGATACCTTGTTCCTCACTGTATCCTATAGTGAGCCCTCAAATGTTTCTTGCCTGCTGGGTTGGACTGAACAAACATGAGATCATTAAATACGAAGCCACGCATAAGCACTATATGGGCAGCTTAGGGGTCAATGAGCCCATGCTGGATGAATGATTCCCCACTGCACAGCCAGCCCCTGATTTCCAAAACTTGTAGTCATTTCCTGTGTATCTTGCCAGCCCTCTTTTCAATTGTTTTTGCAAGCTCTCGCCTACATTGTATAAGGCCAGAATGACTCAGGGTCTAACCAGTGCTGACTGTAAGTGTGACATCACGAGCCTCTGGCGCCCCTTCTCAGTTTCAGTGGCTGCTGCTCTGCTGACTGGCCCATCGCAGTAGGGCATGGCTGATCCCCCAGTATGTGGTCCCTCCAGCCTCCGTGGTTATCTCACCTAATATGTTACCTCATCCATAGTGAGTTGTGGGGAGGGGAGGATTGTTGTTTTTAACAGTTATCATAACATGTCTGTCTTAGTGGAAAGTATATTAAACTGGAAATCAGGGAACCTGGATCCTCCAGGGGGCTGCCCTGGAGCATCTGAGGTGCCCATCCCTTGACAAGGTGTGTTTATTTTATGGCAGTAAAGACTTATCTCATCATGTCCTGTTGTATAGCTAGATTATGTGTGTACAATGATTTGAAAGACTCCAGTGAAGAAATCTTGTAAAATATAAGAACTATGTGTCTGTAGTGCTGAGTTGGACATGACTGAAGGGACTTAGCAGCAGCAGCAGCAGTGCTTTACACTTCTCAATATGCCTTCATATCCATTATCTTATTTAATCCTCATGCACTTGGAAACTGAGACTTGGTGATTTATTCATGTGAACAAAAATAATGCAGCAGAACCAATAATTTTGATTGTATATAAAGATCAAATGAAAATTGATTTAAAAAGCATTATCCATTAGACAAAGAGTGAGGCCTTCAGCAGGCAATTCACAGAAGCAACAATAAAAATAACTGCTAAACCTATGAAAAGATGTTCAGCCTTATTTTACTTAAAGAAATGCAGTTTAAAATACTATTTTCCACTTATTTGAATGGCCGTGGTTTACATGTTTAATACTTGCCTTTGGTAAAGGTGTGGGAAACAGGTACTCTTGTATGTTTTTGATTAGAGTAAAATTGATACAATCGTTTGGAAATAAAACTTGGCACCATCTTTAAAATGTTCAATTATACCCATATTTTGACACTATAATTTAAAATGGTATGCTGTTTGATTTCCTCAAGGGCACAGCAGTACCTGTTCAAAAATATACCTGTGGCATTGTTTGTAATGTTGTAGAGACTAGTTAAATAAAATTACAAAATAAGATATGGCAAATTCATACAATAACATGAAGACTAATAGAATAAGATAAATCTGTATGTACTATAAAATGCATCCAAGAAAAGCTAGATGAAGAAAAAACAATGGGCGGAACAGTACATAAATGATCTCATTTGTGTTTAAAGAAAAACTTTTTAAAAGAGTGTTTATGTGTGAATGTATGTGTTTGTGTGTGTGTGTGTGTGTGTGCATGCATGCATGCACACACACACACACCCATCTATGTACAAGCAGAGAAAAATTGTAGGAATCAAGTTTTGGGTGGTTACCTCTAGGACGGAGTTTTATTTTTCACTTTATATCCTTCCGTGCCAATTCAAATTTTACATGAGTATACATCCATTTACATATAAAAATTTGAAAAGTTAGCGTTCGGCTTAGATAGTCCTCACTTTCTCAAGCTGTGGTGTTTTTCATTGATTTCCCAAATTTAATTGACCCGAATAGAAAAGCCTACAAGACAAAAAAAAAAAAAAAAGCACTTCAGAAGCTTTAGATTTATGTGACTTGTAAAGTAAAAAAACATCAATAATCCCACTCAGCGAGTCAGAATCCCCACCTTCACCCCAAATCGTGATGGCAAGCAGGTGACTAATCTGTGGCCTTTCTTGCCCCTTGTGATCTGTCAGCTGTCACAGAGTATAGGCCTCAGAGTGGGAGGACCCGAGAGGCTACCAATCACCTCACCACAATAACCTTCTGCAGATCAAGGCCCTACATCCAAGACAAATGAGTGTCCATCCGCTCTTTGCTCCCTCTGGCCACTTTGTCCTGTGGATCCATGCCCTTGCCTCCTACTCCATAATACCTTCTTCATGAAAGAATGAAGCTGCTCCTTTATTTCAAATCCTTCAGTAGGTTCCTCTTCCCAGTGCTCCTGGTCACTAGTTGTTCTGTATATAAACAAAGCTTCTTAATGTATTTTAACATGCCCTTGTTTACAGGACCTTTGGGCACTGGTCTGGAGCTGGTGACACATGTGTTGAATGAGTCAGCTGCCCAAAGAGGTGACTGAGATAAGGCAGAGTTTTTTGTATCTCTCCAACCTCATCCCTTCACTCTCCACTCTGATCACACTGGGTTACTTTCAGTTTCCCAGCTACACCAAGGGCTTTGGGTTGGTCCACCCAAAGCCCTTGGTGCACCGTATTTCCGTGTCTAGAATATTCTCTCCCATCCTTCAGATCTCAGTTGACTTTTCACTTTCTCCGTGGAGCCTCTCTGGCATCTCAAGACAGCTTTGTCCGGCTGATGTGTGCAGCTCATAGCACTCTGGGTCTCCCTTCATAGCACCTATTATTTTTTAGTCTGGATTTGGGCTTTGCTTGTCTGCATCCCGCTCTTGAAGGACAGGGAGTTTCTGTCCTCCAGTTGTTTTGAAGGCACTATTATATTCCTTCCCATCACCTGGTGCCTGACACATAGTACACATATAAGCTTTAGCTCAGCCAGACCTCAGGTATTCTGAGCCTGAGCACCCTGCTTTTGCTCCTATGCCAAGCTGTCTTCTCACTGTCTCCCCTTGTTCTGTTCCCATAGCCCAAACACTGTGCCCAGAGTTATTGTGTATCCTCAGGGTTTTTAGGACAGGATAGCGTGAATTCTGAAGATTCCCTGGAGAAGGAAATGGCAACCCATTCCAGTATTCTTGCCTGGGAAATGCCATGGGCCGAGGAGCCTGGTGGGCTATAGTCTATGGGGTCGCAAAAGAGATGGACACGACTTAGCAACTAAACAAGAAGAAGAAGGAGTTGACATTTTAATGTTCTTCAAGATTCAGTTAAGTTAGGAAGGGATAGAATACTTGGAATCATTCTCACTTTGAGAATTGTTTTCTGTCTTTCCTAGTTTCAGCTCCATTCAGATGGATTTAGCACGTGTCAGTCAGTATTTATGGTTTTGGAGAGTGGTTCCATAATACCCCCTCTTCCTCCCACCTAACGTAAGCTCACTGCCTCCACCTCTGTGCTGGGTGTTAAGTGGGGCTGTGAATCGTACCTTTTTATTTAGAGTTTCAGTCAACCTCCCACTAAAAGTCTTAAGACAATAATTCAGATTTGCACTGGCAGAATTTTAGAATTGCATGTTCCCTCTTCTTCTGAAGGGCTCCTGTTCCTCAGGCTAGACCAGCTTCTCTGACACAGCACAGTAGAAACCATCTAAAAGTTCACAGATTTCTTCTAGGAGTAAACAAACCTACCTAGCTGACTCTGAGGCAGAGGAAAAACAGCAAAAAGCAACCAAGAATGGTTTAGATGAATCTGCTCTTCCTCTTCCCGGCTCACTCATAGTGCCTGTTGAATCAGACATTAGGTAAAATCCAAGTGATTCCTCTACTCAGTCACCCCACCCTGCTAATAAGACCTCTGGAATGCATGAGGCCCTGCATTCGAGTATCAGCTGTATGGACAGTGAGAGATAAAGACGATGCTACATTTAGTTTCAAACTTCCTCACCGTCTCATGTGAGGGAAGATTTTTATAAAGAGTAGAAGCCACAACATCTTGAAATTTCTGAAGGGAAGAAAGAAGTCAGGGCTGTGGACTGAGAGTGAATGTGTCTTTAGTCCCTCTGGTGGGCACTGATCCACATCACAGCGAGCCAGCTGTAGTGTCTGTTAGCTTCAGAGGGACTGGCACACAGCAGTCAGAGGCACAGAGACTTTTTTGTTATTTAGAATTCCAGAAGGAAGAGATTGTCAAGATAAAGGACTCAAGTTTCCCTTTCCCATTGTACTGATAGTGAAGTTGAGGCCCAGAGGAGGGATAGAACTCATCAGTGATTATTTCACTGATGCTCTGAAGCTAGAATGACCACCAGCCTGCCCTTTAAATGAAGCCTGCTCATCCGGGGTGTATGGGCTTCATTGATTAGCAAAAGGGTATCCAGGTCGCTTGGAAACTATTCTCTTCTTCCTGTGAATGAGTGGACATCTTGTTTCTTATTCAGCTGGATTCAGTATCATTCAAAGAACCTATAAAAAGAATTCATGCCCTTAGGTGCTTGGAAGCCAGTGCGATGGATGTTGAATTAGAACTAGAAGCAAGATACACTGGTCCCTGCCCTCCTGGAATTCATAGTCCCATGTCTGGAAGGAGCTTTGGGCTTCTCCTGTGTAATCAATAGTGACAGGCTGGCATAATTTCTTTTGGAGGTGCTTTACAGGACATAAATCTTGTCTTAGTTGATCTCCAGCCAGGCCTTTCTCACCAAGACTTATCATCATCCTCCAATCTAGGGGGCTTTGATTGTTGCTGCTCAGTTGCTCAGTTTCAGTACTTTTCCAGTGCCATGGACTGTAGCCTGCTAGGCTCCTCTGTTCATAGGCTTTCCCAGGCAAGAATACTAGAGTGGGTTGCGATTTCTTTCTCCAGGGGATCTTCCTGACCCATGGACTGAATCTGCATCTCTCCTACATTGAAAGGGAGGTTCTTTACCACTGTGCCACCAGTAAGCCCCGAGGTGCTTGGATAATGAGGGAAAATCATGACAGGAAAAGATGCTTTTCTTTTCTTCAGGTGATGAATCCAGTCTGATTTTAGGGGTTATTTTAGATAGGAATCTTTGAAAGCAGTCTTACATTTTATTCCCTGCAGTGTTCCTGTATGGATAATTTATATTGATAGTTGATAGAAGTGTATCTATTTCTCAACTTTGGTTGTGCATTGTGTGTGTGTGTGTGTATGTGTGTGTATGTGTACGCCCAGTTGCTCAGTTGTATCCACTCTTTGCAACCCCATGGACTTTTTCCCCCAGGCTCCTCTTGTCCATGGAATTTTTAAGGCAAGAATACTAGAGTAGGTTGCTATTTTCCTCCTCCAGGGGATCTTCCCCACCCAGGGATCCAGCCTGCGTCTCTTGTATTTTCTGCATTGGCAGGCAGATTCTTTACCACTAGCACCACCTGGGCTATGCATTGGAATCACCTAAAAATTAGATAATTCCTTTAAACTCTGATGTTAAGTCCCCACTTCAGAACACTGAAACAGAATATTTAAAAGTAAGGCCTATGCATTGGTAATATATGTCATTAATAGTCAAATATCCCATAAAAGTCTGACTTTTAACAGCTTAGTTGTATAAAAAAATAACTCCTTAATTCCCAAGTGCCTCCAGCAGAACAGATGAATTTAGATTTCTTTTCTGAAACTTTCTGGAGTATTCTACAACTGTAGTTTAAGTGACTGTGGTTGTCCCCCTATCACTCGGTCTTGCTCCCAATTTATAACTAACTGGATTTATATTAGAAGGCAAGGAGGAGCACATGATTTTCTAAACCTATTTCTTGAAGTGTTAAAAGAAGAATTCATTGGAAAAAGCCATAGAGGAGATTTGGGATTTAGCATGAGAAAGGATTTTGTAACAATACAACTCAAGAGCCCTCCTGCCTTCTCTATTATGAAGGTCTTGGCTGGGGTTGTTGATGAGCTGTGATGACAAAGATTTCTTTTTGCATTGGCTAGTAGCTGGCCAAAAGGGCCCTGGGATTTTGTCCAGCCCTAGAAATCTACAACAAGCTGAATAAATAGAGTGGTAAAATTGGGCAGAAAGTAGATTTAAAATCTACCCTTATGCTCCCATGTCAAATATTACAGAGAAATATAACTTTAAACATATAATTTTCTTAATGCCAAGTCTTATGTTATTAGTCTGGGCAAATAATGCTGACTACTGTAGCAAATAAACTCCCAAATCTCAGTGATTTAACACAATAGTTTATTTCTATGTGATAAAATCAGATAGGTGGCAGGTGCTTTCCATCTGGGGAGTCAGGGGCTCTACCTCAGTCCATCCACTGGCTCCACCATTCCCTAGAGTTTGCAGGTCTTATGCTAGGTTCTCTGCCATCTGGCAGATGAGGGAAGAGAGAGCATTGAGGATCTTGTGAGGTGGTGGTAAGGATGGTCATGGGTTAGACTGGGCAGTGTGGTGTAATGCTCCATTCTACTCATAATCCATTGGCAGGGCCTCAGTCATTTGGCTACAGTTGCAAAGAATGCCTGGAAATGTAGCCCAAAGAAGAGGAAGTGGTTTGGGCTATATCTAGCCATGCTTTAGTTGGCATCATCACCATCATCGTCACCAGTATACTTTCCTGGAATTTTACAAATCCAACTTTGTGAGTTACTTAGCTTAACAAAATATATAAAAGATACGTTTCCATAATATACCTTATCTTTATTACTGTATGTGTTTTCTATCTTGGTCTGATTTAAAATAATGACTAACAAATAGATTCCGTGGGCGCCAACAAGATAATTTAACCTCCTTCATGTCCACAATTGAGGGATGTACCTTATTTTTTGAGGAAGAAAATGTTTAGTTATTCAACAAATATTGAGAGCCCACCACATGTTAGCAGCTGGATATTCAACGGTGACCAAAAATAAGACAAGCAGCCTGCTCCCAGGAAGCTTGTGTTCCTTGAAGGGAACTGGACAAAGTGCTTTAAAAGAAAAAGGAGTTGTCTTACAAGAATTAAAAACAAAGAAAGCTGACCTAGACAAAGGAGTCAGGAGAGCATTCCTCAGGCAGTGCTCCTTCACTGAGGCAGGAAGAGTGAGTGGGATTTGGCCAGCTCAGATGGTGAAGCATACTGACTTGAGGAACTGAAAGAAGGCCAGTGTGGTCAGAGCTCAGAGGCTGAAGGAGAAGCATGATGTAAGGCAAGTTTTCAGAGGTAGACCCTGAAGGACCTTAGGCCTTGCTAAAGGATTTTGGCCATTCTCCCAAAAGTAAAGGGAAGCACCACCATTTCGTTACTTCTTTTACCACTCATCCATCACAGCTTTTCCTGAAAGGTCTTTGGCAATACTGGAGATGTGGAAGCAACACCATGAGTAAGTGAATAGCGGAGCCTTCTCCCTAAGTGCTGTGGTTTTTAGCCACATGGCATGCAGTCTCCATTTCTCTGTTTTTCCTCATTGTTTCCTAGAGCTAAGAGTAAGACAAGCTTGAAGGAAACATGGCTTAGTTAGGAAACCAACCTGAGAAGTGAAGAGGTTCTCCTCTTCCAAATGTGATCCATGTCTGTATCTTCTACTACATGATTCAGTAGAGAGATATAATGAATTTGAAGTCATATTTCCAGACCTTCCCTCTCCCAACCAGTTCCATTTTATCAGCAACTTTCCAGCAGTTATTTTCAGAAATGGGTCTAGATTGCAGCCTTCAGGTTCCTACTCCAGTATACTTTCCACTTTTCCACACAGATCCAATTATAACTCTTCCTTCTCCATAATATTTAAAACATTCCTTCCAATTGAACCAGATCTCTTACTCTTTATCCCCTTTTCTCCCCACTGAGCTGACCTTCCCTTTCCTTCTAAAACTGGAACTAACTCTAAAATTGGAACTCAAGACTCTCATCTCCACAAAATCTGCCCAGAGGACAAATACATTGAGTTTATTCTCCTCCCACTGAACAGACTTCCCTGGTGGATTAGGTGGTAAAGAATCTGCCTGCAGTGCAGGAGACCCAGACCCAATCCCTGAGTCAGGAAGATATCCTGGAGAAGGCAATGGTTATCCACTCCAGCATTCTTGCCTAGAGAAGTGCATGGACAGAGGAGCCTGGTGGGTTACATTCCATGGGTCCTAACTGTCAGTCATGACTGAGCAACTAACACCCACTGAATAGAAAACCTCCTTGAGGAAACTGTCTTCAGCTATTTTTCTTGAAAACATGACTCTGGGCTCTGGACTGGGTAAAGTGGAATTTGGTGATTTAATGAACCAGAAGAAGACAGAAACTGACAGGACTCAAAAGCTGTTTACATTTGTCCTGGATTTTCTGGAAAACCATGATCAAGCTATTAGTGAACATTCTTGCTCAGTTTGTTGACTCATGAGTGATACATCCCATGTGTTACGATCCAGGCATAGCACTACTTCCTGTGCAAGAGGGCTGGGGTTCATGGGTGATTAGAATGGTAATAGGGCGTCTTACCAGAGAAGGAAAGGGCAACCCACTCCAGTGTTCTTGCCTGGAGAATCCCATGGATGGAGAAGCCTGGTAGGCTACAGTCCATGGGGTCGCACAGAGTCGGACACGACTGAAGCGACTTAGCAGCAGCAGCAGCAGGGCATCTTACCAGAGAAGGCGATGGCACCCAACTCTAGTACTCTTGCCTGGAAAATCCCATGGATGGAGGAGCCTGGTGGGCTGCAGTCCATGGGGTCGTGAAGAGTCAGACATGATTGAGCGACTTCACTTTCACTTTCATGCGTTGGAGAAGGAAATGGCAACCCACTCCAGAGTTCTTGCCTGGAGAATCTCAGGGCCGGAGGAGCCTGGTGGGCTGCCGTCTATGGGGTTGCACAGAGTCGGACACGACTGAAGCGGCTTAGCAGCAGGGCATCTTACAGTTAATCCAGTCCATCCTATCCATGTTCCCTGATAAATGCTCATTCCTACAGATTCAGTGTTGCCTAAAGATTAGAATCATGAACTCTTCTAGACTTCTAGATAGAGAAGAGTTGGAGAGATCAAAGTCTTGCAAATGACCTGAATTATCAAAAAGTAGATAATTTCATCTCATACATCCTACTTTTAGCTGTCCTGACATGCTTTGTAGTCCTCAAGAACTCTCAACCTTTTCTGATCTTCTGCTTTTGTTCATTCTGTGCCCTGAATTGAAATGCCATTCCCTTCATGTTTATGTTAAACTCTTACATGGCCAAGTTCAGCATTGTCTCATCCCTGAAGCTTCCTTTTGTCTCATGATTCAAAAGTGAACACTTTCTCTCCTGCTCACTTTATGACATAGATCGTTTTTATTTATATGCTTATGCCTTTATATGCATAAGTCATATTCACTATAAGAGCAGCTTTTGCAAGAAGGGTATATAACTTTTCTTGGCATTTGTGTTTCCTAGAGCTCCTTCTAGTGGGAAAAAGTGATTTGAGGTCAGTAAGCATTTAGTTCAGAAATAAAGCTCTATGACTAAAACATTTATTTATGACCTTGGACAGGTTTCTTAACCTTGCTAAATCTCCTGAATTCCTCACTAGCAGAATCTCATAGAAGTAAATGAGAAGACTCATAGGAGAATTCCTGGAATGGGACTTAGTTATGTTAGGTAGTTAAAGAGACTATGTCCTGCATGACACTGATATGTCTGTAGTGGGTATGTTATGTTTATACAAAATACAAAGTACCTTATCAATAAATAATGATTTTAATATTTAGGAACTATTTATGTGCTGCATTTCACCCATTGAGATTGGTACACTGATCCATCCCATTTTGTAGAATAGAAAACTGAGATTTAGAGAAGCTTGAAGAAGGCAATGGCAGCCCACTCCAGTACTCTTGCCTGGAAAATCCCAAGGACGGAGGAGCCTGGTGAGCTACAGTCCATGGGGTCACTGAGAGTCAGACACGACTGAGCGTCTTCACTCTCACTTTGCACTTTCATGCACTGGAGAAGGAAATGGCAACCCACTCCAGTGTTCTTGCCTGGAGAATCCCAGGGATGGCGGAGCCTGGTGGACTGCCATCTATGGGGTCGCACAGAGTCAGACACAAGTGAAGTGACTTAGCAGCAACAGCAGCAGCAGCAGTCATTTATCCAAACTTGGCACAGATGTTAGAGGTACTGGAACTTAAAACTCAGGCAGTCAGATTCCAGGACCTGTGCTGTTGCCACTGCCTTCTTGATACTTTCTCCAAGCTGAATTATCAGTTAAATAGACAATGAAACTCATAAATCCAGCCCTGTCCAGGGACATAATAAAGTTTGTTCACTGTCCCAAAACATTTGATGATAAATCTTGGTGCCCCCACCCCCGTCCACTGCCTGCCCTGCAAGGTAAACAGCCCAAGGCCATTCTGTCTTTCCTCACAGGTCAGATTTTCTGCTCTCTCCCTGTGTTCATCTTGGTCTCTCTGCCCTGGACAGGCTCCAGTTCTTTTATGTGTCCCTTAAAATATAAGATATAGCTGCTTTGAAATGCTGCTCAGAGTGGTGGTAGAGATGGAAGATATAACTTCAGGTGTCAAAGAGCTTTGTCAAGGAGCTCATTTTAGTGAGAACATGAAGTAGCCACTTGTTGGCTTGAGTCAAGCCCGCGCTCATCCCTTGGGTAGCCCATGCTGGGAAGATGCTCGACTGAAATGAGGGAAGGACGCTTAAGGGAAGGAAGATTTCACCCTCGATGAAGCTGCTCCAGGTTCAGGTTTCCTGAACTCTGTCACTTGCTGGTGAGTGTTCTTGCTCAGGGTGTAAAAATACAGCTGCAGTCGGGTTCCACCCTCTCCACTTAGAAGGGTGATTAACCATTTGTAATGGATAATTATTTAATTGCCAGTTCGGCTACATGTGTGTAGTTGTTTTTCTTCTTTCTCCTTCAGTGTAAGCCAAGTCTTCTCAATAATAAAAAATAATCCAGAATTAGTCAACTGCTTGCCTTTTAACAGGTTTTCCTTCAGTCTGGTGCAGCAAGAAGGTTCCAATTTTACAACCTCACCCTTAGCTGAAAAAAATAAATAAAAAATAAAGACGTTCCCCCCCCCACCCCCACCCCCACCCTCCCCTGCCACTCAGGAGTGAGGTTTTTTTAAACTCTCATAGTATCTCCTGCAACTGTTAATAAAGTCTCTACTTCATTTTGAACATTTTCCTCTATCTTTGGATTAAAAAAAAGAATTACAGCTCTTTTAATACCCATTTAATCTTTGTATTCACAACAGATACAAAACCACTTAAGATTTAAACCTCCCTTTTTATGGGTTTGTATGTTGTTCCCATTTTCCTCAGAGGTATGTCTTGCAAGAGTTGTGGAAACGTGACATGGGGGTCATTGCAAACTTCCAGGCTCCACTCTTCACTGTCTTCCATTTCCACACCCTCTTCGCCCTGTTGATTATTTTAATAGTGACTTGCTGGGGCTGTTTTGTTGTTGTTGTTTTGGTTTTTAATTAGGCTGCACAGGGTCTCAGTTGCAGCATGTGGGATTTTTTCAGTTATAACATGATGTATCTTTAGTTGAGCCTGTGGGAACTAGTTCCCTGATTAGAGATCAAACCCCAGGCCCTGCATTAGAAGCACAGAGTCTTAGCCACTGGGCCACCAGGAAAGTCCCGTGGCTTGATGTTTTAACAAAAGTCTTTATTAATGCAACTAAATCATTTGTTTCTTGCTGTTGAAATCTTTTTCTTTCCATCGTTAGAAGTACTTAATGAATGTGTAAAGGACTAAAATTCCCATGAAGTGTGTCTACCACCATCTTTTTATGGGATTCATCAGCAAAAGGGTATGGGAGTGAAGTTCAGAATCGTCTCTTGCACTTCATGTGTAAGTCAGGCTTATGTTTCCTCATTCAAGCCATATTTATGTAGAGAAGCAGCATGCTATAGAGTTCTTTTTTAACTATAAAAGTAATTGACCTAGTAAAAAATAAAAATATTTTAAAAAATGAAATTCTCCCCAATGCTTCTCCCTAGAAGAAACCATTGTTAACAGTTCTGTGTGTTTACTTCCAGAATCCAGAATTTTTTATACTTAATAAACACATATGTGTGCATATGTATTCACACAGACAGACACAGCATACATAACATGCTACATCTCACTTTTGTTTTTCCCCTAATATATGATTAATATCTTTCTGAAAATGATAGTGTATATGGGTATACCTTTGACTTTGTAATGGTGCCATAGTATTCTGTAGGATGGATGGACCATAATTTAGTCACTTCTCTAGAGTGGATATTTACATGTTTCCATTTTTTGCCATTAAGAACAGATATCCTTGTCCCATTATCTTTATGCAAATTTTAGACTTTCTGTGGAATAGATTTCTAGAATGAGCTTGCTGAGTCAAAAGTCTATGTTCATTTCCATTTTCACACCTACTAAAATAGTCCTCCATAAAAGTGGTCCCAGTTCATTCTTCTCAATGCTGTATAAGAATACCTGATTGCATATACCCTCCTGACCTTGTGCATGTTCATCTTTTAAATTTCTGCCCCCCCAAATGAGATTCTTTTTCATTTTTGTAATTTTTATCAGGGTTAGCATCATTTCATATGCTTAGTAGCTAGCTGTTTGCCTAGTCACACCTTTTGTCTTTTTGGTTGAGTTCTTCATGTTTTTCTTGTGGGTGTATCAGAAGTTATATGCGTTTTCACCTTTTGTTGGTGTTTATTTGGAACCTGTTCTACAGAGCCCCATGGGTTCCGTGGGGAAGGCCCTGAAGGAAGTGGCCTGGCTGGCTCTAGAGCACTACCTCCCGCTTCTTTCTCCAGCCACACAGAAACACTGACCAAGCAGAGTAGCCCAGTCTTTACCTGCATTTCATGTTGGGCTTTGGGATCAAGATTTTAAAAAGGCTCCTAGGGCTAAAAAGATGTAAAAAAAAAAAAAAAAATCACTGCAATGGAAGAGCCCTAGATTTGTCATGAAGTGTCTGTCTCAGGCTCTACAACTTAACATTTTCAAACTGGAAGAGCCCTTACAGAGTAAATGTTCAGTTCCAGCTGTATTATAAACACCTAAATCAAGCATGTAAACTATGCTGTTAATATATGTTGTTATACATAAAATGGGCTTCCCATGTGGTGCTAGTGGTAAAGAACCCACCTGCCAATGAAAGAAACATAAGATACTTGGGTTTGATCCTGGGTCAGGAAGATCCCCTGGAGGAGGTTATGGCAACCCACTCCATTATTCTTGTCTGGAGAATCCATAGTCAGAGGAGCCTGCTGGGCTACAGTCTAAAGGATCACAGAGTCAGATAAGACTGAAGCAACTTAGCATGCACGCATACATAAGATGCTGAGATAGCCTTCATGAATTCCTTAATACCATATACTGATAAGTATTTTATTTTTCATGATAACTTCAACATATACCCGAAACTAAAAATATGCATATGACTTCAATGTTCAATGTTATTATTATTATTTTGATGATTTCTTTATTACTTATTACTTTATATAGTCCATAGATGGTGCATTCATCCAAGGACTTGGCTGACTCTAGGCCCAGCGGAAATCTGCTGCTCACAGTTGTGAGTAGCTGATTTGGGCTAAGTTTTCAGTTCTGTAAATGAAGAGATAATCTTTGAGGCCCCTCAGCTAGTTAATACCAGAGTAGCACCCAGATCATTAGAGTCCTAACTCTACTGCAGTGCATTTTTACCTCCTTTATGCTTATTTACTGGTTAATATTGGGTAGATCTTCTTAACATCTCTAAACTTCAGTTATTTTTTTCTCTCTTACATTGACAGTACTAATGCATGCATTGTCATCCTGACTAGGGTACTGTGAGGCATGATAAATGTTCTTAGCTTTTGTGAGTAACATAGTACCTTACAAAAACATGAGGCATAATCCAAGTATCTATTACCCTTTCCTACGGTGGTGAAAGACAGACTGCTAGTTTGAACAGGAATTGCAGTAGTTAAATGTTTTTTTTTTTAAACATATCCCCATAGCATGTAGACTAGCATTGATATTTTAGCACTCATCTCCTCTGAAATGGACTTGATTTTTCCAACTTTCCATTTTTTAGACTTGAACAGAAAAAAATAAAAACATGTAGCTATCACTCTCATTCTTTCATTCTCTCTGAAATAAGGGTGGAGTAATGACTCTAAATGGTCCAGGTAGTAGCTTGAGGGTATTCTGTTGAATGCCTCTTTCTGTTGGTTCTTTTAAGAAGGGACTAATTTCTGCAGTCATCTACAGGACTCTTTTATACCAGTTTATTCATTAAATAAAACTTAGTATAATGGCTTAATCCAAAGACATTCAAAATAGATGGGAAATGGGAAAATAGATTTTAAATGGGAAAGTGGTAAATATTTGTATTACAAGATAATTTATCCTTGCCTACTCAGAAATCTTCTTTATCCCTTTAAAAATATACAGAATCTGGAGTTAATCCACAATTATTCATTCAGTTCTTTCGGCAAATATTCTAGGGTCTTTGGAGGCATCAGAAAACAAAATACCAGAAATCTCTGCTTTCCTTGTTCTTACATTTTATCAGGAGAAGATATACAATAAATGATAAACCAAACACAAAAGTAAATTGTGTAGCATATTTGAAAATAATATATTCAATAAAAAGAGAAAAAAGCAAGGTGATGGGAATCAAAAGTGAAGTATAGGTGGAGGTTGCGATGTTTAATTGGGTGGTCAGGGTCAGACTTGAGAAGACGGTCTTTGAATAGTGAGCTGAAATGGCGAGGGGGGGACCCTGGGCTAGGAGC
This sequence comes from Bubalus kerabau, assembly GCF_029407905.1. Lineage (NCBI taxonomy): Eukaryota > Metazoa > Chordata > Mammalia > Artiodactyla > Bovidae > Bubalus > Bubalus kerabau. The sequence continues at coordinate 124,934,634 of NC_073625.1, read as the reverse complement.
GTGCCTGCGGTGCCAGAGAAACCTCAGCGTCCAGAGTAACCATGCAGAAGTGAGCGAGCTGGGGAGTAATAGATGTCATAGAGGTAACTTGGGGGAAAGAGCACTGATCATATAGAACCTTGGAGGCATTTTAAGGATCCATCTAAGGAGCATATTATTTATAGTATGGAGAATCCCATGAACAAAAGAGCCTGGTGGGCTACAGTCCATGGGGTCTCAAAGAGTCGGACATGACTGAGTGACTAAAACACATACACACTTATAGTATGTGAGGTTTAATTCTTCATACCAAATTACAGAATCAGTGAGAGAAATGCAAATTATTTATTCCATCAATCCCAAGTATCAATATAAAACGTAAAACCAACTAAACTCAACCTAAGAAAAATATTAATCAAGCTATCACCTTGTTCAAAGAAAGGAGCCAAGATGGTCTAGTTCTTCAAATAGAACTGAGTCACAAAGATAATAAAAGTGTTATTGATATATGAAATACATACAGGTAATTTGTAAATCGTAAACATATAGTTGGCCGAATTATCACTGAAGAGGAGACAGATCCTTAGTAGTTCATGGTACCTTCATTTGGCGTGACAGTGTTTTTCTTCTGTAGCCTACTAAGATGATGGGCACTGATGAGTTTTTTTTAATGTAGTATCAACCTTACTGTCCCAAGATAAAACCACCTTGTCATGTTGTGCTAAACAGTTTTGTACTGTTAGATGTAATTTGCTACTTCAGTTCAGTTCAGTTCAGTCGCTCAGTCGTATCCCACTCTTTGCGACCCCATGAACCTCAGCACGCCAGGCCTCCCTGTCCATCACCAACTCCTGGAGTATACCAAAACCCATGTCCATCTAGTCAGTGATGCCATCCAACCATCTCATCCTCTGTCGTCCCCTTCTCCTCCTGCCCTCAATCTTTCCCAGCACCACCATCTTTTCCAATGAGTCAGCTCTTCGCATCAGGTGGCCAAAATATTGGAATTTCAGCTTCAGCATCAGTCCTTCCAATGAACACCTAGGGCTGATCTCCTTTAGAATGGACTGGTTGGATCTCCTTGCAGTCCAAGGGACCCTCAAGAGTCTTCTCCAACACCACAGTTCAAAAGCATCAATTCTTCGGTGCTCAGCTTTCTTTAAAGTCCAACTCTCACATCCATAAATCACCACTGGAAAAACCATAGCCTTGACTAGATGGACCTTTGCTGGCAAAGTAATGTCTCTGCTTTTTAATATGCTGTCTAGGCTGGTCATAACTTTCCTTCCAAGGAGTAAGCGTCTTTTAATTTCATGGCTGCAGTCACCATCTGCAACAATCTTGGAGCCCAGAAAAATAAAGTTAGCCACTGTTTCCACTATTTCCCCATATATTTGCCATGAAGTGATGGGGCAAGATGCCATGATCTTAGTTTTCTAAATGTTGAGCTTTAAGCCACTTTTTCACTCTCCTCTTTCACTTTCATCAAGAGGCTCTTTAGTTCTTCTTCACTTTTCTGCCATAAGGGTGGTGTCATCTGCATATCTGAGGTTATTGATATTTCTCCCTGCGATCTTGATTCCAGCTTGTGCTTCCTCCAGCCCAGCATTTCTCATGATGTACTCTGCATATAATTTTCTAGTAGTTAAGGATTTTTGCATCTGTCTTCATGAGGGGTACTGCTGTATAGTTTATTGTTGCTGCTGTTATTTTTGTAGTCTTTGTCTGGATTTGTTATCATTAAGCATAATGACAGGTGTTCCATTCTCAAATCTAGAAGAATTTATGGAAATTGACATTATTCCTTAAATGTTCAGCAGAATATGCTGGGTAGACCATCTGGACCTGGAATTTTCTTTGTTAGAAAGCTTTTATCTACAAATCTGGCTTATTCTAAGTGAACTTTTATAGTTAGTCTCTCAAGGAATTGGTCTCTTTAATCTAAGTGACTGCATTTATAGGTACAGTGATGGTTTACAGTCCCTTTATTTTAGTGTCTGTAGGTACTGTGATACTTACTCATTTTCTCTCTTATTCATGATGCTTACATTTATGTCTTTAATTGTTTTCCTTTGATCAGTCTGGAGATAGTTTAGCAATTTTGATTTATATTTTTTCTGAAGAATCAGATTTGGGTTTCATCAGTATTTTCTCTGTTGTTTTTGTGCTCTCTCTTTCATTGATTTCTGCTTTATTATTTTTTTCTCTTTATTGCCTTGGTTTTAATTTTTTCTTCTCTATTTCCTTAAAGTTAAATCTTCAATCACTGATTTGAGGTCCTTTGTTTTTTCTAATATAAAATTTAATTAGCGAAGCCTGCTTTAACTTCATCCTATAAATTTTGATACACTGTGCTTTGATTTTCACTCAAGATATTTTCTAATTTCTCTGTTATTTCTGTTTGACCTACGGGTGCATGCTAAGTCACTTAAGTTGTGTCCGACTCTTTGCAACCCTCTGGACTGTAGCCTGCCAGCCTCCTCTGTCCATGGGATTCTCCAGGCAAGAATACTGGAGTGGATTGCCATGCCTTCCTCCGGGGATCTTCCTGACCCAGGGATCGAACCTGCCTCACTTATTCTCCTGCACTGGCAGGTGGGTTCTTCACCCCTAGCAGCACCTGGGAAACCCAGCCCACGGGTAATTAATATGAGTTCATTTCTAAATTTGGATTCTTTTTTTATTTTCTATTTTGCGTTGTGTGTTTTTCATAGCTGTTAGTTTTACTCTTTCTCAATTATTTATACTCTTGATTTTTATGTTAGTGTTGTTCTTTGATTTGCAGCATCTTAATTAATCAGAGTCCACCTTCAAGTAATATTATGTCGCTATTTGTACAGTGTTGGGACCTTCTCATAGTACATTCCCATTCTCCTTGCCATTCTTTAGCTCTTGTCTTTCTTTTTATTTGTGGATATGCTATGAACACATGGCACATTGATGCTAATTTTGCTTTAGACAGTTTTTAGAGCAATTAAAAATAAGAAAAACTTTATTTAGGCTTTTCTAGCACTCTTCTTTTCATGTGTGTGTAAATGAGGTTTCTGTCTGGTGTCATATTCCTTCTGCCTGAATAACTTCCTCTAACATTTCTTATAGTGTAGGTCTGTGAGAAATCAATTCCCTCTTAATTTTTGTTTTTCATTCTCCTCCAATTTTACAAGTAGTTTTATGTACAGAATTATGTTGACAGCTTTTTCCTTTCATCACTTTGAAGACGTCATTCCATCATTCTCTCACTTGCATAGTGTCTGATAAGAAGTCTCTGTAAAAATTTTCATCCTCACTTTCTGTGCAGTATATGTTTTTTTCCTTCAGTTTCAGGATTTTTTCATTGTTTATCAACAGTTTAAAAATGTTGTGTTTATAGAGTTTTTTTCATTTTAGTCTTCATTTTAGTTTTTATATATATCCTACCTGGTGGTCCCTTAATTTCTTGGATCTCAGACTTGCATTTTGCTGTCTGTCCTTAATTTTGGAGATACTCAGCCATTACCTCTTCCAGTTTTGTTTGTTGCTTCATTCCCTCCTCCTTCTCCTTCTGGGATTCTAACTACATGTCTGTTTTATATTGTCCAACAGCTCTTTGGTGCACTGTTCTTTTGCATCCTTTTCTTCTATTTGCATAATTTCTATTGACCTATCTTCGCTTTTGATGATTCTTTCCCCAGTTGTTGAGAGTACACATGAATCTGTTGTAAACATTTTTCTTCTTCTGTGTCTCTCATTTCCAGCATTTTCAGTGTATTCTCATAAGAGACAAGACATAGTCTCTGTGTCTCAGTTGATCATGTATGTTTTCTGCCTTTTCCACTAAAGCCTTTAATATTAATCAGTTGTTCTAAATTCCCTAAATTTGAGTCTGTTTTTGCAGTTTGCTTTGTCTTTTGACTGTCTGGCTTTTTTTTGTTTGTTTGTTTGTTTGTTGTAAGAATGGTAAAAGTGGTCTTTCTAGCTTTCTTCATCCAATTCATAAGCCATTCATCTCAGTTATTCATTTTCTTGCAGGTATAGCTTTCTTTTGTATGAAAAATAATAAAATTGTTTCTATTCTATTACTGAGAGAAATTTGTATTGTTTAGAGTTGGGTCTATTAATACAATAATGCTTCTATGATCAAATGTCTTTTGGTACACACATATATATTTTTATAAGGTATAGACATAGGAGTACAATTGATTGATGAGTTATATAACACATATATATTTACACCATGTATATATGCATTATAAGATGTAATGTTATTTTTATTTTTTGTATGCATTGTAATTTTTCTTGATAGTCATCTTGTATAGGATAGTGGAGACTTAGGCCAATATATATTGTGCCTGAGAATAGACAAGTCTTCTTCTGTCAGGCCCTTAGTGTAGGGTGTTTGAGTCAGTCTAGTCATGAGTTGCCTTTAGCTTGGGGTGCTTTTGGTCTTTTTCTCTGGTTACCCTCAGTGCACTGTAGGTTTCACCTGCCTTCTAATGTTGTCTCTGCAGTGGGGAATAGTTTACCAAAGGGATTTTCTCAGTATTTGCCCCTCCCTAAGATTCAGGTCTTTGTGCCTATACCTTAGAGAAGTCTTTTCCTGTCTCTCTACCAGTGACACTGCTGTGATGTCTTGCTTGATGTTTGTTAAGCCAGGGGTACAGAATAGAGTACTCTCCATTCTGTTTCAATCTCAGTTTTAAGGCAACACTGTCTCTGGGTCTTAGGAGCTAGTCTTGATGATCCTGCATCTTCCCCAGGACTAGAGTCTCATTTTGTTTCCTTCTCCAGCCAGTGGGTCTTCATGGGTGCTTTAAGGGCAACAGGATTCACTGCCCTTTACCCAAGGGCTTAAGGCTTTTGTTCTGAAGGGAAATATGGGAGAAGGATCTAGGCAGGGCTTTAAGCCTTTTGCAAGGCTGCTGCTATTCCCCTCCCCAGGACAAACACTTTATCAGGACTTTCACCCTAACTCAGTCTGTTCTTATGAGAGTCTGATGAGACATGTGGAGAAGATCCTACAAAGGGCTTCTGAGGGGCATGAATCAAATTTCCCTTGTAGCTGCACTGCCCAAGAGTTCCATGTTTTTATACTAGTCCACAACCAGCCTTTAACAATGTGTTAATTTTAGATGACTTCCTACCAGAGTATATGGCTTTCAAAGGCATTTGTCTCAGGTATCCTGTCTCTCCTTGGAGGCATCTTTCTTTCTGTAGATTTCAGGTTAGTTGGTTGCTCTATAGCCTCAGTTCTCTAATAGCTTCCAAATATGTGGATTTGCAGACTGTCTGGAGTGGCTTTTGTCATTATTGAAAGGATGGAAGCCTTGGTCTTTTCCAACTTTTTTTCATCCTATTCAGAAGCCATCCATCTCAGTGTATTCATTTTCTTATAGGATAGCTTTCCAGTGAATGAAAAAATATTTTTTTTATTCTATCATTGAGAGACATTTAAAGTTGAGTTCAATACTTCAAATGATGCTTTTGTGATCACATGTTTTTTGGCACACATATATACATATTTTTATAAGATAGAGACATAAGAGTAGAACTGATGAGTTAGAGTACATATATACACATATATGCTGGGGGGTGACAGAGGATGAGATGATTGGATGGTATTACTGACTCAATGGACATGAGTTTGTGCAAACTCCAGGAGATGGTGAAGGACAGGGAAGACTAGTATGCTGCAGTCCATGGAGTCACAAAGAGTCAGGGACAACTCAGCAACTGAACAACAACAATATATTTTAAGTATAATTTTATAAATTACCCTTATAAAAATTTTCTATGAAGTATAACTTATGAAAAAGTACATTCATCTTAAATGATCATAGGCCATCTTTTAAACTGTAATATGATAGATCTGTGGATATTCACATGCTCAAACATTAACTGAGAAAATGTTAACATAATAAACACTCAGGAAATGAAAGTTGAAGAAGTCATTGCCATCAAGGAGCTTAAAAGATAAGATGTGATCAAGTTTTGTACAAATAAAAAAAAAAGGACTAGGGAGAGAGAAATCATGACTGGGAAAATCAGGAAAAGCATATTGGAGAATATCATTTGACTTGAACCTTCAACTATAGTAGTATAAATATCAGCTAAGAACTGGAATGTGAAGATTGGACTTGAATCCTAGTTCTGCACATCTTAGCTGGGTAAAACTCAGTCTTCCTTTCTCTAAAATGTGGATAGTCATAATAGCAATGTAAGTTAAATAATGCACCATCATGCACATCGTAGGTGCTCAAGAAATGTTACTACCATCATCATTATCAGCATCATCCTACAGTCATCTTTAGAGAGTTCATAAAATTTAGAGTCATTATGTCAGAAATGGAACATATGACCTCATCTTATAGGAAATATTGAGGATCTCTGGATATTTTGCCCCTGGATGAACTAATCTCAGAACTGTTCACTAAGAAATGGCAGAATCTTAGGCACCACTGAGTCTACAACTCTCACTGTGAGAAAACTGATGCCCACAGAGAGGAAGGAACTTGCCCAGGTTGCACTCTGTTGAGATATGTGCTTGTTGAAATCGCTGAGCTATACTCAAAGTTCTGAGTGGTGGAACCATTGTTTTATTCATCTTTTTATTCTTCAGGAAAACTTGTGTAGTGAACTTGGTGGTTGTAGAAAATAATTCTCATTCCTTCTGGCCTGTTCAAGGGCAAGAGTGAGCAAGTTTATATATATTTTGTGAATATGATTTGTTGTTTGAAACTAAATGTAGTTTGTACAGATGATAATCTAGGCAAAAGAGGATTAAGTAAAACCTGGAGAATCCTGGTTACTCCCTCTACCCTCTCTACTCTCTCTACCTCTGTGTATCTCAAGTGAAAAATTTTTAATTTTGATTCTTTCCAATTCCTTTTATTGGTACTTGCAGTGTCAGTGGGCAAACAGCATTCTTCATGCAACCAGAGAATTCTGAAAGCTTATTTCTTGTAGTTAGCATAAACCTCCAATTCTACAACGGTAGCAATGGTGGATTTTACCCAATATTTTAATGGTGAGTGTAATCAGAACATAAAAAGATCTAAATGCATATTTTGAAGGAATTTTCAAAGATGACTAGTAGGATCCAAAAAAGCACAATTCAGTTTGTTTCTTTCACATCTGTGTTTATTTTTCTCATTTCTCTTGTGCATATTGAGGATTTTTTAAGATTATATTCTAAAAACCAACCAAATAGTTTCCAAAATGTTCACTGATAGATTCATGTGTGCTTTGTAGATGTGATTATTAAATAATTCAAAGGACTAACCTCAGAGTGACATGTTTTTTTTCCTTATGTGTGGGTAATTTTTAAGATTTTCTCCACCCCAGGACCCAGTTATATTTTATTGTTTTTTGTATATTATGCCTAATAAGTTTTACTCCAGTTGTCTGCTGTTCTAGGTACAGATTTGACTCAAGAGAAAACTTTGCACTTCTCTTAGGGTCCTTTATGTTTTCTCTCTCTTTTTTAATGTTTTCTCTTCAAATTAAAGTATCAGTCAGTGAAAGCAGGGGGAGGAGAGGAGAACAAACCTAGACAAATAGGGGAATTGATTGGTGATTATGACAAAATAGCTTCTGAACCAGTCCTAGTCACAGATGAGCACTGAAAGCTGAGACTTGTGCCACACCAATATATACAGAATTCATGAATTCAATTTAAAAATGGTCTTTGAATAATGGAAATTATACACTACATATAGTTACATGAATGAATTTATTAACCTCCGGTGAAATTAACAAACTTAACTATTTAATTGCAACGACACTAACACCTATTTATTCAATCATGCATGTCCCTCTGAGTTCTTCAATAATATCACCTACTGCCTGTGTTTTTCTGTTCTAGTTTTTGTGCTGAGCATTTTACATGCTAGATCTTATTTAACCATATCGATGAGCTTTTAAACCAGTACCATTATTATGATTGGTTACTTGATATCCAAGGAGAAAAGTAGGTCACTGGTAAGTTAAAAGGTTTGTAGGTAGAGAATTCTAAATCAGTATTCATTCATTCATTTGATGTATCCATCAGACAGAGTTTTAGGCCCTTTTCTCACTGCATTTATAATCTCTCAGCCAAATAACACTAGATAATCACACAAAGGCTACACAGCCGGGCCCTTGGAACTAACAGGCTTCACAAGGTTAATACTGTTGCAGAGTTCAGGGATCCACTTGAGCAAAATCTAGCTTATTTTAAAGGAGCTAGTTCCCAATTTGAATTTGGTTAACAAAGTGTTTATTCACTGTCTGTAATGGGCAGTGCATCTCAGTATCACCTTAGGAGATGCTGAAGGGCCTTTACTTGGGAGATCTCTCAAAGTCAAGCTCTCTCAAAGAGTACATGAGAAGGTGTTCAAAACTATACGCTGAGATAGTAACTGAGAAGACAAACCACAATAAAGAGGTAACTTGGGAGCAATTTTACAACCTCACTTTACCAGTATCATTCTATGACACTGACTCAGTTTAGAAATAGAGGTAAAGATAATTAGGACCAAAGGAGTAATATTAAAATCTCCCCTCTCCTTTTCTTTGTTATACCCTCATGGTATTACGGGGCTTCCCTGGTAGCTCAAACAGTAAAACGTCTGCCTACAATGCGGGAGACCTGGGTTCAATCCCTGGGTCGGGAAGATCCCCTGGAGAAGGAAATGGCAACCCACTCCAGTATTCTTGCCTGGAAAATTCCATGGACTGAGGAGCCTGGTGGGCTACAATCCATGGGGTCGCAAAGAGTCGGACATGACTGAGCAACTTCACTTTCACTTTCTTTCATGGTATTATAGTCCACTCTCAGGGAAATGGCTCTGGGTTAAAAGATTAAGCTTTTCTATTGACTTTTTTATTTACTTCTCATTGAAATTTCACTCAACTGCCCCCTCACCTGGATTTCCTATATTCCCTTTCAAATAATCTACATGGCTTCTCCCAGGTCAAAAGGGATTAAAATTCCTCTTTTTTTGTTCCTCAAATTCTTCCTTCCTCTCTTGTAGCACATTTGTTCTGGCTTTGATGAGATTTGTCTGCACATGTATGTTGTCAAAACCCAAACTCTGCGTATTGAATAAAACAAAGCCAGGGACATGAGTTTATTACAAAGCTTTTGACTTGTAAGCTGGAGAAACTCAAGGCTACAGAACTGATGAGTTACAAGTTACTCACAGGCTAAGGGATTTGTATGGGACAAATAGGGACATTATTTGGCTTTTTCAGCTGACAGGTTACCTAGTGGTCTTCTTTCTTTATTATTTTTTTTTAATCAGAGAATAATTACTTTACAATATTGTTCTGGTTTCTGCCATACATCAGCATGAATCAGCCACAAATATACACATATCCCCACATTCTTGAACCTCCCTCCCACCCTCCATCCCATCCCACCCCTCTAGGTTGTCACAGAGCACTAGGTTGAGCTCCCTGTGTCACGCATCACATTCCCACTGGCTATCTATTTTGCATATAGTAATGTATGTGTTTCAGTGTACTCTATCAGTTTGTCCCACTCTCCTTCCTCCATGTCCACAAGTTTTTTCTCTGTGTAGTGGTTTTCTTTCTTACTGGGATCAGAGAAGCAGAGTCAGGGATACAAAGATGTCCAGAAATGGCTTGAACCAACTTGGCATTTGGGGATCGGCTGGTGTCCTCTGCCAATTTCTGAGAAGAGCTGTAAACCCCTGCAAGGTGAATTTTTCTTTTTGCACCCACATTGACTGTCTCCATGTTGTCCCTGACTCCATATTTGGTTCTGCAGCGTGTTCTCCACCCCTCTTTTACTGTAATACACATTCAGAGACTGGAGAAGGAAATGGCAACCCACTTCAGTATTCTTGCCTGGAGAATCCCATGGACAGAGGAGCCTAGCAGGCCCTGGGGTCACAAGAATCAGACACAACTTAGCAAGTAAACCACCATCACATTCAGAGACACAGGCACTGAAACACAGACTACTTTGTAAGCTCTTAGAAGATAGAAACGGTATATGATTCATCTGTCACCCACTCTGGGAAGTTGGACCTTGCACCGCTTCAGTCTCTCAGCTGAGAGGCAAGCTAACAGAGTGCTTAGAGGCAGGGCTCAGGAGACAGGTGTCCCGGCCTGTGAGCTGTGATGCATTAAGTCAATTACCTGTCCCCAAGACTCCATACTCATATCCATAAATGGGGACAATGATAATATGTCTTCCTCCCTTTAGGTGATTGTGAGGATTAAAGGAAAAAATACATGCCAATCAGTGCCTCACACACACTAAGACTAATGAGCACTAATTATTATTAGGGCTTCTTGGATGGCTAAGTGGGTAAAGAACCCACCTGTAATGCACAAGATACAGGAGACCCAGGTTCAATCCCTGGGTCAGGAAGATCCCCTGGAGAAGGAAATGGCAACCCACTCCAAGAATTAACCTCAGCCAACATGTATTAAACACCTATGAATATCCAGGCACTTCATAATAGATACATATTCATTGAGCTAGAATTTAGTGCTCCTAACACTTGGAGAATCCCAGGGACAGGGGAGCCTGGTGGGCTGCCGTCTATGGGGTCGCACAGAGTTGGACACGACTGAAGTGACTTAGCAGCACCAGCAGCAGCACTTCTCTCTGATTGCTACCGTATTTATAACAAGCTTCCTCATGCCTTTTGGGTTTTCTTCCAAACTTAACCCTATCCCTCGAACTCAAGGCAACTCCTAGACCACCTGGATAGCTTTTCTAGCATTTCTCTAAAGACTTTGATATAATATAGGCTTTGCCTCTATTCTTGTATTTTATGAGGAAAAACCAAGATATTCAAGGACTATAGAGCCAGGTATAGGTTTGCTATTAAAATATTTCAACATGGACCCATTTCCTTTGGGGCTGTTGTCAGTTAAAATAATCTAAGTCAGGATTTAAGATTATATCTCTGAATGAGACAAAAATAACAGCAAATTTTAACTGTTTAAAAAAAAAAGCAGTATTTGACTTGTATATTGAGGTCAGGATTCACCATGGATTTATTGAAAAAAGTAATTGTTTTCATGGTTGTATGTGTTAGTTTGGATTTTCTGTTGCCACATATGTGTTTTGAAAGATGACTTTGGATAAGCATTGTGATTTTCCAAGCAGCTTGTCATCTCCTGGCATTGTTACGGGGCCTTTCTATTTCACCCTGATCAGACCATGATGTCATAAATTGCTGGCTGTTCCCTTGGCAACTGTGCAGGGTAGACTAGCCACGTTCTCTGCCTCAAGTCAATGGTGGACTGCAAGCAGGCTCCTACAGACCACAGGGAAGCATATTTCATTAGTAAGGTCTTTGTATCAACCACTGATCACTTATGTCTGTTGTGTTCAGAGAGAATCCAAAAGTAAATCTCATAGGAAAAATAAGTTAATCTGTATCCTACCCATAAGATGTTTTAGTTTTGCAGGGTTTTATTTTTCAAATGGGTAAAGTTTCTGCCCACTTGTGACCTTGTCTTCTAATGAGATCAAATCAGATATGATATGAAATCAGAAACTATGATTGATAAAATATAAAATGCTCCATAGATATTTGGTACCTCACAGTCATTGCTTCTATTCTCTATCTAAGATGTCAATCAAATGTCAAGTGTCTCCTCATCTACTGGGAAGCTTTTCTGATTTACTCTCCCAGTTCTACCTCCTAAATCAGGCAGAGCTTATACCTCCTTTCATATATGTTAAAATCAGGGTTAATCAAACCTTTCCTGAGACTTTACCCTTTTCTAAAACCCTGTACCATTTGGACTCAGTGTCAAATAAATCTATGCTTTTTATTTACTCACTGGAGAGTGAATAGAGCTTGAATGTATTTGGGAGCCAAGATCAGTATGTAAAATAGCTAATCTTGTGTTCCTAAATACTGTAAAATTCATATACAGTCCCCAATACTTAGCATAATGCTAAGAACTCAGTAGGGATATAAAAAATATTGCAATAAAACATTGATAACAACTCCTTCATTGCTAGGAAAAAAAAAAAAAACCACTCTCAATCTCCTTTTTTTTTCTCCCTTAGAACTAAACAGAGAAAGTAACCATTCCTTTGCCTCTTTGATTGTTGCATGGAAACAGGCATTTGTAATTAATGGGGAGGGGAAAATGTGGCTCCTTGGATATACAGGACAGTTTCCAAGTAAGTTTGAAATGAACTAATACAAAAACCTACACAACGTCTTTCAGTTCAGTTCAGTCGCTCAGTCGTGTCAACTCTTTCCCACCCCATGAACTGCACCACGCAAGGCCTCCCTGTCCATCACCAACTCCCGGAGTATACCCAAACCCATGTCCATTGAGTCAGTGATGCTATCCAACCATCTCATCCTCTATCATCCCCTTCTCCTCCTGCCCTCAATCTTTCCTAGCATCACGATCTTTTCCAATGAGTCAACACTTCGCATCAGGTGGCCAAAGTATTGGAGTTTCAGCTTCAACATCAGTCCTTCCAACGAACACCCAGGACTGACCTCCTTTAGGATGGACTGGTTGGATCTCCTTGCAGTCCAAGGGACTCTCAAGAGTCTTCTCCAACACCACAGTTCAAAATCATTAATTCTTCGGTGCTCAGCTTTCTTTATAGTCCAACTCTCACATCCATACATGACCACTGGAAAAACCATAGCCTTGACTAGACGGACCTTTGTTGGCAAAGTAATGTCTTTGCTTTTGAATATGCTGTCTAGGCTGGTCTTAACGTCCCTTCCAAGAAGTAAGCGTCTTTTAATTTCATGGCTACAATCACCATCTGCAGCAATCTTGGAGCCCAGAAATATAAGTCAGCCACTGTTTCCACTGTTTCCCCATCTATTTGCCATGAAGTGATGGGACCAGATGCCATGATCTTAGTTTTCTGAATGCTGAGTTTTACGCCAACTTTTTCACTCTCCTCTTTCACTTTGATCAAGAGGCTCTTCAGTTCTTCTTCACTTTCTGCCATAACGGTTATGTCATCTGCATCTGAGGTTATTGATATTTCTCCCGGCAATCTTGATTCCAGCTTGTGCTTCCTCCAGCCCAGCATTTCATGATGTACTGTACATATAGGTTAAATAAGCAGGGTGACAATATACAGCCTTGACATACTCCTTTTCCTATTTGGAACCAGTCTGTTGTTCCATGTCCAGTTCTAACTGTTGCTTCCTTACCTGCATTCAGGTTTCTCAAGAGGCAGGTCAGGTGGTCTGGTATTCCCATCTCTTTCAGAATTTTCCACAGTTTATTGTGATCCACACAGTGAAAGGCTTTGGCATAGTCAATGGCTTTGGCATAGTCAATAAAGCAGAAATAGATGTTTTTCTGGAACTCTCTTGCTTTTTCCATGATCCAGCAGATGTTGGCAATTTGATCTCTGGTTCCCCTGCCTTTTCTAAAACCAGCTTGAACATCAGGAAGTTCACGGTTCACGTATTGCTGAAGCCTGGCTTGGAGAATTTTGAGCATTACTTTACTAGCGTGTGAGATGAGTGCAATTGTGTGGCAGTTTGAGTGTTCTTTGGGATTGCCTTTCTTTGGGATTGGAATGAAAACTGACTTTTTCCAGTCCTGTGGCCACTGCTGAGTTTTCCAAATTTGCTGGCATATCTAGTGCAACACTTTCACAGCGTCATCTTTCAGGATTTGAAATAGCTCAACTGGAATTCCATCACCTCCACTAGCTTTGTTCGTAGTGATGCTTCCGAAGGTCCACTTGGCTTCCCATTCCAGAATGTTTGGCTCTAGGTGAGTGATCACACCTTCATGATTATCTGGGTCATGAAGATCTTTTTTGTACAGTTCTTGTGTGTATTCTTACCACCTCTTCTTAATATCTTCTGCTTCTGTTAGGTCCATGCCATTTCTGTCCTTTATCAAGCCCATCTTTGCATGAAATGTTCCCTTGGTATTTCTAATTTTCTTGAAGAGATCTCTAGTCTTTCCCATTCTATTGTTTTCCTCTATTTCTTTGCATTGATTGCTGAGGAAGGCTTTCTTATCTCTCCTTGCTATTCTTTGTAACTCTGCATTCAAATGAGTACATCTTTCCTTTTCTCCTTTGCTTTTTCTCTTCCCTTCTTTTCACAGCTATTTGTAAGGCCTCCTCAGGCAGCCATTTTGCTTTTTGCATTTCTTTTTGGGGATGGTCTTGATTCCTGTCTCCTGTACAATGTCACATACCTCCATCCATAGTTCATCAGGCACTCTGTCTATCAAATCTAGTCCCTTAAATCTATTTCTGACTTCCATTGTATAATCATAAGGGATTTTATTTAGGTCATACCTGAATGGTCTAGTGGTTTTCCCTACTTTCTTCAATTTAAGTCTGAATTTGGCAATAAGGAGTTCATGATCCGAGCCACAGTCACCTCCCGGTCTTGTTTTTGCTGACTGTATAGAGCTTCTCCATCTTTGGCTGCAAGGAATATAATCAATCTGATTTCGGTGTTGACCATCTGGTGATGTCCATGTGTAGAGTCTTCTCTTGTGTTGTTGGAAGAGGGTGTTTGCTATCACCAGTGTGTTCTCTTGGCAGAACTCTAATAGTCTTTGCCCTGCTTCATTCCATATTCCAAGGCCAAATTTGCCTGTTATTCCAGGTGTTTCTTGACTTCCTACTTTTGCATTCCAGTCCCCTATAACGAAAAAGACATCTTTTTGGGGTGTTAGTTCTAGAAGGTCTTGTAGATCTTCATAGAACTGTCAACTTCAGCTTCTTCAGCATTACTGGTTGGAGCATAGATTTGGATTGCCGTGATATTGAATGGTTTTCCTTGGAAACGAACAGAGATCATTCTGTCGTTTTTGAGATTGTATCCAAGTACTGCATTTCAGACTCTTTTGTTGACTATGATGGCTACTCCATTTCTTCTAAGGGATTCCTGCCCACAGTAGTAGATATAATGGTTATCTGAGTTAAATTCACCCATTCCAGTCCATCTTAGTTCACTGATTCCTAAAATGTCGACGTTCACTCTTGTCATCTCCTGTTTGACCACTTCCGATGTGCCTTGCTTTATGGACCTAACATTCCAGGTTCCTATGCAATTTTGCTCTTTACAGCATCGAACCCTGCTTGCATCACCAGTCCCATTCACAACTGGGTGTTGTTTTTGCTTTGGCTCCATCCCTTCATTCTTTCTGGAATTATTTCTCCACTGATCTCTAGTAACATATTGGGCACCTACCGATCTGGGGAGTTCATCTTAGGCAAAAAGTGTCCTATCTTTTTGCCTTTTCATGCTGTTCATGGGTTTCTCAAGGCAAGAATACTGAAGTGGTTTCCCATTCCCTTCTCCAGTGGACCACATTCTGTCAGACCTCTCCACCAGGACCCAGCCATCTTGGGTGGCCCCACACGGTATGGCTTAGTTTCATTGAGTTAGACAAGGCTGTGGTCCATGTGATCAGACTGGCTAGTTGTCTGTGATTGTAGTTTCAGTCTATATGCCCTCTGATCCCCTCTCTCAGTGCCTACCGTCTTACTTGGGTTTCTCTTACCTTGGACATGGGAGTCTCTCTTCAGGGCTGCTCCAGCAAAGCACAGCTGCTGCTCCTTACCTCTGATGTGGGTTAGCTCCTCTCGGCCACCGCCCCTGAGCTCGGGTCTTTAGAGCCAATAAATCAATTTCCTGTCATCTCTCCATTATTGTAATTGTTTGTGAGAATGTCCTGTGTGATGGGCACTGGCTAGCAGCATGGTCTGGTGGAAGCAGAGGCTGGTACAGCTCTATTCTCCCAGCAGCAGTTACCTTGTTTTCCTAGAACTTTGTCAAAGTTTGATGCAGACTCTGGTACACAATGGACCATGACCTTCCAGATGACCTTTCTGAATAAGAGCTGGTTTGAGCCAATGTAGAACTCTGAATGAATGGAAAACCCATTTTCAGATTCCAAAAGGGCTGTTCAAGCACTTAGCTCTGTACTGTAGAGATACATAAGTGAACAGAACAAACTAGATGCCTCTTCTGCAGCTGTTTCAGTTAAGATGCCAAATTTTTCCATCCTCACTTCTCCTGGCAGCTCATCTCATTTCTGCAATGTATCACACCTTCTTCCATTTTACTAGTATTTTTGTGGCTCCTGCCATCCCCCACCCCAAAATAAAGCCCAGCCCTGTTAGAATTCTTGTGGGCTTGTGGGATGGAGAGGAGTTCTGCTTGAATTCGAAATGGTTGTAACTCTGCTTTGTATATAGAACAAAAATGGAAAACCAGATCCTGTGTTTGTCTCCAAACAAATTCCAAGTCCTAACCTGAAGTGAAGAAGCAGATGCTACAGTACAGTGAGGTGTCTGGGCTCCATTCAGAGAACAACAGTGAGGAAATCACCATCAGGCCCCTGTTTTAGGTGTTCGCATTTTTGCTCTTCTCTCTAATTCTTACGGAGAAGGCAATGGCACCCCACTCCAGCACTCTTGCCTGGAAAATCCCATGGACGGAGGAGCCTGGTAGGCTGCAGTCCATGGGGTCACGAAGAGTTGGACATGACTGAGCAACTTCACTTTCACTTTTCACTTTCATGCATTGGAGAAGGAAATGGCAACCCACTCCAGTGTTCTTGCCTGGAGAATCCCAGGGACGGGGGAGCCTGGTGGGCTGCCCTCTATGGGGTCGCACAGAGTCGGACACGACTGAAGCAACTTAGCAGCAGCAGCAGCAAATTCTTAACTAGCATCAATGAGTTATCACCTTTAGGAAAGTTGTGTGGATCCTAATTCAGTGCACATCAAATAATGTTCAGAGAGTGGGCGTGAGCAGAGTCTGTCTTCATTGTTAGTGATATCTTGTAGGTATATCAGTTAGCAGGCTCAGCCTCACGGGATGTCAGAACCAAAGAGGTCATTGGAATTCATGTAATCAACTCCTTTACAGAGCAAATAGGCCACAACAACAAACCACCTAAGGTAAAGACTCACACCAGATACAGCTGGCACATCCATGGGTTTCTGTACTGAGACCTATTTCATGAGTCCTAATCGGTGCTCTATTTGTTTTTCCAGTACATCTATGTATGTTTGTGTGTGTGTGTGTGTTTGTGTGTGAATGATAACATACAATGTGTGTAATCTAATAGAACTATTTGATAGTTGATAAAGTACACATCCTTATTTAAATAATGTTCGAGTTCTCCTGAGTGCTGTAAAAGTTTCTATTTATTATTTTCTCTCTTGAGCTGTGTCTTCTCTTACATCTCTAAGCGAATGCCAGAGTTTTGTAGTTCCATGTCCATGGACAGGTGTTGCTGCCCATGCAAAAATTTTATAAGGTACTATGAGAATCATTCTTTTTTTCATCTTCAGCTAAATTCTTTATTATATATTAATATATGTGAAAGGCACCTTGGTGTGGAGTTAAAGAATATAAATTTTATAATTTTATAGCCCAGGGTTTATCCTGTTTTGTAACGGCCTTGGACTTTTTATTTTTTTTTTGCCTTTCTTAGTCTGTTTCTTCAAATAAAAAAATAGGAGTGATAAGTTTTTTCCTTGCAGTGTTTCCATTGGATTACATGTGTGAAGTACCTGACTCCTTGTAAACACATAATACATACCAGCTTCCTTCCCAGCCTTGTTTTCAACCCAGCTTGAGTTGTAGGAAGAAAAGATAATTTGCCATGAAGATAATTGTCTGATAATTGTCATGAGAATTCAGTTGGAGCTAATTTAAGAATTTGTTTTCCTTCATCTCTAAAGAGTTGCAGCACATGTTATTTCTATATGTGTATAATTTATGAAATTTTGCCATCTCTATTACTCCTCTAGGCTCTATTTGATTAGTCTGGTTTTAAAAGCTCAACTGTATTCTTGAAAATCTGTAGTGAATACCTATCACTTCAGTGAATACACTACACCTCACTCTAGGGGCTATAAAGACCTATACAACAAGGTCTGCCTTCTGGGAGGCCTTCTGGGAGTTTGTAAAAGGAAGAGAAAAAGCTTAAGTTGTTTACAAAAAAAAAAAAAGTTAAATTTGAAAGGTGTTATAATAGAAGTATAATATTTGGTGAGAAAGGATTTACTGTAGCTAGGTGATCAGGGAATAATTTCTAGAATAGGTAATAATTAGGTGTTATATACCCAGTAGAGTCTTCTGCAGATAATGTTGGATGGAAAGGAAAAGAAAGATCATAGAGCCTGGGCTGAGGATCAGAAGTAGAAAAAGATCAGTACCTGGGTATTGATCTTCCAGCCAGTGTGGCAGGAATGTAAAAGCACAGAAGTAGGAAATGAAGGTAGAAGAATCTTTTAGGGCTGGTTCATGGAGAGTCCTGAATGGTGTACTCATTTCTGGGGGACAACAAGAAGGTATGTGAGCAGCGGAATGTGTGACAAAACCGGATTTTAAGCAGTTAACTCTGCCAGCCATCAATTTGAAACCTAAAGAGATTAAATTGTATAAATTATACTAAATTGTATGACATTAATTAATATATTAACAATTTATTAATACTATAGTATATATCAATAAAATTATAGTTTAATATGTATAGTTTATATTAAATTGTAGTTTACATATGTGTGTGTATATATATATACACATATATATATATATATTTATTTATTTATGGGGCTTCCCTGGTGGCTCAAATGATAAAGAATCCACTAGCAATGCAGGAGACCTGGCTTCAGTCTCTGGGCCAGGAAGAGCCCCTGGAGAAGAGAATGGCTACCCACTCCAGTATTCTTGCCTGGATAATTCCATGAACAGAGGAGCCTGGCGGGCTATGGTCCATGGGGTTACAAAGAGTTGGACACGACTAAGCGACTAACACTTCAACTTTCACATATAAATTATATGTGAAAGTTGAAGTGTTCTTATGGACTCTGTGGGAGAGGGAGAGGGTGGAGAGATTTGGGAGAATGGCATTGAAACATGTATAATATCATGTATGAAACGAATCGCCAGTCCAGGTTCGATGCACGATACTGGATGCTTGGGGCCGGTGCACTGGGATGACCCAGAGGGAGGGTATGGGGAGGGAGGAGGGAGGAGGGTTCAGGATGGGGAACACAGGTATACCTGTGGCGGATTCATTTCGATATTTGGCAAAACTAATACAATATTGTAAATTTTAAAAATAAAATAAAATTTAAAAATATATATATATTTATATATAAATATATATAAATTTTGTCCATTATATCAGAAGAGGAAGCTTTGTGCCCTAACTTGAAGCAGACTAGAGATTTCTAAAGGTTACATAGTGTCTATGGCTTCAACTACACATGTGGAGTCCACAAGACTTGAGTTATTTTCACTGTTGTGTAATAGGGTCAGTTTTGTTTTTAGCAGATTCTCCCAAGGAAGTGTGGTAAGCATATTTCTAAAGCCCTCACATTAAGTACTGTTAGCAATAAATCACAGCTTCTGTGTTAAAGGTCAAAATTTTTCCCCTGAAGAACTTTTTTTGCTGTACTCCCTAGTATGTACTACTGTTCAGTTCAGTTCAGTTCACTCAGTTGTGTCCAACTCTTTGCGACCCCATGAATTGCAGCACGCCAGGCCTCCCTGTCCATCACCAACTCCTGGAGTTCACTCAGACACGTCCATCGAGTCGGTGATGCCATCCAGCCATCTCATCCTCTGTCGTCCCCTTCTCCTCCTGCCCCCAATCCCTCCCAGCATCAGAGTCTTTTCCAGTGAGTCAACTCTGCATAAGGTGGCCAGAGTACTAGAGGTTTTCAGCTTTAACATCATTCCTTCCAAAGAAATCCCAGGGCTAATCTCCTTCAGAATGGACTGGTTGCTCCCTTATAAACTTGTGTGTGTGTGTGTGCGCAGTTGAGTAAAGATCAGAAGAGACTCAAGGTGACATTCTCAAGTTATTTTGAGTCAAATGTTTATAAATATATTTTGAAAGTTATTATCAAAATACAAAAGTGTGCACGTATTTTTTGTTTACAGCTGAGTCTGTGTGTGCTAATTGTTATAAAAGGTGGGAAGCCGTTCTTGAAAGTTCACATCAAATATTATTCCCTCAAAACCTACTTTCGTATTTGCTGATTTGAATTATTTTATTCTTTGTATTTGCATCTCCCCAAGATACCCCACTTCCCAACATAGCCCCAAATTAAATTTCTATTATCTGGTCAATTTGCAGATCAGAAAGTGCTAAACTAAGAAATTATCTTCTGTGTTACAGATATATAGAAGTTCAATGAAAAGAATACACATTTTAGTTTTCAACGTGCTTAAATAATCCTTTTTATTGTAAATGAATACATTGTCAGCTGAAGAAGGGCATGGCAACCCACTGCAGTATTCTTGCCTGGAGAATCCCATGGACAGAGGACCCTGGCGGGCTACAGTCCATAAGGTGGCCAAGAGTTGGACACAACTGAGAGACTA
Source organism: Bubalus kerabau (assembly GCF_029407905.1). Classification (NCBI taxonomy): domain Eukaryota; kingdom Metazoa; phylum Chordata; class Mammalia; order Artiodactyla; family Bovidae; genus Bubalus; species Bubalus kerabau. The sequence goes on along the minus strand of NC_073625.1, from coordinate 124,914,331 downwards.
ACACACACACACATTGTCAGCTACAGTAAGCCTGGACCATTTAGCTCAGTCCACCACTGAAATGTTTAACAAAATTAATATTTAGCACTTTATATTTTGCTTTTACTTTTACCTTTGGCTTTTGTAAGTAGTTAGTGTAAGAAACTTATTTTTAAAAAGATATCTATGTACTTTTTGTGACACTGTTAATAAAGATGTTTTCTACAATATCATTTTTTTAAATGCACAAACTCACTTTCTCTTGGAATTTAGTTCTAGGCTTCTTTAGGAGAAATGAATTATTTTTATTTTATATCAAATTCCCTTCTTTGCCCTGGCCACCAGTAAGCTCAAGCCCAGATTTAATGCTGTGCTACAGTGACTGTCTTTTTTATGTTTCTGGTACAGTTCTCTCCTCCCTTCTTCTCTGTAGTCTCTGATTTTTTTTTCATTGAAACAACCTTAATGAATGTGACTTTTGCTTGTAATTCAAGTTAAATTCTTCCTTGAACATGTATATTTAAGATAAATAAAACATATGATTGAAAAGAAGCACATTTTAAAAACTGATTCTTAATTACAGCAAAACATTAGACGTGCCTATGTGCTTTTC